>NC_058521.1:596829759-597454759 GCF_904849725.1 Hordeum vulgare subsp. vulgare
CAGCTGCACCGCCAGTAGGACGAGCCGGTCCTTCGGCATAAACCTGATAAGGCATCGATCTAACATGTCAGCATGAGATATACTTTTTACCATGGTCGGTAAGTAAGGATCACTATGGTTGTCAAACATCAGAAATAAGAAAACAGAATATAGAGCAGGCAATTCTGCTTGCCCTGAACATTGTGACATGAATGCATATACCCGTGGTCTAACTTCTATAAAATGCGCGATGTTTTGAACTGGTCTGCAAAATCGTGCAGTACGAGACAGGATACTGGAAAAGAAGCATCACATACCGCACTGTCTGTGCAAACAACAAGTCCATAACGTCCATCCCAAGAGTTGCTCTCGACCCAATTAACACAATTAAACAAAGCAGCTGTTCCACCATAGCATGCATTTGAGGAATCAACTCCTTCAATATCAGTATTACCACATTCCTGCAATTAAAGAAAATTGTTACAAAAAGAACATCACCAACAGGAATTGTCTGGTGGCAAGTTGAAGTACTAGTACTACAAAAATCTCAAAATAATGCCTAAGAGTTATGAGACATAAAATACAGTTGCTTTATTTTTGTTATATATGTTAGGTGCGCTAGACCAAAATACACCAAGAAACAAAAAAGTAATAGAAGATATTAGCATGTTTTTGCTGAAAGGAACAAACCTCAAATATTTGCATCAACCATGTCTTTATAGACTTGCTCTTGTCTATTACAGTTTCACTGCCAACTTCCAAACGTCCAATGCACTTTGGATCGATGTTATAATTTTTCAGGAGGGACTTCACCACTGTCAAGCTGAGAAAAAAATCTTAATCAGATGAGATAAACATAACTAAAAAGGCAAACAAGACATTGTTCATACGTTTAAAACATAAAATGGTTCACGTCTGGACATTCAAAACGTTATACTTTTGGAGTTCAGAGACAAATATAAGGCATCCCGAAGGGCACTACACTGGGCTGTTATATTCACATCCATCTATATTGTACTTTTCCTCTAACATCATCGGTGGTCATTAGAGCACTGGTGTCAAATAGTATAGCTTAAAACAAGCATGTCACATGTCATAGTTTTCTATTTAGATTCTAAAATTGGCTCTCATCATCATAGGTTGCACAAATTGGTTGATGTTAACTATATATATGGCTCCTCACATTTCAAACAATGATCTCCGGGAGGTAATAACAGATACGGAGGAGAATAAGTCCTTTCGTGGAATAAGTGCTTTCGAGGAAAAGACAGAGAAAGATAGCAAATGGGAGTACTTTGTACTCAGGAATAATCATACCTCATTGAAATGACATCCTCCACTTCAGTGCAAAATGCCATGCTATCCTGCCCAAGCCCAATGGTGTACTTCCCTTTGCTCACACCATCATGAGTTTCCAACTCTTCCTGCAACCATCATCATGTAAGATTTCCAGCTAGTGAAGGAACTTCTTCTTGGAAAATAGTAGAGAGTATGAAATAAAGCATTTATCTGCAAGTGGGATCAACAAAAACAAGAATGAAGAGATACTGCAAGAGATCTTGTAAGTTTTCCAAATGAAAACCGTACAAGTCTTAAGGCACCATTGGGTAGTGATGGGCTGCTGTAGAGTGGCCTGTAAATTCCTTATTTGACTTAATTCACAGATTCTTTTCTGGTCAACAGAATCTTATAAAAGAAGACAGATCAGTACTTTGACAGAATAATTCTCCAAGAGGACGATGACATTTAAAGCTTGAACATACTGATCTCTTAGTTCCAAGACAGCACTGTATATTTCAGAACACCTTCCGTTATGTAACACAAAAAAAGTTCAGACATATCGCTGACATCAACAAATCATCATTCTTTTAGTTGGGAAGATATGTATCCTTTGGTTTCTGTCCGTAAGCTGGTGAGGGAGGCTTCTGATCATAATCCCTTGCTGTTATCCACTGGAATGGAGGTGAGAAATGCTCCGGGGCAGAGAGAATTTAGATTTGAGCTTTCTTGGCTTAAGAATGAGGAATTCTTTCCTAAGGCCAAGAGCATCTGGGATCAAGCTGTTAGGGCAGATGATCCTATTGATATTCTCAATATTAAATTGAAGCGTATCAAGAAATATTTTAAAGGGTAGGGATCAAACAGATTTGGTCATAGTAGGAAAAGAAAAGATGAGATTAAGAAAGAATTGGAAGAGATTGAAAAGATGGAAGAGATTGGACCTTTGGATCCTGAGGTTTATGAGAAAAGAACTGTATTATATGCGGAGTATAATGAGATTCTTTATAATGATGAGATCTTTTGGCTCCAGCAATCTAATGAGAGATGGTTGTTAAAAGGAGATCATAATACAGCTTTTTTTCATAGAGTGGCTAATGGTAGAAAGAGGAAAAATACTATACATTCTCTTGTTAATGGAGATGTGGTGATTGAGGGGACGCAAAACCTACTGAGACATGCAACAGACTTTTACAAAGAGTTGTTTGGTCCTGCGAATGGAAACATGTTCCACCTGGATCCTAATACTTGGTCCAGTGGGGAAAAAATTAGTATGGAAGATGATGAGTTTATCACTGGTAAATTTACGGAGGAGGAGGTAAAGAAAGCCTTATTTTCTATGGAAAGTAATAAAGCTCCAGGCCCAGATAATATACCTGTTGAATTTTATAAACACTGTTGGGAATTTGTTAAGAAAGATCTGATGAGACTGTTTGATGCGTTTCATAATAATTCGTTGGATGTGGCTCGTTTGAACTATGGGGTGATCACTCTGCTTCCTAAGCTGGATGGAGCTAAAAAGATCCAACAATACAGACCTATTTGTCTGCTTCGTTGCCCGTATAAGCTGATTACTAAGGTTCTAAATGACAGGGTGGCTCTATACTCTGATGTGCTCATTAGTAGACATCAAAATGCTTTTATTAAACATAGAAATATTATGGGTGGTATCCTTACCTTACATGAGATTTTACATCATACTCAGAGGAAGAAAAGATGTGGTGTAGTTCTAAAACTGGATTTTGAAAAAGCTTACGATAAGATTAACTGGGAGTTCCTTTTGGAGTGTCACAAGAACAGGGGTTTTGGAGAAACTTGGTGTGGTTGGATTAAAAAAATCCTATATGATGGCACGGTATGTATCAAGTTGAATAATGAGAAAGGCCCATACTTCCAAAGTCATAAAGGGGTCAGACAAGGTGACCCTTTCTCCCCCTTCTTATTCAATATTGTTGTGGAGGCCCTCTCTAAGATGGTGAGAAATGCTCAGAAGGAGAAACTGTTTACAGGTTTGGCCTCTGATCTTGTTGAAGATGGTGTGGCTATTCTGCAGTATGCAGATGATACTGTTATATGTTTTGAGCATGACATCACTGCTGCTCTTAATATGAAACTCTTGTTATATATTTTTGAGATGATGTCAGGTTTGAAAATCAATTTTGAGAAAAGTGAGGTGTTCTGTGTGGGTGGTGATGACATTATTATAAATACTTATGCTTGACATGTTTAACTGTCAGATAGGTCATTTCCCTATGAAATATTTAGGAGTTCCTGTAAGTGGTTCTAGTCTCAGGAGTGTTGACTGGATGTTTTTAGATGAGAAATTTCGTAAATGTTGTGAAGCCTGGATTGGGAATGCTGCATCTTCTGGGGGCAGGTTGATCCTGATGAACTCATCCTTAACTAGCATAGTGTATTACTATATGGCTATGTTTATGCTTCCTAAGATGGTCATATATAAACTTGATAAGCACAGGAAGAAATTCTTTTGGCGGGAATCTGAAGGTAACAAAAGATATCATCTTGTTAGGTGGGACCGTATCTGTAGGTCCAAGAAAAAAGGGGGCCTGGGGGTGAAAAACTTACATAAGCAGAATGTGAGCTTGTTAGTCAAATGGTGGTGGAAGTTGGAGACACGACAAGGGTTGTGGCAAGATGTGATTAGGGCTAAGTACTTTAGGAGAGTTGATGTGACATCTATCTCCAGTAAGTTTTCTGATTCCCCTATTTGGAAGGCTATTATGAAAGTGAAGCCGCAATATATGGCTGGTAGAGAGGTGATTTTGAGATCTGGTAATATGACTAGATTGTGGCATGACTCGGTGAATGATACTCCTCCTTTGAAAAGTTTGTATTCGGAACTGTTTTATATATGTAATAATCAGGATATTACCGTGAGGGATTTTAAAGCCTGGGAGGGTGGTGATATGTTTAGGAGACAACTGACGCCTATTCTAGCGGGTCAATTGGCAGAACTGAATGCGGTGGTGGATCAATGGGTTTTATGTGATGATCCGGACCAGATTAGATGGAAGTTTGGAAAAAGGTTTTCTACTAAATCTATATATGAGCATTTGGAGAAAAATATTGTTGGTTGTGATTTTCGCTGGATCTGGAGTGCAAAATTGCCTCTTAAGATTCAAATTTTCCTATGGCAGTTGTTTCAGGATGCTATTCTCACGCGAGATGTGATGAATAGGAGGAAATGGAAAGGTAACCCTAGATGTTCTTTTTGCTCAGAAAGGGAGACTTCACAGCATTTGTGTTTCTCCTGTCCTGTGGCTAGAGTGGTTTGGAGAACAGTGGGGTGTATGCTGGGGACTAGTAATGGCCCTGATAATTTGTGGCAATTTTACGCTTGGTGTTTTGCATATATGCCTAATGGTGCCAGGTTTTATACTTTTGGTTTAGCTGCGATTTGCTGGGCATTGTGGAACTGCGCAATAGTGCGACGTTTGAGAGGAAAAAGTTGGGGTCTCCTTTTGATGTGGTCTATTCTACTTGTGGATTCCTGACGTATTGGACAGGACTCCTTACAGGGGAAGATAAACTGGTGATGGAGAGGGGCGCGAAGATGCTGAAGATGAACGCGTCAAATATGCTGAGGATATGTGCGGCCCCAGAGGATGGTTGCTGATGGTTGGAGTTGCTGGCACTTAGTGCTTCTGGTTGATGGCCTCCCCTGTGTGGAGTAATCTCAGGCGTGGACCTGTGTAATATACTATTTGCAACTTTTCTCTTTAAACTTGGTAGTTGTTCTGTGCGTGTTATGGGTGTTCTTGGGTTTTTGCCCTACGATAGGCTGCTCGATGACGAGTGTCTATGTGTAGGTTTCCCAAGAATGCTCTGAACTCGCACCCCTTTTTCTGGTTTCCTTTTTTGCACAAACAGGACTTGTATTTCCGTTATGTGAGTAATGGAAAAGGGGTTGCCCGGTTCAAAAAAAACAAATCATCATTCTTACTCACTTGTTAGGGTCAACCTTGTCCAACCGCTGCCTAAATAATATATACGATACTAATATATAAGAAGCCTTCCTTTTCAAAACACATTTTCTACTGCCAAAAGGATGGGCAGATCCACGTGGACAGCGACGCTTCATTCCGAATTCGATGACCCCATGGGCACGGGAGATCAGCTCGGTTCACAAGCCCACGAAAGGAAAGAGACAGTTTGAGAGGCATCAACATCAGCATCAGCTGATTAACTATCCACACAGACTTAATCAAAGTATCAAACAGATGACTTTGGGTCCTACTGCTCCCAGCAGGCTCTTTCAGCTGGCATGTTCTAGGTCTTGGCATATTAATTTTCCTTTCCACAAAGTGTGCCAACACTCCTCGTGTACGCAATTACGTCTCTTCGGAATCATTCACACTCTGGAAGCACCCTACATGTTTCCTTCCACTAGTATCAATAACTAGTGCTACCAGCTGGAATTGCACTATTAATCGTAGACAGTGCCAAGATTAATTGGTAGTAACTGCTTGAGTTAACATTCTAGTACTACCTGATAACCCCCCATGGCCTTTATCCCTGCCACACATACACAGCTAGAATTATTTTGTAGTTTTAGCAGAAGAAGAGTAATTAGCAGAATCGATAATCGTCTATGTTAGTCCCTCCGTAAAGAAATATAAGAGTGTTTAGATCACAGAAATAGTTATGTAAACGCTCTTATATTTCTTCGCAGAGGGGGTAGTGATTAATGAATAGCAGTGGTGTTCTCTGAATCTGGCCAGCCGTAGAACAGGCTGCATGGTGGCTTGTCGCAACGGATAATATTCAGATAACCTTGGCCTATTGTCTCAGCCTGAATGTGCTCGGCCTGCATCGCAACTGTGAACACAGGCAACTCTGCTCTGTTGTGCACAAGGCAGCCCCAAGAAAGAGAAACTCCTGGCCGGCTGGCCGCGGTGAACAACTACGTATAACGGCAGGAAAAACAAAGGATAGAAACCACCAACCACACACAAAGAGCGTGCGTGCTCCTTGACTGGCAGTAGTATCCTTTTTTTGTTGTTGTTGTCACAGTGTTTCAGGCAAACAGCTAGCGAAACGCGCAAGTCTCTGCTTGTGTAATGAGATTCAGAGAGACGTAGAGAGAGAGAGAGGGAGGGAGGGGGGGAAGTAGATGGCGATGAGGTGTGTGAACGAAGTGTAACCTGGTGGACGCAGTTGGGCGGGAAGTAGATGTCCATGGCGAGGATGCCCACGTCCCTGACCCTCTCCGCCGCCATCTTCCTCCTCTCCTCTGCGGATTCCAAACTCGAGCTGCAGCCCCGAGAGGAGGCCGGAACAAGAAACAGAAACAAGCATGAGACGGCCGGGTCGCAATCTCTCCCGGATCAGACCGAACCGTGGGGTGGGGGCGGCGGCGGTGCAGTGTACCGGTGAGGGAAGAAGACGGAGAAGGAGCGCCAGGTCGGAGACGGCCGGGACTGGTGAGCGGATCGCGGGGAGGGATGCGGGACTCGACCCGACCAGCCGCGCCGTATATATACGCTGCTCGCCGCTGGGCGTTTTTCCTTTTTTTTCCTTGGGCTCGGGGGGTGGTAACGGGCGGTAGGTGGCCGTGGTAACTGCGGGGCGGGGTGGCCTCGGTAGTATCGACCGGCTGGCGCATCCGGGCGGGCACGTGGGCGTCGCCCGATTCTCATCGTGCGCCTCTCGCGCACAAGGACGAGGCGGTCGTGGCGAGTCCTGCTGCGCTGCCGGCTTTGGCTGCTAGTGGCGAGTCCGGTCCTCGTGGAATTTCCCGTGTCCACCAGTGCCGTGCCAGGCACCGCACATCGATCGGATCCGGAGAGACGCCGGGTGGCAGCTTGTCACCTTCGAGGCTGTGCCACGTTTATATACACGTGCATACATTTATTCTTATAAACGTATATTTTTATATATTTATTTTTATAAACACCTTTAAAAGATCGAGTCAATATATTATCTAGATATTTACTACTACCTTTCTTCTCTATACCAAAATAAGACACGTTCTTTTGGTTCGGTTACAACTTACAAGTTTCCTTCCTTTCTTAAGAAATCCAAAGCAAGTCGAGGAATTTTAGTGGACGCGTCATATTTACAGCCTCCAAAACCCTTCTGAAGTGCATGCATCCCATAAACTCTTTGCAAGCACCAAGGCATCATAATTCAAACTCGATGGCCCATCCGTCCCATCCTAAGCACAGGGATTCTTTTTTCTGCCGGGGTTCACTCAGGCCTCGTTTGGTTAAAAGGGATTGGGGAGGATTTGAGAGGAAAATCCCCGGGGGGCCCAGAAACCGCACAGATCCTCGCGCGTCCATTTGGTAGGAGGGGTTTGCTTAGCCTAATCCCCTCCGTTTCCCTTCAATCCCTTCCTATCCATGTGTTTCAAAACCCTCCTCGGGGGACTAGTGGAAGCAAAACGCCGGGGATTTGAGAGGATTGGGTGAAACAAAGGGATTCACCCAATCCACTGAAATCCCTTCCTCTCAAAACCTCCCCAATCCCCCTTAACCAAACGAGGCCTCAAGGAGGACCCGATCAATCGAACGCGGAAATGGGTCAAGGATACTTCAAATCTACAAAAGATCCATCAAGAAGGAGGCCCCGAACGCGAAATGGATCAACCTTGCATGGCTCGTACAAAAGGGATGCAAACGATGCAATCTCTTGTCGTACCAATTCTAGTGTTTGATTAGGATACAAACAAGCATCTTCACTCTAAATTAAACAAGAAATATAAGACAGCTCCGGTCAGAGCATCTTTAACAGCCGCGCAACTGTCGCGCGCGTTAAAAATATTTTCAACGTCGAAATAGCGGCTTTTAGCGTGCAGGAGAGTACTGACTCCAGCGGCCGCAGCAAAATATAGCGCGCGCGAGCCGCTTCAACAGGCACGCTAAACTACAGCGTGCGTGAGCAACCAACGCTTGTAACATATTCATTTTTTGACAATATGATGATATTTGAAACATCAAAACAAGACATATCATAGTTTAAATCACCCAATCAAATCCATCATGATATAAAAAATTCAAAGCCATGACACATCACATCTCATCATCCAACCAAATTCAAAATCACCTAACCTAGTTCATGACATAAAAATTCACACAAACAAATGGCACATCAACAATTATGTCACATTCCCCTCATCTTCATCCTCCTCTTCCTCCGATTCTTCTTCCTCGTCCGACGACATTTCTTCCTCCTCTTCCTCCGATTCTTCTTCCTCATCCGACGACATTTCTTCCTCCTCTTCTTCATCGTCGCGCGTTGCATCATCATGGAGAGCTCGGAAGGTGTTGGCAAGATCTTCAACGGCATCATGCGAACGTACGTGAGACACACTGGAATACATGCGTCCACCCATGTCTTCAGGAGGTGCTCTCATGCCTCCCATGTCATCCGGAGGTGCTCCCATGCCTCCCATGTTACTCGGAGGTGCTCCCATGCCTCCCATGAGAGACGCAAAAATCATGCCTCCCATGCCCCCCATGGTAGCTCCGAAGCCACCCATGCCTCCCATGGCACACATGCCTGCCATGCCTCCCACCCATGTCTCCCATGCCTCCCATGCCTCTCATACCTCCCGTGCCACACATGTCTTTCATGGTAGCTTCGAAGCCACCCATGCCTCTCATGGCACACATGCCTCCCATGCCTCCCATCCATGTCTCCCATGCCTCCCATGCCTCTCATACCTCCCGTGCCACACATGTCTTCCATGGTAGCTTCGAAGCCACCCATGCCATCCATGCCTCTCATGCCTCTTTTTTGGACCAAGACTTCTTGACGAGCAAGATTGACGTACTCCTTTTGCTTCTCATTGAGGGTAGATGTGTCCATGAAGATCAATGATTTCTCCCATTCTAACAATCTAGTTCGCTCTTCCATGGCCAATTTCTTCTCCTTCAATGCCACCTTCCTCTCCTCGGCCGCCACCCTCCTTTCCTCGGGTGCCAACCTCCTAACCTCGACCGCCGCATCTTGGTTCCTTGCCATCTTCCTCACCTCGTTACCTTCCTTCCTTGCGTTCACAATAGCTTCCATAGCAATTGTTAGCTCATCATCTCCTTTCCTCTTCTTCTTTTCCTTTGCGTCTTTCTTGCCTCCATTTGGTCTTTTTGGCTTGGAGTAGGCAACCGTGTTCAGTGTAGGGATTCTTTTGCCGTCATCACTTGATGCCTCCGCCTCATCATCATCCAAATCAATACTTCTCTTGTGTTTGTTGGTCTCCTCATTGACACCTTCATGGGGCTTCCATTTCTCATCATCCTTCAAGTCCTCATAGCAATGGGGCAGGGTAAATGGCCTCCCTTTCTTCATCTTGCTTTCTTGGTCTTCTTCTCCTCTCCTTGAAATAAGTTTTGTGCAATAGTGAGCTACAAACAAAAGAACAAGTTAGCACTTGAAACACCAAAGAAAAAGCATGAACAAAGAAGAAGCATGAACATGGAGGAATCACGAAAGATATGGCACTTACCCTATCTCTATCATTAGTGTCACTTGGGTTTAACGTGTCAACCAGCTTAAGTGCGGCCGCCCACTTTTGACAATCTCAGTTGATTATCGACCCCCGAGAACGGAGAGATCTTTCCGTGCAGTCAATTCCACTTTTGTTGTGCAAACCGAAGTGCTCGTTCATCCGGATTCAATATGCTTCTCTACTTTGGCCCCTCCAATGGCGCCATCTCTACACTTGCAACCATGTATTGCATAGCAAGACGTCTTCGTCCATGGTGTAGTTGCCCGCTCTTCCTTTCAGTACACCGACGATACCCTCACCATCCTCGTCCACCTTGATCATCAAAATGCACCTCATTGGTTTGAGACCAATGAGAGTTGTTGGAGCCAACACCCATAGTTGACATATATGGCTCATCATTGAAACTACAAAGTATGTACAACAAAACAAATAAGCTATCCATATGTATCCATTCAAAAAACAACATCGAAAAAAGTGGGCGAAATTTTACCTTGGGGGCATTTCATCGAACACATTGTGTGCATCATCCGTCGACGCGTCAAGCGAGCTTGCCGGCGCTTCGGTCGCCGCCGCATCCTTCGCACACCATACAAGTCTCTTCTTCGACCGTCTAGAGGAGCCATACGTCCCCTTGTTCTTCTTCCCGGACACCTTGCCCTTCTTCGCCATCGTCGCATTTGGGAGCTTCAAGAAAGGGACACGTGGCTTCACGGTGGGCGTCAGCGCCCCGCCACCCGCTGCAGAGGTCGTCCGTGGCGCCATGAAGAGGCCACGCGCGAGGCCGGTGGTTAGAGGAGCACCGGCGAAGGCGAAGCCAGAGCTCCCCGCACTAGGGTTTCGCCGGCGGCGACGAGGTCGTGGGCGTAGGGGGTGAGGGGGATGTCGGTGCGGCCGTCCATCGGGCGAATCCGTTGCCGGCGAGGCGGGCAGGGCGCGGACGGAGCGAAAACGATGAGGTAGGAGAAGGTGCGGTGCGGGCGCTCGAGTGTGCAGCGCGCGGGAGCGGGTGCACGAAATAAGCGGCGTGCGATGCCGTTTCGTCCCGCGCGCTGAACCACTTATGTCGCGCGCACGATTTTTACGCCTTCGCTCAAGCTCCCGAAGTGGTTGCCCGCGCGCAAAAAACGTTAATTTTCTAACGCGATGCTTATATAGCGTGGCTGTTGTAGATACTCTTAATAAAACATACAGTTTGAGTTACGCCTTCATAGATTTTTCGCACCCTACCAATTGCTTCTGACATGAGTTGTTTTTATTTAGCTTGCTGACAACCTAGTACTTCGCGACGATTACTCATCTTGTACGGTTGCTTTCGTCCGGATACGGTATTGCGGGAACTTCTACCCAATACCTATCCACACACGCCAAAACAAGCAACAATGCCAAAAGGAGGCAAACAGGCGATTTCTATGAGACTATACCATTGTGTAACAAGTCTTGTTGAAAAATACTTCCTCCGTCTCGAAATTCTTGTCTTAAGTTTGTTTAGAAATTTCTAAACAAACTTAAGACCAGAATTTTGGAACGGGAGAAGCAGCATGCAATATATATATATATATATATATATATATATATATATATATATATATATATATATATATATATCGTAGAGGAAAAAAGGGCCCAGCCCTAGATTGGTAGGAACACGGGAGGAGAAACACTACCAAATACGGCAAAAAGCACATGGACGAAAAGCAACCATGACGGCGAGCAGGAACCCGGGCCGCCAGTTAGCTTCTCCTTTTATAATTATGCTCTCATAACTCTATCATGAGGCAAAATGATTCTTATTAGTATATCTTATTCTTCGATATTTACCGCACTTGTAACACCTAAGAGTAGTAATGTATTAACATCCTCAGAGTATTGTATCTCTCCGTCCCAAAATAAGTGACTTAAAAATGACTTAATTTTATATTAAAGTTAATGCAAAGTTAAGTCACTTTTGAATCACTTATTTTGAGACGCTGGAAGTACGAGCTATCTTTATTCAGTCCGCGTGCAATATAGTGTGCAATATAGTACTCTGATACATCCAAGCCATCTTTTCTCCCCTAATAATAATAATAAAGCACGCACTGCTTCTGGCGTCCGTCGTGGCATTTTTGCAAAAACACCCTTGTAGTTTCATCTAATTAACCCGTGGTACGTTTGTAAGTGAGGCTGAACCGTTTTTCACATTTTACACAAACCCCCCTTACTTTCGTGCTAAATAACCCGCAGTCCAAATTATATTCAGAACGAATCGTTTTTTAAATTTTTTACATACACCCCTCACATATGCGTTAATAACCTCGAAGTCCATTCAGAATAAATATGTATTTTCAAATAACAATATCTTTTAAACCGTAAATCTAATTTAAACATGTTATATATGAAACTTGATTAGAAAAATGTGTAGAGTTTGAATATGTTGTTATTTTACATATTAAATATTAAAAAAAAAACTATTTAAGATACAATGCTAATCAATATTTGTCTTTATTTCGTACCGACTATTTGTATTGTAACATGTTAACTTAAGCATTAATATTTGGGAAATGTTATAATCTTTGGACATGATATACTTGCACTAGGTTCTTTCTTTGTACATATTTTATAATCTAAGACCTTACGTACGTGCCTTTTTTTGACAGTATTCACGTGCGTTTCTACCAATGGACTACATTTTTTTATTTTTTATTTTTCTTCCGTTGCAACGCACGGGCATTTGTGCTAGTATCATCCTATATAGTACTCTGATACGACCACCATATATCGTACAAAAGAAAAAAATGGCTCTATCGTACGCAGATCAATTCCGTTATGGCTTCGTAATTCGACCGTCCCGTTAAAATGCTTCTTGAACTATCTGTATTTTTCTTTTAGAAAGCAATCTTTAGCATACTTTTTTTGGGAGAACATAATATTGTATTCTCCCCTCCAATAGCAGTATAAGGTACCATAAAAAAGCTCTTATTTAGAGACGACTACCAGTATTTAAGAACGAAGGGAATACCACTGTATTTCTTCGGACAAGTTAGTAGAACTGCCCCCACCGTTCTAATCCGTCCGGACATTCCACGACGGGGAGCAATCAGGTTCGATCGGACATTGCTGCAGAAAAGAAGGATCGATCAGGCATTCAGGCATGTAGACTAGTGAACTGCAGTGGCACTGGCACACAGCGTCGAGCCCGCCGGGGACCGGCACGACGCATGGAGGCAGCATGGGAACCAGCTACAGCTAGCGGGGCTCGAGCCGGCTGGCGGTTGGTTGGTTGGTTACCGGCGGATTTAAATCCGGTGGGTCGCAAGGTGTCTCCGTCGGCAGGGGCCGAGGCCGCCTCCGTGATTTAAATCCCCGGCGAATTGGCGCGTGCACGCCATCAATTCGCCCTCGTTTCCACGATCGGGTTGATCGACCGCCAGTCCCCCGTTTCCATGGAATATTATTGCCGGTGGATGACCGTGGGTCGGATAGGGACCGTCCGGCCGGCAGTCGCGGCGGCGAAGAGACGAGTCGCCGTCCCGTGTCACGGTGGCTGCTTGCTTCCATCATTCCATGCCGAAGTCGCCTGCGTGGCTGCGTCAAAACAGTGTTTGACCGCACTAATCAAAGTACCGAGGTTACTAGCAACACTAGCCAAAGTAAACAATGTGCGGGTTGGCTAGTTGATGATTGAAGTTAAGGTTCTCGTTAATGTGTGCGACCTCCGTCCGAGATTTATTAGCCCCCCTATATTTTTGCTCAAACTTTGACCATTAAGAAATAAGTTTTTTTCTTCTTCTGCAAGCCAACTAGCAAAGAAACAAACTATTGTAGAACAAAAGCTGTTTTTTTAGAAAAGGAGGCCTCGCCCCGTCCTCTGCATCGAGGGATGCATACAGCCATATATTAAGCAAACATAGTGTTCAAGAAGTACAAAGTATATAAAAAAGGAAAAAAAGGTACATGGCAAGCATCGCGCCTCGGCCTGAAATGGCTAAAAGATAAAGATGACTAAACACATATCCTATTAATATGCCGTCATCCAAACCGGTTGAAGATACCCTATGCTACCATTTCCCAACGGACACACCCAGTAACCATAGGCTCCCTGGCTGCCACAGGAGTTAGTAACGACCATGTACGGATCAGTGCAGTAATTCTGTAGATAACCTGCAGAAAGTGAATATCACGAATTCTGTTAAAAATCAAATCATTTCTGCTATTCCATAAAGTCCAAAGAAGAGCACATGCTCCGACACGAATAGATTTAGCCAATTGAACATCAACTCCCTGTAACCACGTTCCAAATAACGAGTTCAAGTTAACAGGAGGAGAGATGTTAAAAGCAATATGAATTGAGCGCCAAACAAGTTTAGCCATAGGACAGTCGAGAAAGAGGTGTTGAATATTCTCTACTCTTGGACAGAAACAACATCTGGGGCTACCTTTCCAATTCCGTTTGGCCAAATTATCCTTAGTTAAAATAACTCCCTTGTGAACAAACCACAAGAAAACTTTAATTCTAAGAGGAACTCTAACCTTCCAAATATGCTTGGATTTTGGAATAGGCACTGAATCAATGAGATCAGAATACATGGATTTAACCGTAAACAACCCATTCGGTGTTAATCTCCAGGAGATTCGATCACTCCTAGCAAAAAGGTTAACCTCCATTAACCTTCTAACTAGATGCAACCAAGAAATCCATCTATCCCCAACTAGAGATATGCGGAATTGAATATTAAGGGGAATCTCACGCAATACTACCGCAACTGACACTTGGCGACGTTGGGCAATATGGTACAACCGCGGATATTGAAGAGCCAAAGGCGCTTTTCCTAGCCAGGTGTCTTCCCAGAATCTAGTCAATTCCCCATTCCCAATGATAAACCTCGATCTATGGTAGAATGAGCTTTTTACCCGCATCAGACCCTTCCAGAATGGCGAGTCAAAAGGTCTCGCTTCAACCTGAGATAAAGATTTGGAATGAAGGTACTTATTGGTCAGAATTTGTACCCACATTCCTTCGGATTCCATCGACAATCTAAACAGCCACTTGCTGAGAAGACATCTATTTTTGGTTTCCAAATTCTCAATACCTAAGCCTCCTTGATCTTTAGGACGGCAGATAATATCCCATTTCGCCAACCTATACTTAGTCTTAACCTCATCATTGTGCCAGAAAAAGCGAGAACGGTAGAAATCCAATCTTTTCCGTACCCCCACGGGTATCTCAAAAAAAGATAAGAGGAACATAGGCATACTTGTTAATACTGAATTAACCAACGCTAACCTACCTCCGTAAGAAAGAAGCTTGCCTTTCCAAGTACTTAGTTTCTTTTCAAACCGTTCCTCAATGCATTTCCACTCAACATTTGTTAGTTTACGATGGTGAATGGGAATCCCTAAGTACGTAAAAGGAAATTCCCCTGCCACACATCCAAATAGCTGATTATAGATATGTTGTTGGTTTTTGGCTTCACCAAAACAAAACAACTCACTTTTATTGAAGTTAATCTTCAACCCAGATAACCGTTCAAAAAGGCACAAGATGAGCTTAAGGTTTTTAGCTTTGTCTAAATCATGCTCCATAAAGAGAATCGTATCATCAGCATATTGTAGAATAGATACACCCCCATCCACCAGATGAGGTACTAATCCAGCTACAAGGTCCTTTTCGTTAGCTCTCTTGATCAACAGAGCCAACATATCCGCAACAATATTAAAGAGAATAGGGGACATAGGATCCCCTTGTCTTAGCCCCTTAAGTGTCTGGAAGAAGTGACCAATATCATCATTGACCTTGATCCCGACACTCCCTCTTGTAGTAAAGGAATCTATGTGCTTTCTCCAAACCTCATCGAACCCCTTCATCCGCAGTGTTTGTTGCAAGAAGGACCATTTCACTTTGTCATATGCCTTTTCGAAATCCACTTTAAAGATAACTCCATCAAGTTTCTTTGAGTGAATTTCGTGCAGAGTCTCATGAAGAACCACTACCCCTTCAAGGATATTACGCCCGAGCATAAATGCGGTTTGCGAAGATTGCACCACAGAATGCGCCATCTTTGTTAGTCTATCTGTTCCAACCTTTGTGAATATTTTGAAACTAACATTAAGCAAACAGATCGGGCGAAACTGCTCAATACGTGACGCCCCTTCCTTCTTTGGTATCAGCGTAATAGTACCAAAATTCAAATGGAAAAGTTGGAGATTACCAGCATACAGATCATCGAACATTGCCATAAGATCCTTCTTAATGATGTGCTAGCAATGTTTGTAAAACTCCGCCGGAAACCCATCTGGACCAGGGGCCTTGCCACACTTCAAACCTCCTATCGCGTCTAGCACCTCTTTCTCCGAGAAAGGAGCAGATAAAGACTCATTATCAGCCTCCCCAACTTGGGGAATATCTGCAACCTGGTGCTCGTCCATAGTCACAGAACTATCATGATGAGCACCAAAAAGCTGTTTATAATAGTTTGAGATGTACAATTTTAAGTTCTCATGACCAACTATTGTACCCTCATCCTGTTCAAGTTGCACTATCCTCTTCTTCCTGTGTTTGTCATTGGCTACTAAATGGAAGAACTTAGTGTTATTATCCCCAAGTAAAATAGCTTTTACTTTTGCTCTATTCGTCCACTTCATCTCCTCCTCTCTAAGAAGAGTGCGAAGCCTTTGTTCAGCCTCAAATCTAAGTTGACGATCATTATCATCCAGCAAACAAAAGCTGTATCTTTAATTTTTTTTATTTCAAATACGAATCGAACTATATAAGGTTTCTGGAGTATGACCTATATTTTGTTAATCAGATTTAGAGTTAAAATTTGGCATAAAATATACTCCCTCCGTCCCAAAATAACTGTCTCAACTTTGTACTAGCTCTAGTACAAATTTGTACTAAGCTTAAGACACTTATTTTGAAACGGAGGGAGTACAAAGGACCAATAAATCCGAACGGAGGTAGTGCATGGGAATTTTATTCTTTTTAGGGAAAGTCGGTCTTTTTTCCCCTGATCGGAACGGAAGAAAAGCAACAACAATGGCAAACAGAAAGCATATACTACATGGTTCAACTTTGGCCTGCGCGGGGTATTACCTCTTGAGGAAAAAATATAAGGGGCTCCGTAAGCTCACATGCTCCCATTCCACAGGAGCACCCGCAGTGTTGGATGATACTCCCTCTCGAAACTAATATAATTTTTTTTAAATTATTAAAATAATATTTTAAATATTTTTATATTAATTTACGAAGGGAATAGATCCAATGGTCATCTTCGAAGTTTCTGAACCTATGCATAATTACGGACCCCTAGTGAGGTTGTGTGAGCTTTCTTTGCAACCGATTGGTCCAACGGTCCAACCGCTCCCGTGTCGTGGGAGAACCTAATACTTTCCCTGTTCTCTTCATCTAGGCGACGACATGATATGAAATTAGACATTTTTCTTAAAGTGCAAGTGAAAAAATATATAAAAATACAAGAGTTGGCTAGAATCTAGTACTAATATTTTTTGTGACAAAGGGTCAGACTTGTGACCTTTAAAGGTGTAGACAAATAAAGCCAATTGTTTATTTAAAAACCATGTCCTCCTCCGGGTTTATAAGTATCCATCGTATTTTTTCTAATGATATTATTTTAGCTACATATAATTGTTTTTTCATAAAAAATTGACACAAAAGATAAAATACAAAACTAATAGGCTTATACAGAAGATACATGCATGAAAACTGAAGATTGACAGTCTCTCCACAGCCGACAATATTTCCCAAATGTACTCACATGGACCAAATGCGCAGAACAGAGCAATTTGGAATAACTCACGTGCTGTTCATTTTTCTGAAAAGTTCATGTAATTTAAAATAACTCACGTGTTTAAAACCAAATTGCTGGAATGTTAAAAAAAATTCCCACACTATTATTAAACACTCTTCAAGTAATTCTGAAAGTGTTCTTGTATCTATAAAGAAAGATATTCGTGCTACTTAAAAAAAAAAGTCCAGGCCTTTGTTCAAAAATGTTCATGTACTTTAAATAGTGTTCACATATTTTGAAAAATTATATTCATGGGACTATCAAATGTATTGAATCTATTCCTAATTTTTCAGGCAAACACTAAAATTTTGCATGTACCTCGGGGTAACAGTGTTCGTGTGATTTTAATAAACCTTTGTGTATTTTTTAATATAAATGTTCATGTAATTAGAAAAAGGATGTTCATGTATTTTCCAAAAATATTCCAGCAATTTTTAGAAATTGATCATATCTCGTAGTGAAAATGACCAAGATATTTTTTTAATCCTTCAATTATTTTAAAAATATTATTTGTTTGGAAAAACTATATCCTATTGATATGGAAAAAGGGGAAAATGAACAAGATGAAAATATAAACAAAAAATGGAAAGAGACAAACAACTCCAAAGCTGGAAAAGGAAAAACAACTGCCCATACCACAAATAGAAAATCGCCCTGAATTATACTACCACTCAGATTCATATAGCTGTCGCTCAAACAGATGTATCTAGTACTGAATACATCTAGACACATCCGTTTCAGCGACAATTAAAATGGATTTGGGGGCTGGGGCGTAATTATTTAAAGCCACAACAACGTCAGAAGGAAAACAACATTTTCCCGGGCTAGTCTCCACCTGATGATGCGTCTAGCATCGTTAGAGGACGTGTGGTGGTGTTTCTCCGGTGGATTTCGTGGGATTCAATATGTCGTTGTCGTTGGTGGATTTGTCCCGATCCAGTCTTCGTTCGCATATGTGTGTGCGTCTGATGGTTGGATCCCTCCCGTCTATGGGTCTCTTCATTGACGTCGGTTGTCGTTCTGGTGTGTTGATCTTAGGGGGCCTTAGCATCATGACTTTCTTACTGACCACTACAACAAGTTTTGCCCAACTGTAGTGAGGGATGGATGATGAAGGCGGTCTACGGATCACCATGGCTCGATTCAATGCTTGTAGTCGTCGCTATGGGGTCTATGGATCATGATTATATTTTTTATTATTTATAGTGTTCATTGTACTGTAATGATTGAAGATGAATAGATCAAAAGTTAAAAAAAACGAGAACACTGTTGGAGGACAACAATAGGAGCAACTGCTCTTGAGAGGAGAAAATGAAGTAATAAACAACTTAAAACTTCATAACTTAGCCCCCTGTTCTCAGAATCCCACTCTATAGATTTTATTTGCTACCCGGTCGAGCGATTTTGCTATGAGCATAAGCAGCTCTCCGTTTTCCTTCTTTATCATAATTATTATTGTGTAGTACATCACGGATTAAAGAGAATCTTGTCTAACATCTTCTAAAATGGTTTGAGCATGTTCACATTGGCCTTTGAAAGCTTCAACGCATAGCATGCGACTAAAGCATGGTAAGACTTTCAAGAGGTCGGGGTAGACCTAAGTTAACATGAAAGGAGTCGTAAAAAGAGATATGAATGACAAGAATATCATCGAAGAACTAGCTATTGACAAAGGTGTGAGTAAGAATCATGAGTAGGTTTCGAAATCTTATGAGTTTTAGCCCTAGCATATTCCAACTTTTTTGGGAATGAAAACTTTTTTTAAGGAAAGTTGTTGTTGTTTTTGTTGTTGTTGTTGTTGTTGTATCATGGATGATAGGCACAAAGTGTTATATCTCACAAATATTGCATAGCGTGCAACTTTATCTTAGCAAACGGTTACATTATGTAACAACAATGTGTATGTAACCGGTACACAAAACAATCTTCTGGAGAAAAAAGAAACAAGAAATCCGGATCACCCAAGCAGCCCACGGCACGAAGAAAGCATGAACGGTTGAATGAAGGAACGGACGAATGCTTGCTTAATTTCTTGGTCCTGGTCTCCATCCCTCCTCCTGTATCTTGAGCCCCATATACCTGTTGGACCGTGTTTCATCATCCAAATTAAGACATGCAAATCATCAAGAAATAATTTTGCCAATTTTTTTTGCGGGAAAAGGAAAAGGAAAACAGAATATTGTGTGTTTGTGTGACTGACCTGCCGAGCATCATGACGGTGGCCTGCGGGTTGGTGCCGGGGGAGTACTTGAAGGTGGAGCTGTCGACGACGCGGAGGCCGGCGACGCCGATGACGCGGTAGTCGGTGTCGACGACGGGCCCGACGTGGCAGCCGCCGTGGTAGTGCCAGATGGTCATGACGGTGTCCCGGCAGTACTGCTGCAGCGGGCGGTTGTCCCGGGGGTGGCGCGGCATCAGGTTGAGCAACTTGGCCAGCGCGGCGCGGTTGAAGGCGGCGTCCATGGCGGTGGCGTTGGCGTAGGTGAAGCGGGCGAAGGCCCGCGACCGCACCACCCGCTCGATGGTCTCGATCCCGCGCACGCACCGCTCCACGTCCCTTGGGTCCCGGAAGTAGTTGAAGGTCACCGCCGGGTTCGCGTGCGGGTCCGTCGACCGCAGCTCCACGTGCCCCGTCGACAGCGGCCCCAGGATCTTCTCCAGGATGAACCCGCCCCGGAACGCCCGCCGGTCCAGCCCCTTCATCGCCTCTGCCGCCCGCCGCATCGCCTCCGCCGTCCTCTCCCTCGGCGGCAGCGTCCCCAGCTGCCCCGTCTGGTGGTGATCAACGGATCGATCACGCGTTGATAATTAATATATAAGGGCACGGTCGAGGCATCAATGGCATTGCCATTGCCACGTGAGAAGCTAGTTTGGAGAAGTTGTCGGTCCATACCATGGGGGAGAACATGCCGAAGGAGTGGGCGCGGCGGCGGGAGTGGAGGGGGATGCCGAACTGGGAGCCGCTGACGCCCTCGATGAAGCTGCCGAAGCGGGTGACGCCGACGACCTGGACCAGGGAGAGCGCGACGGGGACGGGGGAAGGGACGAACACCGAGTTCATGGGGTTGTCGGCCACGCCCTGCCCGACCATGGGGTGGTCCACGACGGCGCGGACGCCGTGCCTCTCCAGGTGCGCCCGCGGGCCAATGCCGCTCAGCATCAGCAGCTGCGGGCTCCCAAGCGTCCCCGCCGCCAGGATCACCTCGCTCCTCCCCACGCCCCGCAGGTACACGCGGTGCTGCACCCCCATCGGGTCCGTGAACACCACCCCGTACGCCACCGGCCTCGCCGACCCCTCTGCAGCATACATTTCAGACCGATCGGCCACGACTTGTAAGTTGTGTGTACACATGCATGCATGGCCATGGCGTGCGCTGCATGTACGCACCTCTGCGCCGGAAGAGGATCTGCGACACCGTGGCGTGCAGGAACACGGTGAGGCGCCTGGGGTTGGCGCTGCGAAGGAAGTCGGCGGCTGTGTGGCGGCGGCCGGCGCTGTCGAAGATGGTGCCGCCGATCTTGGTGCCGGGGACGTGGTCGAAGGTGTAGCCGTTGTCCGGGGTGACGCCGGCCTGGAGGAGGCCCTCCCGGAGCGCGCACTGCCACCGCGGCACGTCCGGGCGGAACACCAGCTCGCGCTCCACCCACCGGTACGACGCGTTCACCAGGCGCGCGTCCCACCCGGCGGCGCGCACGTACTCGGTGCTGGCGCGCGTGTAGAACCCGGCGTTGAGGCAGCTCCCGCCGCCCAGCACGCGCGCGCGGGCGTTCACCACGCCGTCCTCCGACACGAACCGCTGCGCCGGCGAGCTCGGCGACGTGTCCGCCAGCGCGTCGGCGAAGCGGTACTCGCTCGACACGTTGCGGTTGCCGTACGGGTAGCCGCCGCGCTCCAGGAGGAGCACGCGCGAGCGCTCCGACAGCGTCGCCGCCAGCGGGCACCCGGCCGTGCCGCCGCCGACGACGATGTAGTTGTAGTGCGACACCAGCGGCGCGTCCCGCGCGTGCCGCACGAACCGGAAGTTGTATCTCTGCCGCTGCGCCTCCTCCTCGCCTGCTGTAGCTTCCTCTCCCTGCTGCTGAGAGGCGGCGAGTCTGACCCAAAAGGAGCCAAGAACCGTCGCGACGACGACTAGCGCCACGGATGAGCCCCGAAGACCAGGCGCCGCCATGAATTTCGTCGGGGTACGTAATCTAGCTTCGCCATTGCTGCTAAACCTCTGATTTTGTTTATATAGATGACGATCGTGATTCGAGATCGATTAGATAAAGAGTAGTTGCCAATTAGGGGTGCAGATGCGTGCTGATGGATTCCTAGCTAGCTAGTGCAAAGATGAGCTCCGAGGGATCCGGACGAGTGATGATAGAAAGAACAGCGTCTTCGTCGGGATCCTTTGCATGCAGGCTAAAGTAATTGGCCGTTTTTAAATGACGAGTGTCGCCGTGTGATGCAGTAGAGACACAGTGGACGTCACCTTCAAGGCCGCTACGGAGTATAAGAGTGTTTAAAATTTTAAAATAGCATTTAAATTGTTTTTATGTTAGTTTACGGAGGAAGTACAGATGTATTTAACTTTCGCTGTAATTTATCGGTCAAGAGCTATTTTCAGCTCGAAACTAAAACGCGGACAGAGACATGTATGCTTTACAAATGTACTAGCAAAAGGGTCCATGTGTTGCAATGGAAGAAAAAAATGCTACACGCTCTTAATTTATAAAAAATGATTTATAATCTGAGAATTTTTAGTTAAGACGCAAACAAAGATGAACTTACCCTACAAAAGTGCAATTCAAGATTTCCACTGGCCAAATACCGCATGGAAGCATAAAATAAATTCAAAATCCAGCAACCACTCAGTATGCATATCTGACCGATGTTGTGTACGCCGGGCGCCGCTGTGCTCGCATGCATACTGTCGTACGTGAGTGAAATAAATCAAGATGAACTAATCCAGAGGCCATTGGGGCAATTTTTTTTGTTCGCGGTCTAGTTAGTGATATACAATCTGACAACATATCATATATAGTTGGCCTCTTCCACAAATAGTCCATTTCATCTTCTCCTCCTAATTCCTATCACTTGATTTGAATCAGCCTCATAGAAGAAAAAAAGAAAAGACAAAACAAAAATAAGAAAAAAATTAAAAAAATCGCTTTGATTTGAATCAGCCTCATAGAAAAAAAGAAGAAAAGGTAAAAAAAAAAGAAAAAATAAAGGAAAATTGCTTGATTTGAATCAGCCCGATAGAAGAAAAGAAGAAAAGGTAAACAAAAAAAAAGGAGAAATATATGCTAGGACAGTATTCGAACCCTGGTGTCCCAGGAAGAAGGGGCGCACTCAAGCTAATATGCTAGGACAGCTTAGTTGCCAAATTGCGGTTCAACATCTTATAAACCAATGCATGGTGGAGCAATTTGTGATAAAAAACGAATCGTTTTCTTTTAATTTATGGGTGACATAATGGGTAATTTTAAGCAACTTTAAGGGTAATGTTTATGACGTACGACAGAAGCATTATTTGCTTTATATAGGTACTAGCACAAGGGCCCATGCGTTGCAATGGGGCATACAATTTTTTAGTGGTTCAACATTTTGTAAAAGCACAAAAAACCATGAGTTACAAAGAATACAAAATAAATAAAGGTGTGCTTAGAAAACTGAAAAACATTTTATCAATCAAACAACTTCTATTATTTGGTGGTTCAAATGAGTGATGTCAAAGATACACATCAACATTGTCAACTATAGAATTTGCAAACAATGCCAGCTCGGTAGTCATGTGACATGTTTCCAATTGCAACAGAGAAGATTCCATTTTAACTTGTTACATGAAATTTAAATTTTTTTCTAGAAGAATTATTGCCTATGGATAAGTCAAATAATAATGACAATTTTTAGCAGAATGCACTGGTTCATATTTTCTAATTTAAGATGAAGGATATTACAGAGAAAACGATGACCATACTAAGGCTACGGGGAAAGTCATAGGCAGCACAACATACAATTATATGAAATACCATGCCTTTAGACATTTCCAAATATGCTACGATCCATCCTGTGATCCAAACGCGACGATCCTCAGAGAGGAAGAAGCACTTTGTATTATATATAAATATTACGCCCTACCAAAATAAATATGGCTCAATACCCCAACATATGAGCATCCTCTATTTTTATATTTTAGTATGGTGGTTCATCATGTTTCCATCTATCTTTTTCCCCACCCTAGTTAATGATGGCCGCGGTGTCCATGTGATCGTATTTTGTCATTTTGATGCCCACTTATCTTTTCTGTGAAATGCACAGATAGTTTTTTACTTAGCGAGCATTTTTTGAATCGTTGAACTTTTTTGAAATTGGAGAACAAATTTTGAAATTCATGATTTTTTTAGTTTATGTGAACATTTTTTTTAAAGTTTCATAGATATTTTCTTAAAATTCACGAATATATTTTAAACACATGATCATTTTCCAAATTATGAACATTTTATATTTGCCGAATATATTTTTGAACATCGTGAATTCTTTTATAATATGCCAACATTTTTCTAAAATCATCAACAAGTTTTGAAGCCGTAATCATTTTATGATTCCCCAAAGCCTTTTTTGGATTCTAGAACATTTGATGATTTGATGATTTTTTCAAAACTCGCAACTGTTAAAATTTGGATTTCTGGAAAATACCTATTTAATTTAGAAAACAAATAAATTGAAATAAAAAGATTGGCGGGCCTATGAACCCGTGCTTGGACAAAGAAGGTGCATCCTTGCTGCTAGTAAAGAAAGAAAAAGTTCCTAAAAAAGAGAAGGAGGAGAAAAACGTGTTAGAATCGGGGTTCGAACTTAGTTCTCCCGGGAGAAAGAGTGGCGCTCAAGCCAGCGCTAGTACGCCTCGAGCATGCTGATTATAGATCAGGGTCTCCCTCTTTAAGAACAGTAGAGGACAACGACCTGGACATAAAAAAATTCGAATCGTTTTCTTTATTTATGGGTGACATAGTGAGTAATTTAAGTCAATTTCGAGGACAATTTTAATGACGTACGGTAGAAGCAATAGCTGTTTTATTATTATAGCAAAATGGCCCGTGCATTGCAACGGGAGAAAAAACATAATCTTCAATGATGATGACCACATTATGTTCACATATCATCGCTTGATTTTGAAATTTTGTGCACAAATGCAAGAAAATGTTTCTTCTTTTAAATTTATTCACAAGTTGAAGCAATCTTTACATTTTCAAAAAAAATATCATGGTTGTCAAAAATCTTGGTAACTCAAAGAATTATTCTTAATTTCAAGAATTATTTTTAGAAAACATACAATAATAATCCGATCCATCGAACACTTAATTCTTCAAAAATCACACGGGTATATTTTCAGAAAGACTTAGAAGCATTAATGTTTAACTACATACATTAGATCTTTCATAATTTTTTTTACAAATATGAAAACAATTTTAAAATCGAGAACATGTTTTACAATTTACAAACATTTACTAAAAATCATGAATATTTTTATATTTCAAACGGGTTTAAATATTTTCTTTTGAATTGGCGACCAATTCTAGAAAAGACGACATAATTTTTGATGTTGGAGGATCTTACTTTAAATTCACAAACATTTTTGAAACGCATGAAGTTTTTCTGAATAAACAAACATTTTTATAAGTCAGTAATATATTTATTAAATTCACGGACATTGTTTTGGAATTTGCAAAATAAATAAATAAATCCGGCGCCTTTTTTGAATCCACAAACATTTTATGTTCTCGTCAACATTTTAATTCAAAATTCCTATTTTTTAATATGCAAATGCTTTTTTATTCTAAATTATTAAAATTAGAAATAAACAAAAATAGAACGGAAAAATTTAAATAAAAAAAGAAACTACCAAAATAGGCATTAGCTATTTTTAAAATTTTAGGACATTTTAGAAATGCATTAACATATTTTGAATTAGAAAGCATTTTGTTAAATGATTTTAGTAATTTTTAATACATGGAGTTTGATTTGAAACCATGGACTTTTCTTATTTTACAAACATTTTTTCAAACTTGCAAACATTTTATTGTATATGCGAACATTTTTTATAAAAACTCCGAGCAGTTTTTGAAGTCACAAACATCTTATTTTTTGAAATATGTTGATTTAAAATTTTAAGTTTACTAAAACTTTAAAGGTTATTTGAAGTTCTAAATTATTTAAAATAGAAAATAAAATGGAACTGAAGATAAATAAATAAACGGAACTAAAAAAACTGCCGCCTGTGCATGGGCCGGCCCATACGGTGTCTTGAATATTCTCCCAGGTGTAGAGCGTAATATAGGAGGTTTTTACATGGGTTGGCCCAGTCCGAGATTTTTCATTTTGTGAAACGTTTTCTATTACTTACCGGTGGCATGGTGGGTAATTTATGCAAACTTTAGGGGTAATTTTCATGACGTACCACACAAGCAATATGTGCTTTATTAATAGGTAAAGATCAAGATTTGGAAGGGAAAACGAGAATCCAAACATGATCCAAATCTTGCGTGTAGTGTTATGCTCGGAAATCACCCTTCTTTTTTTCGAAAAGGAAATCTTTATCTTTACTTAATACTAGGACGTATGCCCGTGCGTTGCAATGGGAAGGGAAAATTGACGTGCATGTGCAAACACAACAACATGTGCTTCGACACAAAGAAAACTCCCATCTTTCAAAATGACCACCGACGCAGTACGACATCCGGACGGTGCCATCGTCGGCAGGAAGGCACAAAATCGAGGTTTAAAAGAAACATGGAAGATTGTTATACTCTGTTTGCTAGGTATTATTATTAGACTGATGGATCACTTAGTATAAGCCGCACAATAATGACAAAATGAGACCTGGTGCCGATGGCAAGGATGCGAGGTGACACATATTTTCCCCTTATATTGTTTTAGACCGAACAGGTTCGCAGTGAAACCTTCCTTCAATAGCCAGCAATTCCTTTTTATAAGGCATGTAGAGGCATCATACATCTCATGCACACTTCCATCCATCTTTTTTCACGCACAATTCTTTTCATCCTCGCATTCCATAATAATTCCCCAACAATTCCTCTTTATAATGCATCTTTTTTAGAAAAGGAGGATGACCCCCGGTCTCTGCATCTCGGAGATGCATGCGACCATTTTATTGATTATTCCCGAGGACCTTACAAAGTAGTACAACAATATGTCTGAATCCGCCATCTTGGCAACATTTGTCGCTACTCCTATTCATATGATCAAGGGGTGCAAGCTGAGCCAAATACCCAAACCTCTCACCTAAGCCTAACATCTAAAGCCGGAGGCCCCGACCGAGCCACATACCGGGTCAGGGGCAAAAACCAATCTGACGCACTCACATGTGTCGCCGCCACCATCTTCCACTGGTTCATCTTCAGAGCAGATTGAGGTACCAGCCTTGGCAGGTGCCTCCGCCATCGACGCCACCATGACGCCAAACGACGACCTCCACCTACGCGAGTCCATCTCGAAGGAGCGGATGTAGATCCATGCTAGGATGGCCGCACCACCGCCGCCGCCTACCACCCACAAGCACTACCCAGCCCCAAGGTTCCCAAAGCGGCGCCTTCAAGAAGGGAACGACACCGTGAGCGCCGCCGCCGCCCAACAAAGTTAGGGCATTCGCTCGGGAGACCTAGGGGAAGGGGAAGTGAGGGGATCAGTCCATACCGACGCCTCCAAGGAGGGGAACGACGCCCTCAGGCGTCCCCGTCGATGCGGCCGGCCAGGGATTTCGCCCGAACTAGATCCCCGTCACCAGCAGCGCCTCCTTTACAGAACAGGCGACCCAAGGAAGCGCAACCCGACCAGGCTAGCCCGCATGCCGAACACGGGAGGAGGGGATGCGCCAGATCGCGCGCACCGACCACCGCAGAAGCCGCCGCCGGCCGCCAACAACCACTGGATCCTGCCGCCCGCGCGGCTCGGAAGCCAGATCCACCGCCCGCACGGCTGCTAGCTTGCCTTGCCTCGTCCATGGAGCCGTCGCTCCAGATCCGGAGTTCCCCACGCAGAGGCAGGGCAGCCAAGGCCCCGCCGCCACGATCCTTGGCGCTCCGGGTTTGCCCGGTGGCTGGCGCCCCGGGCTTGCCCGACGGCTGCCTCACGCGGCGACGAGGAAGGGAGGGGGAGGGAGTTGGGCGGCTAGGGTTGGGAGGGGGAGGGAGTGGGGAGGAGCGGGAGGCTGCGAGGCTGCATGTAGAGATGTTATGCATCTCATTCCTTTTAATCATCCAATTTCCTTGCATCCCATAATAATCCTTATATCCCTCCATCCTTTCATAGCCCACAATGTCCTTTCATAAGGCACGTATGCAACTACATGTATCTTCTAGCCAGCTTCTTATCATGGCCACTCACAAACATATTTAAACAAACTGATTAAATATACAGGGGCGACGTGGGACTATTTTCTTCTTTTATGCTATCGCGCATAATTTTAAATATATAGAATATCCCTCTGTAATATTTACACAATAGCTGTTTGGCCGCTATCGCACATATATATAAATATATAGAATATCTCTCTGTAATATTTACACAATAGTTGTTTGACCCTGTGGCTTGCTTTTCTGATGGGGTTGGTTGTGTGTTTGACTCCTGGGTTTTGCCATTTTTTTGGATTGTGTCCAAAGGAGCGAGGTGGTAGTTATATAAAAAAACGGAACCTCGTTTTTTGCACAAACATGATGTAGCTTAGTTGCACCTACCTTGTGTGATCGTGTGGTGAGTGGGGAGTTCGATCTTTCATTGTGGCACAATTTCTACTGCTCCTGTCCGTTCACAATGCCAGATGTGCTCAAGTGAAGCCATGGATCCGATCCATCCATCTTAGAGCATATGAATCAACAAAGTATCCATCATGTCCAAGTGGATTTAGGCGATCCATCCATCTTAGAGCATATGAATCAACAAAGTATCCATCATGTCCAAGTGGATTTAGGTGATTAATTAGCATGAGCATACGAGCGTCTTGTGCCAAGGTGTATACAGGTTTAGGTAGTTTGCTCTTCATTTACCAATCGCTGAGCTCTAAGCTATTTCATCCTTCCATAGCCACCACCACCCTAAGCACCGGAGCAGAGCAAGGCTGCGCTGCGGCAACTTCATCCCCGATAAGCAATGGATCCCTTTCTTGGAGTTTTTTTAAAAGGAGGAAACGAGCCCCCGGCCTCTGCATCCCCTTTCTTGGAGTTTGCATCGCTGTTTGCTTAGATTCGCCATCGTATCCCCATCAAACGTGTGCTACTTTTAGGCTCCTCGGTTCATGATTTCCTCCATTATAATGTCATGTCCGGTCAAAGCGCTAGCGTGATAGAATGAAATTTGAAATTCGTTAGTGGTTTCATCTTGGCGAATCAGCCTGGGCTAGATCACATCCTGTGCTAAAACTGCCCACTTTTGTCCATTACTATGTCCCTCTTATCAGTAGGATTTATTTGTGCTTGTTCATAGTTGATCATAAGGTAAAGCTTCACTACTGCTGCCGTTGTTGTTTTTTACCCATATATCCATTTGCGATCAGCATTCATTTTTTCCTTCAAATGGTCAAATGCTGCCTTAATATTGCAGGATACCAGTCTGGTGGTGCTGCTTGCTAGCTGTAGATCCGATGGTTGTTTGTTGTTTTTGTTGACATAGGCCAAGGCAAATGACTACCGTTCTAGGGTCTCTGGTCTCGGAGCTTGTGAAGAAGAACAATTGCTATTGATGTAGCAGTTTGGCAACAGCAACGCCAAGGTCCATTTTCGCAAGATCCTAATAACCTCTACAATGTCCGCTCCTACAAGTTCTGAGTTCCATAGCTCTTTCTACTTTTTTTTAGAAAAGGAGGATTACCTCCGGCCTCTGCATCAGCACGATGCATACGACCCTTTTATTAAACAAGCAAACAAAGTGCGGTTCAACATAGTCTCCGACAAATGGAAGTTAAAGCAAAAATAAAATGAAAAGTGCCACAACCGGAAAAATAGGCCTAGATGTCTACTCATCTATCCTATTACTCGACTGCCATCCAAACCGGCTGAAGATATCCTGCGCTACCGTCTCCCATCGGGTAGACCCAGTAACCAAAGGCTCCGTGGTTTCCGCAGGAGTGAGTAATGACCATGTACGGATCAATGCCGCAACTCTGTGTAGTACCTGCAAAAAATGTATGTTTGTATGTCTGTCAAAAACCACATCATTCCTACAGTTCCATATAGCCCACATAAGTGCACAAACTCCAATGCGAATGTGTCTAGCAATAATCGTATCAACTCCATCTAGCCACGTTCCAAATAACGTGTCAATACTATCCGGAGGTATAATATTAAAGGCTATACGAACCGTCTGCCAAAGAACTCTTGCAAGTGGGCATTGGAGAAAGAGGTGGGAAATGTTCTCCTCGTTATCACAGAAACTACACCAAGTACTACCCCCCCAATTTCGTTTAGCCAAGTTATCCTTAGTTAGAATCACCTTCTTGTGCACAAACCACATGAATACCTTGATCCTTAAGGAAACCTTGACTTTCCAAATATTTCTGGACTTGGGGATACTAATAGTGTCAATAAGATTGAGGTACATCGATTTGACTGTAAATATTCCGCTATTCGTAAGCTTCCAACGCACCCTATCATGTTCCTCCGATAAATGTATATCCATGAATCTCCTAACAAGGTGTAACCAATCCGCCCATCGATGTCCTATCAGTGACTGTCTGAATTGTATATTTAGAGGATTTGATTGTAAGATTGTGGCTACATACGCGTCCTTGCGTTGCACAATATTATAAAGAAGTGGAAATTGCCTGGCTAAAGGCGTCTTTCCCAACCACGAATCCTCCCAGAATCTAGTACCCTCAGCATTTTCAATAATAAATTTGGTTCTATGAAAGAAGGCTCATCTTACTTTCATCAATCCCTTCCAGAATGGTGAATCATTGGGCCTTACATTTACCTGTGCTAAGGTCTTCGAATGTAGGTACTTATTACGCAAAATTTGTTCCCACATTCCTTCTATCTCAACTGTCAGTCTGAACAACCACTTACTTAGCAGATATCTATTCTTCACCTCTAAATTCTTAATTCCGAGACCACCTTCTTTGGGCCTATAGATAATGTCCCATCTAGTTAATCTGTATTTCTTCTTATCCTCATCAATCTGCCAAAAGAATCTAGATCGATAAAAGTCCAATCTTGTACGTACCCCTACTGGTACCTCAAAGAAGGACAGGAGGAACATAGGCATACTCGTCAGAACCGAGTTAATCAAAATTAGTCTACCTCCATATGAGAGCAGCTTCCCCTTCCAGCAACTTAGCTTTTTCTCAAATCGATCTTCTATACATTTCCACTCGCTATTGGAAAGCTTCCGATGATGAATAGGTATGCGTAGATAGCTGAACGGTAGGCTCCCCATTTCACATCCAAACAATTGTTTATATGTGTTTTGTTCATCTTTCGCTTTCCAAAGCAAAACAACTCACTCTTATGGAAGTTTATTTTCATGCCAGACAATTGTTCAAATAGACAGAGTATAAGTTTCATATTCCTAGCTTTTTCTATGTCATGCTCCATAAACAGGATCGTATCATTCGCATATTGTAGGATAGACAGGCCATCGTCCACCAGATGTGGCACAAGTCCACCTACCTGGCCTTCCTGTTTAGCCCTTCCTATTAGAATCGCCAACATATCGACAACTACGTTAAATAGGATGGGTGACATAGGATCTCCCTACCTGAGACCCTTGAAAGTTTGGAAGAAATGCCCAATATCATCATTGACTTTAATTCCAACACTCCCTTTTTGTACAAAAGATTCAACATGTTTGCTCCATATTTCATCGAATCCCTTCATACGTAATGCCTGTTGTAGGAATGGCCATTTGACCTTATCATATGCCTTTTCGAAATCCACCTTGAAGATAACCCCATCTAGTTTCTTCGAGTGAATTTCATGCAACATTTCATGCAGGAGTACCACACCCTCTAGTATGTTCCTGCCTGGCATAAAAGCCGTCTGACTAGGTTGCACGACTTCATGTGCAATATGTGTCAACCTATTTGTGCCTAACTTTGTGAAAATTTTGAAACTGACATTCAGAAGGCATATAGGTCTAAATTGCTCTATACGCACCGCCCCTTCCTTCTTTGGCAACAGTGTCACTGTTCCAAAATTTAGATGGAATAGCTGCAGGTTTCCGTCGAAAAAGGTATTGAAACATCGGTAACAAATCACCTTTGATAATGTGCCAACATCTCTTGTAAAACTCAGCTGGAAACCCATCTGGGCCTGGTGGCTTATTATTCTTTATTTGTGATATAGCTTCAAACACCTCTTTCTCCATAAAAGGCGTGATTAATACCTCATTCCCGTCCGTCCCGAGCTGAGGTATGCAATCGACCATAAGCTCATCCATGGATATAAAATTATCCTGAGGAGCCCCGAATAGTTTTTTGTAGTATTCAGAGATGCACACTTTCAGACTCTCATGTCCTACTATTGTACCCTCATCTTGCTCTAGCTAGTATTTTTTTCTTTCTATGTTTTCCATTGGCTATGAGATGAAAGAACTGTCTGTTGTCATCGCCTTGTACAACCTGTCAAACTTTCGCTCTAAGAGCCCACTTCAACTCCTCCTCTCTAAGGAGTTGTTTTAGTTTTAGTCCAGCCTCCGTTTTCAATGACCTGTCATTGTCATCTAATAATGTACTGTCGGCCTTAATGTCTAGCGAATTTATAAGTTCAAGTAACCTTTGTTTCTCTTTCTTATAAATTCCACTTTCATGTTTTGCCCATCCCCGCAAGAATTGACGCAAGTGTCTTATCTTATTTTGCCACTTGTCAACTCTCGATGTACCCCCCATATCTATAGCCCATTCTCTGGCTATAAGGTCCATGAAACCTTATTTTTCAAACCAGCCTAGCTCGAAAGAAAATAGGTTTTTATTCCCCATATGTGTTGCCTCTCCTGAGTCTACTAACAATGGGGTGTGATCAGATATTGCTCTGGGCATAGCCCGCACCGTGAAATGAGGGAATTTCTGCTCCCATTCCACACTCGTGAGCACCCTATCCAACTTCTCATACGTTGGTTTGGTTAAATTATTTGCCCACGTAATTTTTCTACCTGAAAGCTCAATTTCTCTCAAATCAAGGCTTTTGATGATAGAGTTAAACATAAATGACCATCTGCCATCAAAGTTATCATTGTTTTTCTCATATCGTCTTCTGATGATATTAAAGTCTCCCCCTAATAAAATTGTCAGCCTCTCATCTCCACAAATCTAGACAAGATCTGCCAGAAAGTCTCTCTTAAGATCCGGCTGGGCCGCCCCGTATACTGCTACGAGGGCCCATTGGAACCCATCCCCCTTCGATCGAACCCTAAATTTGACGGCTAAGTCCCCGAACACTACGTTCCGGACTTCTACCGCGTCACACCTGACTCTAAGAAAGATCCCTCCGGATCTTCCTCTTGGTGATGTAAAGTTATCTCTCCGAACCCTAAACAGTGCCAATCGAAGTCAATACCACCATATAACGTTCCTAAAAACTGTGATGTAAAGTTATCTCTCCCCGTTTCCATCAAAGCAATGGAATCTAATTTGTGCTCGATGGTCGCTTCTGCTAGAAATCTTCTTTTAGCCAAGTCTGCCAGACCTCTGCTATTCCAGAAACTTCCTTTCATCTCTCATCATGAAATTTCTTTGCTGTCTTAAATCTAGCACTATGGCGGACGGCTGATACATGATACACCTTTCTCTTCCAAGCTCGTTTCGGCCTATCCTGACCCTCCGACCAGTCCACATAACCGGTCACCTGGAGTGCGTCAATGGACGATTGTAAGGGGGCCACATACCTCTCCTCGGCAATATCGTCCACCTCTTCAGTCAAAAGAGAAAAAGGAACAAGATCCTCACATAAACGTTCTAAGGCCCCCAACCCTAGAGCATTTATATCGGAGTCATTCATCGGTTTCACTACTTGCACTGTTCTTGGTGGGCCCTAAGCTGTTTACAATTTTTTCTAATAACTTTATCATACTTTGCATTAGGACGTTTCTTGTGTATCCACATATAAATAGTGTAGTGCTAGTTCAAAATAAATTAGATTATTTCTATTGTTGCGATTTGGATGCTAGGATAATTGTTGGCAAACATGACATCTTGATGGTAACTCATCATAAAGACATGGTGGTAAGATTTTCACAAGGGCATAAACTGAACATGAATAAGTCTTCTAAGTCAAATGTTACAAGAATATAGAAAAAGTTATTAGAAAAATTTCCTATAAATGTAGAAAAAAGATGGTGCATGTTAAACTTAATATATTTTATCAAGCACATTTCCTATTCCTTGTAACAACAAGAGATTAATTAGCTTTTGATATGTACTTCTATCAATGTGATCAAATATGTCATGTTTTAGTTTTACATGCCATCTTATCCAACCTCAGACCAAATGTTTTGCTTCTTCAACAACTATCTGATGATTGTTGTTTGTGTCATGTAACTAATACCGAAATATATTCTTCAATGTATGATACTCTTTAAAATTGATAAATGTAACAAAAACAAGATCCTACTACCGTTATGTAAATGCAATTTGGTACATAGCAAATTATAACCGAATTAACTATGACAAGTCCAAACTATGTGCATCTTCTCTTCCGTTTTCATACTATAACTACGCAAGTTATATCTCACGTGAATAAGCACATGCCAATTATTAATTTCAGTAAAACATGTTTGTGTATGTGTTCGTTGCAAAAAAAAAGGTTCTCCCATGTTATGCATAGATTATGTGTGTTCAAAACCACAACTAAAGTTGTTCTTGAAACCCGATTCCGAATGTAATACATGTTTGTTAAAGGATACAATACTTTTTGTAGCTACTGAACAACCAAACTGAAATAAAAATTTAAGAAAGCAGTTAAAAGTTGAAAACTGAAAAAACTTTTTACAAATAAAAAACATGAGGCTCGTGGCTTAGTTCGGAACTATATATTTGTATGTAACAAAGTGTCTTTTTTGTGAGAAATGTAATAAAGTGTCTAATATGAAGTTCCTTGTTCAAAGACGTTCTACTTGTAGTTGGTACTTGGTAACCACGGAAAACCACAAATTACAAATTATATCTCCAAGCGATAGGAAATTTCTAGTTCTTTAGAGATCATTGGTTAACCGAGATTAAGCTAGCCCATTCAGATGCATGGGTTGATGATAAGTTAGAGCAATGTGCAACAAATTCTGGCCGTACAAATCCGCTAGCAATCTTTCTAATTAAGAAAGGAGAAAAGTGTGATAGCTCCCGGGTGCCTAGGCACCCTCTATGAACAGTAAAATAAAAAAAATAGAAAACAAAATCAAAAAAATCTGAAACTTTGCAGCATCAACGATGATCAAACTTTGTAGGTTTCTACAAGTTTTCATGTCAAAATATAATGTAGAGAAAGATATACAAACAAGTTTCAGATTACAGCTAAAAAGTGCTCAAAACTTCAAGCATTGAAATATTTTCCGTGTGTAGAGCTCCTCGAATAGTTTTTTGGCATGAAAACTTGCAAACACCTACAAACTTTCATCATCTTTGATGCTGCAAAGTTTCAGTTTTTTCTTACTTTGTTTTCTATTTCTTTTGATTTTACTGTTTATAGAGGGTGCCTAGGCACCCGGGAGCTGAAATTCCACTCTCTTAAGAAAGTTACAAGAAAACAGAAAACTTCTTATTCGTGCCCCATTGAGCACATATGCATGGTTAACTAAAGTAGTACGTGCTATTAGAAATGTTGGACATAACACATTTCTAAGTACGGAAAGTTTCAGTGAAAGTCGACCTATTATCACTTCTAAGTAAGATAGATCCACGTAGAGATATTATTTATGAATCAATCACAAATATAGCAATTTGACGAGGCGATACAATAATATTTGGGAGCACTCAATAGTATTGCAAGTAGGTCATGCTTGAATAAGGCAAAAAACCATCACTCTGAAAAAATAAAAGGTACTCCTACTTCACACACACACACACAAAAAAACTGAAGAAGGGCAACACAAACCTTGTAAAGATATATAGATTCATAAAGGCAATTAACCAAGAGAGGTGGAAGATAATCCTGGAAGATGCATGTCGTCCGTAGCTAAATCAGCTAGAGACGCAGCTCCAGGTCGATCTCCACGCCGATGTTGCTCTCCGGCGCCGACAACGGGCCGGCTGCTGCTCGCACGCTGTCGAGCGACGGAGTCAGCGGGCCAGCAGCAGGAACTACATGGAGTGGCGGTGGGGCGGCGCCACCTCCACCACCGTCCGTGGCGACAGGGATGAACTTGTTGGTGGCGGTGGCGCGAGACGAGGGAGCACTGTCATCGGGGTGGCGGCCGTAGAGGTAGGGGTTCCAGCCGGCCGCGCGCTCCTCCCTGTGCGCGTTCTGGTGGCCACCGAGGGCCTGCGGCTTGAGGAACTTCCTGTCGCAGAAGAGGCACGGGAACAGCGGCCACGCCTCATTGTCGGCCAGCCCGCTGTTGGATGCTCCCCGGCCGGCCGCCCCACTGCCTTCGGTTCCCGGGCGGCCCAAGGTCAGAGACAGGTCCATGTATGCCTAGCTAGCTACGCACAAAGACTAGCTAGAAGTACAAACTGGAGTACAGCGTATGGTAATATGGGTCACTAATGGTCATTTTTGCACGAGTACCTGCTTCTTCTGGCTGAAACAAACGGTGCAGCGACAGATGAAACCAAATCATCAATGAATGCTTGAGGTACGGGATGCCACACTGAATGCTTGAGCTGTCGCCATCTCGATGTCCTTTCCTCGAATGTGCTACGAGAAAACCTCCTATCGCGCTGCGCAGGCCACCGTGTTCATCTGGCGTCCTTTCAAGTTGGGTTAAAACAGAAATCGACTAATACATTGTCAAGCTCAAGGAGATTACTTGTCCCCTTGGATGCTCGCTCTCTCTCGTCTCGAACTCATGATACAAATTCTTGATTTAGGCCCTGTTTGGAACCATAATAGATTATGATAATCTGGATTATGAATATAGATTACATAATCTGGTTTATAAAAATAATTCAGGTGGGCATGTTTGGAGGCCAGATTATATAAACTGTAAACCAGTTTTTAAATTGTACAATGACATGTTTGTCCTCTGTTTACAAGGAAAAATAGGAAAGTGGCGATGGCACTGCGTAATTCTCTTGAAGTTTACAAGGGTAACACGTCATTTGTAATCCATAATCTCATTTTAGCTGGGGTAGAGCAGATTATGAGATTATAATAATCTGATCATCTAGTTTATAAAATCTACAATATAAACTGTCCTGTTTGGAAATACAATAGATTATAAAACCAAGATTATATAATCTGGGTGGTTCCAAACAGGGCCTTAGGTTAACCCATAGCCAGCAGTCTCATGGCCATGTCGAGTGATCTGATCCTATCTTGGTCTACCCTGACTATAATCATAATGCAGTTTTAGATACATGCAAATCCGACCCTTCAAACGTCCACAGACGCGTCCGGGCGGGCCTGCGGACACTGACCGGTCACGCCTCAAATAATGCATTCTATAACCGGACACCTCAAATGAGAAACCTCAAATCCATATTATTACATGCAATGTAAACCTAATATTAAACGGAGCTCATCCGGCTACGACGTGCCCATGTCCGCTGCGCCCCTCACAATGTTGGTCCGGTCGCTGGTGATGTAGAGTAGGACATGAGATACTAGCCGGCTCACGGGAGTCGAGCTCCTGCCGTCTCTCATGCCCTACTCTTCCTCGTCGGAGTCCGTGACCCGGACGATGCCGGTGGAAGTCAGGTTGATGACGGATCCTTCCTGGGAGGAGACGATATCGACCACGACACGGTTGCGGCGCCCTCACCCATGCAATATACGAGGCGTCGGAGAGTGCGACTCCGCCTCTCCAGCGTCCACCGCGGTTAGGGCCTCTGCCGCCTCCCGTGCCCGCTTCCTCGCACGACGGGTACGTTGCACCATGTTAGAGTGTGAGGATGCCCAAGGTGCGTCCTCGGTGCGCCAACGAAGGGGTTGCGCATCCACCCCGGTGTTCGGACGCCAGACGGACTGCACCGCCTCCGGTGAGGCAGAGATGGCGGATCGAGGCATCGACTGAGCCGACACAATGGATTCCCGATGCTGCGAGTCCCCACGCTGCCGAAGGGAGGCCGCCTCCCGAGAGCGACAGAGCGCAAGCCCTACAACCATCTCCTTCTCGGGATTGCGTGAGATGCTCATCCGTTCCTACTCTTCTATATCTATTCACAGGGCCAGCTTGTCAGCTTGTCAAAATGACAGGGTCTAAGGAGAGCCAAAATGCTTATAGAGAGCAGAGCATGGAAGTGGCCTCATGCACTAGTCCTGAGTGGAGTGATTCTGATCCAAGCACTCCTAGTTCTCATGATCTTCCCAAGGCAGCTACGAGGACAAGGAAGAGGCTCAACTCAGATGAAGAAGATACTGATTTCATCCCTAAGGAAGGAACTTCTCACAAGCAGAAGGAGAAAGTCACTATAAAGATGGCTGTGAGAAAACAGTATGCCCATCCTGATGAAGTGAGAGCTCGTGAGACAACTAGAGGAGCTAAAACTCTAGTGGTTTCTAAAACCTCCAATCTAGCCAAGAAGCAAGGACAGAAGAGAACGAGGAAGAGGATTGTGCATGTTGTTGGAAGACCAACTTTCATGTATGAAGTGTTGGAAATATGCCCTAGAGGAAATAATAAATTAGTTATTATTATATTTCTTTGTTCATGATAATCGTTTATTATCCATGCTATAATTGTATTGATTGGAAACACAAATACATGTGTGGATACATAGACAAAACACTGTCCCTAGTAAGCCTCTAGTTGACTAGCTCGTTGATCAAAGATGGTCAAGGTTTCCTGACCATAGACAAGTGTTGTCACTTGATAACGGGATCACATCATTACGAGAATCATGTGATGGACAAGACCAAAATTATAAACGTAGCATGTGATCGTGTCATTTTGTTGCTATTGTTTTCTACGTGTCAAGTATTCATTCCTATAACCATGAGATCATATAACTCACTTGCATCGGAGGAATACCTTGTGTGTATCAAACGTCATTATGTAACTGGGTGACTATAAATGTCTCTACAGGTATCTCCGAAGGTGTCCATTGAGTTAGTATGGATCAAGACTGGGATTTTTCATTCCGTGTGACGGAGAGGTATCTCGGGGCCCACTCGGTAATACAACATCACATACAAGCCTTGCAAGCAATGTTACTAAGTGTAAGTCACGGGATCTTGTATTACAGACGAGTAACGAGACTTGCCGGTAACGAGATTGAAATAGGTATGCGGATACCGACGATCAAATCTCGGGCAAGTATCATACCGAAGGACAAAGGGAATGCCATACATGATTATATGAATCCTTGGCACTGAGGTTCAACCGATAAGATCTTCAGAGAATATGTAGGATCCAATATGGGCATCCAGGTCATACTATTGATTATTGACCGAGGAGTGTCTCGGGTCATGTCTACATAGTTCTCGAACCCGAGGGTCTGCACACTTAAGGTTCGATAATGTTTTAGTATAGTTGAGTTATATGTGTGGTTACCGAATGTTTTTCGGAGTCCCGGATGAGATCACGGACATCACGAGGGTTTCCGGAATGGTCCGGAAACGAAGATCGATATATAGGATGGTTTCATTTGGTCACCGGAAAGTTTTGGACATTTCCGATAGTGTACCGGGAGTGACGAATGGGTTTCGGGTGTTTACCGGGAGGGGCCCACCCACCCGGGAGTGAGCCCATGGCCTTAGGGTGGCGTACCAAGTCCTTAGTGGGCTGGTGGAGCCAGCCCAAGAGGGCTATGGCACCACAAGAAAAAATACCAAAGGAAAGAAGGAACAAAAAGAGAGGGAGGTGGGAAGGAAGGAGTGGACTCCTTCCCGACCAAACCGAATACTGGTGGTTTTAGGGTTTTTGAGACACAAGTTTGCCACGTGCAACTCAAACCTATGCCACATAGTTTTGCCTCTAGATCGGATTTCTGCGGAGCTCGGGCGGAGCCCTGCAGGAGTAGATCATTGATGTTTGTTGTGTATCCCTTGCAATGGTGTCAGAAATAGTTGTGTCGACGGCACCAGGAATCCTTCAGCTACGGCTACGCCTTAAGGGACTTCCTAGGCAAGTATGCAAAGGATTTCCCCCGTGGCCTTGGAGCCTTGCAATTGTGTTCCCTCGAAGCGGAAAGGGTGATGTAGCACAACGACGGTAAGTATTTCCCTCAGTTTGAGAACCAAGGTATCAATCCGGCGGAAGAGTATCTCAAGATCCTGCACAAACACAAAAGCTTGCACCCAACGCTATGAAGAGGTTGTCAATCCCTTATAGATTGTTTGCCAAGTGAGAACCGAAAGCAACAAAGTAACAAAGCAAAGTAAAAGCGGAGATGTAAGCGATGGATGTGAATAGACCCCGGGGCCGTAGTGTTTACTAGTGGCTTCTCTCATGAAAGCAAGTAGACGGTGGGTGAACAAATTACTGTCGAGAAATTGATAGAACTATGCAGAGTCGTGACGATATCTATGCAATGATTATTTCTATAGGCATCACGTTCGAAACAAGTAGACCGATGCTTTCTGCATCTACTACTATTACTCCACACGTCGACCGCTATCCAGCATGCATCTAGTGTATTAAGTCCATAAGAACAAAGTAACGCCTTAAGCAAGATGACATGATGTAGAGGGATAATCTCAAACAAATGATAAAAACCCCATCTTTTTACCCTTGAAGGCAACTGCTTGATGTGTGCCTTGTTGCCCCTAGTGTCACTGGGAAAGGTCACCACATGGCAGAACCCAAAACCAAGCACTTCTCCCATTGCAAGAATCATAGATCGAGTTGGCCAAACAAAACCCAAGACTCGGAGAGCTTACAAGGATATCAAATCATGCATATAAGAAATCAACGAAGACTCAAATATATATCATAGATAATCTGATCACAAGTACACAATTCATCGGATCTCGGCAAACACACCGCCAAAGAAGATTACATCGGATAGATCTCCATGAAGATCATGGAGAACTTTGTATTGAAGATCCAAGAGAGAGAAGAAGACATCTAGCTACTAACTACGGACCCGTAGGTCTGAAGTGAACTACTCACGAGTCATTGGAGGGGCGATGATGATGATGATGAAGAAGCCCTCCAACTCCAAAGTCCCCTCCGACAGGGTGCCGGGATGGGTCTCCAGATGAGATCTCGCGGAAACGGAAGCTTGCGGCGGTGGAAAAGTATTTTCGAGGCTCCCCTGATTTTTTGCGTAATATTTGAGAATTTATAGGCCAAAGACCTAGGTCAGGGGGCGGCCAGGGAGGCCACAAGCCTGCCCACCGCCACCTCCCCTGGTGGCGGAGTGGGGGCTTGTGGGCTCCCTGGAGCCCACCTGGCTTGGCCCAAAAGCCCCCTGGACTTCTTCCGTTCGGGAAAAAATCATTTCGGGGTTTTTCTTCCGTTTGGACTCCGTTCCAAAATCAGATCTAAAAAGAGTCAAAAACATGGAAAAAACAAGAACTGACACTTGGCGTTGAATTAATAAGTTAGTCCCAAAAAGATATAAAAAGGTACATAAAACATACAAAGAAGACAAGATAACAACTTGAAACCATCAAAAATTATAGATACATTTGAGACGTATGAAGCATCCCCAAGCTTAACTCTTTCTCGTCCTCGAGTAGGGAAGTGATAAGAATGAATTTTTGATGCTTTCATGCTACCTAGCATAGGTGTCCTTTGTAATTCCTCTTATGTGACGTGAATGTTCAGATCGATTAGATTCAAAACAATAGTTTGCTATTGACGTGGAAACAACAATAATTCAAGTAAACTAGCAAAGTAACCATGAACTTTCAAAATAACAAGGCCAAAAGAAAGTTATCCCTACAAAAGCATATAGTCTGGCTATGCTCTATCATCATTGCACAACGAGTTTAAATCATGCACAACCCCGGTATTGGCCAAGTAATTGTTTCACACCTTTACTTTCTCAAACATTTTCAACTCACACACAATACATGAGCGTGAGGCATGGTTATAGCACTATAGATGGTGTGGAATGTGGTGGGGGTTGCAAGACAAAAAGGAGAAGATAGTCACGTTAACTAGGCATATCAATGAGCTGTGGAGATGCTCATCAATAGATATCAATGTGAATGAGTAGGGATTGCCATACAAATGATGCACTAGAGCTACAAGTATGTGAAAGCTCTTAAAGAAAACTAGTGGGTGTGCATCCAACTTGCTTGCTCACGAAGACCTAAGGCAATTTTGAGGAAGCCTATCATTGGAATATACAAGCCAAGTTATATAATGAGAATTTCCCACTAGCTATATGGTGGTGACAAAACGAGAGACTCTCAATCATGAAGATCATGGTGCTCAAAATGCACAAGTGTGGAAAAAGTGGTAGCATTGTCCCTTCTCTCTTTTTCTCTCATTTTTTTAATTTTATTTTGGTGGGCTCTTTGGCCTCTTTTTTATGGGCTTCTTTGGCCTCTTTTATTTCCTCACATGGGACAATGCTCCAATAATGATAATCATCACACTTTCAACTCAAAACTTAGAGCAACTATGACTCTATATGGAATGCCTTCGGTAGTGTACTGTGGCAATGATCTAGCATGGCATAGACATCAATGGAAACATCATGCTAGCTATCTTACGATCATGCAATGGTAATGTAGACGTGGTGGCACATATAATGGTGGTAGTTGCACGACAATATATCTCGGAATGACTTTGAAAAAGCCATAGTAGGTAGGTATGGTGGCTGTTTTGAGGAAGGCTAATGGTGGGTTTTGTGCACCGGCGAAAGTTGCATGGCACTAAGAAGATAGTGATGGTGGAAGGTGAAAGTGCATCTAAACCATGGACTCAACATTAGTCATGAAGAACTCATATACTTGTTGCAAAAGTTTTATTAGTAATCGAAACAAAGCATTCAACGCATACTCCTAGGGGAAGGGTTGGTAGGTATAAACCATCGCGCGATCTCGACCGCCACGCAAAGGATGACAATGAATATACTAATCATGTTCAGACTTCATCACATAGCGATTCACCATACGTGCATGCTACGGGAATCACTAACTTCAACACAAGTATTTCTAGATCCACAACACCTTACTAGCATGGCTTCAATATTACCATAACCACAACTCAAAACTAATTGATATGAATCAAACTTCTCTAACTATTCAATGCACATGAAGGTGGAAGTTTTCGTATCCCTTTGGATAACTACCCCTTCTGAGACTACTTTTCAAAGCATAGATCAACTACCAAGCCACGCACCGCTGTGCTCTAAAAGATATAAGTGAAGCACATAGAGCAAAAGTATCTAGCTCAAAAGATATAAGTGAAGCACATGTGAGCTGAATTGTCTACCAAAAGATATAAGTGAAACTCGACAAAATCACGGTGAGTGCATGTCTCTCTCTCTCTAGGTGTGCAGCAAGGATGATTGTGACACAAAAAAATAAAATAAAAGACTCCTACGATACAAGACGCTCCAAGCAAGAACACATAACATGTGGTGAATAAAAATATAGCCCCAGGTAACGTTACCGATGGATTGAAGACGAGAGAGGGGATGCCTTCCCGGGGCATCCCCAAGCTTAGGCTTTTGCGGCATCCTTGAATCTCTTGGGGTGCCTTGGGCATCCCCAAGCTTGAGCTCTTGCCACTCTTTATCTTTTTGTCCATAAGAACTTCACCCAAAACTTGAAAACTTCACAACACGAAACTTAATTAGAAACTCGTGATAACGTTAGTACAAGAAAGCAAGCCACCACTTCCTTAGGTACTATAGCAAATTTAATTCTACTTGTGCTGATGTTGGGTTACTTTAATTTCAATCTTCCATGGCTAATACTCCCTGATACTATCCATAGTTTTATCAAAATAAGCAACCAACACAACAAAAACAGAATCTGTTAACAGCAGACCAGTCTGTAGCAATCTGTATGTTTCGTATATCTCCGGTACTTAAAAAATTCTGAAAACTTACGACAGTCTGAAGAATGTGCGTATAATCATTATAAAAAAGAATAAACTCAAAAACTCTTACAGAAAAAAAATGAAAGTTCTTTTCGTGAGCAGAAAGTTTCTGTCTTTTCCAGCGTGACCAAACGATCATCCTCAAGACTAATCATAACGGTTTTGCTTGGCACAAACGCAAAAAGAAACACAAAAAACACAATCATAACAGAATTATGAAAGTGTGAAAAACACAATCATAACAGAATTATGCCAGATCCACCGCCCGCATGGCTGCTAGCTTGCCTTGCCTCGTCCATGGAGCCGTCGCTCCAGATCCGGAGTTCCCCACGCAGAGGCAGGGCAGCCAAGGCCCCGCCGCCACGATCCTTGGCGCTCCAGGCTTGCCCGGTGGCTGGCGCCCCGGGCTTGCCCGACGGCTGCCTCACGCGGCGACGAGGAAGGGAGGGGGAGGGAGTTGGGCGGCTAGGGTTGGGAGGGGGAAGGAGGGGGAGGGAGTGGGGAGGAGCGGGAGGGTGCATGTAGAGATGTTATGCAACTTATTCCTTTTAATCATCCAATTTCCTTGCATCCCATAATAATCCTTATATCCCTCCATCCTTTCATAGCCCACAATGTCCTTTCATAAGGCACGTATGCAACGACATGCATCTTCTAGCCAGCTTCTTATCATGGCCACTTACGAACATATTTAAACAAACTGATTAAATATACAGGGGCGACGTGGGACTATTTTTTTCTTTTATGCTATCACGCATATTTTTAAATATATAGAATATCCCTCTGTAATATTTACACAATAGCTCTTTGGCCGCTATCGCACATATATATAAATATATAGAATATCTTTGTGTAATATTTACACAATAGTTGTTTGCCCCTGTGGCTTGCTTTTCTGATGGGGTTGGTTGTGTGTTTTACTCCTGGGGTTTGCCATTTTTTTGGATTGTGTCCAAAGGAGCGAGGTGGTAGTTATATAAAAAAGGGAACCTCGTTTTTTGCACAAACATGATGTAGCTTAGTTGGACCTACCTTGTGTGATCGTGTGGTGAGTGGGGAGTTCGATCTTTCATTGCGACACAATTTCTACTACTCCTGTCCGTTCACAATGCCAGATGTGCTCAAGTGAAGCCATGGATCCGATCCATCCATCTTAGAGCATATGAATCAACAAATTATCCATCATGTCCAAGTGGATTTAGGTGATTAATTAGCATGAGCATACGAGCGTTTTGTACCAAGGTGCATACAGGTTCAGGTAGTCAGCTCTTCATTTACCAATCGCTGAGCTCTAAGCTATTTCATCCTTCCATAGCCACCACCACCCCTAAGCACCGGAGCAGAGCAAGGCTGCGCTGCGGCAACTTCATCCCCGATAAGCAATGGATCCCTTTCTTGGAGTTTTTTTAGAAGGAGGAAACGAGCCCCCGGCCTCTGCATCCCCTTTCTTGGAGTTTGCATCGCTGTTTGCTTAGATTCGCCATCATATCCCCATCAAACCTGTGCTACTTTTAGGCTCCTCGGTTCATGATTTCCTCCATTATAATGTCATCTCCGGTCAAAGCGCTAGCGTGATAGAATGAAATTTGAAATTTGTTAGTGGTTTCATCTTGGCGAATCAGCCTGGGCTAGATCACATCCTGTGCTAAAACTGCCCACTTTTGTCCATTAATATGTCCCTCTTATCAGTAAAATTTATTTGTGCTTGTTCATAGTTGATCATAAGGTAAAGCTTCACTGCTGCTGCCGTTGTTGTTTTTTACCCATATATCCATTTGCGATCGGCATTCATTTTTTCCTTCAAATGGTCAAATGCCGCCTTAATATTGCAGGATACCAGTCTGGTGGTGCTGCTTGCTAGCTATAGATCTGATGGTTGTTTGTTGTTTTTGTTGACATAGGCCAAGGCAAATGACTACCGTTCTAGGGTCTTTGGTCTCGGTGCTTGTGAAGAAGAACAATTGCTATTGATCTAGCAGTTTGGCAATAGCAACGCCAAGGTACATTTTCGCAAGATCCTAATAACCTCTACAATGTCCGCTCCTACAAGTTCTCAGTTCCATAGCTCTTTCTACTTTTTTTTTAGAAAAGGAGGATTACCTCCGGCCTCTGCATCAGCACGATGCATACGACCCTTTTATTAAACAAGCAAACAAAGTGCGGTTCAACATAGTCTCCGACAAATGGAAGTTAAAGCAAAAATAAAATGAAAAGTGCCACAACCGGCAAAATAGGCCTAGATGTCTACTCATCTATCCTATTACTGGACTGCCATCCAAACCGGCTGAAGATATCCCGCGCTACCATCTCCGATCGGGTAGACCCAGTAACCAAAGGCTCCCTGGTTTCCGCAGGAGTGAGTAATGACCATGTATGAATCAATGCCGCAACTCTGTGTAGTACCTGCAAAAAATGTATGTTTGTATGTCTGTCAAAAACCACATCATTCCTACAGTTCCATATAGCCCACATAAGTGCACAAACTCCAATGCGAATGTGCCTAGCAATAATCTTATCAACTCCATCTAGCCACGTTCCAAATAACGTGTCAATACTGTCCGGAGGTATAATATTAAAGGCTATACGAACCGTCTGCCAAAGAACTCTCGCAAGTGGGCATTGGAGAAAGAGGTGGGAAATGTTCTCCTCGTTATCACAGAAACTACACCAAGTACTACCCCCCCCAATTTTGTTTAGCCAAGTTATCCTTAGTTAGAATCACCTTCTTGTGCACAAACCACATGAAGACCTTGATCCTTAAGGGAACCTTGACTTTCCAAATATTTATGGACTTGGGGATACTAATAGTGTCAATAATATTGAGGTACATCGATTTGATTGTAAAAATTCCGCTATTCGTAAGCTTCCAACGCACCCTATCAGGTTCCTCCGATAAATGTATATCCATGAGTCTCCTAAAATGGCGTAACCAATCAGCCCATCGATGTCCTATCAATGACTGTCTGAATTGTATATTTAGAGGATTTGATTGTAAGATTGTGGCTAAATACGCGTCCTTGCGTTGCACAACATTATAAAGAAGTGGATATTGCATGGCTAAAGGCGTCTTCCCCAACCACGAATCCTCCTAGAATCTAGTACCCTCAGCATTTTCAATAATAAATTTGGTTCTATGAAAGAAGGCTGATCTTACTTTCATCAATCCCTTCCAGAATGGTGAATCATTGGGCCTTACATTTACCTGTGCTAAGGTCTTCGAATGTAGGTACTTATTACGCAAAATTTGTGCCCACATTCCTTCTGTCTCAACTGTCAGTCTGAACAGCCACTTACTTAGCAGATATCTATTCTTCACCTCTAAATTCTCAATTCCGAGACCACCTTCTTTGGGCCTATAGATAATGTCCCATCTAGTTAATCTGTATTTCTTCTTATCCTCATCACTCTGCCAAAAGAATCTAGATCGATAAAATTACAATCTTGTACGTACCCCTACTGGTACCTCAAAGAAGGACAGGAGGAACATAGGCATACTCGTCAGAACCGAGTTAATCAAAATTAGTCTACCTCCATATGAGAGCAGCTTCCCCTTCCAACAACTTAACTTTTTCTCAAATCGATCTTCTATACATTTCCATTCGCTATTGGAAAGCTTCCGATGATGAATAGGTATGCGTAGATAGCTGAACGGTAGGTTCCCCATTTCACATCCGAACAATTGTTTATATGTGTTTTGTTCATCTTTCGCTTTCCAAAGAAAAACAACTCACTCTTATGGAAGTTTATTTTCATGCCAGACAATTGTTCAAATAGATAGAGTATAAGTTTCATATTCCTAGCTTTTGCTATGTCATGCTCCATAAACAGGATCGTATCATCCGCGTATTGTAGGATAGACAGGCCACCATCCACAAGATGTGGCACAAGTCCACCTACCTGGCCTTCCTGTTTAGCCCTTCCTATTAGAATCACCAACATATCGGCAACTACGTTAAATAGGATGGGTGACATAGGATCTCCCTGCCTGAGACCCTCGAAAGTTTGGAAGAAATGCCCAATATCATCATTGACTTTAATTCCAACACTCCCTTTTTATACAAAAGATTCAACATGTTTGCTCCATATTTCATCGAATCCCTTCATACATAATGCGTGTTGTAGGAATGGCCATTTGACCTTATCATATGCCTTTTCGAAATCCACCTTGAAGATAACCCCATCTAGTTTCTTCGAGTGAATTTCATGCAACATTTCATGCAGGACTACCACACCCTCTAGTATGTTCTTGCCTGGCATAAAAGCCGTCTGACTAGGTTGCACGACTTCATGTGCAATCTGTGTCAACCTATTTGTGCCTACCTTCGTGAAAATTTTGAAACTGACATTCAGAAGGCATATAGGTCTAAATTGCTCTATACGCACCGCCCCTTCCTTCTTTGGCAAAAGTGTCACTGTTCCAAAATTTAGATGGAATAGCTGCAGGTTTCCGTCAAAAAGGTCTTGAAACATCGGTAACAAATCACCTTTGATAATGTGCCAACATCTCTTGTAAAACTCAGCTGGAAACCCCTGGGCCTGGTGCCTTATTATTCTTCATTTGTGATATAGTTTCAAACACCTCTTTCTCCGTAAAAGGCGTGATTAATACCTCATTCCCGTCCGTCCCGAGCTTAGGTATGCAATCGACCATAAGCTCATCCATGGATATAAAATTATCCTCAGGAGCCCCATATAGTTTTTTGTAGTATTCAGAGATGCACACTTTCAGACTCTCATGTCCTACTATTGTACCCTCATCTTGCTCTAGCTAGTAATTTTTTCTTTCTATGTTTTCCATTGGCTATGAGATGAAAGAACTGTCTGTTGTCATCGCCTTGTACAACCTGTCGAACTTTCGCTCTAAGAGCCCACTTCAACTCCTCCTCTCTAAGCAGTTGTTTTAGTTTTAGTTCAGCCTCCGTTTGCAATGACTTGTCATTGTCATCTAATAATGTACTGTCGGCCTTAATGTCTAGCGAATTTATAAGTTCAAGTAACCTTTGTTTCTCTTTCTTATAAATTCCACTTTCATGTTTTGCCCATCCCCGCAAGAATTGACGCAAGTGTCTTATCTTATTTTTCCACTTGTCAACTCTCGATGTACCCCCCATGTCTATAGCCCATTCTTTGGCTGTAAGGTCCATGAAACCTTCTTTTTCAAACCAGCCTAGCTCGAAAGAAAATAGGTTTTTATTCCCCATATGTGTTGCCTCTCGTGAGTCTACTAACAATGGGGTGTGATCAGATATTGCTCTGGGCATAGCCCGCACCGTGAAATGAGGGAATTTCTGCTCCCATTCCACACTCCTGAGCACCCTATCCAACTTCTCATACGTTGGTTTGGTTAAATTATTTGCCCACGTAAATTTTCTACCTGAAAGCTCAATTTCTCTCAAATCAAGGCTTTTGATGATAGAGTTAAACATAAATGACCATCTGCCATCAAAGTTATCATTGTTTTTCTCATCTCATCTTCTGATGATATTAAAGTCTACCCCTACTAAAATTGTCAGCCTCTCATCTCCACAAATCTAGACAAGATCAGCCAGAAAGTCTCTCTTAAGCTCCGGCTGGGCCGCCCCGTATACTGCTACGAGGGCCCATTGGAACCCATCCCCCTTCGACCGAACCCGAAATTTGATGGCTAAGTCCCCTAACACTACGTCCCGGACTTCTACCGCGTCACACCTGACTCCAAGAAAGATCCCTCCGGATCTTCCTCTTGGTGATGTAAAGTTATCTCTCCGAACCCTAAACAGTGCCAATCGAAGTCAATACCACCAGATAACGTTCCTAAAAACTGTGATGTAAAGTTATCTCTCCCCGTTTCCATCAAAGCAATGGAATCTAATTTGTGCTCGATGGTCGCTTCTGCTAGAAATCTTCTTTTAGCCAAGTCTGCCAGACCTCTGCTATTCCAGAAAATTCCTTTCATCTCTCATCATGAAATTTCTTTGCTGTCTTAAATCTAGCACTATGGCGCACGGCTGATACATGATACACCTTTCTCTTCCAAGCTCGTTTCGACCTATCCTGACCCTCCGACCAGTCCACATAACCGGTCACCTGGAGTGCGTCAATGGACGATTGTAAGGGGGCCACATACCTCTCCTCGGCAATATCGTCCACCTCTTCAGTCAAAAGAGAAAAATGAACAAGATCCTCACATAAACGTTCTAAGGCCCCCATCCCTAGAGCATTTATATCGGAGTCATTCATCGGTTTCACTACTTGCACTGTTCTTGGCCGGCCCTAAGCTGTTTACAAATTTTCCTAATAACTTTATCATACATTGCATTAGGACGTTTCTTGTGTATCCACATATAAATAGTGTAGTGCTAGTTCACAATAAATTAGATTATTTCTATTGTTGCGATTTGGATGCTAGGATAATTGTTGGCAAACATGACATCTTGATGGTAACTCATCATAAAGACATGGTGGTAAGATTTTCACAAGGGCATAAACTGAACATGAATAAGTCTTCTAAGTCAAATGTTACAAGAATATAGAAAAAGTTATTAGAAAAATTTCCTATAAAGGTAGAAAAAAAGATGGTGCATGTTAAACTTAATATATTTTATCAAGCACATTTCCTATTCCTTGTAACAACAAGAGATTAATTAGCTTTTGATATGTACTTCTATCAATGTGATCAAATATGTCATGTTTTAGTTTTACATGCCATCTTATCCAACCTCAGACCAAATGTTTTGCTTCTTCAACAATTATCCGATGATTGTTGTTTGTGTCATGTAACTAATACCGAAATATATTCTTCAATGTATGATACTCTTTAAAATTGATAAATGTAACAAAAACAAGATCCTACTACCGTTATGTAAATGCAATTTGGTACATAGCAAATTATAACCGAATTAACTATGACAAGTCCAAACTATGTGCATCTTCTCTTCCGTTTTCATACTATAACTACGCAAGTTATATCTCATGTGAATAAGCACATGCCAATTATTAATTTCAGTAAAACATGTTTGTGTATGTGTTTGTGTAAGTTGGTACTCCCTCCGTTCTTAAATATAAGACCTTGTAGAGATTTTACTATAGACTATGTACGAAGCAACATGAGTGAATCTATACTTTAAAATATGTCTATATACATCCGTATGTAGTCCATAGTGCAATCTCTACAAGGTCTTATATTTAGGAACGGAGGGAGTACTTGGTAACCACGGAAAACCACAAATTACAAATTATATCTCCAAGCGATAGGAAATTTCTAGTTCTTTAGAGATCATTGGTTAACCGAGATTAAGCTAGCCCATTCAGATGCATGGGTTGATCATAAGTTAGAGCAATGTGTAACAAATTCTGGCCGTACAAATCCGCTAGCAATCTTTCTAATTAAGAAAGTTACAAGAAAACAGAAAACTTCTTATTCGTGCTCCATTGAACACATATGCATGGTTAACTAAAGTAGTACGTGCTATTAGAAATGTTGGACATAACACATTTCTAAGTACGGAAAGTTTCAGTGAAAGTCGACCTATTATTACTTCTAAGTAAGATAGATGCACGTTGAGATATTATTTATGAATCAATCGCAAATATAGCAATTTGACGAGGCGATACAATAATATTTGGAAGCACTCAATAGTATTGCAAGTAGGTCATGCTTGAATAAGGCAACAAACCATCACTCTGAAAAAATAAAAGGCACTTCACAAAAAAATAAAATCTGAAGAAGGGCAACACAAACCTTCAAAAGATTCATAAAGGCAATTAACCAAGAGAGCTGGAAGATAATCCTGCTAGATGCATGTCGTCGGTAGCTAAATCAGCTAGAGACGCAGCTCCAGGTCGATCTCCACGCCGGTGTTGCTCTCCGGCGCCGGTTCAGCGGCGGGTGATCTTCCCCAGCTTAGCATGCTCCGCACATCTTCGTGGACCCTGGACAACGGGCCGGCTGCTGCTCGCACGCCGTGGAGCGACGGAGTCAGCGGGCCAGCATCAGGAACTACATGGAGTGGCGGTGGGGCTGCGCCCCCGCCACCACCGTGCGTGGCGATAGGGATGAAGTTGTTGGTGGCGGCGGCGCGAGACGAGGCGGCACTGTAATCGGGGCGGCGGCCGTAGAGGTAGGGGTTCCAGCCGGCCGCGCGCTCCTCCCTGTGCGCGTTCTGGTGGCCACCGAGGGCCTGCGGCTTGAGGAACTTCCTGTCGCAGAAGAGGCACGGGAACAGCGGCCGCGCCTCATAGTCGGCTAGTCCGCCGTTGGATGCTCCCCGGCCGGCCGCCCCACTGCCTTCGGTTCCCGAGCGGCCGAAGGTCAGAGACAGGTCCATGTATGCCTAGCTAGCTACGTACAAAGACTAGGTACAAACTGGAGTACATCGTATGATAATATGGGTCACTAATGGCCATTTATGCACGAGTACCTGGTTCTTCTGGCTGAAACAAACGGAGCAGCGCGCACATGAAACCAAATCATCACCGAATGCTTGAGGTACGGGATGCCTCACACGCTGCGTACGACCACTGCGAGAGTATGTACGGACGGAGGGAGCAGGGCCACCGCTGTCGCCATCTCATGTCCTTTCCTTGGCTGTGCTGCGAGAAAACCTCCTATCGCGCGGCGCAGGCCACCGTGTTCATCTGGTGTCCTTTCAAGTTGGGTTCAAACAGAAATCGACTAATATATTGTCAAACTCAAGGAGATTAATATTGTCAAACTCAAAAAGATTAGAGCAACTTCAACTGGCCGATTCAAATGGACATCGATTTCGTTCGATTTTCGTTCGTTTAGACCGTTCGCCGGCTCTATGTCCATTCGGTTTATGATTTGGGTCAACAACGCGTCCGACCCGACGATTCATAATTGTTCCTGTGGTCGGCTAGCCATCGGTTTTCAACAAATACAAATATTTTGCATATTTTACAAAAGCAAATGATATAACATAGTTAGCTATAGCGTCGTAGCTGTAGCACGGGGTCCATGCTATTGGTAGGCCTTTACCCCATGATACAATTAGGGTTTTCCTCAATATTGACATGACGGCATTTTTGGGTGCATGCAATTTCTTTGAGGGGATCGGTGCATACAAATTGAATGCTATTTGAATGATTGGTCACATAGAACGCACACTTATACCTCAAAAAGATGTTTAATTGTTTCACCGTGAATAAAAAATCTACACTTCTCGCAATTACTCAACTCACAATATTGTTTTTGCTTACCAGGACTCTTCTTTAAAAATAACACATAACTTTGTAAATTTTAAGTAGAATATTTGACTTGTAGATCTTCACTGGTTCTCTGTATTGTAGGGGGCAGTTCTTTTGACGGGGGATTCTATTGAATTAAGATTCTATCTTTTTTTCCAAAATCCGCTTCTTCCATAATCTATAATCAAGTTATTATCGGAGATTGTAATTTGAGATTCTGAAAAGTGATGTGTGTTGAAATGTCTGTAGTGCCCTTAGGCAGAAATTGTTTGATGAATTGTTAACACTTTGTTGTTTCAAACAGCATCTAACAAATTAAACAATCAATCCTCAGATTTCTAGCTAAAGAGAGTAGAAAGAGAGTTGGGAGAGGGGCAGTAGCTTCGGGGTGAAGGAACCAGGATGACGGCAGGGACGGCCAGGCCGACGGCGGAGACAGGGAGGGCAACGCGGAGAGGACTGGGAGGGCAAGGCCGGGCCAGCGACGACGGAGAGGACAAGGCCGGCGGCGGCGGGGAGGATTGGGCAGACAAGGCAGGGCCAGCAGCGGGGGCGGCTGGGAAGACTGAGCGGGCAAGGCGGCGCCAAAAGCGGCGGCAGCAGAGAGGACAAGGACGACGGCGACGGAGAGGGCCGTGCGGGTGAGGCGGGGCGGGTTGCGGCAGAGAGGGCTAGCCAGGCGAGGCGGGGCCAGCGACGACGACGACATAGGGGACAAGGCCGCCGACAACGACGTACGGGACGATGAGGTGGGGCCGGCGTCGGCGTTGGGAAACCGAGTGCTCGCCCTAGTGCCCTGCCCGACGAGTCGAGAGCGAGTGAGGCAGGGGCGCTCGTTTGTGGGGCTCGGTGGCATTTTGTGGTAATAATATGTTGCAATAGGGGCATACTACTGACTCCAAATGTTTTCTTTTGTGGGAGTTATCAGACTGAGATTCTGGAAAAATCTAACTATTTTGAGGATTTTGGATTACACTAGGATTGTAAGCAATCCAAAGTTGTTTTTTTTTTTGCTACAACCGATGTTGATTTTTGCTACAACCGGTGTTGATTTTTGCTACAGCCGTTCATTAAAAAAGTTACGTACACGTTTATCAGAGTTACAACCCCGAGTTTACCGGATTGTTTTGCTACTATGCATCATCAGCGTCGTTTTTTAGCTACGACCACGTTGATATTTTTGTACGACCATGTTTTTGCTGCATTCGTGACCGAAATTTACTATATCGCTGCTTGTTTTTGCTATCATCGACTATTTTTGCTGAATGGACAGATCTACGGTCAAACATTATTCGATCTGACGAATCTGGTGGTTTGCATACGACCGGTCAAGAGTTTCGGCCAACGCCGAGGCAGATCAGTGCCTTTTTAAAAAGCAAATCAAGTTTTTTTCACTCAGTATTTTTCAGAGCGAGATTCTTCATAATCTGCTAAAAAAACTGGCCCTAAGTCTCACAAGTTCTAGCGGGTATACCAAGCATGCTAAGGGCATCTTCAATGGTCATATGATCATCGTTGGTAAAATTGCCACATAGATGATTTTAATGACATGGCACATACATACAAGAAGAGAGAGAATGAAATCGTATGAACTTGAAGGAACGGTTCATGCACAAGCTCCGAGGCAAACATGGTTATTTCTTCAACATTTAATGGATCTACTTAGTTATTTTACATACGGTTAACATACACTCTATTGAAGAGCTTGTATGATGTGCCGTTGGTTGATGATGTGAACACTTATACCAACGATTGAACATACAGATTATTGGAGATGCTCTAAGCAGGAGTGAGCAGACCCGAACAGGAAACAGCTAATTTCCGTGTGGGTACGTGTTGCCTCGCCATGGAAAGCAACCTACGGCAGCCGGTAGCCGAGCTAGTGACCAGCCAGAACATGCCTTTTTTGGGCATGTAACCGGACACACCTCCGGGAATGCACGACGGAGAGAGAGAAAAAAAACGTTTTTAGAATCTTGTATAAATCTAGTCGCAGTGGGAGTATTATAGGTAGCAACTAATCAATTTTGATGAGGTGAAATAAAATTAAATAAAAAAAAAGGGTTGAGTATCATATTATGATACCGTATCATATTAAATGTCACACTACTACTCCCTCTGTTCCTAAATATAAGACCTTGTAGAGATTTCACTATAGACTACATACGAAACAAAATGAGTGAATCTACACTTTAAAATATGTCTATATACATTCGTATGTAGTCCATAGTGTAATCTCTAAAATGTCTTATATTTAGGAACGGAGGGAGTATGTGTTATGCATGCCAATAAATAAACCATTCTATAATACTACTAACATACTATTTATTATGGATGTAATATAATACACTAGTATTACATACATGATACTAGTATATGATATTCTCCATTACAACTAGCCATGTACGTGGAGTAGGGGCGGACTTACGTCCAGGGCAGCCCGGGCTACAGCCCGGGTCTTGGCCCGTGTAGTCCCTTGCTATCCTTTGTATATTTCACAGAAATATTAGGCTACATGCAGTCTACCCAGTGTCCTGGATAAGAATGACTAGGGCTATGCAAAGCTGAAAGCCCAACAAGGCAGCGACGAAGAACGGACTTCCGCCCGGGACATAACGCTAGCCTGGATTGATCGATCAATTGATTAGCGAGCTAGCTCGAGAAAAAAGGGTTTGCCCCTGATCACGCTCATTCCTCTTCCGAACGGTGCAAGTCACGGAACCGTCGCACATCGTTCTATCACACCGCGTCGCTTCCCATCCGGTGCGGAACAGCGCGCGACAGTGCCCAACGCCACCGAGATCCACCCCACGACGGTCGCCGCCCGCCTGTGACACGCTCGCCTCGACCACGTCGAGACGCTGCCCGCTCGTCGTCGCACCACACTACAAGGAATATGCTAATACACGACGCTATTTTTTCGTCGCTACATCGTCACAGTTTTTAATTTACGACGATCTCATGACGAAAAACCAAGCGTCGAAAACGGAGCGTCACAAATGAACAACACGGACGTTTTGATCAAAATCGTCATAACTTTTACGACGATTCCTCGATTGTCGTAACCTTTACGACGATCCTAAGTCGTCGTTGGCAATCAAACCCAGTCCTACGTGACAGTCCTACGTGGCAAAATTACGACGAAATCAAAACGTCATGGTTGAAATCAGCCCAACCCATTTCAATTGATCACATGGGCTGGTTTTATTTTTTGGGCTTTTTCTTATTGGGCTTTAGCCTATTTTCAACCAGTTTAGTATTTTTTTCAATTTTTTTATCATTATAATTTGGGCCCTGGCCTTTTAGTGCCCAAATACATTTGATCCAGTTTCAGTTTTGGTCTTTTTTCATTTTTGAATTCAACAACTTTTTGTTTCAGAACTTGGTTTCATTTCTATTTGTTGGGTCTTTTCAACCAAATTATTTGTCCAATATTAAATCCAACACTATTTCATATTCAAGTCAAGAAAATTGTTTCACTTGCTTCCAGCATAAGGCTAGAAGAAAATCAAAAGGAACACTTGCTTCTATGGTTCAGTTGGTTGTACTCGCGTCCACACATGGAAGGATGTTGTTGAGAGCAATCTCTACTCGAGGTCGGTCTGCTCATTCGTCCATTGCCTGCCATGTCTCCTTTGAAGCACTGCAACAACAACAAAATTATGGTTTGAAACACATGAATGAGCTAAGCTAATCCAACCCCTGCAGCAACTTACATAGACAAAGTGCACTGGAATAATGGCACACATTAAAAAAGTACAGTAGCACCGTTTCTTGTAATCAAACCAAGATGCTACTACCAATTAGTCTCACATCCCAAAATAGAATACCCCTAACTGAGAAACTGTTGCAACTATCAGGTAATAAACCACCACATACTGCAGCAAAATTCCCTAACCCCATCACAAAACAGGCAATCCATACTCCCTGCCTGGACGAATCAGGGATGCCCCCTACAAACAAGTCTACAATCCCTAGGACCCCTGGGAATCCCCATCCCTAGGGAAGTAGTTAATAAGGACCCGAGAGCGGTTCCGGCAATCTGGGCCGCGCTACGCGTTCAGGAACAGACACAGACAGACGCGTACGTACCTCGAGGAGGTCCACGTTGGAGGCGTCGACGGCGAGGGCCTCGTCGACGGCGGCGAGGGAGGACCGCTGCTCCTCCAGGTGCTGCTCCAGCTGCAGCTCGATCTTCGCCGCCTCGTCCTCTTCATACCCATTTTCTTTCATATGAAGGAAGTAAAGACAGTATCTAAAAAGTAAGAACATGCCCAGCTGTCTTGGCCAGTTCTCCAGTAAAGCGACCTATTCCCGCACCAAGCTCCAACACTAATTTTCCTTCATATGAAGGAAGTAAAGACAATATCTAAAAATTAAGAGTAGAATTATATGAGAGTGTTGAATACAAGTCCAGCTAAACATGTTCTGAAGTCCTAATTTGCAAGAAATCATGTCTACTTCATGGGAACTACACCTTATTCTAGTACTCTGCATATAGCATGGTAAGTCTTCTTATATGATACCTGATGTAATATGTCATATTGATGTTGAATGTAAAATACAGGAAGATGGATTATTGGTTCAAAGACATATCAATCTCTGCGTATTAGCAACTAAGTTTGCAGACTTATGTATTGTTAGTATCTTTGAGGCTCTTGGCTTCTCCACGTACTGAATTAACAAAATTGTAATGTTGAGGAGATGATGCGGCGCTCTAAAAAACTAATCATAGTAGTTACCAAATCAATGCTTATAATATCGATGTGCTAGCGCAGAAAGATGATCTACAATGTAAATGTACTTATTTTCTGTGTTGTTCAAGGTTAACAATAGAGCACTCGCCGAAAATAAAGAAGAGAATCCTAGAAGTTATGCAGAGTATCCTCTGTATACTGCCACGTACAGCCACCCAGTAAACAGATAGTACCCTGACCATGTTGGCATGATATCCTACAAGTTATCTCAGCAGCTCCACACTCAATCATGTATTCCCTCTGTAAACTAATATAAGACGTCGTAAATCACCACTACTTTAAAACGCTTGTATTAGTTTACAGAGGGAGTACGTACTGACAGCCATCCCCATCGCAAAAAATAAAAAAGACGGCCATCCATCCCATGCTATATAAGCACATGGATTCCATGGGAAATGGAGAGGAGGCAATCATTAGCAGAGGCATAAACCTTGTCTTAATCAAGGCAATAATTATTATGAAGCAAAGGTAGCTCTAACAGTTTTTCTCTGAAATAATCTTGATAAGACAACGGCTACATAGAAAAAAGATGTGAAAGTCTGAAATCATATCCACATTCCACTGTCCAGCACTTGCAGTTAAATGCACATGGCTAGGCCAAGAAATCTACTAGTAGGAAATCAGAGATCTGGGAGAGGAACAGAGATCGCAACACCTTTTGATTTCCCCTCGATATGCCAAAGACGAACACGAGAAAACAGACTGAGTAAACAACACGGGTACCAGGAGAATGTAACAAAAATAAACCGGTGGAGGAGGTGTAGAAAGCAGAGGGGGCAAGGGAAGTATCGCATGCAGCAGGAAAGGGAGGGGGCTTATACCAATACCAATACCAAGTAATGATGGGGTCAGAAGGAGACGAACGCCTCTGGCCTGCTGCGAATTCGGGAAGGTGGGGAAATCTTGGGCACCGGATTCTGCCCCCGCTGCAGCTCTCTGCTCTTGTAGCTCGTCGGGTCAGTGCGGTGGCGGTATAGTGGTGTCATGTTGGAATAAAGCAGCAGCAGCAGCATCATCCTAATGTGTGATCGGTCGGCGTTTGTCTCCACACCTCATCGTCTGTCTCCACGCCACACCAGTATGTGGCTTCTCCACGTACTGAATTAACAACTGATTGGTCAGAACTGACAACAACATGTTTTAGTCGTCCAGAAATTTGTATACAAATATAGAAGGAAAAAACGATGAGCTATCCTTATGGATGATCCTTGACAAAGTTATCTTTTTTTGCTCGAGTACATATGTACACCATATATCTAATATTTGTGCAGTCAAGTGTTAATTTATTAAATATATATACATCTTACACCAAAATATTTAAGAATCCCAAATTCCATATACTATTTTTTTAAACAAATTCATGATTGACCACATGCATATATAATAAATTCAAGGCATATATCCAATGTTATGGAAATAAAGTGCACTATAAGAAAGATCAAAATTGGGCATTCAATATAGTGTCATTCGGCTTCAGTATTGAGGGAAATAAAGATAGAGTAACTATTGATTGTTAATGGAATAAATTGGTCGTGTAGCAAAGGTAATATAAGAGAATGTACTTCCATGATAAATAAATCACATCTATTACCAATAGGACAATGTGCATGTGTTCGTTCTTGCCAACGAGAAGATGAATGCAATGGAACGGGAACGAGGCGATGGAATGGCGTTATCACCTTGGGGCGCTCCTCCTTGTCCAGATCGGCGGCGCGGGAGTCGAGCATCATGGCCTCAAAGGTGAGGTCCCTGGAATGCTCCTCCCAGTACCTCTTCTGCGCCTCCCTCTCCTCCTCCAGCTTCGCCAGCAGCCCTGCAACACACGCCACACGTCACTGACCCCGCTCCAGCAAACAGAGAAGCCACTGTTGTGCGGTTGCCAATATAGCTGCAATTGCAGGTGTGCATAATTAAGATACTTGACAACAAAACCCTGGGCAGACAATTACCCAAACTCGACACTGCAAAGTAGTAGCTTAATTAAGATCATCGAACCTGCCCAGGCTCCAATGTCAAGAAGAAGTTGCCGCGGCTAGAGACGGCGACATAGCTGCCGTCAAGCGAGCGGTTCACCGTGTTGAAAGTGCCGGTGTAGTAACTCGCACCGCTAATGCCGCTTGAAACTGTTCTGCACCACAGAGATAAACAAAAGAGCAAACAATGTCATGCCTTGATGATCACCTAGCAACTGCAACTGAACCTTAACATTGTTTGGCAAGTTTTGTTCCCCTACCTGTTTAGAGTGGCCGAGACGGTCTCCTGCACGGCGGCCTTCCAGTTGTAGCCGTGGTTGGAGGTCACGTAGATGGCTCCCTCGTCGGTCACCATCTCCACGCTCTGCTCCCCGGTAGCCTGGATGTACACCTGCCACCAAACGAACGATCAAACCAATCCTTACTCCACTCCACCCAATTTGGATATATGCAATTGCAATGCAAAAAACAGGTAGCAATTCAGAATATGCAGTTAAAAGGGGAATTGAATTCATCGGTCAGTTACCATGTCTCCTGGGAGCTGGGCGCTGAGAGAGACCCTTCTCTACTACAACGGCCTCCTTGGCAAATGAGCGGACTTGAGTGACACCTCCATTGGCCAAAGCAGCCTGGACAGAATATAAAAGCACGAACATTGACCAACAAACCAATCAGCATACACATAATGAACTCTACTAATACCCCGTTTTTATCTGCTCTACATATTAACTTTGTCTTACATCAGACATTGTAAACGTTGATGTAGTTTATAAAAAAAATGTTAGCATTTAAAATACCTTTGGAATCATCATGGAATATATTTTCACATCACATATACTTTTTAATGTAAATGTCCATATAGTTTCTTCTAAACTTGGTTAAACTTTCTAAAATTTAGCTTTTGTTAAAGATACCTATCATGCAGAGTAAATAAAAACAGAGGAAGTGTGATTTATCTACTTCCCCAAAAGGGGATATTGATAAACAAGGTAGGGCCCTGCCCTCCCTTTCTAGATCTGTAAAACAATGGTTTTGCTAATTCTCAGGTAACTGAAACGTCAATCCCTTCAGCCAGTTTTTCGTGTGAGCTCTGAGGTCAAAGACAGCAGCACTAGGGCGAGAGCAGCAAGGTCTGATGAACAGGTGTTTTTTTACCTGATGTACATGTGTTTTTCCTAAAAATAGTTTGCATCAGGATTGAATTGGATCGAGTCCGATGGTGTTGTACTACATGAATCTAGTACAAATCAGCAGAAGTAAAAGCAAGAGAGACAAGGCACTGCGGCCAAGATACATCTACGTACCTGCGGATCGGTGCAGGGGAAGATGAGCTGGAGCACGTCGATGGGGTCGAAGTCCATGCTGACCCCGAGCTCCACCACGTCGGCGGCGGCAGACGGCGAGCATCGCGCCCTCTTCGTGGTCACAACCCTTGACGAGCGCCGTCTCCTATAGCGGGATCCTGTCGAGGCAGATCGCGCACACCCCCGCCGCCCAGTCGCCGCCGACCCCGCCGCCCACGGCCGCCACCTGCCACAAACGAACAAACCAAAGCAGATCAGATCACCGCATACCCACCGACGGAAGAGCAAATTCGAGGAGCTACAAAGTCAACAGAAGCAACAGAGAAACGGGTAGTAGAGGAGCGCATGGACGGGAATCAGGGAGGGACTCACCACGGATCCATCGGATCCAGCGACCTGGCAATGAGGTCCACCATGGGTGAGGGTTGCGGGTGCGAGAGATGGAACTGACGAGAGGGGAGGAGAGAGTGGCGCGAGGGGACCCGAAGGTGTGCTGCGCACCGGCGAGAGCCGCGTCAACTCGCCGGAATCGAGCGGCACAGGTGACGACGGCAGAGGAGTCGCGGGAGGGGGACAGAGAGAGGGCTCGCGGGGGGAGAAGGGGGATCATGCATGGGAGTGGTGGCGACAGTAAGGGAGGAGCGAAGTTTAGGGTTCAGAGAGAAAGATAGGGGTTTGGTGCGGTGTTGTGTGGTGGGTTGGATCAGAAGTGGATGGATGGACTGATGTTTGCCATGTCACCGATCCAAGGCACAAGTGATCACACCAATCAGAATTGAGTTTTTTTAGTTTTTTCACTTATAAGGCAAATAGTCAATGTGATGTCAAAATCCATGGCAATGTTTGTACAAATGATCTCACATTTTGCATAAGTGTGCGTCTTGAATGGCAAACAATGTTGCTAAATGGAGTTTTCATTTTCTTTGCGTGGAAATTTCATTTTGGGCACATTAAGGCTTTGTAATAATTTTATAAAATATGGATAAAAAAATATATGTACTTTCTCTCTACTGAACAGAATATTGGAAAAAATATTGAGGGAAACTCGCTGAATTAAATGAGCTAAAATTTGGTCGAGTGAATTTATATGGTTAGTTTCATCCTGTGGTAATTTTTCATCAATTATAAAGCAATATAAAATGTAGTTTCTTCACAAAATGAAAATATTACCAGAAACAAAGATTGGATGACGAGCTCACATGGATTGTTATATGGGGCTAAAATTTTGTGAAGAGCTATGTTTTGGGCAGATAGAAGATGTGGAAAAAATACAACTCATCACGATATTCCTATCTAGTACTTCCTTCACAAAGGTGTTAGCTGAACACAAACTTTGGAAATTTGCTGAGAAAGATTTACTCGGAAAATGGTTCCGAAAGTTCTCATGATGCAATGATTTGGATAGGAAAGAGTGCCCAAAAAATATGAGGGTAATCAAATAAATAGAAATAGCACTTCCTTCACAAAGTGCTATTCTGAAAAGAATAGGAAAATGAATATTTCAGAATTATTTTTGAACTATGGAAGGAAGTGTTTTTCACATATTTGAGGAATATATGATCCAAAGTATTTATGAGAATTTTTCGAGAATTTTTGGAATGACAGAATAGTAGGTTGCTTCAAAAACTAGGCGGGTTTGGCGCGTGACATAGAATGGACCCACGAGTGACATGTCAACATAGTTAGAACATGTTACAACATTTTTATAATCATCGTAAAAGTTATGACGATCTCATCTTATGCGGTTACGACGTTTTTGATACCCTCAAACGGTTTACGACAATCACAGATGAAATCGTCATAAATTTATGACGAATTCATCAACGACGTCTTAAAAAACATCATGTATGAGCATATTTCTTGTAGTGCGAGCGCTTGCCACTTGTGTTTCTTTCTGTTCGTCGGCTCATCGCCTCCAAGTACCCTCGAGATTGCTCTTCTTAATCAGTAATTTCTTTTTTTGTTCAGTTCACCAGATCCTAACTACTAAGTACATACTACAATTATGTAGTTAACTACTAAGTACATACAACAATTATGTAGTTAGCTAGCTGTTTTTGAATTTTTACTGATTTAATTTGTTCTAATTACACAGAAGATGATGGGGACAAAGAGATCAAAGCCATGTTCAGTAAGACCGGTGTCGTCCTATTTTCCGTTAGTGTCACAACTTGCCAATTCAAGCCAACCTTGTGAGAAAGGATATGCCTTATTTAGGTTTGAGTATGTGGGGTTGAAGTATTGTCCCATTTGCATGTCTTCCACGTATGTTGTGGTAGACATCATTATGGGTGAGACGAGGCAGACCAAAATCTCTGTTAATGTTCTTCAGTATATGCCAATCATACCAAGACTTCAACATCTTTTGATGGTCGAAGAGACAGGCAGAGAGATGGCATTGGACAAATTGGTCAAAACAACCGAACTAGATGCAGATGGGAATAAGATGTTGGTACACACATCAGATGCTTTTGTGTGGAAGCACTTTGATGCCGGAATAAAGTGGCAGATCCAAGGCATCCTCTAGTCTGCATGGCCACAGATGGGTTCAATCCCTTTGGTATGACGACAACCCATGACAATAGTTGGCATGTATTTGTCACTGCACTCAATCTCCCCCGGACAGATTATGCAAAGAAAGAACATATTCGAGATGTTGATAATTCCACGGCCCAACTATCCAGGGAAGAATATGAATGTGCACATGCAGTCGCTTAAGGATGAATTGCAAGAAGCTTGGGATAATGGGTTCAAGACATACGATGCCGCTAGAAAAGTAAATTTCAAAATGCATGTCTGGTACATGTACTCAATGCATGACTTGCCAGTGTATGTGCTATTCGCTCGCTGGTGTGTGGATGGAAGGTTCCCGTGCCCCACATGCAAGCTAGGTCTTCAGTTTCATTTGCTGCAGGCGGGTCGGAAGAATTCTTACTTCGACTTGCATAGACAGTTCCTGGAACCTCGCCATGAGTTCAGAAAAGATAAGAAGAACTTTAACAAAGGTACAATTATCAAAAACTCGGCACCACCTGCATTGACAGGCCAACAGTGTTGGAAATATGCCCTAGAGGCAATAATAAAATGGTTATTATCATATTTCCTTGTTCATGATAATCGTCTATTTTTCATGCTATAATTGTATTAACAGGAAACAGTAATACATGTGTGAATAAATAGATCACAATGTGTCCCTAGCAAGCCTCTAGTTGGCTAGCTCGTTAGTCAATAGATGATCATGGTTTCCTGATCATGGGCATTAGACGTCAGTGATAACGGGATCACGTCATTGGGAGAATGATGTGATGGACAAGACCCAATCCTAAGCATAGCACTAGATCGTGTTGTTCGTATGCGAAAGCTTTTCTAATGTCAAGTGTCTTTTCCTTCGACCGTGAGATTGTGCAACTCCCGGATACCGTAGGAGTACTTTGTGTTGGGGAACGTCGCATGGGAAACAAAATTTTTCCTACGCGCACGAAGACCTATCATGGTGATGTCCATCTACGAGAGGGGATGAGTGATCTACGTACCCTTGTAGACCGTACAGCAGAAGCGTTAGTGAATGCGGTTGATGTAGTGGAACGTCCTCACGTCCCTTGATCCGCCCCGCGAACTATCCCGCGATCAGTCCCACGATCTAGTGCCGAACGGACGGCACCTCCGCGTTCAGCACACGTACAACTCGACGATGATCTCGGCCTTCTTGATCCAGCAAGAGAGACGGAGAGGTAGAAGAGTTCTCCGGCAGCGTGACGGCGCTCCGGAGGTTGGTGATGACCTTGTCTCAGCAAGGCTCCGCCCGAGCTCCGCAGAAACGCGATCTAGAGGAAAAACCGTGGAGGTATGTGGTCGGGCCGCCGTGGAAAAGTCGTCTCAAATCAGCCCCAATACCTCCGTATATATAGGTGGGAGGGAGGGGACCTTGCCTTGGGGCTCAAGGAGCCCCAAGGGGGTCGGCCGAGTCCAAGGGGGGAAGGCTCCCCCCCCAAACCGAATTGGACTTGGTTTGGTGGGTGGGAGTCCTTCCCTTCCTTCCCACCTCCCCTTTTTTTTCTTTCTCTTTGATTTTCCTTTGTATGGCGCATAGGGCCCTTTTGGGCTGTCCCACCAGCCCACTAAGGGCTGGTGCGCCACCCTCATGGCCTATGGGCTTCCCCGGGGTGGGTTGCCCCCCCGGTGAACTCCCGGAACCCATTCGTCATTCCCGGTACATTCCCGGTAACTCCGAAAACCTTCCGGTAATCAAATGAGGTCATCCTATATATCAATCTTCGTTTCCGGACCATTCCGGAAACCCTCGTGACGTCCGTGATCTCATCCGGGACTCCGAACAACATTCGGTAACCAACCATATAACTCAAATACGCATAAAACAACGTCGAACCTTAAGTGTGCATACCCTGCGGGTTCGAGAACTATGTAGACATGACCCGAGAGACTCCTCGGTCAATATCCAATAGCGGGACCTGGATGCCCATATTGGATCCTACATATTCTACGAAGATCTTATCGTTTGAACCTCAGTGCCAAGGATTCATATAATCCCGTATGTCATTCCCTTTGTCCTTCGGTATGTTACTTGCCCGAGATTCGATCGTCAGCATCCGCATACCTATTTCAATCTCGTTTACCGGCAAGTCTCTTTACTCGTTCCGTAATACAAGATCCCGCAACTTACACTAAGTTACATTGCTTGCAAGGCTTGTGTGTGATGTTGTATTACCGAGTGGGCCCCGAGATACCTCTCCGTCACACGGAGTGACAAATCCCAGTCTTGATCCATACTAACTCAACTAACACCTTCGGAGATACCTGTAGAGCATCTTTATAGTCACCCAGTTACGTTGCGACGTTTGATACACACAAAGCATTCCTCCGGTGTCAGTGAGTTATATGATCTCATGGTCATAGGAATAAATACTTGACACGCAGAAAACAGTAGCAACAAAATGACACGATCAACATGCTACGTCTATTAGTTTGGGTCTAGTCCATCACATGATTCTCCTAATGATGTGATCCCATTATCAAGTGACAACACTTGCCTATGGCCAGGAAACCTTGACCATCTTTGATCAACGAGCTAGTCAACTAGAGGCTTACTAGGGACAGTGTTTTGTCTATGTATCCACACAAGTATTGTGTTTCCAATCAATACAATTATAGCATGGATAATAAACGATTATCATGAACTAAGAAATATAATAATAACTAATTTATTACTGCCTCTAGGGCATATTTCCAACAGTCTCCCACTTGCACTAGAGTCAATAATCTAGTTCACATCACCATGTGATTCCAACGAATCCAACACCCATATAGTTATGGGGTCTGATCACGTCTTGCTCGTGAGAGAGGTTTTAGTCAACGGTTCTGAAACTTTCAGATCCGTGCGTTCTTTACAAATCTTTATGTCATCTTATAGATGCTGCTACTACGTGCTATTCGGAAATGCTCCAAATATCTACTCTACTATACGAATCCGTTTCACTACTCATAGTTATTCGGATTAGTGTCAAAGCTTGCATCGACGTAACCCTTTACGACGAACTCTTTAACCACCTCCATAATCGAGAAAAAAATTCCTTAGTCCATTAGTTACTAAGGATAAATTTTGACTGTTGTTAGTGATTCAATCATGGATCACTCTCTGTACCTCTCAACAGACTTTGAGTCAAGGCACACATCAGGTGCGGTACACAGCATGGCATACTTTAGATTCTACGGCTAAGGCATAGAAGACGACCTTCATCTATTCTCTTTATTCTGCCGGGGTCGGGTTTTGAGTCTTACTCAAATTCACACCTCACAACGCAACCAAGAACTCCTTCTTTGCTGATCTATTTTGAACTCTTTCAAAAACTTGTCAAGGCATGTATTTTGTTGAAACTTCCATTAAGCGCTTTCGATCTATCTCCATAGATCTTTGATGCTCAACGTTCAAGTAGCGTAATCCAGGTACTCCTTTGAAAACTTCTTTCAAACAACCTTATATGCTTTACAGAAATTCTACATTACTTCTGATCCACAATATGTCAACCACATATACCTATCAAAAATTCTATAGTGCTCCCACTCACTTCTTTGGAAATACAAGTTTCTCATAAACCTTGTACAAACCCAAAATCTTTGATCATCTCATCAAAGTATATATATTCCAACTCCGAGATGCTTGCACCAGTCCATTGAAGGATCACTGGAGCTTGCATACTTGCTAGTATCTTTAGGATCGACAAAACCTTCTGATTGTATCACATACAATGTTTGCTCAAGGAAACCGTCGAGGAAACAATGTTTTGACATCCTACGTGCAATATTTCATAAATAATGCATCAACAACTAACATAATTCTAACAGACCTTTAGCATCGCTACGAGTGAGAAAGTCTCATCATAGTCAACTGTTTGATCTTGTCGGAAACATCTTTGCGACAAGTCGAGCTTTTCTTAATAGTGACTTATCACTATCATCGTTTGTCTTCATTTTAAATATCCATCTTTACTCAATAGTCCTATGACCATCAAGTAGTTTTTCCAATGTCTACACTTTGTTTTCATACATGGATCCTCTCTCGGATTTCATGGCTTCCAGCCATTTGTCAGAATCTGGGCCCACCATCGCTTTCTCCATAACTCGTAGGTTCATTGTTGGTCAACAACATGACCTCCAAGACAGGGTTACCGTACCACTATGTAGTAGTACGCGACCTTGTCAACCTACGAGGCTTGTAGTAACTTGATTCGAAGCTCAATGATCACCATCATCAGCTTCCACTTCAATTGGTGTAGGCGCCACAGGAACAACTTCCTGCGCCCTGCTACACACTGGTTGAAGTGATGGTTCAATAACCTCATCAAGTTCTACCACTTTCCCACTCAATTCTTTCGAGAGAAACCTTTCCTCGAGAAAGGATCCGTTTCTAGAAACAAACACTTTGCTTTCGGATCTGAGATAGGAGATGTACCCAACTGTTTTGGATATCCTATGAAGATGCATTTATCCGCTTTGGGTTCGAGCTTATCAGACTGAAACTTTTTCACATAAGTGTCAAAGACCCAAACTTTCAAGAAACGACAGTTTAGATTTCTCTAAACCTCAGTCTATACTGTGTCATCTCAACGGAAATACGCGGTGCCCTATTTAAAGTGAATGTGGTTGTCTCTAATGCATAACTCATAAACGATAGTGGTAATTCGATAAGAGACATCATAGCATGCACCATACCAAATAGTGTGTGGCTATGACGTTCAGACACATCATCACACTATGATGTTCTAGGTGGCATGAACTGCGAAACAATTTCCACATTGTCTTAACTGCGTACCAAAACTCGTAACTCAGATATTCATTTCTACGATCATATCGTAGACAATTTATCCTCTTGTTACGACGAACTTCACTCTGAAACAGAATTGAACTTTTCAATATTTCAGACTTGTGATTCATTAAGTAAATACTCTAGTATCTACTCAAATCGTCATTGAAGTAAGAACATAATGATATCCACTGCATGCCTCAGCACCCATTGGACTGCATACATCAAAATGTATCACTTCCAACAAGTTACTATCTTATTTCATCTCAATGAAAAACAAGGCCTTGCTCATGTGGTATGGTTTGCATGTCACTAGTGATTCAAAATCAAGTGAGTATAAAGATCCATCAGCATGGAGCCTCTTCATGCAATTTATACCAACATGACTCAAGCGGCAGTGCCACAAGTAAGTGGTACTATCATCATTAACTCGTATCTTTTGGCACAAATATCATGAACATGTGTAACACTACGATCGAGATTCAATAAACCATTGAAGGTGATTATTCAAGAAAATAGAGTAACCATTATTCTCTTTAAATGAATAATCGTATTGCAATAAACACGATCCAATCATGTTCATGCTTAACGCAAGCACCAAATAACAATTATTTAGGTTTAACACCAATCCCGATGGTAGAGGGAGCGTGCGACGTTTGATCATATCAACCTTGGAAACACTTCCAACACGTATCGTCACCTCGCCTTTAGCTAGTCTCCATTTATGCCGTAGCTTTCATTTCGTGTTACTAATCACTTAGCAACCGAACCGGTATCCAATACCCTCATGCTACTAGGAGTACTAGTAAAGTACACATCAACATCATGTATATCAAATATACTTCTTTCGACTTTTGCCCTCTTCTTATCTACCAAGTATCTAGAGTTGCTCCGCCTCAGTGACTGTTCCCCTCATTACAGAAGCACTTAGTCTCCGGTTTGGGTTTAATCTTGGGTCTCTTCATTAGTGCAGCAACTGTTTTGCCGTTTCACGAAGTATCCCTTCTAGCCCTTGCCGTTCTTGAAACTTAGTGGTTTTACAAACCATCAACTATTGATGCTCCTTCTTGATTTCTACTTTCGCAGTGTCAAACATCGCGAATCGCTCAAGGATCATTGTATCTATCCTTGATATGTTATAGTTCATCACGAAGCTTTCACAGCTTGGTGACAGTGACTTTGGAGAACCATCACTATCTCATCTGAAAGATTAACTCCCACTTGATTCAAGCGATTGTCGTACTCAGACAATCTGAGCACACGCTCAACGATTGAGCTTTTCTCCTTTACTTTGTGGACAAAGAATCTTGTTGGAGGTTTCGTACCTCTTAACAAGGGCACAAGCATGAAATCCCAATTTCATCTCTTTAGAACATCACTTATGTTCCGTGACGTTTTACAACATTTTTCGGCGCCTTGCTTCTAAGCCATTAAGTATTTTGCACTGAACTATCGTGTAGTCATCAGAAACGTGTATGTCGGATGTTCACAGCATCCACAGACGACGCTCGAGGTGCCGCACACCGAGTGGTGCATTAAGGACATAAGCCTTCTGCGTAGCAATGAGGACAATCCTCGGTTTTACAGACTTAGTCTGCAAAGTTTGCTACTATCAACTTTCAACTAAATTTTCTCTAGGAACATATAAAAAACAGTAGAGCTATAGCGCAAGCTACATCGTAATTCGCAAAGACTATTAGACTATGTTCATGACAATTAATTCAATTAATCATATTACTTAAGAACTCCCACTCAAAAAGTACATCTCTCTAGTCATTTGAGTGGTACATGATCCAAATCCACTATCTCAAGTCCGATCATCACGTGAGTCGAGAATAGTTTCAGTGGTAAGCATCTCTATGCTAATCATATCAACTATACAATTCATGCTCGACCTTTCGGTCTCATGTGTTCCGAGGCCATGTCTGCACATGCTAGGCTCGTCAAGCTTAACCCGAGTGTTCTGCGTGCGCAACTGTTTTGCACCCGTTGTATGTGAACGTTGAGTCTATCACACCCGATCATCACGTGGTGTCTCGAAACGAAGAACTGTCACAACGGTGCACAGTCGGGGAGAACACAATTTCGTCTTGAAATTTTAGTGAGAGATCACCTCATAATGCTACCGTCGTTCTAAGCAAAATAAGGTGCATAAAAGGATTAACATCACATGCAATTCATAAGTGACATGATATGGCCATCATCACGTGCTTCTTGATCTCCATCACCAAAGCACCGACACGATCTTCTTGTCACCGGCGTCACACCATGATCTTCCATCATCATGATCTCCATCAACGTGTCGCCATCGGGGTTGTCGTGCTACTCATGCTATTACTACTAAAGCTACATCCTAGCAAAATAGTAAACGCATCTGCAAGCACAAACGTTAGTTATAAAGACAACCCTATGGCTCCTGCCGGTTGCCGTACCATCGTCGTGCAAGTCGATATTTTCTATTACAACATGATCATCTCATACATCCAATATATCACATCACATCGTTGGCCATATCACATCACAAGCATACCCTGCAAAAACAAGTTAGACGTCCTCTAATTTTGTTGTTGCATGTTTTACGTGGTGACCATGGGTATCTAGTAGGATCGCATCTTACTTACGCAAACACCACAACAGAGATATATGAGTTGCTATTTAACCTCATCCAAGGACCTCCTCGGTCAAATACGATTCAACTAAAGTTGGAGAAACTGACACCCACCAGTCATCTTTGAGCAACGGAGTTACTCGTAGCGATGAAACCAGTCTCTCGTAATCGTACGAGTAATGTCGGTCCGAGCCGCTTCGATCCAACAATACCGCGGAATCAAGAAAAGACTAAGGAGGGAAGCAAAACGCACATCACCGCCCACAAAAACTTTTGTGTTCTACTCGAGAAGACATCTACGCATGAACCTAGCTCATGATGCCACTGTTGGGGAACGTCGCATGGGAAACAAAAATTTTCCTACGCGCACGAAGACCTATCATGGTGATGTCCATCTACGGGAGGGGATGAGTGATCTACGTACCCTTGTAGACCGTATAGCAGAAGCGTTAGTGAACGCGGTTGATGTAGTGGAACGTCCTCACGTCCCTCGATCCGCCCCGCGAACTATCCCGCGATCAGTCCCACGATCTAGTGCCGAACGGACGGCACCTCCGCGTTCAGCACACGTACAGCTCGACGATGATCTCGGCCTTCTTGATCCAGCAAGAGAGACGGAGAGGTAGAAGAGTTCTCCGGCAGCATGACGACGCTCCGGAGGTTGCTGATGACCTTGTCTCAGCAGGGCTCCGCCCGAGCTCCGCAGAAACGCGATCTAGAGGAAAAACCGTGGAGGTATGTGGTCGGGCTGCCGTGGAAAAGTCGTCTCAAATCAGCCCCAATACCTCCGTATATATAGGTGGGAGGGAGGGGACCTTGCCTTGGGGCTCAAGGAGCCCCAAGGGGGTCGGCCGAGTCCAAGGGGGAAGGCTCCCCCCCAAACCGAGTTGGACTTGGTTTGGTGGGTGGGAGTCCTTCCCTTCCTTCCCACCTCCCCTTTTTTTTTCTTTCTCTTTGATTTTCCTTTGTATGGCGCATAGGGCCCTTTTGGGCTGTCCCACCAGCCCACTAAGGGCTGGTGCGCCACCCTCATGGCCTATGGGCTTCCCCGGGGTGGGTTGCCCCCCCGGTGAACTCCCGGAACCCATTCGTCATTCCCGGTACATTCCCGGTAACTCCGAAAACCTTCCGGTAATCAAATGAGGTCATCCTATATATCAATCTTCGTTTCTGGACCATTCCGGAAACCCTCGTGACGTCCGTGATCTCATCCGGGACTCCAAACAACATTCGGTAACCAACCATATAACTCAAATACGCATAAAACAACGTCGAACCTTAAGTGTGCATACCCTGCGGGTTCGAGAACTATGTAGACATGACCCGAGAGACTCCTCGGTCAATATCCAATAGCGGGACCTGGATGCCCATATTGGATCCTACATATTCTACGAAGATCTTATCGTTTGAACCTCAGTGCCAAGGATTCATATAATCCCGTATGTCATTCCCTTTGTCCTTCGGTATGTTACTTGCCCGAGATTCGATCGTCAGCATCTGCATACCTATTTCAATCTCGTTTTCCGGCAAGTCTCTTTACTCGTTCCGTAATACAAGATCCCGCAACTTGCACTAAGTTACATTGCTTGCAAAGCTTGTGTGTGATGTTGTATTACCGAGTGGGCCCCGAGATACCTCTCCGTCACACGGAGTGACAAATCCCAGTCTTGATCCATACTAACTCAACTAACACCTTCGGAGATACCTGTAGAGCATCTTTATAGTCACCCAGTTAAGTTGCGACGTTTGATACACACAAAGCATTCCTCCGGTGTCAGTGAGTTATATGATCTCATGGTCATAGGAATAAATACTTGACACGCAGAAAACAGTAGCAACAAAATGACACGATCAACATGCTACGTCTATTAGTTTGGGTCTAGTCCATCACATGATTCTCCTAATGATGTGATCCCGTTATCAAGTGACAACACTTGCCTATGGCCAGGAAACCTTGACCATCTTTGATCAACGAGCTAGTCAACTAGAGGCTTACTAGGGATAATGTTTTGTCTATGTATCCACACAAGTATTGTGTTTCCAATCAATACAATTATAGCATGGATAATAAATGATTATCATGAACTAAGAAATATAATAATAACTAATTTATTACTGCCTCTAGGGCATATTTCCAACACTTTGGGTGTATCAAACGTCACAACGTAACTGGGTGACTATAAAGGTGCACTACGGGTACCTCTGAAAGTGTCTGTTGGGTTGGTACGAATCAAGATCGGGATTTGTCACTCCGTGTGACGGAGAGGTATCTCTGGGCCCACTCGGTAGAACATCATCATGAGCTCAATGTGACTAAGGAGTTAGTCACACGATGACGTGCTACGTAACGAGTAAAGAGACTTACCGGTAACGAGATTGAACAAGGTATAGGTATAGCGACGATCGAATCTTGGGCAAATTCTATACCGACAGACAAAGGGAATCGTATACGGGATCGATTGAATCCTTGACATCGTGGTTCATCCGATGAGATCATCATGGAGCAAGTGGGAGCCACCATGGGTATCCAGACCCCGCTGATGGTTATTGGCCGGAGAGGTATCTTGGTCATGTCTGCCTGTCTCCCGAACACGTAGGGTCTACACACTTAAGGTTCGATGACACTAGGGTTATAGGGAATTGTTATACGAGGTTACCGAAAGTTGTTCGGAGTCCCGGATGAGATCCCAGACGTCACGAGGAGCTCCAGAACGGTCCGGAGGTAAAGATTGATATACAGGACGGATGGTTTTGGACACCGGAAGTGTTACGGGCGTCACCGGTAACGTACCGGGACCACCGGGACCACCGGAGGTGGCCCCACGGGTCCACTGAAGGGGGCAACGACCCCAAGAGGCTAGATGGTCCAAGTGCGGGAGGGAACCAGCCCCTAGGTGGGCTGGTGCGCCTCCCACACCCAGCCCAATGCGCAAGTGGTGGGGAGAGGGGGCAACCCTAGGTGCAGGTGGGCCTTAGGCGCACCAGGTGGTGCGCCACCCTCTCCCACCCTAGCCGCTGCCCCCCTTTCCCATCTAGTGGCTGCCGCACCACCTAGGGGGGAACCCTAGGGGTGGTGCACCCCCCTCCCCCTCCTCCTATAAATAGAGAGGGGGTTTGGCCCTTGGGAGACAGACTTCTCCCTCTCCCTCGGTGCAGCCCTGCCCTTCTTCCTCCTCCTCTCTGCCGGTGCTTGGCGAAGCCGTGCCGGGAGACCTCGTCTCTACATCGACACCACGCCGTCGTGCTGCTAGAGTTCTTACCCAACCTCTCCCTCCTCCTTGCTGGATCAAGGTGTGGGAGACGTCACCGTGCTGCACGTGTGTTGAACGCGGAGGTGCCGTAGTTCGTTACTAGATCGGAATCGCTGCGAGTACGACTCCATCAACCGCGTTCTAGCAACGCTTCCGCTTAGCGATCTTCAAAGGTATGAAGATGCTCTTACCCCTCTCTCGTTGCTGGTCTCTCCATAGGAAGATCTGAATATGCGTAGGAAAATTTTGAATTTATGCTACGTCACCCAACAGTGGCATCCGAGCCAGGTTTTCTATGCGCAGATTCTATGCACGAATAGAACACAAAAGTTGTGGGCGATGATTTGTCAATTTGCTTGCCGCTACTAGTCTTATTCTTTTCCGGCAGTCTTGTGGGATGAAGCGGCCCAGACCGACTTTACACGTACGCTTACGTGAGACTGGTTCCACCGACAGACATGCACACCGTGCATAAAGGTGGCTAGCGGGTGTCTGTCTCTCCTACTCTAGTCGGATTGGATTTGATGAAAAGGGTCCTTATGAAGGGTAAATAGCTTTGGCATATCATTGTTGTGGCTGTCACGTAGGTAAGAAGGCGTCCTTGCTAGAAACCCAAATCAGCCACGTAAAACTTGCAACAGCAATTAGAGGACGTCTAACTTATTTTTGCAGGGTTTGACATGTGATGTGATATGGCCAAAGTTGTGATGTTGCATGTATGATGTATGAGATGATCATGTTCTTGTAATAGGTTTCACGACTTGCATGTCGATGAGTATGACAACCGGCAGGAGCCATAGGAGTTGTCTTAATTTATTGTATGAGATGCAACGCCATGTGCTTACTACTTTTACTTCATTGCTAACGGTTAGCTATAGTAGTAGTGATAGTAGTAGTTGGCGTGACGACTTCACGGAGACACGATGATGGAGATCATGATGATAGAGATCATGGTGTCATGCCGGTGACGATGATGATCATGCGATGCCTCAAGATGGAGATCGGAAGGGCGAAGATGATAATGGCCATATCATGTCACTATATGATTGCATTGTGATGTTTATCATGTTTTTCATCTTATTGCTTAGAACGACGGTAGCATAATAAGATGATCCCTCTTAAAATTTCGAGAACGTATTCCCCTAAGTGTGCACCATTGCGAAGGTTCGTTGTCTCGAAGCACCACGTGATGATCGAGTGTGATAGATTCTAACGTTCGCATACAACGGGTGTAAGCCAGAATTACACACGCGGAACACCTAGGTTGACTCGACGAGCTTAGCATGTACAGACATGACCTCGAATACAAGATACTGAAAGGTCAAACATGAGTCGTATGGTTGAATACGATCAGCATGAAGTTGCTCACCATGGTGACTAGTCCGTCTCACGTGATGATCGGACACGGGTTAGTCAACATGGATCATGTATCACTTAGATGACTAGAGGGATGTCGACTTAAGTGGGAGTTCATACTTAATATGATTAAATGAATTTAATTGTCATGAACTTAGTCTAAAAGTTGTCTTTATAAATATTGTAGATGGCCAACGTCAACCTCAATTTCAACGCATTCCTAGAGAAAAACAAGCTGAAAGATGATGGTAGCAACTATGCGGACTGCGTTCACAACTTGAAGCTCATCCTTGAAGCAGCTAAAAGGGCTTATGTCCTTGATGCGCTGCTAGGTGACCCTCCCGCTCCCGCAGCAGCCCAGGACATTCTGAACGTCTGGCAAACACGGAGTGATGACTACTCTCTGGTTAGGTGTGGCATGTTATACAGTTTAGAAACGGGGCTCCAAAGGCGTTTTGAGCAACACGGAGCATATGAGATGTTCCAAGAGCTGAAGCTAGTTTTTCAAGCTCATGCCCGTGTCGAGAGATATGAAGTCTCCGACAAGTTCTTCAGCTGTAAGATGGAGGAGAACAGTTCTGTCAGTGAGCACATACTCAAAATGTCTGGGTTACACGGTCGTCTCACTTCACTTGGAGTCGAACTTCCGGATGATGCTATAATTGACAGAATCCTCTAGTCTCTCCCACAAAGCTACAAAGGCTTTGTGCTTAACTACAACATGCAAGGGATGGAGAAGACCATTCCCGAGTTGTACTCGATGCTCAAGTGTGCAGAAGTAGAAATCAAGAAAGAGCATCAAGTGTTGATGGTCAACAAGACCACTAGTTTCAAGAAGGGCAAGGGTAAGAAGAACTTCAAGAAAGACGACAAAGCTGTTGCCGTGCACGGTAAGCCAGATGCCGGGAAGAAGAAAAAGGATGGACCCAAGCCTGAGACTGAGTGCTTCTATTGCAAGGGAAAGGGTCACTGGAAGCGGAACTGCCCCAAATACTTAGCGGACAAGAAGGCCGGTAACGTTAAAGGTATATGTGATATACATGTTATTGATGTGTACCTTACCAGCGCTCGTAGTAGCTCCTGGGTATTTGATACCGGTGCTGTTGCTCACATTTGCAACTCAAAGCAGGAACTACGGAATAAGCGGAGACTGGCCAAGGACGAGGTGACGATGCGCGTCGGGAATGGTTCCAAGGTCGATGTGATCGCCGTCGGCACACTACCTCTACATCTACCGTCGGGATTAGTTTTAAACCTTAATAATTGTTATTTAGTACCAGCTTCAAGCATGAACATTGTATCAGGGTCTTGCTTAATGCGAGACGGCTACTCATTTAAGTCAGAGAATAGTGGTTGTTCTATTTATATGAGTGATATGTTTTATGGTCATGCTCCGCTGGTGAATGGTTTATTCTTGATGAATCTCGATCGTGATGTTACGTATATTCATAGTGTGAGTACCAAAAGATGTAAAGTTGATAATGATAATCCCACATACTTGTGGCACTGCCGCCTTGGTCATATCGGCGTTAAGCGCATGAAGAAGCTCCATACTGATGGACTATTAGAGTCTCTTGACTTTGAATCATTTGACACATGCTAACCGTGCCTCATGGGCAAGATGACTAAGACTCCATTCTCAGGAATAATGGAGAGAGCAACCGACTTATTGGAAATAATACATACTGATGTGTGTGGTCCAATGAACGTTGAAGCTCGCGGTGGCTATCATTATGTTCTCACTCCCACCGATGATTTGAGTAGGTATGGGTATATCTACTTGATGAAGCACAAATCTGAGACATTTGAACAGTTCAAGGAATTTCATAGTGAGGTCGAGAATCAACGTGACAGAAAAATCAAGTGTCTACGATCTGATCGTGGAGGAGAATATTTGAGTCACGAGTTTGGCACACACCTAAGGAAGTGTGGAATCGTTTCACAACCGACGCCGCCTGGCACACCACAACGCAACAGAGTGTCTGAACGTCGTAATCGCACTTTATTAGATATGGTACGATCTATGATGTCTCTTACCGACTTACCGCTATCATTTTGGGGATACGCATTAGAAACTGCAGCATTCACTTTAAATAGGGCACCGTCTAAATCCGTTGAGATGACACCGTATGAACTATGGTTTGGCAAGAAACCTAAGTTGTCGTGTCTTAAAGTTTGGGTCTGCGATGCTTATGTGAAGAAACTTCAACCAGAAAAGCTCGAACCCAAAGCGGAGAAATGCGTATTCATAGGATACCCTAAGGAAACTATTGGGTATACCTTCTATCTTAGATCCGAAGATAAAACCGTTGTTGCCAAGAACGGATCCTTTCTAGAGAAAGAGTTTCTCTCGAAAGAAGTAAGTGGGAGGAAGATAGAACTTGATGAGGTAATGACACCCCCTCTCGAACAGGATAGTAGCGCAGCGCGGGAAGTTGTTCCTGTGGCACCTACACCAACTGAAGAGGAAGTTAATGATGATGATCATGAAGCTTCGGATCAAGTTACTACTGAACCGCGAAGGTCCACAAGGGCACACTCCGCACCAGCATGGTACGACAACCCTGTGATGGAAATCATGTTGTTAGACAACGGTGAACCTTCGAACTATGAAGAAGCGATGGCGGGCCCGAATTCCAACAAATGTCTTGAAGCTATGAAATCCGAGATAGTATCCATGTATGAGAACAAAGTATGGCCTTTGGTGGACTTGCCCGATGACCGGCGAGCCATAGAAAATAAATGGATCTTCAAGAAGAAGACTGATGCAAACGGTAATGTAACCGTTTACAAAGCTTGACTTGTCGCAAAGGGTTTTCGACAAATTCAAGGAGTTGACTACGAAGAGACTTTCTCTCCCGTAGCGAAGCTGAAACCAGTCCGAATCATGTTAGCAATTGCCACCTTTGATGATTATGAAATTTGGCAAATGGACATCAAAACAGCGTTCCTTAACGGGAACCTTAAGGAAGAGTTGTATATGATGCAACCAGAAGGTTTTGTCGACCCTAAGGGTGCTAACAAAGTGTGCAAGCTCCAACGCTCCATCTATGGGCTGGTGCAACCATCTCGGAGTTGGAAAATTCGCTTTAATGAGGTGATTAAAGCGTTTGGGTTCATACAGGTTTACGGAGAAGCCTGTCTATACAAGAAAGTGAGTGGGAGCTCTGTAGCTTTCCTCATACTGTATGTGGATGACATGTTATTGATGGGGAACAATACATAAATGTTGGAGAGCATAAAGGCCTATTTGAACAAGAGTTTTTCAATGAAGGGCCTTGGAGAAGCTGCATACATATTAGGCATCAAGATCTATAGAGATAGATCGAGACGCCTCATAGGTCTTTCGCAAAGTACATACCTTGACAAGATATTGAAGAAGTTCAATATGGAAAACTGAAAGAAAGGGTTCTTGCCAGTTTTGCAAGGTATGAGATTGAGTAAGACTCAGTCGCCAACCACGGCAGCAGATAGAGAGAAGATGAGTTCTGTCCCCTACGCATTAGCCGTGGGCTCTCTAATGTATGCCATGCTGTGTACCAGACCTGATATAAACCTTGCCATAAGTTTGGTAGGGAGGAAAAAGTGATCCTGGTATGGAACACTGGACAACGGTCAAGAATATCCTTAAGTACGTGAAAAGGACTAAGGAAATGTTTCTCGTTTATGGAGGTGACGAAGAGCTCGTCGTAAAGGGTTACGTCGATGCTAGCTTCGACACAGATCCGGATGACTCTAAGTCACAGACCGGATACGTATATGTGTTGAATGGTAGGGCAGTGAGCTGGTGCAGCAGCAAGCAAGAAGTCATGGCAGCATCTACATGTGAAGCGGAGTACATAGCTGCTTCAGAAGCGGCTCATGACGGAAATTGGATGAAGGAGCTCATCACCGACCTTGGAGTGGTTCCAAGCGCGTCGGGTCCAATGACACTCTTCTGTGATAACACTGGGGCCATTGCGATAACCAAGGAGCCCAGGTTTCACCGGAAGACGAAGCACATCAAACGCCGCTACAACTCCATCCAGGACCATGTCCAGAGTGGAGTAATAGATATTTGTAAAGTACACACGGATCTGAATATTGCAGACCCGTTGACTAAACCTCTTCCACGAGCAAAACATGATCAACACCATACTGCTATGGGTGTTCGATACATCACAATGTAACTAGATTATTGACTCTAGTGCAAGTGGGAGACTGTTGGAAATATGCCCTAGAGGCAATAATAAAATGGTTATTATCATATTTCCTTGTTCATGATAATCTTCTATTGTTCATGCTATAATTGTATGAACAGGAAATAGTAATACATGTGTGAATAAATAGATCACAATGTGTCCCTAGCAGGCCTCTAGTTGGCTAGCTCGTTAGTCAATAGATGATCATGGTTTCCTGATCATGGGGATTAGATGTCATTGATAACGGGATCATGTCATTGGGAGAATGATGTGATGGACAAGACCCAATCCTAAGCATAACACTAGATCGTGTTGTTCGTATGCTAAAGCTTTTCTAATGTCAAGTTTCTTTTCCTTCGACCGTGAGATTGTGCAACTCCCGGATACCGTAGGAGTGCTTTGGGTGTATCAAACGTCACAACGTAACTGGGTGACTATAAAGGTGCACTACGGGTACCTCTGTAAGTGTTTGTTGGGTTGGTACGAATCAAGATTGGGATTTATCACTCCGTGTGACGGAGAGGTATTTCTGGGCCCACTCGGTAGAACATCATCATGAGCTCTGACTAAGGAGTTAGTCACACGATGACGTGCTACGGAACGAGTAAAGAGACTTACCGGTAACGAGATTGAACAAGGTATAGGTATACCGACGATCGAATCTCGGGGAAGTTCTATACCGACAGACAAAGGGAATCGTATACGGGATTGATTGAATCCTTGACATCGTGGTTCATCCGATGAGATCATCTTGGAGCAAGTGGGAGCCACCATGGGTATCCAGACCCCGGTGATGGTTATTGGCCGGAGAGGTGTCTCGGTCATGTCTGCCTGTCTCCCGAACCCGTAGGGTCTACACACTTAAGGTTCGATGACGCTAGGGTTATAGGGAATTGTTATACGAGGTTACCGAAAGTTGTTCGGAGTCCCGAATGAGATCCCGAATGTCAATAGGAGCTCCGGAATAGTCCGGAGGTAAAGATTGATATATAGGACGGATGGTTTTGGACACCGGAAGTGTTTCGGGCGTCACCGGTAACGTACCGGGACCACCGGAGGTGGCCCCGGGGGTCCAGCGAAGGTCGGCAACAACCCCAAGAGGCTAGATGGGCCAAGTGCGGGAGGGAACCAGCCCCTAGGTGGGCTGGTGCGCCTCCCACACCCAGCCCAATGCGCAAGTGGTGGGGAGAGGGGGCAACCCTAGGTGCAGGTGGGCCTTAGACCCACCAGGTGGTGCGCCACCCCCCCCACCCTAGCCGCCGCCCCTTTCCCATCTGGTGGCTGCCGCACCACCTAGGGGAAACCCTAGGGGTGGCGCACCCCCTCCCCCTCCTCCTATAAATAGAGAGGGGTTTTGGCCCTTGGGAGACAGACTTCTCCCTCTCCCTCGGCGCAGCCCTGCCCTTCTTCCTCCTCCTCTCTGCCGGTGCTTGGCGAAGCCGTGCCGGGAGACCTCGTCTCTCCATCGACACCACGCCGTCGTGCTGCTGGAGTTCTTACCCAACCTCTCCCTCCTCCTTGCTGGATCAAGGTTCGGGAGACGTCACCGGGCTGTATGTGTGTTGAACGCGGAGGTTCCGTTGTTCGGCACTAGATCGGAATCGCTACGAGTACGACTTCATCAACCGCGTTCTAGCAACGCTTCCGCTTAGCGATATTCAAAGGTATGAAGATGCTCTTACCCCTCTCTCGTTGCCGGTCTCTCCATAGGAAGATCTGAATATGCATAGGAAAATTTTGAATTTATGCTACGTCACCCAACAAACAGATCCTGGATCAGTTAAACGCCCTCAAGCCTGATCCATAGGGTCCAAGGTATTTCAAGGGGTATAATTCGGAACACGCGTGGACTCACAAGACATGCTTGTAGGATCTTCCTTACTTCAAAGACATCGTTCTTCCATTCAACATTGACATGATGCACACTGAAAAGAATATCGGAGAGGCCATTTTTGGTACATTGTTCGGCATAGAAGGGAAGTTAAAGGATAATCCTAAGGCTAGAGTCGAGCAGTAGACTCTATGTGCTAGACCGTTACAAAACATGCGACAATCGAAAGGAAAGCAGAACTGGTCGAAGACAAAGGCCTGGTTTAATCTAAAAAGGGGAGCTATAAGGGAAATTATATTTTTGGTCATAATGCAGTTGATGTTCCCTGATGGGTATGCAGCGAATCTAAAGAGGGGAGCGAGTCTTGAAAAATTGAAAATATTTGGTCTCAAGAGTCATGATTGGCACATATGGCTTGAGCGGGTAATGACAGTGATGTTGTGTGGCTTTATTCCCGAGGATGAATGGCTAGTACTCGCAAAGCTGAGTTATTTCTTTCGTGTTTTTTGTGCGAAAGAACTATCGCTTGATGTGGTAGACGACATGGAGGAGTTGGTGCCAGAGTAGCTTTTGCAAGTTATAGAAGATCATTTCATGGGGCTTCTCTCAACCGAAGCAAGATTGGGGCGGGGGGGGGGGGGGGGGCGTGCAAAATTGTTTGTGCTTTGCAATTAAGAGGATGCAGAAGACGCTTCGATCAAAATGTAAAATAAACGTAGAATTGAAGCATCGATGGCCGATGCATTCATTACTGAGGAGGTGGCCACTTCGTGACAGCACACTATGAAGCCAGAAATCATCATTTGCATAATCCAAAGCCTCGGTACAATGTTGGCAACCCTAGAAAAGGTGGATCCAACCTCAGCCTATTCAAAGGGACATTCGCACAAGTCGGTGCTTTTAAATCAATAGCGTTGGATGTCTAAGAATGGCGGACCATTTTGTTGAATATCTTCGACAACCTAACAGAAGTGCCGCTATACAACGAGTAAGTTCACGGTATATTTTTCCGCAACTTCTAACACCTTTGAACTGCTATTATTCCCAGATATTTGATACATTCGATACGTCGCCAAATTCTCGGACGGAGCAGTGATCCTAAAGGATTCTGTCGAAGAGTATGAGCTTCTCACAAAGCATGGAGGCGGCTATCTCGGTTTCATCTTTTGGTTCAAAGAAATGGTAATTATCATTAATGTACCATTTCATTTCTTGGCCTAATTTGCGGCTAATACAACAATACTTTCGTATTAAACTTGTAAGCTAATTCAGAGTCTATTGACGCCGAATTGAGACAAGCCGCTAATGGTTTTGATTATAAGGTCAGTTCATTTGAGAAATACAACATCAACGGGTATCACTTTCGTACCTTTGGCAAAGAGCTATCTATGGCCGTCCGAAGATCTTCAAATTTTGGTGTCTCTGCTATCGGCGAAGGATGTACCGAGTATTATGGAAGAGTTGAAGCAATTTATGAACTTTAATTCTATGGTGAAAACCCACCGAGCATCGTAGTATTCAAATTTTATTGGTTCCAGCCGAAGGAGACTAGAAGGACTCAGGAACATATAGGGCTAGTAGAAATCAAGAGAAGTAGCCATTTAGATGTTCCCGATTCTATATTACGGCTCAACAGACGATGCAAGTTTTCTATCTACTGTGGGCGTGCCAAACTGATAAGAATCTGAATGGTTGGGATGTTGTTTATGAAGTGTCGCCACGTGCTAGACCACCTGCCCCCAATGAAGAGGATTATGAACGTCGCATTAACCCAGAGACATATGAAGGATAATTCTTCCAAGAAACACGTCTTTCCAAGAAACGTTTCAAGAACTGATCTACTTCACCCGAGAACATGGAAGTAGACACCGACAATGAATCCAACTTCACCCCTGAGCTAGATCAAGCGGAGTCGAAACTAGAAGAGGTTACTGCTGTGGATGACCTGTCAATGCTTGACCAATTAAAGAAAGGCCATCCACATGTTGATGCCGCTGGACCCGATGAGCACATCATTCAAGACGACACGCGTGATAGTGATGATGATGATGATGCATTTATTAATCCTGGAGCATATATAGACGATCCAGACTATTATTAGTTTGTATGCGTCGCAACTTAAATTATGTACATGTTATTATTCATGTCTGGTATTCAATTTTTTATGTTGTACTATTTTCTTTTACTCTTTGTCATGGCAGGTCTTGAAAGATGGTGGGCGGGGGTCCAGATGGCTCCGCATGTACTTCTTCATCGGCGGCTCACGGAGGGGTACTTTCATTCCACCCCAATCTCTTCGGAGATCGTTCATAGATAATATTAGGACACTCGCGTGCGCTTCTTCATCGGCGTCGTTGCCCATCGAGAGAGGAGGTCGGGGCAAGAAGAAGCACAGAGGTACAAGACGTGGCCGCGAGAGAGGTAGGGGGAGTTCTACACCTTCTTTGCCACCACCCCAGCTCATTCACCCGAGCACATGACTACTAGGGTGGACCTGTTTGAGGTGGAGTCTATAGGGATTCCGGACCACGAGCCTCGGGTCGACGGGCCTTCTGCTCGCGAGACTCCGGTCCCAGAGGCTTTGGCCCACGAGACTCCAATCCTAGGGGCTACATCCCACGAGACTCCGGTCCGAGAGGCTTTGGCCCACGATAATCAGGATCCAGGGGCTACGTCCCACGAGACGTACGGATGGGGTACCTGGCCGGATCCGACCGAGGGGCCGGGTGGCCATGCTGATGGTGGCCGGGATGAGTCTACTCATAGTGAGGGAAAGGTGGTTGAGGGGGTCCCCGTGTACCAGCATGGTGGTACACGGCTCTTGCCTGTGCCGACGACCCGCAAAGACATGCCGGTGATTAGGGCTGATGGGGAGAAGTAAGTGCATTTACTCCTTTTGTACCTTTTTTCCTTCATGTTTCTTCAAATATCTAATGCATTGACCTTGTCATAATGCAGGGATTCGCATCACCCCCGTGGAGTATGCAAGCCGAACACCGTCCTTGGTGTGCTTTGCCGGCCAAATTTCCCAGGGTCTGTCACGTTGCCCGGTGAGGGTCAGCTTTATCAACTAGGATTGAGCTGGGAGCACTACAAGACTGCCCAGGCCCCACCGAAGGAGATGATCGATGGTGTCTTGTGCCACACAAGGGCTGAGATGGTGATCAGAAACTTTTGGGTAATTTTGCCTTTACACAATCAAAAATTGATAATAGCTAGTTATTGTACTAATCAGTGTTGTCTCATTTGATTACAGACCTTCTATAGGTGTGAAGAGGGATACGATGAGGAGGCGGCCAAGGTTATCGATACCGAGTGCAAGTGTCTATTACACAACTTACGCCAAGAGGCTCGGCCGCAGGCTGTTCGAGACCACTAGTAGTAGCGTTGTATTAGGAAGGACAAGTCGTCGTGCCGCGAAAAGTTTCTGAGGAAGGAGCAGTACATGAAGGTAATTACCTATTCTTAAGGTCTTGTATTTAGTTTCCTTGATTTGATTCATAGGCATAACACTCAAATTTCTCTTTACTAACTTATAGGTGCCCCCGAGATGGTGTGTGATTAACATGGATTGTTGGGAGGCATTGGGGCTGAGTGGTGCACAGGCTAATGGCGAGCTATCCACGACAATGCGAAGGACCGGTGTGCCCAAATGGTTGGTGTGACACACCATCAAGGCAACGCGAACTTATTTCAGTTCGGGCGTAATTGGGTATGTGGTTTGCTTGATGATTCAGGTAATTCTTTCTTCATGTAGTGTGAGCCCTTTACTAATACTTTGTTCCTCTCTTTTAGGTGCATCGCAATAATACGTAGGTGCGAGAGGTGTACGACCTCTATGCTATGGCCCATACTTCCTTGTAGAAGAAGGCCAAGTCATTCTGTGAGTCTGACCTCGATCATCGAGAGAAGTTCACCAACATCTCCTCTCACCACAAGCTCGTGAGCTACAATGAGAGGGGAAGGCAAGGAAAGGGGAGGACTTTAACCTGAGTCAGCGACCTTTGGATCCAGAGTTGTTGATGATATATGGTGGCGGGAGGCCCCATGGCTCGATATCCATTGGAGATGGGCTCATACAATGTTATCTCAATCTCCCAGCGATGAAGGCGCGCCGAACGAGCTCCTGTCCTGAGATAAGGACTCGTCCAAGGCCAATCGATCTCGCCATCGAGGTTAGTTATTCAGACACATAATTTTCCTCCATTACATTGTGTGTGTGGCCATCAATGATTACAATGCTAACGAGGAGTGATATTACATGCTTCTCTTTAGAGAGAGAGAGAGAGCGAAAACCCAGGCGCTTCTACAAGAGAGGGACCGAGTGGAGGCGGAGAAGGAACGGGCCGTGGAGGAGAAGACAACTCGATTGTTGGAGGAGGAGAGGGCATAGAATGAGGTGGATCACCGGTCGATGTACGAGCTCCTTGTGCTAAGTTTCTTCTTCATATTAGCAAAATCATGCATGTAATGTTTGTTTCATTACTAACAAATATGACTGACTCATCAAAACTAAATGTGCTGTCTATGTGTGAGAAGATCAGTGAGACCCCTCCGGCGGTGCTAGTTTTTTCTGCGGTTGGAATGGTGACTTTCATTTGAATAGTCATTAGTTACTAGTCTTACCATTTGAGTGTCATCATGCTAACGAGACATTGCAAATGATCGTTGGTGTATAATACCACCCGAGCCGCATCGCACAACCCTTCTCCGGTTGAAGCCGACCCGAGCAACCGCGGTGCTTCACATCCTCATGACGACGACGGTAAGTTTCATCTAGTGTTCTGCTTAACAAATGCATACTTAGCTTCATACATGCTAATTAACCCTATTATGCCACATAATTAGCTTATTTTCCCCAAGAAATACATACTTAGCTAATTATCCTCCAAAATGACATAATTAGCTTATTTAGTTCATTTATGACATAATTAGCTCAGTTAGGTCACAAATCGCATAGTAACCTTGGTTAGCTCATAAATGTCATATACTTATCTTGTTTCCCTCTAAAATGACATAATTAGCTTTGTTAGGTCAAAAATGGCAAAATAACCAAGGTTAGATCATAAATGTCATATACTTAGCTTATTTTCCTCCAAAACGACATAATAAACACAAAAATGACATAAAAAGAGAAAGAAAGAATAGAAGAAGAAAGAGAAGAAAAAGAAAAGAATAAAAGAAGAAGAATGAGCTTCTTCTTTCTTTCTTCTTATTATTTTCATTTTCTTTATTATTCCTTTTCTTTTTCTTCTTCTTCTTCTTCTACTACTACTACTACTACTACTACTACTACTACTACTACTACTATTACTACTACTACTACTACTACTACTACTACTACTACTACTACTTCTTCTTCTTCTTCTTCTTCTTCTTCTACTACTACTACTACTACTACTACTACTACTACTACTACTACTACTACTGCTGCTGCTGCTACTACTGCTACTGCTGCTGCTGCTCGTCCTGCTCCTACTGCTGCTGCTTCTGCTGCTGCTGCTGCCGCTCCTGCTAATACTGCTCCTACAACCCCTACTACTCCTACTCCTACTACTGCTGCTGTTGCTGTTGCCCTGCTGCTGCTCCTACTACTCCTACTCCTCCTCCTCCTCCTCCTCCTCCTCCTACTACTACTACTACTACTACTACTACTACTACTACTACTACTACTACTACTACTACTACTTCTACTGCTAGTACTGCTAGTACTGCTCCTACTATTCCTACTCCTACTACTACTGCTGTTGCTGCTCCTACTACTATTCCTACTCCTACTGCTACTACTCCTACTACTGCTACTACTACTCCTACTGCTACGTACTACTGTTCCTACTGCTCCTACTACTACTACTTCTCCTACTACTACTCCTCCTCCTACTGCTACTACTGCTCCTACTGCTACTACTGCTCCTACAGCTCCTACTACTACTAATGCTACTACTGCTACTGCTCCTCCTACTACTGCTCCTACTACTACTCCTCCTCCTACTACTCCTACTACTACTACTACTGCTACTGCTACTGCTACTGCTACTGCTACTGCTACTGTTACTCCTACTACTACTACTACTACTACTACTACTACTACTACTAGTACTACTACTACTACTACTACTACTACTACTACTACTACTACTACTGCTACTGCTACTGCTACTGCTACTACTCCTACTACTACTACCGCTACTGCTACTACCGCTACTGCTCCTACTACTACTTCTACTGCTACTGCTCCTCCTGCTACTGCCCCTCGTCCTACTGCTCCTACTACTACTACTACTGCTACTACTCCTACTTCTACTACTACTCCTCCTACTACTACTGCTCCTACTATTACTACTGCTCCTACTACTACTACTGCTACTCCTCCTATTCCTGCTACTGCTACTGCTCCTGCTCCTACTACTGCTACTGCTACTACTACTGCTACTGCTGCTACTACTACTACTACTGCTACTTCTACTACTACTTACAACAACTACTACTACTACTTACTACTACTACTACTACTACTACTACTACTACTACTACTACTACTACTTACTACTACTTACTAGTACTTACTACTACTTACTAGTACATACTACTACTTACTAGTACTTACTACTACTACTACTTACTACTACTACTACTGCTTACTACTACTTACTACTACTACTACTACTACTACTTACTACTACTTCTTCTTGTTCTTGTTCTTGTTCTTATTCTTCTTTTCTTCAACTTGTTCTTCTTCTTTTTCTTCATGATCATCATCATCATCATCTTCTTCTTCTTTTTAGCTAAATATCCTCCAAAATGACATAATGACCTTATTTAGTTCATGTATGATGACATAATTACTTAGTTAGGTAAGAGATGATATAATAACCTTCGTTAGCTCATAAATGTCATATACTTAGCTTATTTCCTCCAAATGACATAATTAGCTTAGTTAGGTAAAAACGGAATAATAACCTTGATTAGCTCATAAATGTCATATACTTAGCTTGTTGTCCAATAAAATTACATAATTAGCTTAGTTAGGTTAAAAATGGCATAGTAACCTTGGTTAGCTCATCAATGTCATATACTTAGCTTATTTTCCTCCAAAATGACAAAATAAATCTAAAAATGTCATAAAAAGAAAAATAAATAATAGAATAGGAAATAAATAAAAGAAGTAATAAATAAGAAGAATGAGATTCTTCTTTCTTTCTTCTTCTTATTTTTCTTCTCTTCCTTCTTTTTCTTCTTCTTCTTCTTCTTGTTCTTCTTGTTCTAGTCTTTTTCTTTTTCTTCTCCTTCTTCTTCTTCTTCTTCTTCTAGTCTTATTATTCTTCTTCTTCTACTCCTAATACTACTACTACTTATTTTTCATCATCATCTTCTTCTTCTTCTTCTTAGTTAATTATCCTCTAAAATGACATAATTAGCTTATTCAGTCCATTTATGACATAATTATCTTAGTTAGGTCACTAATGGCATAATAACTTGGTTAGTTTATATATACTTAGCACGTTTTCCTTTAAAATGACATAATTACCTTAGTTAGGTCAAAAATGGCATAATAACCTTGGTTAGCTAATAAATGTCATATACTTAGCTTATTTTCCTCCAAAATGGCATAACGAGCTTAGTTAGGTCAAAAATGGCATAATAACCTTGGTTATCTCATAAATGACATATACTTAGATTGTTTAACTCTAAAATGACATAATTAGCTTAGCTATGTCAAAAATGGCATAATAATCTTGGTTAGCTCATAAACATCACATACATAGCTTATTTTCATCCAAAATGACATAATTAGCTTAGTTACGGGGACCTCGTCAAAACTCACAGTTCTTATATATTTTGGCCAGTTTGGTATGCTATTACTCACTCATTTTGGGTCCCGGGGTGATCCGAACGTTCCCGAACTCCGAGGAGCGGTTACGGGGACCTCGTCAAAACACGCAGATTTGGTCCTTTCTGGCCAGTTTTGTATGATATTACTCACTGTGTTTGGGTCCTCGGGCGCTACAAAGGTTCGTGGAACTCTTGGGTCCGGTTACGGAGACCTCGTCAAAACTCGTAGATTTTATACATTTTGGCCTGTTTGGTATGCTATTACTCACTCAATTTGGGTCCCGGGACGATCCGATCGTTCTACGAACTCCAGGGAGCGGTTATGGGGACCTCGTCAAAACTCACAGATTTTGTCCATTCAGGCCAGTTTTGCATGCCTCACTGATTTTGGGTCCCGGGGCGATAGGAATGTTTCGCGAACTCTACGGACCGGTTACGGGAACCTCATCAAAATTCGTAGATTTGGTCCATTATGGCAAGTTTTCCATGCTATTATTCATAGATTTTGGGTTGCGGGGCACTACGACCGTTCGTGGAACTTCGGTGTCCAGTTACGGGTACCTCATCAAAACTCGCATATTTGATACATTTGGCCAGTTTTGTATGCTATTTGATGGGGTCATAGTCCTAGGGTAGGGTCATAGGCCTGCCCTACATGTCCTACCCAAGGACTACCCCACACAAAGGACATGACCTTAAGTCTGCCCCGACTGAATTAAGGTATCCCCATCATCCAGTCGGTAACAGGCCCTGAATCATCCAGTCGGTAACTAGCATTCGGAAGACACCAGGTTCACCAACTGGATACACTCGGTACGTCGTAACCTCTTAGGAGGGAAACTGCCGTACGTTTCCGGGTGCATTTACTGGCATTTAGAGCATACGTTAGAAAAAACATTGTACTCCATATTACACTCGGTAACAAGCTCCGAGAGCACTGAGACGTAGGGCTATTACCTCCACCGTAGAGGGGCCTGAACTCATACAACCTTGCCGTAGCTAGGACTCTGCCCATCTCATTCGTACCCTACACATCTACTGTCAGGCTCATACCCACGACACTATTACTCACTGATTTTTGGTCCAGGGATGAGTTCCGCGAACTCTGGGGACCGGTTACGGGGACGTCGTCAATACTCGCAGATTTGGTCCATCCTGGCCACTTTTCCATGCTATTAGTCACTCATTTTGGGTCGCGGGGCGATGCAAACGTTCGGGGAACATCGATGTCCGTTTACGGGGACCTCATCAAAACTCGCATATTTGGTACATTCTGGCCAGTTTTGTATGCTATTACTCACTCTGTTTGGGTCCCGGGGCGCTACAAACGTTCGGGGAACTCTTGGGTCCGGTTACAGGGACCTCGTCAAAACTAACATATTTTATACATTTTGGTCAGTTTTGTATGGTATTACTCACTCACTTTGTGTCCCGTGGCGATCCAAACGTTCCGTGAACTCCGGGGAGCGGTTACGGGGACCTCGTCAAAATTCGCAGATTTGGTCCATTCTAGTCAGCTTTGTATGATATTACTCACTAATTTTGGGTCCCGGGGCGATCCGAACGTTCCGCGCACTCCGGGGACCGGTTACGGGGACCTTGTCAAAACTCGCAGATTTGGTCCATTTTGGCTAGTTTTCCATGCTATTACTGACTGATTTTGTGTCCCGGGGCGATGCAAATGTTCGAGGAACTTCGGTGTCTGATTACAGAGACCTCATCAAAACTAGATTTGGTCCATTCTGCCCAGTTTTGTATGCTATTACTCACTGTGTTTGGGTCCCGGGGCGCTACAAAGGTTCGAGGAACTCCTGGGTCCGGTTACGAGGACCTCGTCAAAAATCATAGATTGTATACATTTTAGCCATTTTGGTATGCTATTACTCACTCATTTTGGGTCCCGGGGTGATCCGAACGTTCTGCGAACTCCGGGGAGCGGTTACGGGGACCTCGTCAAAACACGCAGATTTGGTCCTTTCTGGCCAGTTTTGTATGATATTACTCACTCTGTTTGGGTCCCGGGGCGCTACAAAGGTTCATGAACTCTTGGGTCCGATTACGGGGACCTTGTCAAAACTAACATATTTTATACCTTTTGGCTAGTTTGGTATGATATTACTAACTGATTTTTTGTCCCGGGACGATCCGAACGTTTTGTTTCCTGGGGTGATACGAATGTTCCGCGAACTCCGGTGACTGGTTACACGGACATCATGAAAATTCACAGATTTGGTCCATTCTGGTCAGTTTTGTTTGATATTACTCACTGACTTTGGGTCCCGGGGCGATCCAAACGTTCCACGAACTCCGGGGAGCGGATATGGGGACCTCGTCAAAACTCACATATTTGGTCCATTCTGGTCAGTTTTGTATGATATTACTCACTGATTTTGGGTTCCGGAGCGATAAAAACGTTCCGCACACTCCGAGGAGCGGTTACCGGGACCTCATCAAAACTCACAGATTTGGTCCATTCTGCCCAGTTTTGTATGCTATTACTTACTTTGTTTTCGTCCCGGGTTGCTTCAAAGGTTCGGGGAACTCCTGGGTCCGGTTATGGGGACCTCGTCAAAACTCACAGATTTTATACATTTTGGCCTGTTTGGTATGCTATTACTCACTCAATTTGGGTCCCCGGGCATTCCGAACGTTCCGCGAACTCCGGGGAGCGGTTACGGGGACCTCGTCAAAACTCGCAGATTTGGTCCATTCTGGCAAGTTTGCATGCTATTACTCATTGATTTTGGGTCCCGGGGCAATCTGAACGTTTCGCGAACTCCTGGGACCGGTTACGGGGACCTCGTTAAAACTCGCTGATTTGGTCCAATGTGGCCACTTTTCCATGCTATTACTGATTGATTTTGTGTCGCACGGCGATGCAAACGTTCGAGGAACTTTGATGTCTGATTACGGGGACCTCATCAATACTAGATTTGGTCCATTCCGCCCAGTTTTGTATGCTATTACTCATTGTGTTTGGGTCCCGGGGCGCTACAAAGGTTCGGGGAACTCCTCTGTACGGTTACGGGGACCTCGTCAAAACTCACAGATTTTATACATTTTAGCCAGTTTGGTATGCTATTACTCACTCATTTTGGCTCCCGGGGTGATCCGAACGTTCCGCGAACTGCGGGGAGCGGTTACGGGGACCTCGTCAAAACACGTAGATTCGGTCCTTTTTGGCCAGTTTTGTATGATATTACTCACCGTGTTTGGGTCCCGGGGCGCTACAAAGGTTTGTGGAACTCTTGGGTCCGATTACGGGGACCTCGTCAAAACTCACATATTTTATACCTTTTGTCTAGTTTGGTATGCTCTTACTAACTGATTTTGTGTCCGGTGACGATCCGAACGTTCTGCGAACTCCAGGGACCGGTTACACGGACCTCGTGAAAACTCGCAGATTTGGTCCACTCTAGTCAGTTTTGTTTGATATTACTCACCGACATTGGGTCCCCGGGCGATCCGAACATTCTGCAAACTCTGGGGAGCGGTTAGGGGACCTCGTCAAAACTCGCAGATTTGGTCCATTCTGGTCAGTTTTTTATGATATTACTCACTAATTTTGGGTCCTCGGGCAATAAGAACGTTCCGCGCACTCCGAGGAGCGGTTTTGGGGACCTTGTCAAAACTTGCAAATTTGGTACATTCTGGCCAGCTTTGTATGATATTACCCACTGATTTTGGTTCCCACGGCGATCCTAGCGTTCTGTGCACTCCGGGGACCTTGGCAAAACTCGCAGATTTGGTCCATTTTGGCCAGTTTTGTATGATATTACTCACCGATTTTGGGTTCCGGGTGATCCGAACGTTCCACGAACTCTGGGGACCAGTTACGGGGACCTCGTCAAAACTCGCTGATTTGGTCCATTCTGGCCACTTCTCCATGCTATTACTGACTGATTTTATGTCACGGGGCGATGCAAATGTTCGGGGAACTTCGGTGTCTAATAACGGGGACCTCATCAAAACTCACAGATTTGGTCCATTCTGCCCAGTTTTGTATGCTATTACTTACTTTGTTTACGTCCCGGGTCGCTTCAAAGGTTCGGGGAACTCCCGGGTCCGGTTACGGGGACCTCATCAAAGCTCATAGATTCTATACATTTTGGCCTGTTTGGTATGTTATTACTCACTCAATTTGGGTCCCGGGGCGATCCGAACATTCCGCGAACTCCGGGGAGCGGTTACGGGGACCTCGTCAAAACTCGCAGATTTGGTTCATTCTGGCCAATTTTGCATGGTATCAGTAAGTGATTTTGCGTCGCGGGGCGATGCAAACGCTCAAGGAACTCAAGTGTCTGATTACGGGGACCTCATCGAAACTAGATTTGGTCCATTCTGCCCAGTTTTGTATGCTATTACTCACTGTGTTTGGGTCCCGGGGCGCTACAAAGGTTCGGGGAACTCCTGGGTCCGATTACGGGGACCTCATCAAAACTCACATATTTTATACATTTTAGCTAGTTTGGTATGCTATTACTCACTCATTTTAGGTCCCGGGGTGATCTGAACGTTCCACGAACTCCGGGGAGCGGTTACGAGGACCTCGTCAAAACACGCAGATTTGGTCCTTTCTCGCGAGTTTGATATGATATTACTCACTGTGCTTGGGTTCCGGGGCGCTATCAAGGTTCGTGAAACTCTTGGGTCCGATTACAGGGACCTCGTCAAAATTCACATATTTTATACCTTTTGGCTAGTTTGGTATGCTATTACTAACTGATTTTGTGTCCCGGGACGATCTGAACGTTCTACGAACCCCGGGGAGCGGTTATGGGGACCTCATCAAGACTCGCACATTTGGTCCATTCTAGCCAGTTTTCTATGCTATTACTAAGTGATTTTGTGTCCTGGGGTGATATGAACGTTCCGTGAACTCCGGGGACTAGTTACACGGACGTCGTGAAAACTCACAGATTTGGTCCATTCTAGTTAGTTTTGTTTGATATTACTCACTGACTTTAGGTCCCGGGGCGATTCGAACGTTCCACGAACTCCGGGGAGTGGTTACGGGGACCTCATCAAAATTCGCAGATTAGGTCCATTCTGGTCAGTTTTGTATGATATTACTCACTGATATTGGGTCGTGGGGCGATAAGAACGTTGCGCGCACTCCGGGGAGCAGTTATGGGGACCTTGTCAAAACTTGCAGATTTGGTCCATTCTGGCGAGCTTTGTATGATATTACTCACTGATTTTGGTTCCCAGGGCAATCCTAGCGTAACGGCACTCTCGGGACCGGTTACGGGGACCTTGTCAAAACTCGCAGATTTGGTCCATTTTGGCTAGTTTTGTATGATATTACTCAGTGATTTTGGGTCCCGGGGTGATCCGAACGTTCCACGAACTCTGGGGACTGGTTACGGGGACCTCGTCAAAACTCGCTGATTTGGTCCATTCTGGCCACTTTTCCATGCTATTACCGACTGATTTTGTGTCGCGGGGCGATGCAAATGTTCGGGGAACTTCGGTGTCTAATAACTCGGACCTCATCAAAACTCACAGATTCGGTCCATTCTGCCCAGTTTTGTATGCTATTACTTACTTTGTTTACGTCCCGGGTCGCTTCAAAGGTTCAGGGAACTCATGGGTCCGGTTACAGGGACCTCGTCAAAACTCACAGATTTTATACATTTTGGCCTGTTTGGTATGCTATTACTCACTCAATTTGGGTCCCGGAGCGATCCGAATGTTCCGCGAACTCCGGGGAGCGGTTACAGGGACCTCGTCAAAACTCACAAATTTGGTCCATTCTTGCCAGCTTTGCATGCAATTACTGAGTGATTTTGGGTCCCGGGGCGATACGAACATTTCGCGAACAACAGGGACCGGTTAAGGGGACCTCGTCAAAACTCGCAGATTTGGTCCATTCTGGCTAGTTTTCCCTCGTATTATTCACGGATTTTTGGGTTGCGCGTCAAAGGTTCGGGGAACTCCTGGGTCCGGTTACGGGGACCTCATCAAAACTCGCATATTTTATACATATTGGCCAGTTTTGTATGCTATTACTCACTGATTTTGGGTCCCGGGATGATTCGAACGTTCCGCAAACTCTGGGGTCCGGTAACGGGGACGTCGTCAAAACTCACAGATTTGGTCCATCGTGGCCACTTTTTTATGCTATTACTCACTGATTTTCGGTCGCGGGGCGATGCAAACGTTCGGGGAACACCGGTGTCCGGTTACGGGGACCTAATCAAAACTCGCATATTTGGTCCATTCTGGCCAGTTTTGCTTGCTATTACTCATTTTGTTTGGGTCCCGGGGCGGTACAAACGTTCGGGGAACTCTTGGCTCCGGTTACGGGGACCTCATCAAAACTCACATATTTTATACATCTTGGCCAGTTTGGTATGCTATTACTCACTGATTTTGTGTCCCGGGACTATTCGAACGTTCTGCGATCTCCGGGGAGCGGTTACGGGGACCTCGTCAAAACTCGCAGAATTGGTCCACTCTCGCCAGTTTTCTATGCTATTACTCAGTGATATTGTTTCCGAGGGTGATACGAACATTCCGCGAACTCCGGGGACCGGTTACAGGGACCTCGTCAAAACTCGCAGATTTGGTCCATTCTGGTCAGTTTTGTAAGATATTACTCACTTTGGGTCCTGGGGCGATCCAAACGTTCCGTGAACTCCGGGGAGTTGTTACGGGGACCTCGTCAAAACTCGCAGATTTGGTCCATTATGGTTAGTTTTGTATGCTATTACTCACTAATTTTGGGTCCCGGGGTGATCCGAACGTTCCACGAACTCTGGGACCGGTTACGGGGACCTCGTCAAAACTTGCTGATTTGGTCCATTCTGACCACTTTTCCATGCTATTACTGACTGATTTTGTGTCGCGGGGCGATGCAAACATTCGGAGAGCTTTGGTGTCTGATTACGGGGACCTCATCCAAACTAGATTTGGTCCATTCTGCCCAGTTTTGTATGCTATTACTAACCGTGTTTCGATCACGTGGCGCTACAAAGGTTCGAGGAACTCCTGGGTCCGGTTACGGGGATCTTGTCAAAACTAACAAATTTTATACATTTTGGCCAGTTTGGTATGCTATTACTCACTCATTTTGGGTCCCGTGGCGATCCGAACGTTCCGCGAACTCCGGGGAGCGATTACAGGGACCTCGTCAAAACTCGCATATTTAGTCCACTCTCGCCAGTTTTCTATGCAATTACTCAGTGATATTGTTTCCCGGGGTGATACGAACGTTCCTCGAACTCCGGGGACCGGTTACAGGGACCTCGTCAAAACTCGCAGATTTGGTCCATTCTGGTCAGTTTTGTATGATATTACACACTGACTTTGGGTCCTCGGGCGATCCGAACGTTCCGCGAACTTCGGGGAGCGGTTACGGGGACCTCGTCAAGACTCGCAGATTTGGTCCATTCTAGCTAGTTTTGCATGCTATAACTAAGTGATAATGGGTCCCGGGGCGATACGAATGTTTCACGAACTGCAGGGAAGGGTTACGGGGAACTCGTCAAAACTAGCAGATTTGGTCCATTATGGCAAGTTTTCCATGCTATTATTCACAGATTTTGGGTTGCGGGGCACTACGAACGTTCGGGGAAATATGGGGTTCGGTTACGGCGACCTAATCAAAACTCGCACATTTTATACATATTGGCCAGTTTTGCATGGTATTACTCACTGATTTTGGGTCCTAGGATGATTCAAACGTTCCGCAAACTCTGGGGACCAGTTACGGGGACGTCGTCAAAACTCGCAGATTTGGTCCATCCTGGCCACTTTTCCATGCTATTACTCACTGATTTTGGGTCGCGGGGCGATGCAAACGTTCAGGGAACATCATGTCCGGTTACGGGGACCTAATCAAAACTCGCATATTTGGTCCATTCTGGTAAGTTTTGTATGCTATTATTCACTCTGTTTGGGTCCCGGGGCGCTACAAACGTTCGAGAAACTCTTGGGTCCGGTTACGGGGACCTCGTAAAAACTAACAAATTTTATACATTTTGGCCAGTTTGGTATGCTATTACTCACTGATTTTGTGTCCCGGAACTATCCGAACGTTTTGCGATCTCTGGGGAGCGGTTACGAGGACCTCGTCAAAACTCGTACATTTGGTCCATTCTCGCCTGTTTCCATGCTATTACTTAGTGATTTTGTTTCCCGGGGTGATAGGAACGTTCCGCAAACTCCGGGGATCGGTTACAGGGACCTCGTCAAAACTCGCAGATTTGGTCCATTCTGGTCACTTTTGTATGATATTACTCACTCACTTTGGGTCCTGGGGCGATCCGAATGTTCTGCGAACTCCGGGGAGCGGTTACGGGGACCTCGTCAAAACTCGTAGATTTGGTCCATTCTGGCCAGTTTTGCATGCCATTACTCTGTGATTTTGGGTCCCGGGGTGATACCAATATTTCGCGAACTCCAGGGACCGGTTACGGGGACCTCGTCAAAACTCGTAGATTTGGTCCAATCTGGCTAATTTTCCATGCTATTGTTCACGGATTTTGGGTTGCGGGGCACTACGAACGTTCCGGGAACTTCGTGGTCCGGTTATGGGGACCTCGTCAAAACTAGCAAATTTTATACATATTGGCCAGTTTTGTATGCTATTACTTGTTGGAAATATGCCCTAGAGGCAATGCTAAATAGTTATTATTATATTTCCTATTTAACGATAATCGTTTATTATCCGTGCTATAATTGTATTGAATGAAAACATAGATACATGTGTGGATAAATAGACACAACTAGGTCCCTAGCAAGCCTCTAGTTGGCTAGCCAGTTGATCAAGGATAGTCAAGGTTTTCTGACTTTGTGCAAAGTGTTGTTGCTTGATAACTGGATCACATCATTAGGAGAATCATGTGATGGACTAGACCCAAACTATGAACGTAGCATATTGATCGTGTCATTTTATTGCAATTGTTTTCTGCGTGTCAAGTATTTGTTCCTATGACCATGAGATCATATAACCCACTGGCACCAGAGGGATGCCTTGTGTGTATCAAACGTCACAATGTAACCGGGTGACTATAAAGGTGCTCTACAGGTATCTCCGAAGGTGTCCGTTGGGTTAGTATGGATCAAGACTGGGATTTGTCACTCCGTGTGACGGAGAGGTATCTTGGGGCCCACTCGGTAATACAACATCACACACAAGCCTTGCAAGCAATGTGACTAAGTGTAAGTCTCGGGATCTTGTATTATGGAACAAGAAAATAGACTTGACGGTAACGAGATTGAAATAGGTATGCGGATACCGACGATCGAATCTCGGGCAAGTAACATACCAAAGGACAAATGGAATGACATACGTGATTGCCTGAATCCTTGACACTAAGGATCAACCAACAAGTTATTCAGAGAATATGTAGGATCCAATATGGGCATCCAGGTCCCGCTATTGGATATTGACCGAGGAGTACCTCGGGGCATGTCTGCATAGTTCTCGAACCCGCAGGGTCTGCACACTTAAGGTTCAGCGATGTTTTAGTATAGTTGAGTTATATGTGTGGTTACCAAATGTTGCTCGGAGTCTTGGATGAGATCATGGAAGTCAGGAGGGTTTCCGGAATGGTCCGGAGACGAAGATTGATATATAGGATGACCTCATTTGGTTACCGGGAAGTTTTCGAGCATTACCGGGAATGTACCGGGAGTGACGAATGGGTTCCGGATGTTCACCGGGAGGGGGCCAGTCCACCTGGGGAAGCCCATAGGCCTTAGGGGTGCCGCACCAGCCCTTAGTGGGATGGTGGGACAGCCCAAAAGGGCCCTATGCATAGGAGATAGAAAATCAAAGAGAAACGAAAAAAGAGAGGTGGGAAAGAAGGGAAGAACTCCACCTTCCAATCCTAGTTGGACTAGGATTGGAGGTGGACTCCTCCACCTCCTTTGTCGGCGGACCCTTGGGGTCTTGGACCCCAAGGAAAGCCTCCCCACCCCTCCTCCTATATATAGTGAAGGTCTAGGGCTGATTTGAGACAACTTTGCCACGGCAGCCCGACCACAAAACATCATGGTTTTTCCTCTAGATCGTATTTCTGCGGAGCTCGGGCGGAGCCCTGTCGGAGTAGATCCTTCACCACCACCGGAGCGCTGTCACGCTGCCGGAGAACTCATCTACTTCTCCCTCTTGCTTGCTGGATCAAGAAGGCTGAGATCATCATCGAGTTTTACGTGTGCTGAACGCAGAGGTGTCGTCCGCTTGGCACTAGATCGGAGCAGATCGTGGGAGGATCGCAGGACGGTTCACGGGGCGGATCGAGGGACGTGAGGACGTTCACTACATCAACAACATTTCTTAAAGCTTCCCGCTGTGTGATCTACAAGGGTACATAGATCCAAATCTCCACTCGTAGATGGACATCACCATGATAGGACTTTGTGCACGTAGGAAATTTTTTGTTTCCCATGCGACGTTCCCCAACAGTGGCATCATGAGCTAGGTTCATGCGTAGATGTCATCTCGAGTAGAACACAAAAGTTTTTGTGGGCGGTGATGTGCGATTTGATGCCCTCCTTAGTCCTTTCTTGATTCCGCGGTATTGTTGGATTGAAGCGGCTCGGACCGACATTACTCGTACGCTTACGAGAGACTGGTTGCATCACTACGAGCAACCCCGTTGCTCAATGATGACTGGCGAGTGTCGGTTTCTCCAACTTTAGTTGAATCGGATTTGACCGAGGAGGTCCTTGGAGAGAGGTTAGATAGCGATTCATACATCCCCGTTGTGGTGTTTGCGTAAGTAAGATGCGATGCTACTAGATACCCATGGCAACCAGGTAAAACATGCAACAACAATTAGAGGACGTCTAACTTGTTTTTGCAAGGTATGCATGTGATGTGATATGGCCAGTGACGTGATGTGATATATTGGATGTATGAGATGATCATGTTGTAATAGTTAATATCCACTTGCACGTTGATGGTACGGCAATCGACAGGAGCCATAGCGTTGTCTTTAAACTAAAGTTTGTGCTTGCAGATGCATTTACTATATTGCTAGGACGTAGCTTTAGTAGTAATAGCATGAGTAGCATGACAACCCCGATGGCGACACATTGATGGAGATCATGGTGTGGCGCCGGTGACAAGAAGATCGTGTTGGTGCTTTGGTGATGGAGATCAAGAAGCACATGATGATGGCCATATCATGTCACTTATGAATTGCATGTGATGTTAATCCTTTCATGCACATGATATTTCTTAGAACCACGGTAGCATTATGAGGTGATCTCTTACTAAAATTTCAAGACGAAATTGTGTTCTCCCCGACTGTGCACCGTTGCTACAGTTCGTCGTTTCGAGACACCACGTGATGATCGGGCGGGATAGACTCAACGTTCACATACAACGGGTGCAAAACAGGTTCACATACGGAACACTCGGGTTAAGCTTGACGAGCCTAGCATGTGCAGACATGGCCTCGGAACACATGAGACCGAAAGGTCGATCATGAATCATATAGTTGATATGATTAGCATAGGGATGCTTACCACTGAAACTATCCTCAACTCACGTGATGATCGGACTTGAGCTAGTGGAGTTGGATCATGAACCACTCAAATGACTCGAGAGATGTACTTTTTGAGTGGGAGTTTAGCAAGTAATTTGATTAGTTTAACTCTAATTATCTTGAACATAGTCTAAGTCCACTTTTAAAATGTTTGTGTTGTAGATCAATGGCTCACGCGACAGTCACCCTGAATTTTAATACGTTCCTAGAGAAAGCTAAGTTGAAAGATGATGGAAGCAACTTTGTAGACTGCGCTCGTAATCTTAACTTGCTCCTCCAAGCTGGAAGAAGGATTATGTCCTTAATGCTGCACTAGGAGATGAACCACCCGCCGCGGCTGACCAAGATGCTAAGAACGCTTGGTTAGCACGCAAGGAGGACTACTCAGTAGTTCAATGTGCAGTCTTGTATGGCTTAGAGCCAGGACTTCAACGTTGCTTTGAGAATCATGGAGCATATGAGATGTTCCAGGAGTTGAAGTTTATCTGTCAGAAGAACGCCCGGATCGAGAGGTATGAGACCTCCGACAAATTCTATGCTTGCAAGATGGAGGAGAACTCGTATGTCAGTGAACATGTGCTCAAAATGTCTGGGTACTCAAACCATCTAGCTGAGCTGGGGATTGAACTCCCACAAGAGGCTATCACTGACAGAATTCTTCAATCACTGCCACCAAGCTATAAGAGCTTTGTGTTGAACTATAACATGCAAGGGATGAACAAGTCACCCGGCGAGTTATTCGCGATGATGAAAGTAACGGAGTCAGAACTCCGTAAAGAGCATCAACTGTTGTTGGTGAATAAGACCACTAGTTTCAAGAGAAACAACAAAGGAAAGAAGGGTAATTCAAAGAAGACCGGCAAGCCTGTTGCCAATCGAATGAAGAAACCCAAAGCTGGACCTAAGCGTGAAACGGAGTGCTATTATTGCAAGGGTATGGGTCACTGGAAGCGCAACTACCCTAAGTATCTGGCTGATAAGAAGGCAGCCCAAGAAAAATCAGGTATATTCAATATACATGTTATTGATGTGTACTTAACCAGCTCTCGTAGTAGTGCCTGGGTATTCGATACCGGTTCTGTTGCTCATATTTGCAACTCCAAACAGGAATTGCGGAATAAGTGAAGAGTGGCGAAGGATCAAGTGACGATGCGCATAGGAAATGGTTCCAAGGTTGATGCAATCGCCGTCGGCACAGTTTCACTTCAGTTACCATCAGGATTAGTTATGAACTTAAATAAATGTTATTTAGTGCATGCGTTAAGCATGAACATTATATGTGGATCTTGTTTATTGCAAGATGGTTACTCGTTTAAGTCAGAGAATAATGGTTGTTCTATTTCTATGAGTAATATCTTTTATGGTCATGCACCCAATGTGAGAGGATTGTTCATATTGAATCTTGATAGTGATAATACACATATACATAACATTGAGACCAAAAGAGTTAGAGTTAACAATGATAGCGCCATGTTTTTATGGCAATGCCGCTTAGGTCATATTGGTGTAAAGCGCATGAAGAAACTCCGTACCGGTGGACTTTTGGAGTCACTTGACTTTGATTCACTTGACACGTGCGAACCATGCCTCATGGGCAAGATGACTAAAACTCCGTTCTCCAGAACAATGGAGCGTGCAAGTGACTTATTGGAAATCATACATACCGATGTGTGTGATCCGATGAGTGTGGAGGCACGCGACAGATATCGTTATTTTCTCACATTCACTAACAATTTAAGTAGATATGGTTATGTCTACTTGATGAAGCACAAGTCTGAGACATTTGAAAAGTTCAAGCAATTTCAGAGTGAAGTCAAAAATCATCGTAACAAGAAGATCAAGTTCCTACGGTCTGATCGTGGGGGTGAGTATCTGAGTTTCGAGTTTGGTACTCACTCAAGACAATGTGGAATTGTTTCACAGTTGACACCGCCTGGAACACCACAGCGTAATGGTGTGTCCGAACATCGTAATCGTACTTTATTAGAGATGGTGCGATCTATGATGTCTCTTACCGATTTGCCATTATCGTTTTGGGGTTATGCATTAGAAACAACTGCATTCAGTTTAAATAGGGCACCATCAAAATCCGTTGAGACGACACCATACGAACTGTGGTATGGCAAAAGACCAAAGTTGTCGTTTCTTAAAGTTTGGGGATGTGATGCTTACGTTAAAGAGCTTCAGCCTGAAATGCTCGAACCCAAAGCGGAAAAGTGCATCTTCATAGGTTACCCAAAGGAGACAGTTGGGTATACCTTCTATCTCAAATTCGAGGGCAAAGTGTTTGTTGCTAAAAATGGAGCTTTTCTTGAGAAGGAGTTTCTCTTGAGATAATTGAGTGGGAGGAAGATAGAACTTGATGATGTTGTCGAACCTCTAATTCCTCTTGATGGTGGCGCAAGGCAAGGGGAAGCCCCTGTTGCTGCGACACCGGTTGAGGAACAAGTTGATGATGATGATCATGAAACTTCGGATCAAGTTACTGTCGGACCTCGCAGGTCGACAAGATCACGTACTGCTCCCGAGTGGTACGTTAATCCTGTCTTGACGATTATGTTGTTGGACAACAATGAACCTGCGAATTATGAAGAAGCAATGGTGGGCCCGGATTCCAACAAATGGCTGGAGGCCATGAATCCGAGATAGGATACATGTACGAGAACAAAGTGTGGACTTTAGAAGTACTACCTAAAGGCCGCAAGGCTATTCAGAACAAATGGATCTATAAGAAGAAGACAAACGCAGACGGTAATGTGACCGTTTATAAAGCTCAACTTGTGGCAAAGGGTTTTTCACAAGTTCAAGGAATTGACTACGATGAGACTTTCTCACCGTTAGTGATGCTTAAATCTGTCTGAATCATGTTAGCAATAGCTGCCTTTTACGATTAGGAAATCTGGGAGATGGATGTCAAAACGGCGTTCCTTAACGGTTTTCTTAAGGAAGAGTTGTATATGATGCAACCCGAAGGTTTTGTCGATCCTAAGAATGCTAACAAAGTGTGCAAGCTCCAGCGATCCATTTATGGACTGGTGCAAGCATCTTGTAGTTGAAATAAGCGTTTTGATCAGGTGATCAAAGCATTTGGGTTTATACAAGTGGTTGGAGAATCTTGTATTTACAAGAAAGTGAGTGGGAGCTCTATGGCGTTTCTGAAAGTGCGTTATATCGACTAGAGGGGGGGTGAATAGGAGATTTTTAGAATTTCATCACTCAGGAAATTCCTCACTCATGACTAACTTACAGCGGAAACAATAAAGGATCAGAAGTGCAAAGTTTCACAACAACAGTTTTTCGGATTGAGGAATGTGAAAACAGATGGCACTATGAGCAGGCACGCAGAATACAGATGAGGATTAACTGACGTGAAGAATTTGGGGTTGAGGAAATTCAGAGAAAGTCTTCAGCAAATTCTTCAAACAGTAGGAGTGAAAGTCATCAACACATAATACGAGGAAAGTAAGGAGTTGAGGAATTAGAACCCATTTCTCAGTGAAGACAGTCGTTGATGACCCAGTTCCAACTGCTGTGACAGTCGTACATCTGGTTTGGAGCGGCTTAGTATTGAAACCAAAGGACACACAGTCCCGGGACACACAGTCCCTACCGTATTCTCCTTGAGCTAAGAACACACAGTCCTCGCCCAACACTCGTGGTAAGTCTTCAGGGCAGACTTCCAAACCCTCACAAACTTGGTCACCCGGCAATCCACAATTGATTGCTGGAAAGCTCTAGACCATGACGCCTAACCGTCTGGAGGATGCACAGTCCTCAAAGGTAAAAGGCTTCAGTCCCACACAGGAACAACTTCTTAAGTGATGCTCAATCACTAGGTTTGGTTCGTGATTTCGGTGTATGGGGTATTTCCTCACTGATGAATTACTCTCGAAGACTCTGAGGAATTGGGTTGCTCTTATGACAAGTGTCAGTTTCTAACGGAGCAGCCAACCAACTAATGGTTGTGGGGGGTGGCTATTTATAGCCTGGGAGCATCCCGACATGATTTGACACTAATGCCCTTAAATAATATGACCGTTGGAGTGGATAAGACCAATGACTTGGCGTGGCTATCGAAACGGTCGGAACCCTCAACCGTGAGAGTCCTCATGTCACTCGTATTCCTCACTTGAGGCTTTTGATAGGATTAGGCTTGGGTTGAGCATCATGAGGAAATTCATTCCAAAGTGTAACTTCGACCCCCTTTAACAGTACGGTGTTCCTATTACTCAAATGCGAAGAAAATAAAACAGAAAGAGTAAATCTTCATGCTTCAAATTCTTCAGAGTGATTTTCTTCAGGACACACCGGATTCCTCAATTTCAGTATCTTCATGAGGAATATCAATTTCATTGCAGAATCCTCGCGATTCATTTCTTCAGCTTCAGGCCAATTTCTTCAACCGAAGATATATATTTTTAGGGGTCGATATTCTTCAAATATCTCAAACTCCTCAATGACTTATAGATCGTGTGTACACTCATAAACACATTAGATACTTAACCTATAAGTCTTCAAACCACCAAAATCACTAAGGGGCACTAGATGCGCTTACAGTTTCTAATATTATATGTGGATGACATATTGCTGATTGGAAACAACATGGAGCTTTGGGAGAGCATAAAAGGTTACTTGAATAAAAGTTTCTCTATGAAGGACCTAGGAGAAGCTGCTTACATTCTAGGCATTAAGATCTATAGGGATAGATCGAAACGCCTGATAGGACTTTCACAAAGCACATACCTTGATAAAGTTTTGAAGAAGTTCAAAATGGATCAGTCCAAGAAAGGGTTCTTGCCAGTGTTACAAGGTATAAAATTGACTAAGACTCAGTGCCCAGCAACTGCGGAAGATAGAGAGACAATGAGTTCCATCCCCTACGCTTCAGCCGTAGGTTCTATCATGTATGCAATACTGTGCACTAGACCAGACGTCAGCTTGGCCATAAGTATGGCAGGCATGTTTCAGAGTAATCCAGGAGTGGATCACTGGACGACGGTCAAGAATATTCTGAAGTAGCTGAAAAGGACTAAGGAAATGTTTCTCGTGTATGGAGGTGACAAGGAGCTCGTCGTAAAAGCTTACGTCGACGCAAGTTTTGACACCGATCCGGATGACTCTAAGTCTCAAACCGGATACGTATTTATTCTTAATGGGGGTGCGGTAAGCTGGTGCAGTTCCAAGCAGAGCGTCGTAGCAGATTCTACATGTGAAGCGGAGTACATGGCTGCCTCTGAGGCGGCAAAGGAGGGTGTCTGGATGAAGCAGTTCATGACAGATCTTGGAGTTGTGCCGAGCGCACTAGATCCATTGACTCTGTTATGTGACAACACTGGTGCCATTGCCTTAGCAAAGGAACCAAGGTTTCACAATAAGACCAGACACATCAAACGACGCTTCAACCTTATCCGCGACTACGTTGAGTTAGTGGACGTGAATATTTGCAAATTGCACATGGATCTGAATGTAACAGACCCGCTGGCTAAACCTCTTCCACGGGAAAAACATGATCAACACCAGAACTGTATGGGTGTTTAATTTATTACAATGTAAATCGCATGGCGATGTGAGGACTAGATTATTGACTCTAGTGCAAGTGGGAGACTGTTGGAAATATGCCCTAGAGGCAATGATAAATAGTTATTATTATATTTCCTGTTTAAATATAATCGTTTATTATCCATGCTATAATTGTATTGAATGAAAACATAGATACATGTGTGGATAAATATACACAACTATGTCCCTAGCAAGCCTCTAGTTGGCTACCCAGTTGATTAAGGATAGTCAAGGTTTTTTGACTATGTGCAAAGTGTTGTTGCTTGATAACTGGAACACATCATTAGGAGAATCATGTGATGGACTAGACCCAAACTATGAACGTAGCATATTGATCGTGTCATTTTATTGCTATTGTTTTCTGCGTGTCAAGTATTATTTGTTCCTATGACCATGAGATCATATAACCCACTGGCACTGGAGGGATGCCTTGTGTGTATCAAACGTCACAACGTAACTGGGTGACTATAAAGGTGCTCTACAGGTATCTCCGAAGGTGTCCGTTGGGTTAGTATGGATCAAGACTGGGATTTGTCACTCCGTGTGACGGAGAGGTATCTCGGGGCCCACTCGGTAATACAACATCACACACAAGCCTTGCAAGCAATGTGACTAAGTGTAAGTCACGGGATCTTGTATTACGGAACGAGAAAAGAGACTTGCCGGTAACGAGATTGAAATAGGTATGCGGATACCGACGAACGAATCTCGGGCAAGTAACATACGAAGGACAAAGGGAATGACATACGGGATTGCCTGAATCCTTGACACTGAGGTTCAACCAATAAGTTATTCGGAGAATATGTAGGATCCAATATGGGCATCCAGGTCCCGCTATTGGATATTGACCGAGGAGTACCTCGGGGCATGTCTGCATAGTTCTCGAACCCGCAGGGTCTGCACACTTAAGGTTCGGCGATGTTTTAGTATAGTTGAGTTATATGTATGGTTAACGAATGTTGTTTAGAGTCCCGGATGAGATCATGGACGTCACGAGGGTTTCCGGAATGGTCCAGAGACGAAGATTGATATATAGGATGACCTCATTTGGTTACCGGAAAGTTTTCGGGCATTACCGGGAATGTACCGGGAGTGACGAATGGGTTCCGGATGTTCACCTGGATGGGGCCAGTCCACCTGGGGAAGCCCATAGGCCTTAGGGTTGCTGCACCAGCGCTTAGTGGGCTGATGGGACAGCCCAAAAGGGCCCTATGCGCAGGAGATAGAAAATCAAAGAGAAAAGAAAAAAAAAGAGGTGGGAAAGAACGGAAGGACTCCACCTTCCAATCCTAGTTGGACTACGATTGGAGGTGGACTCCTCCACCTCCTTGGCCGATGGACCCTTGGGGTCTTGGAACCCAAGGCAAGCCTCATCTAGGGCTGATTTGAGACAACTTTGCCATGGCAGCCCGACCACAAAACATCACGGTTTTCCCTGTAGATCGTATTTCTGCGGAGCTCGGGCGGAGCCTTGCAGGAGTAGATCCTTCACCACCACCGGTGCGCCGTCACGCTGCTGGAGAACTCATCTACTTCTCCATCTTGCTTGCTGGCTCAAGAAGGCCGAGATCATCGTCATGTTGTACGTGTGCTGAACACGGAGGTGCCGTCCGTTCGGCACTAGATCAGAGCGGATCGTGGGACGGATCGCGGGACGGTTCGTGGGACGGTTCGCGGGGCTGATCGAGGGACGTGAGGACGTTCCACTACATCAACCACGTTTCTTAACGCTTCCTGCTGTGCGATCTACAATGGTAGTTAGATCGAAATCTCCTCTCGTAGATGGACATCACCATGATAGGTCTTCGTGCGCATAGGAAATTTTTGTTTCACATGCGACGTTCCCCAACATTACTCACTGATTTTGGGTCCCGGGATGATTCGAATGTTCCACAAACTCTGGGACCGGTTACGGGGACTTCATCAAAACTTGTAGATTTGGTCCATCCTGGCCACTTTTCCATGCTATTACTCACTAATTTTGGGTCGCGGGGCGATGCAAACGTTCGGGGAACATCGGTGTCCGGTTACGGGGACCTAATCAAAACTCGCATATTTGGTCCATTCTGGCCAGTTTTGCTTGCTATTACTCACTCTGTTTGGGTCCCGGGGCGCTACAATCGTTCGGGGAACTCTTGGGTCCGGTTACGCCGACCTCGTCAAAACTCACATATTTTATACATCTTGGCCAGTTCGGTATGCTATTACTCACTGATTTTGTGTCCCAGGACTATCCGAACTTTCTGCGATCTCCGGGGAGCGGTTCCGGGAACCTCGTCAAACTCGCAGATTTGGTCCACTCTCGCCAGTTTTCTATGCTATTACTCAGTGATATTGTTTCTCGGGGTGATACGAATGTTCCGCGAACTCCGGGGACCGGTTATAGGGACCTCATCAAAACTCGCAAATTTGGTCCATTCTGGTCAGTTTTGTATGATATTACTCACTAACTTTGGGTCCTGGGGCGATCCGAACGTTCCGTGAACTCCGGGGAGCGGTTACGGGGACCTCGTCAAAACTCGCAGATTTGGTCCATTCTAGCCAGTTTTGCATGCTATTACTCAGTGATTTTGGGTCCCGGGGTGAAACGAATGTTTAGCGAAATCCAGGGACCAGTTACGGGGACCTCGTTAAAACTCGTAGATTTGGTTCATTATCGCTAATTTTCCATGTTATTATTCACGGATTTTGGGTTGCAGGGCACTACGAACGTTCCGTGAACTTCGAGGTCCGGTTATGGGGTCCTCATCAATACTCGCATATTTTATACATATTGGCCAGTTTTGTATGCTAATACTCACTGATTTTGGGTCCCGGGTTGATTCGAATGTTCCGCAAACTCTAGGACCGGTTACGGGGACTTTGTCAAACCTCACGGATTTGGTCCATCCTCGCCACTTTTGCATGCTATTACTCACTAATTTTGGGTCGCGGGATGATGCAAACGTTCGGGGAACATCGGTGTCCGGTTATGGGGACGTAATCAAAACTCACATATTTGGTCCATTCTGGCCAGTTTTGCTTGCTATTACTCACTCTGTTTGGGTCCCGGGGCGCTACAAACGTTTGGGGAACTCTTGGGTCCGGTTAGGGGGACCTCGTCAAAACTCACATATTTTATACATCTTGGCCAGTCTGGTATGCTATTACTCACTGATTTTGTGTCCCGGGACTATCCGAACGTTCTGCGATCTCCGGGGAGCACTTACGGTGACCTTGTCAAAACTCACAGATTTGGTCCATTCTCGCCAGTTTTCTATGCTATTACTCAGTGATTTTGTTTCTTGGGGTGATAGGAACGTTCCGCGAACTCTGGGGACCGATTACAGCACTACTAGAAACAGGTTGTTAGTGGATCACCTATTTTGGCTATTAATGGCGCACTATAGGTGCGCCACTATTATCATGCCACTACTAATAAATAGTAATGGCGCACGCCTGGTGCGGCAGTGTTAATATACATAACAGTGGCGCACCACCTGGTGCGCCATTACTATCCCAGACACTAATGGCGCAGCTAAAGTGCGCGATTACTCCAAGGGGCCATGTGTACCTTGTGCTCGGGGTTACTAATGGCGCACTTCTAGATAATGCGCCACTGGTGTGTTTATTTATGTGCGCCACTAAAGTGCAATATGATGCGCCACTACTATGAATATTAGGATTTTTTTTTGCTTTCCTGATATTTGCACAGGTAACAAAATATATTACAACATAGAATATAAACAACACAACATATAAACAACAGATTTATCGAATACAGTAGAAGATTAGTCTCCGAATACAATTCATCATATTAGTCTCCGAATTCAAAATAACGAACAATGTTAGAACATTACAAGTCTCGAGACCGCGAGTAGCGAGTTTGTCATCATATTACAAGTCGATATCTAAACTACCATTTCATAGAAGAGGGTTGCGGTCACGATGAGCATCATCACGATGAAACGGATCTTCATCCGGTTTATCCTCCGCTCCCTCCTCTGTCCCGCTAGATAGCGAGCGTATCTAGCCTCCGCCTCTGCCCTAGTGGTGTACCCTTTGTAACTGTTACCGCTGAAATGGTGAAACTGTCTCCGACACTCCTCCCAGTTGTCATAGACTCTAGGAACCTCACCCTTGTACACGACATACGGCATCTCTATGCACTAGACAAACAAAACGTTAGTAGCAATACACAGGTAATATATAAGCAATATATAACTATGCAACAAAAGGATCGGAAGAGAAAATCAACACATTAATGGCATGATTCATGGTCCTACTAATAAATAGCATCGATTACATATAAGTTGAACGTCTGTCCAAACTAAAGAGACATACAAGTTCATTAAAGTGTAATTACAACATGAGCTAATCGATATTTCAGAACTACATAGCATCAATACTTTCGACTCGACTCACGGACCGGAGCGTGGATGAAGCCACCATCTATCATGATGGTCATGAATGTGCGGTCGTTGTCAGCCTGCATTTGTAGCGTTGTTTATATTTCACTGTTGAACGGTTGACAATTGAGGTAGGACTGCCCCGAGGTACGAAGGACATCTTGATAGATGATTTCCGCTAACTCCAACTGGATGCGAAAGAATTCTTGTCTGATGTCCTCGTCCTGGATTGCCGACAAGCATGTGTCCCATTCTTTGAGATTATTTGGTAGCATAAGGTGATGATGGTCCTGTACGATCGCCCACATGTGATGGAGGGCGTAGTAGGCATCCTTCTTACTGCCAGGCGGCTGCTTGACGCAGGGGAACGTCGTTACGTGGGTGAACAATTGCTTGCTGTACCTACAAATTGGCCTCCTGAAGGTGCCTCCAGATTTGGCGTAGCCGGGGAGAGCATCATCAAGAACTTTCTTGATATTTGTGTAGTCTTTCTTCGAATGACGGTCCGAGTCGAAATACGTGGCCATGGAATATTTCGGGCTTAAGAGGATGAGTGTGCAATGTGTGTCACTACACAAAACACGGAATGGTAGAAAAAAAAGAACGATCGAAATCTAAGGAATCATATTTTACGGGGCGGTGAGGAGATGACTTACTCGGAAAAGTAAGGCACGAGGAAGTTATCCTTACCTGGGTTCGCCAGAATGACGCCTACGAGGTATGAACTCGCGACTTGCTGGTCCCCAGCGCTGCCCAAGATCTTGGCATGCATGTAGAAGGGATCGACTATCACGATGTCCGGGGTCTTGTCTCTAATGATCCACATCTCCATACTCAGCGAAAATAGCTGAATGAAGGTGTAGTGCAGCGGATAAAGGTTAAACATAGCAAAGATGTCATCAAACCGCAGGACGATCATACGCCCGATGGTGTTATCGACTAAGCCCTTGCCCTCTGCCACCTTGGCCACAAAAACTGGGTATGACACATCATTCTCGGAGAGACGCTGCTTCTCCATAGAAAGAACACCGTCATGCAGACTCCGCATAGCACCGGTTGCAACATTGAGCATATTAGTCGGTAGCATCGGCCTACCCGCCACATGCACCCTCCTCAAGATATCCTTAGATATTGGTGGCCCGTCCTGAGCACAGATCGTACTCGGTGCCGGCTGGCCCGCACCCTTGTTATTTTTTCTTTTCCGTCCCTTCTGCTTCTTCTGCTGTAATGGGATCGAGTTCTGCTCACAGACCACCTTCTTGAGTGTGTTGGGCCTGATAATATTTCGCACCTCAGCTATTTGAGTCTCGGTGAAGGCGGCAGCTGGAGGCGTCTCCTAAGAACTGAACACATGCCGCCTGTTGCAATTGAGTTTCTCCGCCATACCAGCTAGATCGCGATCGTCTTTTGCAGGGTTGGGTTCTTGAGAAGGAGGCACCAAGAATTCGTCACCGTACCCATGTTCGTTTATGTATTTATCGATGTTGGAAAATGTACTGTCGTCGTCATCCAGATCCTGTGCGATATGCATGTCCGGATCAGCGGACGACGGTAGCGTTGCGGCTGTCTTGCCATGGCTTGGCGCCGGCACGACTGGCGGTGTTGTCCGTGGGGTGGTGTCCCCCGCCCACAAACGAATCTGGCTCTTCGGCCAAAGCATAGACCAGTTTAAGCAGGCATTGAGGGTCATCACATCATCTTCGTCGGCCCCAGGGGTCAATACGGAGGTAACAAGTCATCACAGCCCCGCAGCACCTGAACCAGTTGAACCCTATACACGGTGGGTGGCATCGGATTACCGTGGAACACGGGGTTGCCCGGTTCAACGATTTTGGCCTTGGCAACATCGATCAACTCGCCGTCCACGAAGTGCAGGAGAGTGCATGGAACGATGGGGGCACCCTGCGAAAACATGTTGGGCGTCAAGGATGCCCAGTCAAAGGCAAGGAGATGAAGTCATCGGCCGAGGCTTAGTTACCGTGATGGCGTCGAGCTTGACTAATGTTGAGGCACCGCCAACGACGGGCGTGCAAGTGACGGAGGAGCCGCTTGCTGCCGAGGTGCCGGCCGACATATTCTTCCCACACCCAGGTGCATTAAGCTCCAATACCGACGCCGACGCCGGAGACACTAATGCCGCCTCCGCGAGAGACACCAATGCCGGTGCGTTGTGCGAGTTGCTTCCCGTGAAGCTGGGAATCAGGGGTTGCCCCTGTTGGCCGCCCGCAATCCACCCCCGCAGCCCCTCAAGCAAGGAAGGCATAATGGTGGTGATCGTCGCTCCCAGTTGGTCTCGCACTTGCTCTTGGACTATCTCGGGAATCTGCGCCACTTGTGCCTTGAGTTCTTTAACCTCGCTCTCCTGGCTTTCCGAGCTGGTCTTTCTTTCCTTTCGCCCAGCCTTATAGTATTCCGACCATTTCGTGGACAAGCCTTAGCCGGCCACACGACCAGCTGACGACGGCCTAATCAACTTATCCTTGTGTTTCATTACGTTCAAGGCCCTATTTAAAGTGGTGTCCCAAGGGGCAGACAGGGACCTCTGAGACCCCGTACTACTGCTTTCAGTTTCCTACGGAAGGAATGTGAACCATTTATAAATTTGGCTTCATTAATTAGAATGCAACCATATGGAGCTAATTACGCGAGGGTGTATTCCTTACCAGAACACGCTCAAGCTCCTTCACCTCCGGATCCGTGGTAAGCTCCTTTGTTACCGGGTCCACCTTGTACCGGGCCCTGACATAGTTCCTGGTCTGCTTTTCATGGTATTTATCGAAGAGGGGCGGTAGGCCTTGCTCGGCACGCTCCGCGTCCTCCTTGTCCCATTTAGGTTCCGCCACTCTGTAACCGCCAGGACCGAGTTTGTGGACCCCTAAGTTCAAGTCCCGCAAATTTTCCCCCACTGACTTGATTCCGCGGATGCGTTGCTCTCTCACTTGATCTTGCACTCCAGGTAGTCAGCTTCGCTGATCGAAGGATTTGTCTCCTTGATCTTATCATAACTATCATCTCTTAGAATCGTTCTCTTCACCGCGGCTCTCCAAGTAGCCAGGGCCATGCTCATCTTCGTGAGGGTGGCACTGTTCACTTTATTCCCTGAGAGGTGTGTGTTTGCGAAGTCACCAGGGAACTTGTATCGTTCGTGCAGCTTCGTGAAGAGGAGGTTGCGCAAATTCCCTCGGTCAGGATGCCTTAGGTTCTCGGTGTTGATCGATACGGTGCTCCAGAGAATGCACCCGGGTTGTCCCGCGTACCCACCGACTAATTCTTTGGGCGCCGTTCGATGCCCACTGGAGGACACTTAAGTAAATTCCTCATTTATGATGCCGAGCACGTTCGGGCGCCGGTCCTTCCGTTGCCTCTTCGGTTGGCTGCCATCTGTGCGTTCGCTGCCAACATCATTGGTGGCATCCCCGGTGGCACCATCACTCGTGTCATCCCCGACGCCACTAGGGCTTGTGTAGTCGGGATCGGTGTCTTCCGCAGCGTCTTTATAGCGGTGAGGTTCTTCCTGCATCTCCTGGGACAGCTCTCAGAATGGCTTGCCCGAACCGCCGGCCTCATCGTTGTCGGCCATGTTCGCTCAAAATAGGAAAAAAGGCTACTAGAGTTATTGGATGAGATCAGGATAGTATCTATTCTTCTCAGATTTAGAGGAAAACTGAGAATAAAACATGCAAATTGATGCATACCCATAGGTAAGATCTCCTTTTCTTGGTTTATTTTAGTTTGCATGTGATTCATACAAGTCCTTAGAAACACTTGCTATCCTTGCATTCTGATTACCAAGCATACAAACAAAGCATTTTTCATGATAAACAACCAAGGCAACCAATATATATATCGAACAAATACACAAATAAAAATGAGTTATTGCTAGAGCCTGATGGTTGAGCTTTTGTTAGCATGGCATATGTATGGAAGAAAAAATAGTTTGCATTTCAACTTAAGGATATACTATAAAAGCCACTTAGAAATATTTGTAGAAATAACATTATCTCTAAATGTTGATTAATTTTTTATTCGGTTGAGAATCGGGCACCTTCTAGGTCAAGAAAATTGGGCATGACCTTTGCTAATTTTCTTGACCTACGAGTGCCCCATTCTCAACCAAAATGGAAATTAATCAACATTTCACGAGAAAGGGGTAACTATTTGTCCCTGCACAAAAAAATACCTAGGAGAGAGCTGGGGCTGGTTCGACTACTTAGTAAGAGAAACAGGAGCTGCACCGTGGAGAGACACTGCGCTATGCATCAGTTGCTTCTGCAACCCAGGACTTGTCCTACTTGAACAAACCTTACCCACAGCCTGACGAAACTGTCAAAATTTAGAGAACAGAGCTGCATCTCCCTGAACTGCTGTGCGCGTGGGAAAAACAAAAGATAAACATAACAGGGAGAGCAAACCTTGATCGGCGCCTGATCGGAATCTATACACAAGCAATTCTCCAGGAAGAAAGGTATTTAGACATGGTAGATATTGGAAATGTACTTGTTGTGGTGAACCTAGTCTGCTTTTTAGCATGCTCAATATTTCATTGTCAGTGCCCAATGCTAGATCAGCAACATGCTCAATATTTCATTGTCAGTGCAAGTGGGCACAAGTAGCTTGTATATATGCCTACTTAGCTCAGTTTTGTGTTGCAATTTGTGCAAGTAAACACATAATTCTGGTTAGCTTTGTCACAAGTTTTTTGGGAGAAAATAGTTCATGATCTGGTAACTTCAGGGGATTTTATAGGTTCTTTATGGTGACTAGAAGGGGGCGTACGGAACAGGGTGTTAATAAAAATAATTCAAACTGAAGTCCTTGCACAATATCATTATATTTCTTGAATAAAAACTAACATCCATTCAACCATTCATCAATTCATGAATTTGTAACTATCCTAGACAAATGAGCTTTTACTATTACACAGCTTTCTGAACCATCTAGCACTTTCTCCTCCCTCAAGTGTTATCTAGTTATGAATTTATAACTTATCTAGTTATCTCTGTATGATCTGAACCATCTAGCACTTTCTATACTAGCTGTTTGAACAATGGAGGAGCACCTCGTCGTCGGCTTTTGCTACTGCAACTGCAAGGAGGAGCAGATGAGGAAGGAACATACCTTCGATGGAGCCGAGGAGGCCATGGAGGAGGAGGGATTCGCCGTCGCGTTTGGAGGAGGGAGCCTTCGTTGAGGTCAGAAGCGAGCCTCCTTAGAGATCAGGAGCGAGCCATGGAGGAGGAGGAGGGAGTCGCCGTCGCGTTTGGAGGAGGGAGTCTCCGTCGTTGCTTCGTCCGCCTCGATCTGGTGGCGCCCTCGATGCGATCCGGTGGAGCCCCCGGCGGCGCAGCCTTCGATCCGGTGGAGCCCCCGGCGGCGCAACCCTCGATCCGGTGGCGTCCTCGATCCAATCTGATTCCAGCGAGAGGAGAGGTCGGGAGAAACGACGGGCTGTGGGGAGAGTGAGGGGATGGAATGAAAGAAGGGGAAGGAGAGGATAATGCCGTAGTGTGGGGAGAGTTATCAATGGCGCACCTTTTAGGGGTGCACCATAAAAATTGGTATATCAACATCACACCTTTTAGGGGTGCGCCATAAACACCGTGATAGCAATGGCGCACCTTCTCCTCGTGCGCCATTACTAACTTTCTTTTTGTGGATTTTTAGTTGCATGTAATAATTTAAGATTTGAGATAAAAGAAAAGGAAAATGCAAATGGAGTGATAAAACCATTGTGCGAAGATTTAGAATTAGATTACATGATTGAAATCAAGTGACATGAAATAACAGTCATCAAAGATTGAGCTTGCCACTGACACACACACGCGGCGCGGCCGACACGTCATGATTTGATCTTAGCTATCTTTTCACAATCTTATTGCCCTTCTTTATCGCGGTTGAATAATTTAGCCCCGGAACCCCTTGAATTCTTCTCTTGAACAGACGTCCTTTAGGTAGGGTGGTCCTGCTTCTTCTTGTGGTGTATGGTACTTCATCGTCGTCGTCATCTTCCATCTTTGAGTCGTCGTACTTGTCGAAGTCTTGCTCATTGGCGACTCCATCCATTCCGATGATGTTCCTTTTGCCTCTCCTCACGACAACACGACTGGGCTTTGACGGGTCAGTAATGAAGAAGCATTGGTCCACTTGACAAGCCAGTACCCATGGCTCATTTTTCGCGGTGACGTTTGCGCCCGCGGTCTTGGATTTGGCTTCGGGTATAACCATGGTGGTGAAATACCGGTCTTCTTTTAGGACGCTCTTGGCCCATCTGACACGGAACATCGGGACCTTCTCTCCAGCGTAGGTCAGCTCCCAGATCTCCTCGATCCTTTTGTAGTATCTGTCCTTGTCGTTACCGGTGTAGGATTCCATCGTTACCCCGGAGTTCTGATAATTGCTCTTCATGTCCTTTTCCTCGGTATAGAATGTCTAGTCGTTGATATCGTATGCCTCATAGGTCATCAGGTTGTGCTCGGCACCCTATGACAAGGCGAATATGAGTTTTTCTTCCGCGGAAGAATCCTTATGTAGGGTACGACAGAAGCTTGTCCTTGAACCAACGCGTGAAACATGAGTTGTGCTCTTTGATTATATCTCCGTTTGTCCTGTGTTGGCCTCGGTAATTGTGCGTCTTCTCAATAAATGTTTTGTGCTCTACCACCCAAGGATCGACCATGTCCATGTGTTATAGCGTGACTAGGTTTGCTCTTTCAAAGTCGGCGAGTCGACCCTTGAAGTCGACATGCATTTCGCGGCGACCCTCGCGGTGACCCCATCCAGCGAGCTTGCTGAGGTGCTTGTTGACGGGCAGACGAACGGGGTTCTCGATGCCTAGATAATTCGTGCAGAAGGAGATGGACTCTTCGGTCAGAAAGCCCTTGGCTATGCTTTGATGACACCATTCATCCTTTCGAACGGCATCATGCTGTGCAGGAACATCGGCCCGAGTTGGATGATATCCTCCACGATATGGACCAGCAGATGCACCATAACGTCGAACAATGCGGGCGAGAAGTACATCTCAAGCTCGCATAGTATCACCACAATCTTTTCCTGTAGCCTTCCGAGTTTCCTCACGCCAACCGACTTCCGAGAAATGACGTTGAAAAATTTGCATAGGCCAAATAGCATTTCACGGATGTGCGCGTCCATGATCCCATGGATTGCAACTAGAAGTATCTGTGTCATCAGCACATGACAGTCCTGAGACTTCATCCCGCTGAACTTCTACTTCGCTGAGTCTAGGTATCTGCTTATGTTCCCCGCGTAACCTTAAGGAAGTTTTACTCCTACGAGGCAGGTGAAAAACTGCTCGATCTCCTTCTGACTTAGAGTGAAGCATTTCAAATACCGGTACCTGCAAACACAAACATATGCAACACCACAAACATACGTAGATCTAGGCCATAAAAAGTGTGTACGTTGGAGGGAGAAAAAAGTAGATCTAGAACATAAAGAAAGCTTTCCCCTTACTTACCTATCAAAAAAGGAAATTTAACCATTTAACTTGGGTGAATCTATGGTGCAAATGAGGTGAGGAGGAGGAGGCAGCCGAGACCAAGCTTGGTAGAGGTGGAGAGACTGAAGTGGGCAAAGTGAGTGTGGTAGGTGGCTGTCAAAAATATCTAGCTACTCTCAAGTTACCAATAGCGTACCTCCTAAGAATGCGCCATTGGTAACCAGCGTTACTAATGGTGCACCTCGTGTGTGGTGCGCCATTACTAGTTTTGAAAAACAAATGTTAGTAGTGGCGCACCGTGGGTGTGGTGCGCCATTACTAGTTAAAACTAGTAATGGCCCACTTTCCCCTTGTGCGCCACTGCTAAGTCTGGGAAGGGTGTGGGACCAGGACAAAACTAGTAATTGCGCACCACACACTAGGTGCGCCATTAGTAATATGGCCATTAATGGCGCACCTATATTTGGTGCACCACTGCTATATAGCGGTGGCGCACCACATACCTGGTGCACCATTAATGTCCATATTAGCTATAGCCATTTTTCTAGTAGTGCAGGGACCTCGTAAAAACTCACAGATTTGGTCCATTCTGGTCAGTTTTGTATGATATTACTCACTAACTTTGGGTCCTGGGCGATCCGAACGTACCGCGAACTCCGGGGAGGGTTACGGGGACCTCGTCAAAACTCGCAGATTTGGTCCATTCTAGCCAGTTTAGCATGCTATTACTTAGTGATTTTGGGTCCCGGGGTGATACGAACATTTCGCGAACTCCAGGGACCGGTTACGGGGACCTCATCAAAACTCGCAGATTTGGTCCAATCTAGCTAAGTTTCCGTGCTATTATTCACTAATTTTAGGTCGCGAGGCGATGGAAACGATCATGGAATATTGGTTTCCGGTTACGGGGACCTAATCAAAACTCGCATAATTGGTCCATCCCGACCAGTTTTGTATGCTATTACTCACTCTGTTTGGGTCCCGGGGCGCTACAAACGTTCGGGTAACTCTTGGGTCCGGTTACGAGGACCTCATCAAAACTCACATATTTTATACATTTTGGCCAGTTTGGTATGCTATTACTCACTGATTTTGTGTCCCAGGACTATCCGAACGTTCTACGATCTCCTGGGAGCGGTGCTACTTCTGAAACAACAGCGCCAAAAATTGGCACGTTGACGGAGACTTGGATAGCGTTGGTTTTTCCCTTGAAGAGGAAAGGGTGATGCAGCACAGGAGCAGTAAGTACTTCCCTCAGTTTGAGAACCAAGGTATCAATCCAGTGGGAGAATCTCATCAAGTCCAGAGTACCTGCGCAAACACGAAAGAGTTTGCACCCAACGCTATAAAGGGGTTGTCAATCCCTTCAAGATTGATTGCAAAGTGAGATCTAAAGGCAGAAAGTGCAACGAAGCAAAAGAGTAAGGCTGAAAATATGGTGTGAAGTAGACCCGAGGACCATAGTGTTCACTAGAGGCTTCTCTCAAAATAGCAAATATTACGGTGGGTGAACAAACTACTGTTGAGCAATTGATAGAACTGCGCAAAGTCATGACGATATCTAAGGCAATGATCATACATATAGGCATCACGTCCGAGACAAGTAGACCGATACTTTCTGCATCTACTACTATTACTCCACACTTCGACCGCTATCCAGCATGCATCTAGTGTATTGAGTTCATGACAAACAGAGTAACGCCTTAAGCAAGATGACATGATGTAGAGGGATAAACTCAAACCAATGATGAAAACCCCATCTTTTTACCCTTGATGGCAACAACACGATACGTGCCTCGCTACCCCTTCTGTCACTGGGTGAGGTCACCGCACGGTATGAACCCAAAACCAAGCACTTCTCCCATTGCAAGAAGCATAGATCAAGTTGGCCGAACAAAACCCACAACTCGAATATAATTACAAGGATATGAAATCATGATATAAGAGATCATAAGAAACTCAAATAAGATTCATAGATAATCTGATCATAAATACACAATTCATCGGATCTCGACAAACACACCGCAAAGAAGATTACATCGGATAGATCTCCATGAAGATCATGGAGAACTTTGTATTGAAGATCCAAGAGAGGGAACAAGCTATCTAGCTACTAGCTATGGACCCGTAGGTCTATGGTGAACTACTCACGCATTATCAGATAGGTCAAGGTGTTGATGAAGAATCCCTCCGTATTTGAATCCCCTCCGGTAGGGCACCAGTACGTGCCCCATATGGGATCTTGCGGAGACAGAAGCTTGTGGAGGCGAAGGAGCTAGGGCAGGGGAGGCCCAGGGAGCCCACAAGCCTAGGAGGCGCGAGCCCCCTGGCCGTGCCATGAGGGCTTGTGGCCTCCCCCGGGACTCCCTGCCTTGGTTCCCATGCTTTCTGCGTATCTTCTGTTCCGGAAAAAATCTTTTCGGAAGTTTTATTCCGTTTGGACTCCATTTAAAATCCTCCTCTGAAAAGGGTCAAAAACACGGAATAAATAGGAACTCGCACTTGGCACTGAGTTAATAAGTTAGTCCCAAAAAAGATATAAAAGGCATACAAAACATTCAAAGTTTGACAAGATAGTAGCATGAAACCATAAAAAATTATAGATACGTTGGAGACATATCAAACATCCCCAAGCTTAACTCCTGCTCGTCCTCGAGTAGGGAAGTGATAAAGACTGAATTTTTGATGTGGAATGCTACCTAGCATAGTTGTCCTTTGTAACTTCTTTCATGTGACATGAATGTTCACATCCGTAAGATTCAAAACAATAGTTTGCTATTGACATGAAAACAATAATACTTCAAGCAAACTAGCAAGGTAATCATGAACTTTCGAAATAACAAGGCCAAAGAAAGTTATCCCTACAAAATCATATAGTCTCGCTATGCTCCATCATCCTCACACAACTAATTTAATTCATGCACAACCCCGGTATTGGCCAAGTAATTGTTTTTGCACTCTTACTTTCTCAAACCTTTTATAACTATCACGCAATACATGAGCGTGAGCCATGGATATAGCACTATAGGCGGAATAGAGTGTGGTGGTGGTTGTGAGACAAAAAGGAGGAGATGGTCACATTGACTCGGCGTATCAAAGGGCTATGGAGATGCCCATTAATAGATACCAATGTGAATGAGTAGGGATTGCCATACAAAGGATGCACTAGATCTATAAGTATGTGAAAGCTCAAAAGGAGAACTAGTGGGTGTGCATCCAACTTGCTTGCTCACGAAGACCTGGGGCAATTTTGAGGAAGCCCATCATTGGAATATACAAGCCAAGTTATATAATAAAGATTCCCACTAGCATATGGTGGTGACGAACCGAGAGGCTCTCAATCATGAAGAACATGGTGCTATTATCAAGCACAAGTGTGGAAAAGATAATAGCATTGTCCCTTCTCTCTTTTTCTCTTTTATTTATTTATTTGGGCTCTTGGCCTCTTTTTTTATTTGGGCTCTTTGGCCTCCTTTTTTTATTTCCTCACCTGGGACAATGCTCTACTAATGATGATCATCACACTTTTATTTACTCACAGCTCAAAGCTTAGAACGATGATGACTCTATAGGAAATGCCTCCGGCAGTGTACCGGGATGTGCAACGATCTAGCTTGGCGTATGACGTTGAAACATCTCGCTAGCTATCTTACGATCATGCAATGGCAATATGAGAGTGACGACACAAGTTATGAGACGGAACGGTGGGAGTTGCATGGAAATATATCTCGGAATGGCTATGAAAATGCCATAGTAGGTAGGTATGGTGGCTGTTTTGAGGAAGGCATATGGTGGGTCTGTGCACCGGCGAAAGTTGCGCGGCACTAGAGAGGCTAGCAATGGTGGTAGGTGAAAGTGCATCTATACCATGGACTCACATTAGTCATGAAGAACTCACATGCACTAGTGGAAAACGGGCCTTTGGCCGGGACCCTTTAGTCCCGGCCTGCCTCTGGGCCGGGACTAAAGGCCCGGCCACGTCGCCCCAATTCTCAATGCCTCCCTCGAGGCTTTAGTCCCGGCCCGTAAGGAGCCTTTAGTCCCCGTTCGTGTCCCAAACCGAGACTAAAGGGCTACGCGGTGGGCAGTGGTGGTGGCAACCGTTCGTATCCCCCTTTAGTCCCGGTTGGTGGCTCAACCCGGGACTAAAGGCCTAACACGTGGCCTGCCGTAGTGGTGGCAACCGTTGGTATACCTCTTTAGTCCCGGTTGGTGGCTCAACCCGGGACTAAAGGCCCTAAACGGTTTGTATCCCGCGTTGTTTCGGGCGATGAAAAGCACGAACCGAAGCAGAGTCGCCATTTCTCTGTTTCTTCTTCTCTCTCGCTCTCGCTCTCTGTTCTTCTCCCCTCTTCTTCCCTTCTCTTCTTCCACCATGCCAACTCGCTTTGGAGAGGTGCTCGCACATGGCACGACCATACTCGATGTCGTGTATACGAACGAGAGCACTGAGATGCCGTATTTTCTTGAACAGTTGAAGGAACAATGGCTTGACGCCGCAATGGATCATGAGAAGTTCTTGGGGCTTGATCTGGAGTACACGGCCGATCAACGCGGTGTTGCCGTCATCCAACTATGCTTCGCACACCATGTCTTGATCTTCCAATGGGCGAGGTAAGTTTTGAGGCTTTCTTTGATCCAATGTAATGGCATTGTAAGTTTATTTGTTTCAATCATAGTTGGTTCCCTTCAAATAGTTGTAGTGAAACAATTTTGATTAGTTGAAGGGGAACACAATCTGATTGGAATAGTGTTCCATAATCTGAAAAATCGTATTAGAATCAACTAGTGTTTAATATGTTCCATTGGAATCTTAGTTGGTTCGCTTCAAATAGTTGTAGTGAAACAATTTTGATTAGGTGAAGGGAACACAATCTGATTGGAATAGTGTTCCACAATCTGAAAAATCTGATTGGTTCAATATGTTCCATTGAAATCATAGTTGTAGTGATACAATTTTATGCGGTGTTCTTTGATCCAAGGTTATGAAAATTGCATATAGCTAGTGATCTCTCTAGGTTCCATTGGATAGCAATATGATATGTCATAGTCATGAAAATTGCATATAGCTAGTGATCTCTCTAGGTTCCATTGAATAGCTATAGTGATCTCTCTAGGTTCCATTGCATATGTTCTATTTGAATCCTAAAGATAATTTTCTCTTTAGTTGTAGTGAAACATGTTTCCTTATTGCAGCAGTATGTAACATTTGCTCCATTTTAATTTGTTTCTGTTGTAGTAGTGACAAGCATTGTCCAGAACTCATGGACTTCCTTCGCAGCGGCATCACTTTTGCTACCGTTGACATAACGAACGACAAGCTGAAGATGAGGTACAACTTCGGTATTGAGAAACCAACTGGTTGCCTCATTGATCTCCAAACGGTATTCAGGCTTCGACATGTCAGGACTTCGATGGCTCATATGGCAGTTGCCTTGATCGACGAGGAATATGGTGATATAAAGACCAATTTCCCAAAGTCTCAGCACAAACTTTGGGAGAAGACCCCACTTGATCGTATCAACATTGAGTATGCAGCAAAAGATGCATACGTTTCATACGAGTTGTACCGCAAGATTCGAGTCGTCAACTATGGCCAGCGTCACCTCGAATAAGGTGGACATTCTGATTGGACTAGTATCAACTATGGCCAGCTATATATCTATGATAGCTATTATTATGTACTGTTTGGACTAGTATCATGTACTGCTTGGACCAATTTATATATGTCTAGTTTCTGTTTGTGCCATTATAGTTTCCAAATTTGAATGGTTTAGCCCTTTCTAACTTCATTTGCTACTTTTGAATGGTTTAGCCCTTTCTAACTTCATGGTATCATGCATTTTGACCACATATATATACAAAAAGTCTTCAGTTCAAATAAGTTCAAAAAATGAAATCCCTTATGTAACAGATCTGTTTTTGATTAAAACAGTCATTTAAAAATGAAAGACCATTAGTCCCACGTGGCGTGCAGCGGAACCACATGGCGTGTAACGGAACCACGTGGCGTGCCGCGGAACCACTTTTGTTGTGGGGTCGCTTTTCCTTCTTCTCCTTGTGCTAGATAATTGTTATGCATTAGGGAAAGAAGGAATAGCGACCATCATCGACGGTCAAAAAATCAGGTGAGGGAGTGTCCACCATACATGAGAGAAGAAGAATGCCGACTGTTGTTGTGGGGGTTGCTTCTCCTTCTTCTGTTTGTGCTAGATATTTGTTATGCACTAGGGGAAGAAGGAGTAGCGACCATCATCGACGGTCGAAAAATCAGGTGAGGGAGTGTCCACCATACATGAGAGAAGAAGAATGTCGACTGTTGTTGTGGGGGGTCGTTTCTCCTTCTTCTCCTTGTGCTAGATATTGGTTATGCACTAGGGGAAGTAGGAGTAGCGACCATCATCGACGGTTGAAAAATCAGGTGAGCTAGTGTCCACCATATATGAGAGAATAAGAATGTCGTCTCTTATTGTGGGGGTCGCTTCTACTTCCAAAGAGATTGTCCATTTTGTACACGAAGTGCATCCAGTTTTTGTCGTATCCCTCTCAACTTTCTCGCACATGCTATGTGGGTGAAATGATGATAGCATGCCAACTTTCAACATTTTCAGAGTTCATTTGTAGTGCTTTTCAATTTTAGGGTCAACTAGCTCAAAACAAAATAAGTAAATGCACGAGGAATACCAAATGTAGTCAGAAATTGTTGAAATTTTGTGATGTGCCTTTTAATGGTGCATTCTGAACACACAAAAAGTATGGAGTTCAAATAAGTTCAAAAAAATGAAATCCCTTTGTAAGAGATGAGTTCTCGTTCGAAACGCTCATACTTCGAGAGAGATTGTCCGTTTTGTACACGAAGTGCATCCAGTTTTTGTCGTAGCCCTCTCAACTTTTTAACACATGCTATGTGGGTGAAATGATGATAGCATGCCAACTTTCAACATTTTCAGAGTTCATTTGTAGTGCTTTTCAATTTCACGGTCAACTAGCTCAAAAAAAAAATAAGTAAATGCACGAAGAATACCAAATGAAGTCAGAAATTGTTAAAATTTTGTGATGTGCCTTTGAATGGTGCATTTTGAACACACAAAAAGTATGGAGTTCAAATAAGTTCAAAAAAATGAAATCCCTTTGTAAGAGATGAGTTCTCGTTCGAAACGATGATACTTCGAGAGAGATTGTCCGTTTTGTACACGAAGTGCATCCAGTTTTTGTCGTAGCCCTCTCAACTTTTTAACACATGCTATGTGGGTGAAATGATGATAGCATGCCAAATTTCAACATTTTCATAGTTCATTTGTAGTGCTTTTTAATTCCAGGGTCAACTAGCTCAAAAAAAAAAAGTAAATGCACGAAGAATACCAAATGAAGTCATAAATTGTTGAAATTTTGTGATGTGCCTTTGAATGGTGCATTTTGAACACACAAAAAGTATGGAGTTCAAATAAGTTCAAAAAAATGAAATCCCTTTGTAAGATATGAGTTCTCGTTCGAAACGCTCATACTTCGAGAGAGATTGTCCGTTTTGTACACGAAGTGCATCCAGTTTTTGTCATAGCCCTCTCAACTTTTTAACACATGCTATGTGGGTGAAATGATGATAGCATGCCAACTTTCAACATTTTCAGAGTTCATTTGTAGTGCTTTTCAATTTCAGGGTCAACTAGCTCAAAAAAATAAGGAAATGCACGAAGAATACCAAATGAAGTCAGAAATTGTTGAAATTTTGTGATGTGCCTTTGAATGGTGCATTTCGAAAACAAAAAAGTATGGAGTTCAAATAAGTTCAAAAAAATGAAATCCCTTTGTAAGAGATGAGTTCTCGTTCGAAACGTTGATACTTCGAGAGAGATTGTCCGTTTTGTACACGAAGTGCATCCAGTTTTTGTCGTATCCTTCTCAACTTTTTCGCACATGCTACGTGGGTGAAATGATGATAGCATGCCAACTTTCAACATTTTCAGAGTTCATTTGTAGTGCTTTTCAATTTCAGGGTCAACTAGCTCAAAACAAAATAAGTAAATACACGAGGAATACCAAATGTAGTAAGAAATTGTTGAAATTTTGTGATGTGCCTTTTAATGGTGCATTCTGAACACACACAAATTATGGAGTTCAAATAAGTTCAAAAAAAAAATGAAATCCCTTTGTAAGAGATGAGTTCTCGTTCGAAACGCTGATACTTCGAGAGAGATTGTCCGTTTTGTACACGAAGTGCATCCAGTTTTTGTCGTAGCCCTCTCAACTTTTTAACACATGCTATGTGGGTGAAATGATGATAGCATGCCAACTTTCAACATTTTCAGAGTTCATTTGTAGTGCTTTTTTCAATTTTAGGGTCAACTAGCTCAAAAAAAAAGTAAATGCACGAAGAATACCAAATGAAGTCAGAAATTGTTGAAATTTTGTGATGTGCCTTTGAATGGTGCATTTTGAACACGCAAAAAGTATGGAGTTCAAATAAGTTCAAAAAAATGAAATCCCTTTGTAAGAGATGAGTTCTCGTTCAAAACGCTCATACTTCGAGAGAGATTGTCCGTTTTGTACACGAAGTGCATCCAGTTTTTGTCGTAGCCTTCTCAACTTTTTAACACAGGCTATGTGGGTGAAATGATGATAGCATGCCAACTTTCAACATTTTCAGAGTTCATTTGTAGTGCTTTTCAATTCCAGGGTCAACTAGCTCAAAAAACAATAAGTAAATGCACGAAGAATACCAAATGAAGTCAGAAATTGTTAAAATTTGTGATGTACCTTTGAATGGTGCATTTTGAACACACAAAAAGTATGGAGTTCAAATAAGTTCAAAAAAATGAAATCCCTTTGTAAGAGATGAGTTCTCGTTCGAAACGATGATACTTCGAGAGAGATTGTCTGTTTTGTACACGAAGTGCATACAGTTTTTGTCGTAGCCCTCTCAAATTTTTAACACATGCTATGTGGGTGAAATGATGATAGCATGCCAACTTTCAACATTTTCAGAGTTCATATGTAGTGCTTTTCAATTTCAGGGTCAACTAGCTCAAAAAAAAAGTAAATGCACGAAGAATACCAAATGAAGTCAGAAATTGTTGAAATTTTGTGATGTGCCTTTGAATGGTGCATTTTGAACACAAAAAAAATATGGAGTTCAAATAAGTTCAAAAAAATGAAATCCCTTTGTAAGAGATGACTTCTCGTTCGAAACGCTGATACTTCGAGAGAGATTGTCCGTTTTGTACACGAAGTGCATCTAGTTTTTGTCGTAGCCCTCTCAAATTTTTAACACATTCTATGTGGGTGAAATGATGATAGCATGCCAACTTTCAACATTTTCAGAGTTCATTTGTAGTGCTTTTCAATTTCAGGGTCAACTAGCTCAAAAAAATAAGGAAATGCACGAAGAATACCAAATGAAGTCAGAAATTGTTGAAATTTTGTGATGTGCCTTTGAATGGTGCATTTCGAAAACAAAAAAAGTATGGAGTTCAAATAAGTTCAAAAAAATGAAATCCCTTTGTAAGAGATGAGTTCTCGTTCGAAACGCTGATACTTCGAGAGAGATTGTCCGTTTTGTACACGAAGTGCATCCAGTTTTTGTCGTATCCCTCTCAACTTTTTAACACATGCTACGTGGGTGAAATGATGATAGCATGCCAACTTTCAACATTTTCAGAGTTCATTTGTAGTGCTTTTCAATTTCAGGGTCAACTAGCTCAAAACAAAATAAGTAAATGCACGAGGAATACCAAATGTAGTCAGAAATTGTTGAAATTTTGTGATGTGCCTTTTAATGGTGCATTCTGAACACACACAAATTATGGAGTTCAAATAAGTTAAAAAAAAATGAAATCCCTTTGTAAGAGATGAGTTCTCGTTCGAAACGCTGATACTTCGAGAGAGATTGTCCGTTTTGTACACGAAGTGCATCCAGTTTTTGTCGTAGCGCTCTCAACTTTTTAACACATGCTATGTGGGTGAAATGATGATAGCATGCCAACTTTCAACATTTTCAGAGTTCATTTGTAGTTCTTTTCAATTTCAGGGTCAACTAGCTCAAAAAAAAAGTAAATGCACGAAGAATACCAAATGAAGTCAGAAATTGTTGAAATTTTGTGATGTGATTTTGAATGGTGCATTTTGAACACGCAAAAAGTATGGAGTTCAAAAAAGTTCAAAAAATCAAATCCCTTTGTAAGAGATGAGTTCTCGTTCGAAACGCTGATACTTCGAGAGAGATTGTCCGTTTTGTACACGAAGTGCATCCAGTTTTTGTCGTAGCCCTCTCAACTTTTTAACACATGCTATGTGGGTGAAATGATGATAGCATGCCAACTTTCAACATTTTCATAGTTCATTTGTCGTGTTTTTTAATTCCAGGGTCAACTAGCTCAAAAAAAATCAGTAAATGCACGAAGAATACCAAATGAAGTCATAAATTGTTGAAATTTTGTGATGTGCCTTTGAATGGTGCATTTTGAACACACAAAAAGTATGGAGTTCAAATAAGTTCAAAAAAATGAAATCACTTTGTAAGATATGAGTTCTCGTTCGAAACGCTGATACTTCGAGAGAGATTGTCCGTTTTGTACACGAAGTGCATCCAGTTTTTGTCATAGCCCTCTCAACTTTTTAACACAGGCTATGTGGGTGAAATGATGATAGCATGCCAACTTTCAACATTTTCAGAGTTCATTTGTAGTGCTTTTCAATTCCAGGGTCAACTAGCTCAAAAAACAATAAGTAAATGCACGAAGAATACCAAATGAAGTCAGAAATTGTTGAAATTTTGTGATGTGCCTTTGAATGGTGCATTTTGAACACACAAAAAGTATGGAGTTAAAATAAGTTCAAAAAAATGAAATCCCTTTGTAAGAGATGAGTTCTCGTTCGAAACGCTGATATTTCGAGAGAGATTGTGCGTTTTGTACACGAAGTGCATCCAACTTTTGTCATAGCCCTCTCAACTTTTTAACACAGGCTATGTGGGTGAAATGATGATAGCATGTCAACTTTCAACATTTTCAGAGTTCATTTGTGGTGCTTTGCAATTTCAGGGTCAACTAGCTCAAAAAACAATAAGTAAATGCACGAAGAATACCAAATGAAGTCAGAAATTGTTGAAATTTTGTGATGTACCTTTGAATGGTGCATTTTGAACACACAAAAAGTATGGAGTTCAAATAAGTTCAAAAAAATGAAATCCCTTTGTAAGAGATGAGTTCTCGTTCGAAACGCTGATACTTCGAGAGAGATTGTCCGTTTTGTACACGAAGTGCATCCAGTTTTTGTCGTAGCCCTCTCAACTTTTTAACACATGCTATGTGGGTGAAATGATGATAGCATGCCAACTTTCAACATTTTTAGAGTTTATTTGTAGTGCTTTGCAATTTCAGGGTCAACTAGCTCAAAAAAAATAAGTTAATAGTTTGGATAGTCAAAATAATTACTTTTGAAAATTGAAAATAGTTTTGCATTATTTATTCAATTTCAAACACTTTTAATTGAAAATAACAAAATAGATAATAGTTTGGATAGTCAAAATAATTAATTTTGAAAATAGAAAAAAATTGAAACTATATGAGAATTTCTAGAGAAAATTCAACCTAAATTCAAAGTGAACTCACTTTGAATTCAGGTTGAATTTTCTCCATAATTTCGAATATAGTTTCAATTTTCAGTGAGTTTAGGCCCGTAAGCCTGCTTTAGAGAGGAGCTCGATGGAGAAGCTGCGACGGGGCTTATAAACAAGTGTTAGTCCCCCTCGCTGGGCGAGGTGGGACTAAATTTATCGTGCAGCCGAGGAGGGGCTGTAGTCCCGGGTGGAGCCACGCCCCGGGACTAAAGACACCCTTTACTCCCGGTTGGAGCGCTGCACCGAGACTACAGGCCCCTGCTTCCCGCCTTCTGGTCTTCTCGAAAAAGGGCCTTTAGTCCCGGGTCGTGGCTCCACCCGGGACTAAAGGGGGTCTTTAGTCCCGGTTCGAGCCACGCACCGGGACTAAAGATCCACCTATATAAGCGGGACTTCGAAAAATTCCAACCCAAATCATCCATTTCTCTTCTTCTTCCTCTCGTTCTCCTCCCCGGCGCGGCACAGCGACGAACTCGATGACGCCGTCTGGCTGCCCGCCTCCTGCTCGCCGCAGCCTGCCGTCCTCCTCGCCATCGCCGTCGTCCTCCTCGCCGCCGCCCTCCTCCTCGCCGCGCGCCGTCGACACCTCCGGCCGGTAAGCCCCCGCCCCCTCCTCCCCAACACTCCGGCCAGTAGAAGAAAATAAGAAAAAGGAGAAGAAAAGAAGAAAAAGGAGAAGAAAGGAAGAAAAAGGGAAGAAAAGAAGAAAAAGATTTTTTTGTCCTTTAATTCCTATTGTTATTAGGTTTGTGCTAGATTGTTAGGGTTAGTAATATTTAGAATTAGGAAAAAGGAAAATAAGAAGAGGAGGAGAAGAAAAGAAGAAAAAGGAGAATAAGAAGAGGAGGAGAGGAGAAGAAGAGGAAAAATAGAAGAAGAGGAGAAGTAGAAAATGAGAAAAAATTAGAAGAGGAGGAGAGTAGAAGTAGAATAAGAGAAGAGGAGAAGTAGTAGAAGAAGAGGAGAAGTAGAAGTAGAAGAAGAAGTAGAAGAAGAGGAGAAATAGAAGAAGGGGAAAATTTAGTTTAGGGTTACAACAAGAAGAAATATTGTATAGTGTATATGCTTAAGTGTTAATAGTGTTTCTTAGATTATTGCTTAATTTTGCTATTGTATATGCTTAAGTGTTAATAGTTTAATTTTGCTATTGTATATGCTTAAGTGTTAATAGTTTATTTTTAGCAAGAAAATTAATATAACTAGTTTTTTTAGTTCATTTTACGATGCCTATCCCGCATCCTCGTCGTCGACTCGGCGGGGGACACCTGCTTGATCAGAGGGGCCCTGTCCCGGACTAGGCTCCGCCCGGCTGGTATTGGGAGGTGCTACCTTCCGGGGGGCGTAGGTTGGTGAGGAGCCAGCCCTTCGTTGACCCGATCCTTGTTTGGTGGCGGTCGCGTGGGCCAGTGAGGGTGCCGAGGCTTCCGGACACCGCGGAGGTGGTACATCACCGTGTCAGCGAGGAGGATGAGCACGTCCGTCGCTACATCGAGACCCTTGGAACAGTTCCAAAGCCTGCATGACATGCTCCAAGGGTAATTTCAATCATTCTTGCGCTCTATCGGTCTCTTTCAATGATTTTCTGATATATCAATTAATGAAAAACTTAGCAAATCATTATGCTTGTCGGGCAGGGTTTGGAAGCGGTTCAAGTGCGTGACTCCCGGTAACTTTCCTGAGAAGCTGACCTTTAGAGCGGCTCAGGTAAGTAGTAGTATGATATACTTCTATTTTCAATACATTTATGATGCTAGATTATTATTTTGATTATATATATTCTATTCTCGTAAAGTGCGACCAGCAGCCACGGGGAACGCATCTATGCGGATACTATGTTTGCGAGACCATTCGCACGTTTACCTCTGAGCACAAGGATCACAGATTCGACGTAAGCAATGAACATTCACACCTCTATTTTTACCCGTCATTCTTTGTTATCATGATTGATATTCATATTCATCTCCTCTTCTTATATAGTACACGGCCATGAGGACGAATGTCCTACCAGAGCAACGCGTGATTGCTATTGCAGAGGAGCTTGCGACCTTTCTGAGGACGGAAGCTATAGATGACAAAGGACGATTTAGTGTAGATAGGGGCCATTACTAATGTTCGTCCATGTAATCGAATAGACGGGCTCTAGTCCCGATAATTCAGATCTCCATATAATTGTATATATATGCTCGCTTGTAAGATAAGTTAATCTTATATATATATGCATAATTATTTCTATTTAAATTATATGAAAACTAATTCCCGAACACCAAACGAGGCATCACGTTAATCTCCCGAACACCTAAACCCTAAAACCCTAAAACCCAAAAATAATTTCATTCAAAAAAAAACCCAAAAATAAGCAAAATCTGAAATTCTTTAGTCCCGGCCCGTGTAACGAACTGGGACTAAAGGTCCTGCCCCTGGGGCGCTACGAGGCGCCCACGTGGAGCACCTTTAGTCCCGGCTTGTAATAGGGCCGGGACTAAAGGTTAGGCCTTTAGTCTCGCCCCTTTAGTCCCGGTTGGTGAACCGGGACTAAAGCCCCTTACGGGCCGGGGCTAAAGGCCCCGTCCCCACAAGTGATACTTGTTGCGAAAGTTTTTACTAGTAATCGAAACAAAGTGCTCAACGCATACTCCTTGGGGAAGGGTTGGTAGGTGTTAACCATCGCGCGATCCCGACCACAACACAAAGGATGACAATCAATAGATCAATTATGCTCCGACTTCCTAACATAGAGGTTCACTATACGTGGATGTTATGGGAATCACTAACTTCAACACAAGTATTTCTAGATTCACAACACCCTACTAACATAACTCTTAATATTACCAAATCCACGTCTCAAAACTAATTGAGAGGAATCAAACTTATCTTTCTACTCAATGGACATGAAGGTGGAAGTTTTTGTATCCTCTTTGGGTACCTATCACCTTTGGGACTACTTTCATAGCACAAACCAACTACCAAGTTATGCACCGCCGTGCTCTAAAAGATCTAAGTGAAGGAGAAAGAGCAAAATTATCTAGCTCAAAAGATATAAGTGAAGCACGATGAGCATTCTAGCAAAATCACGATGAGTGCATGTCTCTCTCAAAAGGTGTGCAATAAGGATGATTGTGACACAACAAAAAGAAAAGACTCCTATGATACAAGACGCTCCAGGAAAAACACATATCATGTGGTGAATAAAAATATAGCTCCAAGTAATTTTACCGATGGATTGAAGACGAAAGAGGGGATGCCTTCCCAGGGCATCCCCAAGCTTAGGCTTTTAGGTGTCCTTGAATTTGGCTTGGGATGCCTTGGGCATCCCCAAGCTTGAGCTCTTTCCACTCTTTATCCCTTTGTCCATGAGAACATCACCCAAAACTTGAAAACTTCACAACACAAAACTTAAAAAGAAACTCGTGATATCATTAGCACTAGAAAACAAACTACCACCTCTTTAGGTACGGTAGCATACTTGATTACTATTTATATTGGTGTTAGATTACTGTATTCTCAATTTTCCATGGCTAGTACCCCCCGATACTATCCATAGTTTCATCAAAACAAGCAACCAACTCAAAAAAACAGAATCTGTCAAAAACAGACTAGTATGAAGCAATCTGTATACTTTGTATACTTCTGGTACCTCAAAAATTCTGAAAACTTACTAATGCCTGGGAAAAAGGCATATCAACCAGTAGCAAAAAGAATAATCTCAAAATCTCTTTCTGAATAAAAATGAAAAATAATCTCGTGAGCGAACAGTTTCTGTCTTTTACCAGCAGGATCAAACAACCATCACCAAGACTAGTCATAAAGGTTTTACTTAGCTTAAACACAAAAAGAAGCACAAAAAACACAATCATAACAGAATTATGATGGTGTGGACACAACAAAACAGAAAGCAAATAGCAAAGATAAATTCAACAAGCGCTATTGTTTAACGCCCTTAGCTAGGCATTGATAATTCAATGATGCTCACACAAAAGACAAGAATTGAAGCACAACGAGAGAATCATAAGGCATGTGAAAATCACATCTAAGTCTAACATACTTCCTATGCATAGGCATTTTATAGGAAAACAGATTGTCAAGACAACCAATAGTTACCATATGCAAGGAAGAAGAAAGAGACAATATCAATCTCAACATAACGAGATGTGATTTAATGATATGAAAATTTCTATCACAATATTTTCCTCTCTCATAACAATTACATGTGGCACCATATTCAAATTCAACAATATAGCTATCACATAGGATATTCTTTTCATGATCCACATGCATGCAAAGTTGACACTCTTCAAAAATAGTGGGATTATCATCAACTAAAGTCATGACTTCTCCAAACCCACTTTCAATCTTATTGCCAATATCATAATCATCATGAGGATTAAACAAATTTTCAAGATCATAAGGAAAATCATTACCCCAATCATGAGCATTGCAAAAAGTAGTGGACATAGCAAAACTAGCATCCCCAAGCTTAGGGTTGCATATTTTTAGCATGATTGACATTAATAGAATTCATAGTGAAACCATTGCAATCATGCTTTTCATTCAAGGAGCCCTCATGAATCACTTCAGATTCACGCATCTCAAGGAAAACTTCATAAAGATAGTCAAGTGCACTCAACTCACTAGCAATTGGTTCAACATAATGTGATCTCTTAAAGAGATTAGCAAGTGGATGAGGATCCATATCAATAGATTTTCAGCAAGCGAAGATGCAAGCATATTGAAGGCACCTAGCACACAAGCAAAGGAAAGGAAAACAAAAAAGGCAAATATTTTTGTAATTTTTTTGTTTTTCGGAAGTGGGGGAGAGGAAAACGAGAGGCAAAAGGCAAAAAAGGTAAATGCAAGAGCTGAGTTTGCGACAATTACTTGGATAAGCTTCAGTTCATGCTCCGCGGCAACGGCGCCAGAAATTGGCACGTTGACGGGAGACTATTCTTGACTTGATCCTCCCCGGCAACGACGCTAGAAATTCTTCTTGCTACCTCTTGAGCTTGCGTTGGTTTTTTCCCTTGAAGAGGAAATGGTGATGCAACACAGTAGCAGTAAGAATTTCCCTGAGTTTGAGAACCAAGGTATCAATCCAGTAGGAGTATCCAGATGAAGCACCGATGTACCTGTGCAAAAATAGCAAACTTGCACCCTATGCTACAAAGGGGTTGTCAATCCCTTCACGATTGATTGCAAGGTGAGATCTGAAGGCGGAAAGTGCAACAAAGTAGAATTGTAAGGCAGAAAATATGATGTGAAGTAGACCCGGGGGCCATAGTTTTCACTAGAGGCTTCTCTCAAGATAGCAAATATTACGGTGGGTGAACGAATTACTGTCGAGCAATTGATAGAACCGCGCAAAGTCATGACGATATCTAAGGCAATGATCATACATAGAGGCATCACGTCCGAGACAAGTAGACCGATACTTTCTGCATCTACTACTCTTACTCCACACATCGACCGCTATCCAGCATGCATCTAGTGTATTGACTTCATGACAAACAGAGTAACGCCTTAAGCAAGATGACATGATGTAGAGGGATAAATTCATGCAATAGATATAAACCCCATCTTTTTACCATTGATGACAACAACATGATGCGTGCCTCGCTACCCCTTCTGTCACTTGGTGAGGTCACCGCACGGTATGAACCCAAAACCATGCACTTCTCCCATTGCAAGAATCATAGATAAGTTTGCCAAACAAAACCCACAACTCGAAGAGAATTACAAGGATATGAAATCATGCATATAAGAGATCAGAAGAAAGTCAAATAAGATTCATAGATAATCTGATCATAAATCCACAATTCATCGGATCTCGACAAACACACCGCAAAACAAGATTACATCGGATAGATCTCCATGAAGATCATGGAAAACTTTGTATTGAAGATCCAAGAGAGAGAACAAGCCATCTAGCTACTAGCTATGGACCCGAAGGTCTATGGTGAACTACACACGCATCATCGGAGAGGCAATGGTGTTTATGAAGAAGCCCTCCGTATCCAAATCCCCCTCCGGCAGGGCACCAGAACGTGCCCCAGATGGGATCTTGCGGAGAGAGAAGCTTGCGGCAGCAGAAAAGTATTTTCGTGGATCTCTCTCGTGGTTTTTGATTTCTTGGGGATTTATAGGCAGAAGAAATAGGGAAGACGAGCCACAGGGGGCCCACAAGCCTGCTAGGTGCGGCCCCCTGGCCACGCTTAGGGGGCATGTGGCCTCTGCCTTGGTTCTCACGCTCCCTGCGTATCTTCTGTTCCGGAAAAAATCTTTCCGGAGGTTTTATTCCGTTTGGACTCCGTATAATATTCTCCTCTGAAAAGGGTCAGAAACACGAAAAAACAGGAACTGACACTTGGCACTGAGTTAGTAAGTTAGTCCCAAAAAAGATATAAAAGGCTTACAAAACATCCAAAGTTTGAGAAGATAATAGCATGGAACCATAAAAAATTATAGATACGTTGGAGACGTATCACGGGGCACTACGGACGTTCGGGGAACTTAGCGGTCCGGTTACGGGGACCTCATCAAAACTTGCATATTTTATACATATTGGCCAATTTTGTATGCTATTACTCACTGAGTTTGGGTCCCGGGATGATTCGAACGTTCCGCAAACTCTGGGGACCGGTTACGGGGACGTCGTCAAAACTCACAGATTTGGTCCATCCTAGCTACCTTTCCATGCTTTTACTCACTGATTTTCGGTCCCGGGGCGATGCAAACGTTGGGGGAACATCGGTGTCCGGTTACGGGGACCTCATCAAATCACATGTATTTGGTCCATTCTAGCAAGTTTTGTATGCTATTACTCACTTTGTTTGTGTCCCGGGGCGCTACAAACGTTCAAGGAACTCTTAGGTCCGGTTACGGGGACCTCGTCAAAACTCACATATATTTATACATTTTGGCTAGTTTGGTATGCTATTACTCACTGACTTTAGGTCCCGGGGCGATTCGAACATTCTGCATACTCCGGGGAGCGATTACGGCGACCTCGTCAAAACTCGCAGATTTGGTCCATTCTCGCCAGTTTTCTATGGTATTACTCAGTGATTTTACTTCCCGAGGTGATACGAACGTTCCGCGAACTCGGGGGACCGGTTACATGGACCTAGTCAAAACTCGCAGATTTGGCCCATTCTTGTGAGTTTTGATTGATATTACTTACTGACTTTGGGTCCGGGGGCGATTCGAACGTTCCACGAACTCCACGGATTGGTTACAGGGACCTCGTCAAAAATTGCAGATTTGTTCCATTATGGTTAGTTTTGTATGATATTACTCACTGATTTTGGGTCCCGTGTTGATCCGAACGTTCCACGAACTCTTGGGACCGGTTACGGGGACCTCGTCAAAACTCGCTGATTTGGTCCATTATGGCCACTTTTCCATGCTATTACTGACTGATTTTGTGTCGTGGGGGATGCAAACGTTCAGGGAACTTCGGTGTCTAATTACGGGGATATCCTCAAAACTAAATTTGATCCATTCTGCCCAGTTTTATATGCTATTACTCACTGTGTTTCGGTCCCGGGGCGCTACAAAGGTTCAGGGAACTACTGGGTCTGGTTACGGGGACCTCGTCAAACCTCACAGATTTTATACATTTTGGCGAGTTTGGTATGATATTACTCGCTCGTTTTCAGTCCCGGGGCGATCTGAACGTTTCGCGAACTCCAGGGAGCGGTTACGGGGACCTCGTAAAAACTCGCAGATTTGGTCCATTCTCGCGAGGTTTGTGTGATATAACTTACCGATTTTGGGTCCCCCGGCAATACTAACGTTTCGCAAACTCTAGGGACCGGTTACGGGGACATCGTCAAAACTCGCAGATTTGGTCCATTCTGGCCAGTTTTCCATGCTATACCCACTGATTTAGAGTTGCGGGGAACTATGAACGTTTGGGGAACTTCGGGGGCCTGTTACGGGGACCTCATCAAAACTCGCATATTTTGTACATATTGGCCAGTTTTGTATGCTATTACTCACTGATTTTGGGTCCCGGGATGATTCGAACGTTCCACAAACTCTCGGGACCGGTTACGGGGACGTCGTCAAAACTCGGAGGTTTGTCAATCATGGCTACCTTTCCATTCTTTTACTCACTGATTTTGGGTCGCGGTGTGATGCAAACATTCGGGGAACATCGGTGTCTGGTTACGGGGACCCCATCAAATCTCATGTATTTGGTCCATTCTGGCAAGTTTTGTATGCTATTACTCACTGTGTTTGGGTCCCGGGGCGCTTGATAACCTACAAGTATAGGGGATCGACTCAAGGGGAAGCCAAAGAATATTTTGAAGTATTAGCAGTTGACTTGTCAATTCAACCACACCTGAAAGATTTTGTATCTGCAGCAAAGTATCAGTAGCACAGTAGTGTGATAGCAGCAGTAGCAACAGTAACCAGTAGCAGCAAAGTGACAGCAGTAGCCACAATGTAACAGCAGTAGCAACAGAGTAACAGTAGCAGCAGTGACAACAGTAGCGGCAAAGTAACGTAGCAAGGACCAGTAGGAAAAGGCTCGTAGGCATTGGATCATTGATGGATCATTATGTCGGATGCTATTCATCATGCAACAATTATAACATGGAGAGATATGCAACTAGCTCCAGTTCGTCAATATAATGTAGGCATGTATTCTGTGTGTAGTCATACGTGCTTAGGAAAAAGAACTTGCATGACATCTATTGTCCATCCCTCCCGTGGCAGCGGGGTCCTAATGGAAACTACGGGATATTAAGGTTCTCCTTTTAATAAAGAACCGGACCAACGCATTAACACTTGCTGAATACATGAACTCCTCATACTATGGTCATCTCCGGGAGTGGTTCCGGCTATTGTCACTCCGGGGTTGACGGGTCATAACACATAGTAGGTGACTACAACTTGCAAGATACGATCTAAGACACACATATATTGGCGACAACATAATAGGTTCAGATCTGAAATCATGGCACTCGGGCTCTAGTGACAACCATTAAGCATGGCAAAGTAGTAGCAACATCAATCAAAGAACATAGTGGATACTAGGGATCAATCCCCATCAAAACTAACTCGATTACATGATAGATCTCATCCAACCCATCACCGTCTAGCAAGCCTACGATGATATTACTCACGAACGGAGAAGAGCATCATGGAATTGGCGATGAAGGAAGGTTGGTGATGACGATGGCGACAATCTCCCCTTTCCGGAGCCCAGAACAGACTCCAGATCTGCCCTCCAGATGAAGAACAGGAGGTGGCGGCGCCTCCGTATCATAAAATGCGATGAAATCTTCTTCTTGATTTTTTTTCCAGGCGAGACGGACTAAATAGAGCTGGATTTGGAGGCGGTGGAGCGCAGTGGGCCCCATAAGCCTGCCAGGCGCCGCCAGGGGGGGCCCGCGCCTGGTGGGCTTGTGGGCTCACAGCTCCACTCCCTCCGCTGATTCTTGCGCCAGTATTTTTCATTAATTCCACAAATATTCTCCGTAAATTTTCAGGTTATTCCGAGAACTTTTATTTCTGCACAAAAACAACACCATGGCAATTCTTCTGAAAACAACGTTAGTCCGGGTTAGTTCCATTCAAATCATGCAAATTAGAGTCAGAAACAAGGGCAAAAGATTTCGGAAAAGTAGATATGATGGAGACATATCAAGTCCCCCAAGCTTAAAGCCTTGCTTGTCCTCAAGCAATTCAGTTGACAAACTGAAAGAGACAAAAGAAAAACTTTTACGAACTCTGTTTGATCTTGTTGTTGAAACTATGTCTAACTCATAACCAGAATTTCAGCAAGATCACAAGCAAAGCACATAAGCAAATGACATGTAGATCTCATGGTAAACTCATATCAATGGCATAATCAACTAGCGAGCAAATAATAATAAGTCGCAAACGTCAACACTTCAGTCAAAACAATCATGAAGCAGTACGAACAGATGGTATCTCGCTAGCTCTTTCTGAGACCGCAAAACATAAATGCACAGCACCTTCAAAGACCAAGGGCTGACTAAACATTGTAATTCATGGCAAAGAAGATCCAGTCACAGTCATACTCAACACAGTTAAAAGCAAAGCATAAAAATAACGGAGTTGCTCTCTAATTGGTGCTTTTATAAGAGGAGGATGACTCAACAGGAACGTAAATAGACAGGCCCTTCGCAGAGGGAAGCATTGATTTGCAGAGGTGCTAGAGCTCAAGCTTTGAAAACAGAGATAATAATTTTGGGTGGCATGCTTTCATTGTCAACGCAATGACCAAGAGTTCTCACCATCTTCCATGCTACACATGCTATAGGCGGTTCGCAAACAGAAAAGTAAAGTTTTGACTCCCCCACCACCGATCAATCACACTCCACGACTAGTCGAATACTCGGGTGCCGTCCATACCAACATCAATCCAGGGGAGTTTTGTTTGCAATTATCTTTTCGATTTGAGCATGGAACTGGGCATTCCAATTACCGGCCCCTTTCTTGTGAATGATAGTGAATAAAGACATATCAAGGATAACACGCCTAGCATGGAAGATACTGATAGCCCCCTGTTACCACATGAGCGGTTCGGGCATGCAAAACAGATTATTTCTTGAAGGTTTAGAGAGTGGCACGTGCAAATTTACTTGGAACGGCAGGTAGATACCGCATATAGGTAGGTATGGTGGACTCATATGGAACAACTTTGGGTTCATGGAAGTGGATGCACAAGCAGTATTCCCACTTAGTACAAGTGAAGGCTAGCAAAAGACTGGGAAGCGCCCAACTAGAGAGCGACAACAGTCATCAAAATGCATTGAGATTAACCAACATTGAGTGCGAGCATGAGTAGGACATAAATCACCATGAACATGAATATCATAGAGGCTATGTTGATTTTGTTTCAACTACATGCCTGAACATGCGCCAAGTCAAGCCACTTGAATGATTCAAAGGAGGACACCATCCTATCATACTACATCATAGTCATCTCAACATTCATGTGGGCATCCAAGACAAACCATTATAAGATCCTAGCAAATTAAGCATGGCATCAGAAACTATGATCTCTATGTTGTCATTGCAAACATGTTTCTCTCACAACAAAGCTGAATCTGGAACGATGAGCTAGTCATATTTACAAAAACAAAATAGATCGAGTTCATACCAGCTTTTCCAGGCTCAGTCACTTCATCATATATCGTCATTATTGCCTTTCACTTGCACGACCGAATGATGTGAACAATAATAAGAGTGCTCGTGCATAGGACTAAGCTGGAATCTGCAAGCAGACACAAAGGGGAAGACAAAGTAGTATGGCTCTTTAACACACAAACAGATATGCATGCGAGAGCCAGTAAACATTGTAAACATGGTCTTCTACCTTGAACCAAAGAAAAAAGAAAACTATTTACACGGGAAAGCTCCCAACAAGCAAAAGAAGAAAAAGAAAATCTTTTTGGGTTTTCTCAAACTAGACAGACACACAAAAAGAAAACGAGAAAAAAAATAAACTAGTGTGGCAAAGTGTGAACACCGACAAACAAAGTGATAGCATAAGCAAGAATATAAAGTCGGTGAGGTACATGTACTCCCCCAAGCTTAGGCTTTTGGCCTAAGTTGGTCTACTCCCAAGGAGGGAAATAACAAGCTTCGGGGTACTCCGGAGTGGACTGAGGATGTCACTGTTGTGTGAGCTCTTCTGGCTCCCACTGATAAACTGGCGTCTGGTACTCGACTGGTGGCTCGGGCACGGGCACCTGTGATTGGGCTAAGCCCCAATATGCGTAGATGTCCGAGGGCATAATAATGTACCTGCCTGCATGAAGATTGAACAAAGAAGGAGCAGGCAAAGTAATAGTCTCACGAGTACCCTGACGAAATACCAGGTTATAAATCATTCTTCTATTTATATCTCTATCAAGAAAGTCATGGCGAACCATGCTATCATAATCTAGATATCTCTCAGGAAGAAGAATCTCTTCTTCCTCCTCCAGTCTAATAGGTATCTCAAAATGTCTAGCAAGACGAGTAGCATATATCGTCATTATTGCCTTTCACTTGCACGACCGAATGATGTGAACAATAATAAGAGTGCTCGTGCATATGACTAAGCTGGAATCTGCAAGCAGACACAAAGGGGAAGACAAAGTAGTATGGCTCTTTAACACACAAACAGATATGCATGCGAGAGCCAGTAAACATTGTAAACATGGTCTTCTACCTTGAACCAAAGAAAAAAGAAAACTATTTACACGGGAAAGCTCCCAACAAGCAAAAGAAGAAAAAGAAAATCTTTTTGGGTTTTCTCAAACTAGACAGACACACAAAAAGAAAACGAGAAAAAAAAAATAAACTAGCGTGGCAAAGTGTGAACACCGACAAACAAAGTGATAGCATAAGCAAGAATATAAAGTCGGTGAGGTACATGTACTCCCCCAAGCTTAGGCTTTTGGCCTAAGTTGGTCTACTCCCAAGGAGGGAAATAACAAGCTTCGGGGTACTCCGGAGTGGACTGAGGATGTCACTGTTGTGTGAGCTCTTCTGGCTCCCACTGATAAACTGGCGTCTGGTACTCGACTGGTGGCTCGGGCACGGGCACCTGTGGTTGGGCTAAGCCCCAATATGCGTAGATGTCCGAGGGCATAATAATGTACCTGCCTGCATGAAGATTGAACAAAGAAGGAGCAGGCAAAGTAATAGTCTCACGAGTACCCTGACTAAATACCAGGTTATAAATCATTCTTCTATTTATATCTCTATCAAGAAAGTCATGGCGAACCATGCTATCATAATCTAGATATCTCTCGGGAAGAAGAATCTCTTCTTCCTCCTCCAGTCTAATAGGTATCTCAAAATGTCTAGCAAGACGAGTAGCATAGATACCTCCATAGACAACACCTTTAGAACGGTTCGTGTTCAACCGTTGAGCTACTATAGCGCCCAAGCTATAAGTTTTATCATTATAAAGGGCTTCGTGCAAGACCGCAAGATCTGGGGAACTAAGGGACCCAGTTTTCCCACGGCCAATCAAACATTTTCCCACAAATAATGAGAAGTACTGAAGCACGGGAAAATGTATGCTAGCAGCTCTAGCGCAAGACACTCCTCTCTCCTCTCCTACAACAATAGTATCGATGAAAGCTTCCATGTCCCGTGGATGAGGTTCATGAATATCCCCAACATAAGGTAATTTGCAAACATTGCAAAAATCCTGGAGTGACATGCGCTGGGGGGTATCATAATGTTTGAACTCGACCATAGGAGGATTCTTCCTCGGGTAGAAGTTAAAGCTTTGTACGATAATACTAGTGAGGAGGAGGTATTGCGGACACTTATCTTCAACGAAGGCGGTAAGGCCTGCGTTCTCCACCAAGTAATAAAATTCCTCATAAAGTCCGGCGGCGCGTAAGAACACATCACTTGGCTACTCACACGCTCGAACTTCTGCAACTCGAGGGACCGGATACTTTGGCTTCTTCTCACTTCCATCATCCTTGGGGTCACGGCTTGAAGAGCCTTTTAAGAACCTCTTCATCTTTTCCTTTTTCTATCTCTGAAAATTTCTGAAATTTTTAGTGACTTTAAGGAAAAGTGAACAAGGCTCAATGCAACTCTTAGAAACTACTCCCACAAGTGCCTAGAGGCCATATTACGCATCAAAACTACTTGGGACCAGCTAAAACTAGCATGCAAAGCTCAAGAAGAGGGTCACCAAGGCAGCAAAAATACGCGAAGTATAAGGCACTAGAGCAAAAACTAATTGGACCAATGGAGGAGTCACTTACCAAGGAGTAATTTCCCCAAAACAGTTCGGAGAATGGTCCTTTGAGCAAGGAGATTGAAAATCCCAGCAAGAAGAGCAAGAACACGGGTTTGAGCTGCGAAACGATTTTTTCTGGAGGTAGGAGAACCAGATGGAGGCTAGAATGAGTGGAGGGGGTGCACGTGGGCCCCACAATCCTGGGTGACGCGACCAGGGGGGTGCCCGCGCCTCCAGGGCTTGTGGCCCACCGGTGCAACCCCATACTAGCTCTTCGTCTCAATACTTTTCAAAAAATCCAGAAAAAATCATACTTCATTTTCAGGTCGTTCGGAGAACTTTTATTTTGGGGTACTTTTCTACGGGACGCTAAAACAGAAAACAGGGAAAACTAAACTAAATCTATCATTTTTCTTCTAAGCAACCGAAGGTGAAAGCTTGGAACAGAGGTTTGTGACTCCTCGATTTATCCATCTCATGGTCATCGAAAGAAATCCGTCAATGAGGTTGATCAAGTCTTCTTGATAAACTTTCTCGAATCGCAAAAGGAAATGGAGAATTTTCGAATAGTCACTAGGTCACCTCAATGGGGATGTGCATATCCCGACAGTCAAATCATACTTCATCTTGACAAGAGGTATAGGGCATTCAAAGCTCCCAATAAGAACCGATGAAGTTTTTTCGATAGCATTGATGCAATGTACTCGATATTGTTTCTTCGGAAAGTGCACCGTATGCTCATTACCGTTGACATGGAAAGTGACATTGCCTTTGTTGCAATCCATAACAGCCCCTGCAATGTTTAAAAAGGGTATTCCAAGGATGACCGCCATGGCATCATCCTCGAAAATATCCAGGATAACAAAGTCTGTTAAGATAGTGACATTAGCACCCACAACATGCACATCCTCGCAAAAGCCGATAGGGAAAGCAGTTGATTTTTCGGCCATTTGCAGAGAGATTTCAGTAGGTGTCAACTTATCCAGTTCAAGTCTACGATAAAGAGAGAGAGGCATAACACTAACACCGGCTCATAGGTCGCATAAAGGAGTTCTAACGTAGTTACATTTAATGGAACAAGGTATAGTGGGCACACTGGGATCACCTAGTTTCTTAGGAGTTCCACCGTTGAAGGTATAGATAGCAAGCATGGTGGAAATCTCAACCTCAGGTATCCTCCTCTTATTAGTCACAATATCCTTCACGTACTTAGCATGTGGAGACATTTTGAGCATATCTGTCAAACGCATTTGCAGAAAGACAGGTCTAATCATTTCAATAAATCTCTTAAAATCCACATCATCCTTTTTCTTGGATGGTTTGGGAGGAAAGTGTTGGGGAACGTCGCATGGGAAACAAAAATTTTCCTACGCGCACGAAGACCTATCATGGTGATGTCCATCGACGAGAGGGGATGAGTGATCTACGTACCCTTGTAGCCGTACAGCAGAAGCGTTAGAGAACGCGGTTGATGTAATGGAACGTCCTCACGTCCCTCGATCCGCCCCGCGAACAATCCCGCGATCAGTCCCACGATCTAGTACCGAACGGACGGCACCTCCGCGTTCAGCACACGTACAGCTCGACGATGATCTCGGCCTTCTTGATCCAGCAAGAGAGATGGAGAGGTAGAAGAGTTCTCCGGCAGCGTGACGGCGCTCCGGAGGTTGGTGATGACCTTGTCTCAGCAGGGCTCCGCCCGAGCTCCGCAGAAACGCGATCTAGAGGAAAAACCGTGGAGGTATGTGGTCGGGCTGCCGTGGAAAAGTCGTTTCAAATCAGCCCTAAAACCTCCGTATATATAGGTGGGAGGGAGGGGGCCTTGCCTTGGGGTCCAAGGACCCTCAAGGGGGTCGGCCGAGCCAAATGGGAGGACTCTCCCCCCCCCAAACCAAGTTGGACTAGGTTTGGTGGGAGGGAGTCCCCCTCCCTTCCCACCTCCTCCTTTTTTTTTCTTTTCCTCTTGATTTCTCTTCTCTTGGCGCATAGAGCACTTGTGGGCTGTCCCACCAGCCCACTAAGGGCTGCTGTGTCTCCCCAAAGGCCTATGGGCTTCCCCGGGGTGGGTTCCCCCCCCCCCCCCCCCGGTGAACTCCCGGAACCCATTCGTCATTCCCGGTACATTCCCGGTAACTCCGAAAACCTTCCGGTAATCAAATGAGGTCATCCTATATATCAATCTTCGTTTCCGGACCATTCCGGAAACCCTCGTGACGTCCGTGATCTCATCCGGGACTCCGAACAACATTCGGTAACCAACCATATAACTCAAATACGCATAAAACAACGTCAAACCTTAAGTGTGCAGACCCTGCGGGTTCGAGAACTATGTAGACATGACCCGAGAGACTCCTCGGTCAATATCCAATAGCGGGACCTGGATGCCCATATTGGATCCTACATATTCTACGAAGATCTTATTGTTTGAACCTCAGTGCCAAGGATTCATATAATCCCGTATGTCATTCCCTTTGTCCTTCGGTATGTTACTTGCCCGAGATTCGATCGTCAGTATCCGCATACCTATTTCAATCTCGTTTACCGGCAAGTCTCTTTACTCGTTCCGTAATACAAGATCCCGCAACTTACACTAAGTTACATTGCTTGCAAGGCTTGTGTGTGATGTTGTATTACCGAGTGGGCCCCGAGATACCTCTCCGTCACACGGAGTGACAAATCCCAGTCTTGATCCATACTAACTCAACTAACACCTTCGGAGATACCTGTAGAGCATCTTTATAGTCACCCAGTTACGTTGCGACGCTTGATACACACAAAGCATTCCTCCGGTGTCAGTGAGTTATATGATCTCATGGTCATAGGAATAAATACTTGACACGCAGAAAACAGTAGCAACAAAATGACACGATCAACATGCTATGTCTATTAGTTTGGGTCTAGTCCATCACGTGATTCTCTCAATGACGTGATCCAGTCATCAAGCAACAACACCTTGTTCATAATCAGAAGACACTGACTATCATTGACCAACTGGCTAGCCAACTAGAGGCATGCTAGGGACAGTGTTTTGTCTATGTATCCACACATGTAAATGAGTCTTCATTCAATACAATTATAGCATGGATAATAAACTATTATCTTGATACAGGAATTATAATAATAACCATATTTATTATTGCCTCTAGGGCATAATTCCAACAGTCTCCCACTTGCACTAGAGTCAATAATCCAGCCCTCACATCACCATGTGAATTACATTGTAATAAATCTAACACCCATACAGTTCTGGTGTCGATCATGTTTTGGCCGTGGAAGAGGTTTAGTCAGCGGGTCTGCTACATTCAGATCCGTGTGCACTTTGCATATATTTACATCCTCCACTTCGACGTAGTCGCGGATGAGGTTGAAGCGTCGTTTGATGTGTCTGGTCTTCTTGTGAAACCGTGGTTCCTTTGCTAAGGCAATGGCACCCGTGTTGTCACAGAACAAGGTTATTGGATCCAGTGCACTTGGCACCACTCCAAGATCCGTCATGAACTACTTCATCCAGACACCCTCCTTAGCCGCCTCCGAGGCAGCCATGTACTCCGCTTCACATGTAGAATCTGCCACGACGCTTTGCTTGGAACTGCACCAGCTTACTGCACCCCCATTAAGAATAAATACGTATCCGGTTTGCGACTTAGAGTCGTCCGGATCTGTGTCAAAGCTTGCATCGACGTAACCTTTTACGGCGAGCTCTTCGTCACCTCCATACACGAGAAACATATCCTTAGTCCTTTTCAGGTACTTTAGGATATTCTTGACCGCTGTCCAGTGATCCACTCCTGGATTACTCTGGAACCTACCTGCCATACTTATGGCCAGGCTAACATCCGGTCTAGTGCACAGCATCTGATACATGATAGAACTTATGGCTGAAGCATGATAAACCCAAATGCTTTGATCACCTCATCAAAGCGTTTGTTCCAACTCCGAGATGCTTGCACCAGTCCATAAATGGATCGCTAGAGCTTGCACACCTTGTCAGCATTTTTAGGATCGACAAAACCTTCGGGTTGCATCATATACAACTCTTCCTTAAGGAAACCGTTAAGGAACGCCGTTTTGACATCCATCTGCCAGATTTCATAATCGAAAAATGCAGCTATTGCTAACATGATTCTGACGGACTTAAGCATCGCTACGGGTGAGAAAGTCTCATCGTAGTCAACTCATGGAACTTGTGAAAAACCCTTTGCCATAAGTCGAGCTTTATAAACGGTCACATTACTGTCAGCGTCCGTCTTCTTCTTAAAGATCCATTTGTTCTGAATAGCCTTGGGGCCCTCAGGTAGTATCTCCAAAGTCCACACTTTGTTCTCATACATGGATCCTATCTCGGACTTCATGGCTTCCAGCCATTTGTTGGAATCTGGGCCCACCATTGCTTCTTCATAATTTGCAGGTTCATTGTTGTCTAACAACATGATTGATAAGACGGGATTACCATACCACTCTGGAGCAGCGCGTGATCTCGTCGACCTGCGTGGTTCAACAGAAACTTGAACTGGAGTTTCATGATCATCATCATTAACTTCCTCCTCAACCGGCGTCGCAATGACAGAGGTTTCCCCTTGCCCTGCGCCACCATCCAGAGGGATGAGAGGTTCGACAACCTCGTCAAGTTCTATCTTCCTCCCACTCAATTCTCTCGAGAGAAACTCCTTCTCGAGAAAAGCTCCGTTTTTAGCAACAAACACTTTGCCCTCGGATTTGAGATAGAAGGTGTACCCAACTATCTCTTTTGGGTAACCTATGAAGACGCACCTTTCCGCTTTGGGTTCCAGCTTTTCAGGCTGAAGCTTTTTGACATAAGCATCACATCCCCAAACTTTAAGAAACGACAACTTTGGCCTTTTGCCATACCACAGTTCGTATGGTGTCGTCTCAACGGATTTTGATGGTGCCCTATTTAAAGTGAATGCAGCTGTTTCTAATGCATAACCCCAAAATGATAACGGCAAATCAGTAAGAGACATCATAGATCGCACCATCTCTAACAAAGTACGATTACGACGTTCGGACACACCATTACGCTGTGGTGTTCCAGGCGGTGTTAACTGTGAAACAATTCCACATTGTCTTAAGTGAGCACCAAACTCGAAACTCAGATATTCACCCCCATGATCAGACCGTAGGAACTTGATCTTCTTGTTATGATGATTTTCCACTTCACTCTGAAATTGCTTGAACTTTTCAAATGTTTCAGACTTGTGCTTCATCAAGTAGACATAACCATATCTACTTAAATCGTCAGTGAAGGTGAGAAAATAACGATATCCGCCGCGTGCCTCTACGCTCATTGGACCACACACATCGGTATGTATGATTTCCAACAAGTCACTTGCACGCTCCATTGTTCCGGAGAATGGAGTCTTAGTCATCTTGCCCATGAGGCATGGTTCGCACGTGTCAAGTGAATCAAAGTCAAGTGACTCCAAAAGTCCATCAGCATGGAGTTTCTTCATGCGCTTTACACCAATATGACCCAAGCGGCAGTGCCACAAAAATATGGCGCTATCATTGTTTACTCTAACTCTTTTGGTCTCAATGTTATGTATATGCGTATTGCTATCAAGATTCAATATGAACAATCCTCTCACATTCGGTGCATGACCATAAAAGATGTTACTCATAGAAATATAACAACCATTATTCTCAGACTTAAAAGAGTAACCGTCTCGCAATAAACAAGATCCAGATATAATGTTCATGCTCAACGCAGGCACTAAATAACAACGATTTAAGTTCATCACTAATCCCGATGGTAGCTGAAGTGACACTGTGCCGACGGCGATTGCATCAACCTTGGAACCATTTCCTACGCGCATCGTCACTTCGTCTTTTGCCAGCCTTCGTCTATTCCGCAGTTCCTGCTTCGAGTTGCAAATGTGAGCAACAGAACCGGTATCGAATACCCAGGCACTACTACGAGAGCCGGTTAAGTACACATCAATAACATGTATATCAAATATTCCTGATTTTTCTTTGCCCGCCTTCTTATCTGCCAAATACTTGGGGCAATTGCGCTTCCAGTGACCCATACCCTTGCAATAGAAGCACTCTGTTTCAGGCTTAGGTCCAGCCTTGGGTTTCTTCGGCGGATTGGCAACAGGCTTGCCGCTCTTCTTCGAATTGCCCTTCTTGCCTTTGCCGTTTCTCTTGAAACTAGTGGTCTTGCTCACCATCAACACTTGATGCTCTTTACGGAGTTCAGACTCTGCGAGCTTCAGCATCGCAAACAACTCGTCGGGAGACTTGTTCATCCCTTGCATGTTGTAGTTCAACACAAAGCCTTTATAGCTTGGCGGCAGTGGTTGAAGGATTCTGTCAGTGATAGCTTCTTGCGGGAGTTCAATCCCCAGCTCAGCTAGACGGTTTGAGTACCCAGACATTTTGAGCACATGTTCACTGACAGACGAGTTTTCCTCCATCTTGCAAGCATAGAATTTATCGGAGGTCTCATACCTCTCGATCCGGGCGTTCTTCTGAAAGATAAACTCCAACTCCTGGAACATCTCAAATGCTCCATGACGCTCAAAGCGACGTTGATGTCCCGGTTCTAAGCCATACAAGACTGCACATTGAACTATTGAGTAGTCCTCCTTACGTGCTAGCCAAGCGTTCTTAACATCCTGATCAGCCGTAGCGGGTGGTTCATCTCCTAGCGCAGCATTAAGGACATAATCCTTCTTCCCAGCTTGTAAGATTAGCTTAAGATTATGAGCCCAGTCTACAAAGTTGCTTCCATCATCTTTCAACTTAGCTTTCTCTAGGAACGTATTAAAATTCAGGATGACTGTCGCGTGAGCCATGATCTACAACACAAATATATTCAAAGTGGACTTAGACTATGTTCAAGATAATTAGAGTTCAACTTAATCAAATTATATGCTAAACTCCCACTCAAAAAGTACATCTCTCTAGTCATTTGAGTGGTTCATGATCCACTTACACAATCCCAAGTCCGATCATCACGTGAGTCGAGTATAGTTTCAGTGGTAAGCATCCCTATGCTAATCATATCAACTATACGATTCATGATCGACCTTTCGGTCTCATGTGTTCCGAGGCCATGTCTGCACATGCTAGGCTCATCAAGCTTAACCCGAGTGTTCCGCGTGCGCAACTGTTTTGCACCCGTTGTATGTGAACGTTGAGTCTATCACACCCGATCATCACGTGGTGTCTCGAAACGACGAACTATAGCAACGGTGCACAGTCAGGGAGAACACAATTTCGTCTTGAAATTTTAGTGAGAGATCACCTCATAATGCTACCGTCGTTCTAAGCAAAATAAGGTGCATAAAAGGATTAACATCACATGCAATTCATAAGTGACATGATATGGCCATCATCACGTGCTTCTTGATCTCCATCACCAAAGCACCGGCACGATCTTCTTGTCACCGGCGCCACACCATGATCATCCATCAACGTGTTGTCGTCGGGGTTGTCGTGCTACTTATGCTATTACTACTAAAACTACATCCTAGCAAAATAGTAAACGCATCTGCAAGCACAAACGTTAGTTTAAAGACAACCCTATGGCTCCTGCCGGTTGCCGTACCATCGACGTGCAAGTCGATATTTCTATTACAACATGATCATCTCATACATCCAATATATCACATCACATCGTTGGCCATATCACATCACAATCATACCCTGCAAAAACAAGTTAGACGTCCTCTAATTTTGTTGTTGCATGTTTTACGTGGTGACCAAGGGTATCTAGTAGGATCGCATCTTACTTACGCAAACACCACAACGGAGATATATGAGTTGCTATTTAACCTCATCCAAGGACCTCCTCGGTCAAATCCGATTCAAATAGAGTTGGAGAAACCGACACTTGCTAGTCATCTTTGAGCAAAGGGGGTTACTCGTAACGATGAAACCAGTCTCTCGTAAGCGTACGAGTAATGTCGGTCCAAGCCGCTTCAATCCAACAATACCGCGGAATCAAGAAAAGACTAAGGAGGGCAGAAAAACGCACATCACCGCCCACAAAAACTTTTGTGTTCTACTCGAGAAGACATCTACGCATGAACCTAGCTCATGATGCCACTGTTGGGGAATGTCGCATGGGAAACAAAAATTTTCCTACGCGCACGAAGACCTATCATGGTGATGTCCATCTACGAGAGGGGATGAGTGATCTACGTACCCTTGTAGACCATACAGCAGAAGAGTTACAGAACGCGGTTGATGTAGTGGAACGTCCTCACGTCCCTCGATCCGCCCCGCGAACAATCCCGCGATCAGTCCCACGATCTAGTACCGAACGGACGGCACCTCCGCGTTCAGCACACGTACAGCTCGACGATGATCTCGGCCTTCTGGATCCAGCAAGAGAGACGGAGAGGTAGAAGAGTTCTCCGGCAGCGTGACGGCGCTCCGGAGGTTGGTGATGACCTTGTCTCAGCAGGGCTCCGCCCGAGCTCCACAGAAACGCGATCTAGAGGAAAAACCGTGGAGGTATGTGGTCGGGCTGCCGTGGAAAAGTCGTCTCAAATCAGCCCTAAAACCTCCGTATATATAGGTGGGAGGGAGGGGGCCTTGCCTTGGGGTCCAAGGACCCTCAAGGGGGTCGGCCGAGCCAAGGGGAGGACTCTCCCCCCCAAACCGAGTTGGACTAGGTTTGGTGGGAGGGAGTCCCCCTCCCTTCCCACCTCCTCCTTTTTTTTTTCTTTTCCTCTTGATTTTTCTTCTCTTGGCGCATAGAGCACTTGTGGGCTGTCCCACCATCCCACTAAGGGCTGGTGTGTCTCCCCAAAGGCCTATGGGCTTCCCCGGGGTGGGTTGCCCCCCCCGGTGAACTCCCGGAACCCAGTCGTCATTCCCGGTACATTCCCGGTAACTCCGAAAACCTTCCGGTAATCAAATGAGGTCATCCTATATATCAATCTTCGTTTCCGGACCATTCCGGAAACCCTCGTGACGTCCGTGATCTCATCCGGGACTCCGAACAACATTCGGTAACCAACCATATAACTCAAATACGCATAAAACAACGTCGAACCTTAAGTGTGCAGACCCTGCGGGTTCGAGAACTATGTAGACATGACCCGAGAGACTCCTCGGTCAATATCCAATAGCGGGACCTGGATGCCCATATTGGATCCTACATATTCTACGAAGATCTTATCGTTTGAACCTCAGTGCGAAGGATTCGTATAATCCCGTATGTCATTCCCTTTGTCCTTCGGTATGTTACTTGCCTGAGATTCGATCGTCAGTATCCACATACCTATTTCAATCTCGTTTACCGGCAAGTCTCTTTACTCGTTCCGTAATACAAGATCCCGCAACTTACACTAAGTTACATTGCTTGCAAGGCTTGTGTGTGATGTTGTATTACCGAGTGGGCCCCGAGATACCTCTCCGTCACACGGAGTGACAAATCCCAGTCTTGATCCATACTAACTCAACTAACACCTTCGGAGATACCTGTAGAGCATCTTTATAGTCACCCAGTTACGTTGCGACGTTTGATACACACAAAGCATTCCTCCGGTGTCAGTGAGTTATATGATCTCATGGTCATAGGAATAAATACTTGACACGCAGAAAACAGTAGCAACAAAATGACACGATCAACATGCTACGTCTATTACTTTGGGTCTAGTCCATCACGTGATTCTCTCAATGACGTGATCCAGTCATCAAGCAACAACACCTTGTTCATAATCAGAAGACACTGACTATCATTGACCAACTGGCTAGCCAACTAGAGGCATGCTAGGGACGGTGTTTTGTCTATGTATCCACACATGTAAATGAGTCTTTATTCAATACAATTATAGCATGGATAATAAACTATTATCTTGATACAGGAATTATAATAATAACCATATTTATTATTGCCTCTAGGGCATAATTCCAACAGAAAGGGCATGGGTTTATGAACCCATGGTTCCCTTTCTTTACCATGCTTCCTAGTAGCGAAGTCATTCTTATCATATCTTCTATTCTTAGGCTGTGGGTTATCAAGATCAACAGGTTCACTCTCCACATCCTTATCGTTGCAAGGTTGAGCATCAACATGAACTTCACTGTTGATATTATCATTAGGCTCATGTTCATCACCAGATTGTGTCTCAGCATCAGAAACAGAGACATCGTTTGGACTCTTGGGTGTAGAAGCAACAGGGTTGCTAGTGTGCAAGTTCCTATCATCTTTCTTCTTCTTTCTAGGATGACTAGGTGCATCAGTGCTAACTCCTTGAGAATCTTGTTCAATTCTCTTAGGATGACCCTCGGGATACAAAGGTTCCTGGGTCATTCTACCGCCTCTAGTGACGACTCTGACAGAATTTTCATTCATCTCATTGAGCAAGTCATTCAGAGCCTTAAGTACTTGTTCTACCTGAGTAGTAACCATAGAGGCATGTTTACTTAGAAGCTTAAGATCATTGACGTTTCTGTCCACACAAGCACTTAAATGACTAAGCATATGAGCATTCTATTCCAATTGTCTCCTAACATAATCATTGAAACTTTGTTGTTTGGCAACAATGTTAACAAATTCATCCAGGCATAAGCTAGCAGGTTTATCAAAAGGAATATCCCTCTCATCAAACCGACATAGAGAATTTACTTCTACTACCTATATCGGGTTATCAAGACCATGGATCTCTTCGATAGGTGGTAGATTTTTGACATCTTCAAATTTAATGCCTTTCTCTTTCATAGATTTCTTAGCTTCTTGCATATCTTCAGGACTAAGGAATAGAATACCTCTTTTCTTCGGAGTTGGCTTAGGAGGTGGTTCGGGAATAGTCCAAGCATTCTCATTGCACAAGATATTATTCAATAGGATCTCAGCTTGTTCTACAGTTCATTCCCTAAAAACACAACCAGCACAACTATCTAGGTGGTCTCTAGAAGCATCGGTAAGTCCATTATAGAAGATATCAAGTATTTCATTCTTCTCAAGAGGTTGATCAGGCAAAGCATTCAGTAGCTGGACGAGCCTCCCCCAAGCTTGTGGGAGACTCTCTTCTTCAGTTGGGCAAAGTTGTATATTTCCTGCTAGGCAGCTTGCTTCTTATGGGCAGGGAAATATTTTTCAAAGAAGTAGTAGACCATATCCTGGGGCTACGCACAAAACCAGGAGCAAGAGAAGTGAACCAAGTCTTAGCATCATCCTTTAGAGAGAAAGGAAACAACTTAAGGATATAGTAGTGGAGGATCTTTTCCTCACTCGTGAATAAGGTGGCTATATCGTGCAGTTTGGTAAGATGGGCTACAACCGTTTCAGACTCATAACCATGAAAATGATCAGATTCGACCAGAGTAATTAATTCAAGGTCGACAGAGAATTCATAATCCTTATCGGTCACAAAGATAGGCGATGTAACAAACTTCGGATCGTATTTCATCCTAGCGTTCAGGGATTTTTCTTTCCACTTGAGCAGTTACTTCTCAACATCATAGCTATCCTTACAAGCAAGAAATTCCTCAGCTATCTCTCCCTCCATAACATAACACTCAAGCATATCAGGCAATTCATGTCTAGGAGAGCTAGTTCTAGCAGGCAAAATAGCACGTTCTACTTCAGTAGTATCAGCATTTTGAGAAGTATCATCACATCTAGGAGCAACTCTATCAATTTGTGCATCAAGGAATGCACCTAGTGGCATAGCAGTATCAAGCATAGCATCATCATAAGCATCATGGGCAGGAGAACTAGCATCATCAAGCACAGGCGACATATCAAGATTTCTAGCAGGAGGTGGTGTCACAAACTTACTCATAACTAAAGGTGAATCAAGCGAAGAGCTGGATGGCAGTTCCTTACCTGTCCTCGTAGTTGAGGGCAAGACTTTAGTTCTTGGATCTATCGGATTCCTCATAGTGACCAGCAGACGTAAAACCCAAGTAACTCAGAGAATATAGTTGTGCTTCCCCAACAACGGCGCGAGAAAAAGGTCTTCATAACCCACAAGTATAGGGGATCGCAACAGTTTTCGAGGGTAGAGTATTCAACCCAAATTTATTGATTCGGCTCAAGGGGAAGCCAAAGAATATTTTCAAGTATTAGCAGTTGAGTTGTCAATTCAACCACACCTGAAAGATTTAGTATCTGCAGCAAAGTATCAATAGCAAGGTAGTGTGATAGCAGCAGTAGCAACAGTAACAAGTAGCAGCAAAGTGACAGCAGTAGCAGCAAAGTAACAGCAGTAGCAACAGAGTAACGGTAGCAGCAGTGACAGCAATAGCGGCAAAGTAACGTAGCAAGGACTAGTAGGAAAAGACTCGTAGGCATTGGATCGGTGATGGATGATTATGTTGGATGCTATTCATCATGCAACAATTATAACACGGAGAGATATGTAACTAGCTCCAGTTCGTCAATCTAATGTAGGCGTGTATTCCGTATGTAGTCATACGTACTTAGGGAAAAGAACTTGCATGGCATCTATTTTCCATCCCTCCCGTGGCAGTGGGGTCCTAATGGAAACTAGGGATATGAAGGTTCTCCTTTTAATAAAGAACCGGACCAACGCATTAGCACTTGGTGAATACATGAACTCCTCATACTATGGTCATCTCCGGGAGTGGTTCCAGCTATTGTCACTCCGGGGTTGCCGGGTCATAACCCATAGTAGGTGACTACAACTTGCAAGATAGGATCTCAAACACACATATATTGGAGACAACATAATAGGTTCAGATCTGAAATCATGGCACTCGGGCCCTAGTGACAAGCATTAAGCATGCAAAGTAGTAGCAACATCAATCTCAGAACATAGTGGATACTAGGGATCAATCCCCGTCAAAACTAACTCGGTTACCTGATAGATCTCAACCAACCCATCACTGTCCAGCAATCCTATGATGAGATTACTCATGAACGGTGAAGAGCATCATGGAATTGGCGATGAAGGAGGGTTGGTGATGACGATGGCGACAATCTCCCTCTCCGGAGCCCAGAACGTACTCCAGATCTGCCCTCCGGATGAAGAAAAGGAGGTGGCGGCGCCTCCGTATCGTAAAACGCGATGAACTCTTCTCCTTGATTTTTTTCCGGGCGACACGGACTAAATAGAGATGGATTTGGAGGCGGTGGAGCCCTGTGGGCCCCACAAGCCTGCCAGGCGTGGCTAGGGGGGCTCGCGCCTGGTGGGCTTGTGGGCTCACAACTCCACTCCCTCCGCTGATTCTTGCGCCCGTATTTTTCATTAATTCCACAAAAATTCTCCGTAAATTTTCAGGTCATTCCCAGAACTTTTAGTTCTGCACAAAAATAACACAATGGCAATTCTGCTGAAAACAGCGTTAGTCCAGGTTAGTTCCATTCAAATCATGCAAATTAGATTCCAAAACAAGGGCAAAAGAGTTTGGAAAAGTAGATACGATGGAGATGTATTAGCGCTACAAACGTTCAGGGAACTCTTAGGTCCGGTTTCGGGGACCTCGTCAAAACTCCGGGGACGATCCCAGGGCGATCCGAACGTTCTGCAAACTCCGGGGAGCGGTTACGGCGACCTCGTCAAAACTCGCAGATTTGGTCCATTCTCGCCAGTTTTCTATGCTATTACTCAGTGATTCTGTTTCCCGAGGTGATACGAACGTTCCCCGAACTCCGGGGACCGGTTACGGGGACCTCGTAAAAACTCGCAGATTTGGTCCATTCTCGCCAGATTTGTATGATATAACTTACCGATTTTGGGTCCCTGGGCAATTCGAACGTTTCGCGAACTCCAAGGAGTGGTTACGGGACCTCATCAAAACTCGCAGATTTGGTCCATTATGGTTAGTTTTGTATGATATTACTCACTGATTTTGGGTCCCGGGGTGATCGGAACGTTCCACGAACTCTTGGGACCGGTTATGGGGACCTCGTCAAAACTCGCCGATTTGGTCCATTCTGGCCACTTTTCCAGGCTATTACTGACTGATTTTGTGTCGCGGGGCGATGCAAACGTTCGGGGAACTTCGTTGTCTGATTACGGGGATATCATCAAAACTAGATTTGGTCCATTCTGCCCAGTTTTATATGCTATTACTCACTGTGTTTCGGTCCCGGGGCGCTACAAAGGTTCGGGGAACTCCTGGGTCCGGTTACGAGGACCTCGTCAAACCTCACAGATTTTATACATTTTGGCGAGTTTGGTATGCTATTACTCACTCATTTTGGGGCCCGAGGCGATCCGAACGTTCCGTGAACTCCGGGGAGCGGTTACGGGGACCTCGTCAAAACTCACAGATTTGGTCCATTCTCGCAGGGTTTGTATGATATAACATACCGATTTTGGGTCCCTGGGTGATACGAATGTTTCGCGAACTCTAGGGACCGGTTACGGGGACTTCGTCAAAACTCATAGATTTGGTCCATTCTGGCCAGTTTTCCATGCTATTACTCGCTGATTTTGGGTTGCGGGGCACTACGCATGTTTGGGGAACTTCGGAGTCCGGCTACAGGGACCTCATCAAAACTCGCATATTTTGTACATATTGGCCAGTTTTGTATGCTATAACTCACTGATTTTGGGTCCCGGATGATTCGAACGTTCCGCGAACTCTGGGTACCGGTTACGGGGGCGTCGTCAAAACTCGCAGATTTGGTCCATCCTGGCTACCTTTCCATCCTTTTACTCACTGATTTTGGGTCGCGGGGCGATGCCAACGTTCGGAGATTATCGGTGTTCGGTTACCGGGACCTCATCAAAACTCATGTATTTGGTCAATTCTGGCAAGTTTTGTATGCTATTACTGATTGTGTTTGGGTCTTGGGGCGATACAAACGTTCGGGGAACTCTTAGGTCCGGTTACGAGGACCTCATCAAAACTCACATACTTTTATACATTTTGGCTAGTTTGGTATGCTATTACTCACTGACTTTAGGTCCCGGGGTGATCCGAATGTTTTGCGAACTCCGGCGAGCAGTTACGGTGACCTCATCAAAACTCGCAGATTTGGCCCATTCTCTCCAGTTTTCTATGCTATTACTCAGTGATATTGTTTCCCGAGGTGATACGAACGTTTCGCGAAATCCCGGGACCAGTTACAGGGACCTCGTCAAAACTTGCAGATTTGGTCCATTATGGTCAGTTTTGTTTGATATTACTCACTCTCTTTGGGTCCGGGGGCGATCCGAACGTTCGACGAACTTCGGGGAGTGGTTACAGGGACCTCGTGAAAACTCGCAGATTTGGTCCATTATGGTTAGTTTTGTATGATATTACTCACTGATTTTGGGTCCCGGGGTGATCCGAACGTTCCACGAACTCTTGGGAACGATTACGGGGACCTCGTCAAAAGTCGCTGATTTGGTCCATTCTGGTCACTTTTCCATGCTATTACTGACTGATTTTGTGTCGCGGGGCGATGCAAACTTTTGGGGAACTAAGGTGTCTAATTACGGGGATATCATCAAAACTAGATTTTGTCCATTCTGCCCAGTTTTATATGCTATTACTCACTATGTTTCGGTCCCGGGTCGCTACAAAGGTTCGGGGAACTCCTAGGTCCGGTTACGGGGATCTCGTCAAACCTCACAGATTTTATACATTTTGGCGACTTTGGTATGCTATTACTCTCTCATTTTGGGTCCCGGGGCGATCCGAACACTCCACGAATTCCGGGGAGCGGTTACGGGGACCTCGTAAAAACTCGCATATTTGGTCCATCCTCGCGAGGTTTGTATGATATAACTTACCGATTTTGGGTCCCGGGGCGATACGAACGTTTCGCGAACTCTAGGAACCGGTTACGGGGACCTCGTCAAAACTCACATATTTGATCCACTCTGGCCAGTTTTCCATGCTATTACTCACTGATTTTGGGTTGCGGTGCACTACGAACATTCGGGGAACTTCGGGGTCCGGTTACGGGGACCTCATCAAAACTCGCATATTTTGTACATATTGGCCAGTTTTGTATACTATTACTCACTTATTTTGGGTCCCGGGAGGATTCGAATGTTCCACGAACTCTGGGACCGGTTACAGGGATGTCGTCAAAACTCGTAGATTTGGTCCATCCTGGCTACCTTTCCATGCTTTTACTCATAGATTTTGGGTCATGGGGCGATGCAAACGTTCGGAGATTATCGGTGTTCGGTTACCGGGACCTCATCAAAACTCATGTATTTGGTCGATTCTGGCAAGTTTTGTATGCTATTACTGACTGTGTTTGGGTCTCGGGGCGATACAAACGTTCGGGGAACTCTTAGGTCCGGTTACGGGGACCTCGTTAAAACTCACATACGTTTATACATTTTGGCTAGTTTGGTATGCTATTACTCACTCACTTTAGGTCCCGGGGCGATGCGAACATTCTGCGAACTCCGGGGAGCGGTTACGGTGACCTCGTCAAAACACGCAGATTTGGCCCATTCTCGCCAGTTTTCTATGCTATTACTCAGTGATATTGTTTCTCGAGGTGATACGAACATTCGGCGAACTCCGGGGACCGGTTACAGGGACCTCGTCAAAACTCGCAGATTTGGTCCATTATGGTCAGTTTTGTTTGATATTACTCACTCACTTTGGGTCTGGGGGCGATCCGAATGTTCGACGAACTTCGGGGAGTGGTTACGGGTACCTCGTGAAAACTCACAAATTTGGTCCATTATGGTTAGTTTTGTATGATATTACTCACTGATTTTGGGTCCCGGGGTGATCCGAACGTTCCACGAACTCTTGGGACCGGTTACGGGGACCTCGTCAAAAGTCGTTGATTTGGTCCATTCTGGCCACTTTTCCATGCTATTACTGACTGATTTTGTGTCGTGGGGTGATGCAAACTTTGGGGGAACTTCGGTGTCTAATTACGGGGATATCATCAAAACTAGATTTGGTCCATTCTGCCTAGTTTTATATGCTATTACTCACTGTGTTTCGGTCCTGGGTCATTACAGAGGTTCGGGGAACACCTAGGTCCGGTTACGGGGATCTCGTCAAACCTCAGAGATTTTATACATTTTGGCGAGTTTGGTATGCTATTACTCACTCATTTTGGGTCCCGGGGCGATCCGAACGTTCCGCGAATTCCGGGGAGCGGTTACGGGGACCTCGTAAAAACACGCAGATTTGGTCCATTCTCGCCACGTTTGTATGATATAACTTACCGGTTTTGGGTCCCGGGGGGATACAAATGTTTCGCGAACTCTAGGGACCGTTTACGCGGACCTCGTCAAAACTCGCAGATTTGGTCCACTCTGGCCAATTTTCCATGCTATGACTCATTCATTTTGGGTTGCGGGGCACTACGAATGTTCGGGGAACTTCGGGGTCCGATTACGGGGACCTCATCAAAACTCGCATATTTTGTACATGTTGGCCAGTTTTGTATGCTATCACTCACTGATTTTGGGTCCCTGGATGAATTGAACGTTCCGCGAACTCTACGGGCCGGTTAGGGGGACGTCGTCAAAACTCGCAGATTTGGTCCATCCTGGCTACCTTTCCATGCTTTTTCTCACTGATTTTGGGTCGCGGGGCGATGCAAACATTCGGGGATTATCGGTGTCCGGTTACCGGGACCTCATGAAAACTCATGTATTTGGTCCATTCTTGCAAGTTTTGTATGCTATTACTGACTATGTTTGGGAACCGGGGTGCTACAAACGTCCGGGGAACTCTTAGGTTTGGTTACGGGGACCTCACCAAAACTCACATATTTTTATACATTTTGCCTAGTTTGGTATGCTATTAATCACTGAATTTAGGTCCGGGGCGATCCGAACATTCTACGAACTCCGGGGAGCGATTACGGTGAGCTCGTCAAAACTCACAAATTTGGTCCATTCTCGCTAGTTTTCTATGCTACTACTCATTGATTTTGTTTCCCGAGGTGATACGAACATTCCGCAAACTCTGGGGACTGGTTAAACGGACCTCGTCAAAACTCGCTGATTTGGTCAATTCTCTTCAGTTATGTTTGATATTACTCACTGACTTTGGGTCCCAGGGCGATCCGAACGTTCCACGAACTCCGGAGAGTGGTTACGGGGACCTCGTCAAAACTCGCAGATTTGGTCCATTATTGTTAGTTTTGTATGATATTACTCACTGATTTTGGGTCCTGGGGTGATCCGAACTTTCCACGAACTCTGGGGACCGGTTACGGGGCCCTCGTCAAAACTCGCTGATTTGTTGTCGCGGGGCGATGCAAACGTTTGGGGAACTTCAGTGTCTGATTATGGGGACCTCATCACAAATAGATTTGGCCCATTCTGCCCAGTTTTGTATGGTATTACTCACTGTGTTCCGTCGTGGGGCGCTACAAAGTTTCGGGGAACTCATGGCTCCGGTTACGGGGACCTCGTCAAACGTCACAAGTTTTATACATTTTGGCGAGTTTGGTATGCTATTACTCACTTATTTTGGGTCGCGGGGCGATCCGAACGTTCCGCGAACTCCGGGGAGCGGTTACGGGGACCTCGTCAAAACTCGCAGATTTGGTCCATTCTCGCCAGGTTTGCATGATATAACTTACCGATTTTGGGTCCCGGGGCGATACGCACGATTCGCGAACTCTAGGGACCGGTTACGGGGACCTCGTCAAATCTCGCAGATTTGGTCCATTCTGGTCAGTTTTCCATGCTATTAGTCACTGATTTTGGGTTGCCGGGCACTATGAGCGTTCGGGGAACTTCAGGGTTCGGTTACGGGGACCTCATCAAAACTCGCATATTTTGTACATATTGGCCGGTTTTGTATGCTATTACTCAGTGATTTTGGGTCCCGGGATGATTCGAAAGTTCCGCGAACTCTGCGGACCGGTTACAGGGACGTCGTCAAAACACACAGATTTGGTCCATCCTGGCTACCTTTCCATGCTTTTACTCACTGATTATGGGTCGCGGGGCGATGCAAACGTTCGGGGATTATCGGTGTCCGGTTACCGGGACCTCATCAAAACTCATGTATTTGGTCCATTTTGGCAAGTTTTGTATGCTATTACTCACTGTGTTTGGGTCCCGTGGCGCTTCAAACGTTCGGGGAACTCTAAGGTCCGGTTACGGGGACCTCGTCAAAACTCACATATTTTATACATTTTTGCTAGTTTGGTATGCTATTACTCACTGATTTTAGGTCCCGGGGCTATACGAACGTTCCGCGAACTCCGGGGAGCGGTTACGGGGACCTTATCAATACTCGCAGATTTTGTCCATTCTCGCCAGTTTTCTATGCTATTACTCAATGATTTTGTTTCCTGGAGTGATACGAACGTTCCACGAACTCCGGGGACCTCGTCAAAACTCGCAGATTTGGTCCATTCTGGTCAGTTTTGTATGATATTACTCACTAACTTTGGGTCCTGGGGCGATCCGAACGTTCTGCGAACTCCGGGGAGCGGTTACGGGGACCTCGTCAAAACTCGCAGATTTGGTCCATTCTAGCCAGTTTTGCATGCTTCGCGAACTCCAGTGATCGGTTACGGGGACCTTGTCAAAACTCGCAGATTTGGTCCATTCTGGCTAGTTTTCCATGCTATTATTCACGTATTTTGGGTTGCGGGGCACTACGAACGTTCGGGGAACTTTGGGGTCCGGTTAGGGGGACCTCATCAAAACTCGCATATTCTATACATATTGGACAGTTTTGTATGCTATTACTCACTGATTTTGGGTCCCAGGATGATTCGAACGTTTCGCAAACTCTGGGACCGTTTACGGGGACGTCGTCAAAACTCGCAGATTTGGTCCATTATGGCCAATTTTCCATGCTATTACTAACTAATTTTGGGTCGCGGGTCGATGCAAACGTTCGGGGAACATCGGTGTCCGGTCACGGGGACCTAATCAAAACTCGCATATTAGGTCCATTCTGGCCAGTTTTGTAAGCTATTACTCACTCTGTTTGGGTCCCGGGGTGCTACAAACATTCAGGGAATTCTTGGGTCCGGTTACGGGGACCTCGTCAAAACTCACATATTTTATACATTTTGGCCAGTTTGGTATGCTATTAATAACTGATTATGTGTCCCGGGACTATCCGAACATTCTGCGATCTCCGGGGAGCAGTTACGGGGACCTCATCAAAACTCGCAGATTTGGTCCATTCTCGCATGTTTTCTATGCTATTACTCAGTGATTTTGTTTCCCGGGGTGATACGAACGTTCCGCGACCTCCGGGGACCTCGTCAAAACTCACAGATTTGGTCAATTCTCGTCAGTTTTGTTTGATATTACTCAATGACTTTGGGTCCCAGGGCGGTCCGAACTTTCCACAAACTCCGGGGAGTGGTTACGGGGACCTCGTCAAAACTCGCAGATTTGGTCCATTATGATTAGTTTTGTATGACATTACTCACTGATTTAGGGTCCCGGTGAGATCCAAACGTTCGACGAACTCTCGGGACCGGTTACGAGGACCTCGTCAAAATTCGCTGATTTGGTCCATTCTGGCCTGTTTTCCATGCTATTACTGACTTATTTTGTGTCGCGGGGCGGTGCAAACGTTCGCGGAACTTTGGTGTCGGATTACGGGGACCTCATCAAAACTAGATTTGGTCCATTCTGTCTAGTTTTATATGCTATTACTCACTGTGTTTCGGTCCCGGGGCGCTACAAAGGTTCGGGGAATTCCAGGGTCCGGTTACACGGACCTCGTCCAACCTCACAAATTTTATACATTTTGGCCAGTGTGATATGCTATTACTCACTCATTTTGGGTCCCGGGGCGATCCGAACGTTCCGCTAACTCCGGGGAGCGGTTACGGGGACCTCGTCAAAACTCGCTGATTTGGTCCATTCTCGCCAGGTTTGTATGATATAACTTACCGATTTTGGGTCCCGGGGCAATACGAATGTTTCGCGAACTCTAGGGACCGGTTACGGGGCCCTTTTCAAAACTCACACATTAGGTCCATTCTGGCCAGTTTTCCATGCTATTACTCACTGATTTTGGGTTGCGGGGCATTACGAACGTTCGGGGAACTACGGGGTCCGGTTACGAGGACCTCATGAAAACTCGCATATTTTGTACATGTTGGCCAGTTTTGTATGCTATTACTTACTGATTTTGGGTATTGGGATGATTCGAACGTTCCGTGAACTCTGGGACCGGTTACGGGGATGTCGTCAAAACTCGCAGATTTGGTCCATCCTGGCCAGTTTTGCATGCTTTTACTCACTGATTTTTGGTCGCGGGGCGATACGACCGTTTCGCGAACTCCAGGGACTGGTACTGGGACCTCGTCAAAACTCGCAGATTTGGTCCATTCTGGTCAGTTTCGTATGATATTACTCATTGATTTTGGGTCCCGAGGCGATAAGAACGTTCCGCGCACTCCGGGGACCGGTTACGGGGACCTTGTCTAAACTCACAGATTTGGTCCATCCTGGCTACTTTTACTCACTAATTTTGGGTCGTGGGGCGATGAAACGTTCGGGGATTATCAGTGTCCGGTAACGTGGGTCGTGGACCTCATCAAAACTCGCGTATTTGGTCCATTGTGGCAAGTTTTGTATGCTATTACTCACTGTGTTTGGGTCCCGGGGCGCTACAAATGTTCGGGGAACTCTTGGGTCCGGTTACGGGGACCTCGTCAAAACTCACATATCTTATACATTTTGGCTAGTTTGGTATGCTATTACTCACAGACTTTAGGTCCCGGGGCGATCCGAATGTTTTGTGAACTCCGGGGAGCGGTTATGGGGACCTCGTCAAAACCCGCAGATTTGGTCGATTCTCGCCTGTTTTCTATGATATTACTCACTGATTTTGGGTCCCGGGGTGATCTGAACGTTCCGCAAACTCCGGGTACCACTTACAGGGACCTCCTCAAAACTCCGGGTATCGGTTACAGGGTCCATTCTGGTCAGTTTTACTCACTGACTTTGGGTCCCGGGGCGATTCGAACGTTTCGCGAACTCCGGGGAACGGTTACGGGGACCTCGTCAAAACTCGCAAATTTGGTCCATTCTGGTCAGTTTTGTATGATATTACACAATGATTTTTTGTCCTGGGGTGATACATGATTCCGCAAACTCGGCGACCGGTTACGGGGACCTCGTAAAACTCGCGGATTTGGTCCATTCTGGCCAGTTTTCTATGCTATTACTCAATGATTTCGCGTCCCGGGGGATACAAACATTCCACGAACTCCGGTGACCGGTTACGCGGACCTCATCAAAACTCATAGATTTGGTTCATTCTGGCCAGTTTTCCATGCTATTACTCACTGATTTTGGGTCCCAGGGCGATACAAACGTTCCACGAACTCCAGGGACCGGTTAAGGGGACCTCGTCAAAACTCGCAGATTTAGTCCATTCTGGCCAGTTTTCCATGCTATTACACACTGCATTCGGGTCGCGGGGCGATACGAATGTTCGGGCAATTTCGGGGTCCGGTTACGGGGAGCTCATCAAAACTCACAGATTTTATACATTCTGGCCGTTTTTTAATGCTATTACTCACTAATTTTGGGTCCCGAGGCGATTCGAACGTTCCGCGAACTCTGGGGACCGGTTAAGTGGACCTCGTGAAAGCTCGCAGATTTGGTCCATTCTGGCTAGTTTTCCATGCTATTACTCAGTGATTTTGGGTCGCGGGGCGATATAAACGTTCGAGGAACTTCGGGGTCCGGTTACGGGGACCTCGTTCAAACTCGCATATTTGGTCCATTCTGGGTAGTTTTGTATGATATTACTCACTGATCTTGTGTCCCTGGGCGATACGCACATTTAGCGAACTTTGGCGACCTCGTCAAAACTTGCAGAGTTGGTCCATTCTGGCCAGTTTTCCATGTTATTACTCAGATATTTTGGATCGTCGGGCGATACGAACGTTCGGGGAACTTCGGGGTCCAGTTACGGGGACCTCATCAAAACTCGTAGATTCTATACATTCTAACCAGTTTTGTATGCTATTACTCACTGATTTAGGGTCCCGGGGTGATTCAATGTTCCACAAACTCTAAGGACCGATTATGGGGACCTCGTCAAAACTCGCAGATTTGGTCCATACACGCCACTTTTCCATGCTATTACTCATTGTTTTTGGGTTCCGTGGCGATGCGAACATTCGGGGAACTTCAGGGTCCGATTATGGGGACCTCGTTAGAACTCGCTGACTTTATACATTTTTGCCGGGTTTGTATGCTATTACTCACTGATTTTTGGTCCCGGGGCGATCCAAATGTTCCGCGAACTCTGGGGACCGGTTACGGGGACCTCGTCAAAACTCGCAGGTTTGGTCCATTCTTCCCGGTTTTGTATGCTATTACAAACTGATTTTTGGTCGTGGGACGATACGAAAGTTCGGGGAACTTCAAGGTCCGGTTACGGCAACCTCATCAAAACTAACAGATTTTCTATATTCTGTCAAGTTTTGTATGCTACTACTCATTGATTTTGGGTCACTAGGCGAGGCAAACATTTGGGAAACTTTGGTGTACGGTTACAGGGACCTCGTCAAAACTCGCAGATTTGGTCCATTCTGCCCAGTTTTGTATGCTATTACTCACTGTGTTTGCGTCCTGCGGTGCTACAAACGTTCGGGGAAGTCGTGGGTCCTGTTACGGAGACCAAGCCAAACCTAATAGATTTTATACATTTTGGCCCATTTGCTATGCTATTACTCACTAATTTTGGGTTCCGGGGCGATCCGAACGATCCGCAAACTCCGTGTTGTGGTTAAGGGAACCTTGTCAAAACTTGCAGATTTGGTCCTTTCTGGCGAGTTTCCTATGCTTTCTGGCGAGTTTCCTATGCTATTACTCAGTGATTTTGTGTCCCGGGGTGATACAAACGTTCGGGGAACTTCGGTATCTCGTTACCGGGACCTCATCAAAACTCATAGATTTTATACATTCTAGCCAGTTTTCTATGCTATTACTCAGTGATTTTTTGTCCCGGGGTGATACGAACAATTCGCGAACTCCGGGGGGCGGTTACAGGGACCTCGTCAAAACTCGCAGATTTGGTCCATTCTGGCCAGTTTTGTATGATATTACTCACTAATTTTAGGTCTCGGGGCGATCTTAATGTCCACGAACTCCAGGGAACGGTTATAGGGACCTCGTCAAAACTCACAGCTTTGGTCCATTCTGGCATGTTTTCTATGCTACTACTCAATAATTTTGGTTTCGGGGCGATAAGAACGTTCCACGAACTCCGGTGATTGGTTACGGGGACCTCATCAAAACTCGTAGATTTGGTCCATTCTGGCCAGTTTTCCATGCTATTACTCACTGATTTTTGGTCCCAGGGCGATACAAAGGTTCCGCGAACTCGAGGGACCGGTTACGGGGACCTCGTCAAACTCGCAAACTTAGTTCATTCTGGCCACTTTTCCATGCTATTACACACTGATTTTTGGTCTCGGGGCGATATGAATGTTTCGGCAACTTCGGGGTCCGGTTACGGGGACCTCATCAAAACTCATAGATTTTATACATTCTGGCCGGTTTTGTATGCCATTACTCACTAATTTTGGGTCCCGAGGCGATCCGAACGTTCCAGGAACTCTGGGGACCGGTTACGGGGACCTCGTCAAAGCTTGCATATGTGGTCCATTCTGGCTAGTTTTCCATGCTATGACTCAGTGATTTCGGGTTGCGGGCTATATCAACGTTCGAGGAAATTCGGGGTACGGTTACACTGACCTCATTAAAACTCGCATATTTGGTCCATTCTGGCTAGTTTTGTATGATATTACTCACTGATTTTGGGTCCCTGGGCGATACATACATTTTGCGAACTCCGGGGACCTCGTCAAAACTCACAGAGTTGGTCCATTTAGGCCACTTTTCCATGCTATCACTCACTGTTTTGGGGTTCCGCGGCGATGCGGACGTTCCGGGAACTTCTGGGTCCGATTATGGGGACCTCGTCAAAACTCGCAGATTTTATACATTTTCGTCGCGTTTGTATGCTATAACTCATTGATTTTTGGTCCTGAGGCGATCCAAATGTTCTGCGAACTCTGGGAACCGGTTACGGGGACCTCGTCAAAACTCGTAGATTTGGGCCATTCTGGCCACTTTTACATGCTATTACTCACTGATTTTGGTTCGCTGGGCGATGCAAACATTCGGGGAACTCCGGGGAGCGGTTACGAGGACCTCGTCAAAACTCGCAGGTTTGGTCCATTCGTCCCAGTTTAGTATGCTATTACTCACTGATTTTGGGTCGCGGGATGATACGAAAGTTTGGGGAACTTCCAAGTCCGATTACGGGGACCTTATCAAAACTAACAGATTTTCTACATTCTGGCAAGTTTTATATGCTATTACTCATTGATTTTGGGTCACTGGGCGATGCAAACATTTGGGGAACTTTGGTGTCCGGTTACAGGGACCTCGTCAAAACTCGCAGATTTGGTCCATTCTGCCCAGTTTTGTATGCTATTACTCACTGTGTTTGCGTCCTGGGGTGCAACAAACGTTCGGGGAACTCCTGGGTCCTGTTACGGAGACCTCGTCAAACCTAATAGATTTTATACATTTTGGCCCATTTGCTATGCTATTACTCACTGATTTTGGGTCCCGGGGCGATCCGAACGTTCCGCGAACTCCGGGGAGCGGTTACAGGGACCTTGTCCAAACTCGCAGATTTGGTTCTTTTTGGCCAGTTTGCTAAGCTATTACTCAGTGATTTTGTGTCCCGGGGTGATACATACATTCGGGGAACTTCGATATCTGGTTACGGGGACCTCATCAAAACTCGCAGATTTTATACATTCTAGCCAGTTTTTTATGCTATTACTCAGTGATTTTTTGTCCTAGGGTGATATGAAAAATCCGTGAACACCGGGGGCCGGTTACGGGGACCTCGTCAAAACTCGCAGATTTGGTCCATTCTGGCCAGTTTTGTATGATATTACACACTAATTTTGGGTCTCGGGGCGATCTTAATGTCCGCGAACTCCGGGGACCGGTTACGGGGACCTCGTCAAAACTCGCAGATTTGGTCCATTCTGGCCAGTTTTCTTTGCTATCACTCAATAATTTTGGGTCCCGAGGCGATAAGAACGTTCCACGAACTCCGGTGACCTGTTACGGGGACCTCGTCAAAACTCGCAGATTTAGTCCATTCTGGCCACTTTTCCATGCTATTACACACTAAGTTTAGGTCGCGGGGCGATATGAATGTTCAGGCAACTTCGGGGTCCGGTTACGGGGACCTCATCAAAACTCGCAGATTTTATACATTCAAGTCGGTTTTGTATGCTATTACTCACTAATTTTGGGTCCCGAGGCGATCCGAACGTTCCACAAACTCTGGGGACTAGTTACGGGGACCTCGTCAAAGCTCGCAGATTTTGACCATTGTGGCTAGTTTTCCATGCTATTACTCAATGATTTTGGGTCGCAGGGCAATAGGAACGTTCGGGGAACTTCAGGGTCCGGTTACGGGGACCTCATTAAAACTTGCATATTTGGTCCATTCTGGCTAGTTTTGTATGATATTACTCGCTGATTTTGGGTCCCTGGGCGATACGCACATTTCGCGAACTTCGGGGACCTCGTCAAAACTCGCAAAGTTTGTCCATTCTGGCCAGTTTTCCATGCGATTTGTCAGATATTTTGGGTCGCTAGGCGATACGAATGTTCAGGGAACTTCGGGGGTCCAGTTACGGGTACCTCATCAAAACTCGTAGATTCTATACATTCTAACTAGTTTTGTATGCTATTACTCAATGATTTAGGGTCCCGGGGTGATTCAACGTTCCGCAAACTCTAAGGACCGGTTACGGGGACCTCGTCAAAACTCGCAGATTTCGTACTTTCTGGCCAGTTTGCTATGCTATTACTCAATGATTTTGTGTCCCGGGGTGATACGAACGTTCGGGGAACTTCGATATCTGGCTACGGGGACCTAGTCAAAACTCGCAGATTTTACACATTCTTGCCAGTTTTCTATGCTATTACTCAATGATTTTCTGTCCCGGGATGATACGGACAATTCGCGAACTCCGGGGGCTAGTTACGAGGACCTCGTCAAAACTTGTAGACTTGGTCCATTCTGGCCACTTTTCCATGCTATTACTCACTGATTTTGGGTCACTGGGTGATGCAAATGTTCGGGGAACTCCGGGGAGCGGTTACGAGGACCTCGTAAAAACTCGCATGTTTGGTCCATTCTTCCCAGTTTTGTATGCTATTACTCACTGATTTTGGGTCGCGGGATGATACGAAAGTTCGGGGAACTTCGAGGTCCGGTTACGGGGACCTCATCAAAACTAACAGATTTTCTACATTTTGGCAAGTTTTGTATGCTATTACTCATTGATTTTGGGTCACTGGGCGATGCAAACATTTGGGGAACTTTGGTGTCTGGTTATAGGGACCTCGTCAAAACTCGCAGATTTGGTCCATTTTGCCCAGTTTTGTATGCTATTACTCACTGTGTTTGCGTCTTGGGGTGCTACAAATGTTCGGGGAACTCCTGGGTCCTGTTACGGAGACCTCGTCAAACCTAATAGATTTTATACACTTTGGCCCATTTGCTATGCTATTACTCACTGATTCTGGGTCCCGGGGCGATCCGAATGTTCCGCGGACTACGAGGAGCGGTTACGGGGACCTTGTCAAAACTCACAGATTTGGTCCTTTTTGGCCAGTGATTTTGTGTCCCCGGGTGATACGAACGTTTGGGGAACTTTGGTATGTGGTTACGGGGACCTCATCAAAACTCGCAGATTCTATACATTCTAACCAGTTTTCCATGCTATTACTCAGATATTTTGGGTCACTGGGCGATACGAACGTTCGGGGAACTTCGGGGTCTAGTTACGGGGACCTCATCAAAACTCATAGATTCTATATATTCTAACCAGTTTTGTATGCTATTACTCACTGATTTAGGGTCCCGGGGTGATTCAACGTTCCGCGAACTCTAAGGTCCGGTTACGGGGACCTTGTCAAAACTCGTAGATTTGGTCCATTGAGGCCACTTTTCCATGCTATTACTCACTGATTTTGGGTTTAGGGGCGATGCAGACGTTAGGGGAACTTCAGGGTCCAATTATGGGGACCTTGTCAAACCTCGCAGATTTTATACATTTTCGCCGGGTTTGTATGCTATTACTCACTGATTTTTGGTCCCGGGGCGATCCAAATGTTCCACGAAATCTGGGGACCGGTTACAGGGACCTCGTCAAAACTCGTGGACTTGGTCCATTCTGGCCACTTTTCCATGCTATTACTCAGTGATTTTGGGTCGTTGGGTGATGCAAACGTTCGGGGAACTACGGGGAGCTGTTACGAGGACCTCGTCAATACTCGCAGGTTTGGTCCATTCTTCCCAGTTTTGTATGCTATTACTCACTGATTTTGGGTCGCGGGACGATACGAAAGTTCTGGGGATTTCGAGGTCCGGTTACGGGGACCTCATCAAAGCCACCAGATTTTCTACATTCTGGCAAGTTTTGCATGCTATTACTCCTTGATTTTGGTTCGCTGGGGGATGCAAACATTTGGGGAACTTTGGTGTCCGATTACAGGGACCTCGTCAAAACTCACAGATTTGGTCTATTCTGCCCTGTTTTGTATGTTCTTGCTCGCTGTGTTTGCGTCCTGGGGTGCTACAAACGTTCGGGGAACTCCTGGGTCCTGTTACGGAGACCTCGTCAAACCTAATAGATTTTATACATTTTGGCCCATTCGCTATGCTATTACTCAGTGATTTTGGCGCCCAGGGCAATCCGAACGTTCCGCGAACTCCGGGGAGCGGTTATGAGGAACTTGTCAAAACTCGCAGATTTCGTCCTTTCTCGCTAGTTTGCTATGCTATTACTCAGTGATTTTGTGTCCTGGGGTGATACGAACGTTCGGGGAACTTCGGTATCTGGTTATGGGGACCTTATCAAAACTCGCAGATTTTATATATTCTGGCCAATTTTCTATGCTATTACTCAGTGATTTTTTATCCTGGGGTGATACGAACAATTCGCGAACTCGGGGGCCGGTTACGGGGACCTCATCAAAACTCGCAGATTTGGTCAATTCTGGCCAGTTTTGTATGATATTCCTCACTAATTTTGGGTCTCAGTGCGATCTTAATGTCCGCGAACTCCACGGACCGGTTACAGGGTCCTCGTCAAAACTCGCAGATTTGGTCCATTCTTGCCAGTATTCTATGGTACTACTCAATAATTTTGGGTCCCGGGGAGATATGAACTTTCCACGAACTCCGGTGACCGGTTACGGGGACCTCATCAAAACTCGCAGATTTAGTCTATTCTCGCCAGTTTTCCATGCCTTTACACACTGATTTCGAGTCGCGGGGCGATATGAATGTTCGGGAAACTTTGGGGTCCGGTTATGGGGACCTCATCAAATCTCCCAGATTTTATACATTCTGGCCAGTTTTCCATGCTATTACTCTGTGATTTTGGGTCGCGGGGCGATATGAACGTTCGGGGTACTTCAGGGTCCGGTGACACGGACCTCGTTAAAACTCGCTTATTTGGTTCATTCTGGCTAGTTTTGTATGATATTACTCACTGATTTTTGGTCCCTGGGCGATACGCACATTTCGCGAACTCCGGGGACCTCGTCAAAACTCGCAGATTTGGTCCATTCAAGCCATTTTTCCATGCTATTACTCACTGTTTTTGGGTTCCGGGGCGATGGGGACGTTCGGGGAACTTCAGGGTCCGATTATGGGGACCTCGTCAAAACTTGCTGATTTTATACATTTTCGCAAGGTTTATATGCTATTACTCACTGATTTTTGGTCCCAGGGCGATCCTAATGTTCCGCGAACTCTGGGGACCGGTTACAGGGACCTCGTCAATACTCATAGACTTGGTCCATTGTGGACACTTTTCCATGCTATTACTCACTGATTTTGGGTCGTTGGGCGATGCAAACGTTCGAAGAACTCCGGGGAGCGGTTACGAGGACCTCATCAAAACTCGCAGGTTTGGTCCATTCTTCCAAGTTTTGTATGCTATTACTCACTGATTTTGGGTCGCGGGACGATACAAAAGTTCGGGGAACTTCGAGGTCCGGTTACGGGGACCTCATAAAAAATAACAGATTTTCTACATTCTGGCAAGATTTGTATGCTATTACTCATTGATTTTTGGTCACTAGGCGATGCAAACATTTGGGGACCTTGTCAAAACTCGCAGATTTGGTCCATTCTGCCCAGTTTTGTATGCTATTAGTCACTGTGTTTGCGTCCCGGGGTGCTACAAACGTTCGGGGAACTCCTGGGTCCTGTTACGGAGACCTCGTCAAACCTAATAGATTTTATACATTTTGGCCCATTTGCTATGCTATTACTAACTGATTTTAGCTCCTCGGGCGATCCGAACGTTCCGCGAACTCCGGGGAGCGGTTACGGGGACCTTGTCAAAACTCGTAGATTTGGTCCTTTCGGGCCAGTTTGCTATGCTATTACTCAGTGATTTTGTGTCCCGGGGTGATACGAACGTTCGGGGAACTTCGGTATCTCGTTACGGGGACCTCATCAAAACTCGCAGATTTTATACATTCTGTCCAGTTTTCTATGCTATTACTCAGTGATTTTTTCTCCCGAGGTGATACGAGCAATTCGCGAACTCCGGGGGCGGTTACGGGGACCTCGTCAAAACTCACAGATTTGGTCCATTCTAGCTAGTTTTGTATGATATTACTCACTAATTTTGGGTCTCAGGGCGATCTTAATGTCCGCGAACTCCACGGACCGGTTACAGGGACCTCGTCAAAACTCGCGGATTTGCTCCATTCTGGCCAATTTTCTATGCTACTACTCAATAATTTTGGGTCACGGGGCGATAAGAACGTTCCACTAACTCCGGGGACCGGTTACGGGGACCTCGTCAAAACTCGTAGATTTGGCCCATTCTCGCCAGTTTTCCATGCGATTACTCACTAATTTTGGGTCCCGAGGTGATTCGAACGTTCCGTGGACTCTGGGACCGGTTACGGGGACCTCGTCAAAATTCACAAATTTAGTCCATTCTGGCTAGTTTTCCATGCTATTATTCACTAATTTGTAGGTCGCGGGGCGATACGAACGTTTTGCGAACTCCGGGGACCGGCTACGGGGACCTCCACAAAACTCGCAGGTTTGGTCCATTCTGCCCAGTTTTCTATGCTATTACTCACTGATTTTGTGTTGCGGGATGATACGAACATTCGGGGAACTTCGGGGTCCGGTTACGGGGACCTCATCAAAACTCGCAGATTTTATACATTCTAGCCAATTTTGTATGCTATTACTCAGTGATTTTGTGTCCTAGGGCGATTCGAACATTTCGCGAACTCTAGGGACCGGTTATGGGGACCTCTTCAAAATTCGCAGATTTGGTCCATTCTTGCCTCTTTTCCACGCTATTATCACTCATTTTGGGTCATGGGGCACTGCAAATATTCGGGGAACTTTAGTGTCTAGTTACATGGAGCTTGTCAAAACTCGCAGATTTAGTCCATTCTGCCTAGTTTTGTATGCTATTACTCACAATTTTTTGCTCCCGGGGCGACATGAACGTTCCGCGAACTATGGGAACCGGTTACACTGAACTCGTCAAAACTCACAGATTTGTTTGATTCTGGCCAATTTTACATGCTATTACTCACTGATTTTGAGTCCTGGGGCGATGCGAACGTTTGGGGAACTTCAGGGTCGGTTATGGGGACCTCGTCAAAACTCGCTGATTTTATACACTATGGCCGGTTTTGTATGCTATTACTCACTAATTTTGAGTCCCGAGGCGATCCGAATGTTCCGCAAAGTATGGGGACCGGTTATGGGGACCTCATGAAAACTCGTAGACTTGGCCCTTTCTGGCTAGTTCGCTATGCTATTACTCAGTGATTTATTGTCCCGGGGTGATACGAACGTTCAAGGAACTTCAAGATCTAGTTACGGGGACCTCATCAAAAAACTCGCATATTTTATACATTCTGGCCAGTTTTCTATGCTATTACTCAGTGATTTTTGTCCCAGGGTGATACGATGATTCCGTGAACTCGGGGACCGGTTACGGGGACCTCGTCAAAACTCGCAGATTTGGTCCATTCTGGCCAGTTTTCTATGCTATTACTCAATGATTTTGGGTCCCGGGGACATACAAACGTTCCACAAACTTCGGTGACCGGTTATGGGGACCTCGTCGAAACTCGTAGATTTGGTCCATTCTGGCCAGCTTTCCATGCTATAACTCACTGATTTTGGGTGCCGGGGCAATGCAAACATTCCGCAAACTCCAGGGACCGGTTACGGGGACCTCGTCAAAACTCGCAGATTTCGCCCATTTGCTATGCTATTACTCACTGATTTTGGGTCCCGGGGCGATCTGAATGTTCCGCGAACTCCTAGGAGCGGTTACGCGGACCTTGTCAAAACTCGCAGATTTGGTCCTTTCTGGCCAGTTTGCTATGCTATTACTCATTGATTTTGTGTGTCGGGATGATACGAACATTCGGGGAACTTCGGGGTCCGGTTACGGGGACCTCATCAAAACTCGCAGATTTTATACATTCTAGCCAATTTTGTATGCTATTACTCAGTGATTTTGTGTCCTAGGGCGATTCGAACATTTCGCGAACTCTAGGGACCGGTTATGGGGACCTCTTCAAAATTCGCAGATTTGGTCCATTCTTGCCTCTTTTCCACGCTATTATCACTCATTTTGGGTCATGGGGCACTGCAAATATTCGGGGAACTTTAGTGTCTAGTTACATGGAGCTTGTCAAAACTCGCAGATTTAGTCCATTCTGCCTAGTTTTGTATGCTATTACTCACAATTTTTTGCTCCCGGGGCGACATGAACGTTCCGCGAACTATGGGAACCGGTTACACTGAACTCGTCAAAACTCACAGATTTGTTTGATTCTGGCCAATTTTACATGCTATTACTCACTGATTTTGAGTCCTGGGGCGATGCGAACGTTTGGGGAACTTCAGGGTCGGTTATGGGGACCTCGTCAAAACTCGCTGATTTTATACACTATGGCCGGTTTTGTATGCTATTACTCACTAATTTTGAGTCCCGAGGCGATCCGAATGTTCCGCAAAGTATGGGGACCGGTTATGGGGACCTCATGAAAACTCGTAGACTTGGCCCTTTCTGGCTAGTTCGCTATGCTATTACTCAGTGATTTATTGTCCCGGGGTGATACGAACGTTCAAGGAACTTCAAGATCTAGTTACGGGGACCTCATCAAAAAACTCGCATATTTTATACATTCTGGCCAGTTTTCTATGCTATTACTCAGTGATTTTTGTCCCAGGGTGATACGATGATTCCGTGAACTCGGGGACCGGTTACGGGGACCTCGTCAAAACTCGCAGATTTGGTCCATTCTGGCCAGTTTTCTATGCTATTACTCAATGATTTTGGGTCCCGGGGACATACAAACGTTCCACAAACTTCGGTGACCGGTTATGGGGACCTCGTCGAAACTCGTAGATTTGGTCCATTCTGGCCAGCTTTCCATGCTATTACTCACTGATTTTGGGTGCCGGGGCAATGCAAACATTCCGCAAACTCCTGGGACCGGTTACGGGGACCTCGTTAAAACTCGCAGATTTCGCCCATTTGCTATGCTATTACTCACTGATTTTGGGTCCCGGGGCGATCTGAATGTTCCGCGAACTCCTAGGAGCGGTTACGCGGACCTTGTCAAAACTCGCAGATTTGGTCCTTTCTGGCCAGTTTGCTATGCTATTACTCATTGATTTTGTGTGTCGGGGTGATATGAACATTCGGGGAACTTCGGTATATGGTTACGGGGACCTCATCAAAACTTGCAGATAAGAGCCATTATGTCCAGTTTTGTATGCTATTACTCAGTGATTTTTTCTTCCGGGGTGATACGAACAATTCTGGTGCAATGCGAATGTTTGAGGAACTTCATGGTCCGGTTATAGGGACCTCGTCAAAACTCGCAGATTTTATAGACTCTAGCCTGTTTTGTATGCTATTACTCACTGATTTTGGGTCTCGGGGTGATCCGAACGTTACGCGAACTCTGGGGACCGATTATATGGGACCTCCTGAAAACTTACAGATTTGGTCCCTTCTGGCCACTTGTCCATGCTATTACTCACTGACTTTGGGTCATGGGGCGATGCAAACATTCAGGGAACTTTGGTGTCCGGTTACAGGGACCTCGTCAAAACTCGCAGATTTGGTCCATTTTGCCCAGTTTTGTATGCTATTACTCAATGTGTGTGGGTGCTGGGGCGCTACAAATGTTCAGGGTACTCCTAGGTCCGGTTACGAAGACCTCGTCGAAACTAAAAGATTTTATAAATTTTGGCCCGTTTGCTATGCTATTACTCACTGATTTTGGGTCCCGGGCGATACCAACGTTCCGCGAACTCCGGGGAGCGGTTACGGGGACCTGGTCAAAACTAGCAGATTTGGTCCTTTCTGGCTAGTTTGCTATCCTATTACTAAGTGATTTTGTGTCCCGGGGTGATACGAACATTCGGAGAACTTCGGGATCTGGTTACGAGGACCTTATCAAAACTTGCAAATTTATACATTCTAGCCAATTTTTTATGTACTCACTGATTTTGGGTCTCGGGGCGATGCAAACGTTCGAGGAACTTTGGTGTCCGGTTACGGGGACCTCGTTAAAACTAGCATATTTGGCACATTCTGCCCAGTTTTGATGCTATTACTCATTGATTTTGGGTCCCGGAGCGATACGAACGTTCCGCGATCTCCGGGGACCGGTTCCGCGAACCTCGCCAAAACTCACAGATTTGGTCAATTCTGGCGAGTTTTCCATGCTATTACTCACTATTTTTTGGTATCGGGGCGATGCGAATGTTCGGAGAACTTTGGGTCCGGTTTTGGCCAGGTCTGTATGCTATTACTCACTAATTTTCGGTTACGGGGCGATCCGAACGTTCCGCCAACTCTGGGACCAGTTACGGGGACCTCGTCAAAACTCGCACACTTGGTCCATTCTAGCAAGTTTTCTATGCTATTACTCACTAATTTTGTGTCCCGCGGTGATAGGAACGTTCCGCGAACTCCGGGGACCGTTACGGGCACCTTGTTAAAACTCGCATATTTGGTCCATTCTGGCTAGTTTTATATGATATTACTCACTGATTTTGGGTCCCGGGGCGATACGAACATTTCACGAACTCCGGGGACCGCGTCAAAACTCGCAAATTTATACATTCCAACCAGTTTTCCATGCTATTACTCACGTGTTTTGGGTCGCCGGGTACATGAACCTCGTCAAAACTCGCAGATTTGGTCCATTCTGGCCAGTTTTCTATGCTATTACTCAGTGATTTTTTGTCACGGGGTGATACGAACATTCCGCGAACTCCGGGGACCGGTTACAGCAACCTCGACAAAACTCGTAGACTTGGTCCATTCTAGCCACTTTTCCATGCTATTACTCACTGATTTTGGATCGCTGGGCGATGCAAACGTTCCGGGAACTCCGGGGAGCGGTTACGAGGACCTCGTCAAAACTCGCAGGTTTGGTCCATTCTGCCTAGTTTTGTATGCTATTACTCAAGTAACTAGTCGTAAACCCGTGCATTCGCACGGACGCATCTATAATCATAGCAATGGTAATATCCAAGAAAATAACATGAACCACAAACATATGTCTTCATATGAAGTGCAATTTTGTTTTAGTTATTATCATTTAAGTTAATGACTATTAACAACAAAAAGGATAACTACAAAGAAACAAATTATTTGTCAAGCTGGTGAGAATTTGGTCAAAAGTTCATACAAATTTTAATAATTGACTAAATGATCATGAAAAATAAAAGTTAATACTTATTTTGTATCGGGAATTTATATGGAGCAATATCAGAGAATCTTTAGGACGTACATGACACATCTCAAAAATTAGATAGAAAGGATATATAAGAACCATGTATAATGAACAACATATAGCAATCTTGTGTGTGTGTTTGTGTGTGTATGTGTCAAGAGGTCCGTTGTCAACTTGCTTCTCTAGTATTCTCTTGATGTCACATTATGAGTTAATAAAAAGCTTCATTTATTAGAAGAATCAAATACAATAAATGATCGATATAATAGTATGATTAATACTGAATACCATATGCATTTGATATCATCCCTAAATTACACAAAAATACATCATTATACACTGGACAACCAAGCTACATAGCTTCATACCCACATCTCATAGAGATACTCCATAACAGTAAGAATCACCAATACACTATATTTTGTACAAAAAATGAATAGAAAAGGAAGGCAGTGAAGAAGCATCTCTCTATCTAATATGAGTAGCTAGCATTATTACCATATCCATTTTAGTTACCATAGGGGTTGTTCATAGCTTAAACAAAAACAAAATCTTAATCGTAGTCACCTACAATTTAGTGATAATCTAATGTTAAAAGCAAGTTCTATCAATGTTATAATATATTCTGATTATCACAGATATAGTCAAAACAAAATAAACTTCCCAAATAATTTTCTAGATATTTGTGCACAAAACCCTTAACAAATAAATGAAACTGTGTAAAAGATGTCCTTGGTCATTCATGAAACAAATATTGTATCTATATTGTAATTTAATAAATATATTAAAATAATTATAACAATCTTATCAATTATAATTTAATTACAAAATAATTCCAAGTCCTATGTCTGAGTAACTAAAATCATACTCCTATATTTGTGAAATTTAAAAGGAAACATAATTAAAAAAATCTCATGATGCATGTCAAATACAATATATTTATGTGCATGGTAAACATACAAATTATTTTTGTAACATCGACCTAGAGATAAATTTCCTACAATGTTCATATTTAATTGGCTTGCAACTCAATGATGGAAATACACGCGTAATTTAGATGGATTATTTTTTAAATGCATGACAATGCTACAGTCAACGCCAAACAAACCACAAATAATATAATTTATTGATTAGAACAATCATCTTAATTATATTTCCAAGAGATTATATTGACAACAAAGCAATAAACCAAGTTATATGGTAGATGTTAGATCCATTGGTGCAGTGGTTTACCCTATGTGGGAATTCAGATTGATTTACACTGCTCATGCATGCGTGTTACTTCCTCCGTTCCTAAATATAAGTCTTTTAAGAGATTTCACTAATGGACTACATACGAAATAAAATGAGTGAATCTATACTCTAAAGTATGTCTATATACATCCGTATATAGTATCCTTGTGAAACCTTTAAAAAAACTTATATTTAGGAACGGAGGGAGTAGTAGTTAATTGAATATGCATGTATAGGCTGGATGGTGCACCTACATGACTTCATAGATAAGTTGACCATTCGTGTGTGACATGCGCCTGATCACTCCAGTGTGCGCGGTGTGCGCCTGCGCTTGCGCTTGCCGGACTTGATGATGCATGTAGCGGGGGCCTCATGCGCGGAGTGCGTGCGGCCATTAGCGGCGGATGCTCGTGTCTATCCGACTGAGAGACGCGGTGCAATGCATGGTGCGACTGCTGGATTGCATGCAGGGAAATTCACATACAACAATCAGGATTGATTGCCGGTCTTGTTGGCCAGGTTAATTAGAGCAAGGTTAGGTTAGTGGATGTGGGAATATGGTAAAACGGACCAATGAAATCAACTATTTTTTTATTTTTTTTCTTTTTTCTAATTGAAGATTAGATCTGAATCATTATAATGAGGACCCACAAGTTCAATGTTTTTTTTATTATGAGTTAATCTACACCGTTATAACTCGGTCCTACCGAATGAATGGCTCGTGTTTACAGATTAACGTGGTAATTTCTTGAAAGTCTATAATTAGTATAACTATAGATTTGGGCCGCCAGACGATACGGAAGTTCGGCGAACTTCGAGGTCCGGTTACGGGAACCTCATGAAAACTAACAGATTTTCTACATTCTGGCAAGTTTTGTATGCTATTACTCATTGATTTTGGGTCACTGGGCGATGCAAACATTCGGGGAACTTTGGTGTCCGGTGATACGTCTCCAACGTATCTACTTTTCCAAACTCTTTTGCCCTTGTTTTGGACTCTAACTTGCATGATTTGAATGGAACAAACCCGGACTAACGTTGTTTTCAGCAGAATTGTCATGGTGTTGTTTTTGTGCAAAAATAAAAGTTCTCGGAATGTCCTGAAAATTTACGGAGAATTTTTTGAAGTAAAAGAAAAATACCTGCGCAAAGATCCACCGGAGGGGGCGTGCCAGTGGGCCACAAGACCATAGGCCGCGGCCACCCCCCCCCCTAGGCCACGTCGTGAGGGCTTGTGGGGCCCACGTGGCACCACCGCCCCCAAACTCAGCTCTATATCTTTCGTCTAGCCCGGAAAAAAAATCAGAGAGAAGGTTTCATCGCGTTTTATGATACGGAGACGCCGCCACCTCCTGTTCTTCATCTGGAGGGCAGATCTGGAGTCCGTTCTAGGCTTCGGAGAGGGAAAATCATCGCCATCGTCGTCATCAACCTTCCTCCATCGACAATTCCATGATGCTCTTCACCGTTCGTGAATAATCTCATCATAGACTTGCTGGACGGTGATGAGTTGGATGAGATCTATCATGTAATCGAGTTAGTTTTGACGGGGATTGATTCCTAGTATCCACTATGTTCTAGATTGATGTTGCTACTACTTTGCCATGCTTAATGCTTGTCACTAGGGCCCGAGTGCCATGATTTCAGATCTGAACCTATTATGTTGTCGCCAATATATGTGTGTTTTAGATCTTATCTTGCAAGTTTTAGTCACCTACTATGTGTTATGACCCGGCAACCCCGGAGTGACAATAGCCGGAACCACTCCTGGAGATGACCATAGTATGAGGAGTTCATGTATTCACCACGTGTTAATGGGTTGATCTGGTTCTTTATTAAAAGGAGAACCTTAATATCACGTAGTTTCCATTAGGACCCCGCTGCCACGGGAGGGATGGACAATAGATGACATGCAAGTTCTTTTCCCTAAGCACGTATGACTACATACGGAATACATGCCTTCATTAGATTGACGAACGGGAGCTAGTTACATATCTCTCCGTGTTATAGCTGTTACATGATGAATCACATCCGTCACACTCATCCATCACCAATCCACTGCCTACGAGTCTTTTACTACTGGTCCTTGCTATGTTACTTTGTCCAGGCTTGTCCCTTGCTACAAAAGGGATTGGGCCACTTTGCTACTAATGTTGCTACTGTTGTTACTTTGCTGCTGCTGCTACTGTTGTTCCTTACTACTTCGTTGTTACTTGTTGCAAGACCTTTTTCGTCTCTGTTGTCGGGGAAGAATAGTTCCCCGTCCATGTGCAACTTACTGGCGCCATTGATACAACAGTTAGGAATAGTCTGCCGTCAACAGATCTGTTTCTGACACCGTTGCTATCATACTACTTTGCTAGTGATACTTTGCTTGCAGACACTAATCTTTTAGGTGTGGTTGATTCTGACAAACTCAGCTGCTAATACTTGAGAATATTCTTTCCTTTCCCCTTGTGGCGAATCAACAAATTTGGGTCGAATACTCTACCCTCGAAAACTGTTGCGATCCCTACACCTGTGGGTTATCAAGACTATTTTCTGGCGTCGTTGCCGGGGAAGCACAGCTATATTCTCCGAGTCACTTGGGATTGACGTCTGCTGGTCACTATGAGGAATCCGAAAGATCCAAGAATTAAAATATTGCCTTCCACTACGAGGAGAGGTAAGGAACTGCCATCTAGCTCTGCACTTGATTCACCTTCAGTTTTGAGTAAGTTTGCGACATCGCCTCCTGCTAGAAATCTTGATATGTCGCCTGTGCTTGATGATGCTACTTTCTGCTGCCCATGATGCTATGCTTGATACTATGCCTGATGATGATATGCTTGATACTGTGCCTGATAATGCTATGCCTGATACTCCTTTGCCACTAGGTGCATTCCTTGATGCACAAATTGCTAGAGTTGCTGCTAGATGTGATGATACTTCTGAAACTGTTGATCCTATTGAAGTAGAACCTGCTACTATGCATGAATTGCTTGTTATGCCTGAGCGCTATGTTATGGAGGGAGAGATAGCTGAGGACTTTCTTGCGTCTAAGGATAGCTATGATGTTGAGAAACTACTACTTAAGTGGAAAGAAAAATCTCTGAACGCTAGGATGAAATACGACCCGAAGTTTCCCACTTCGCCTATCTTTGTGACCGATAAGGATTATGAATTCTCTGTCGACCCCGAGTTAATCACTCTGGTCGAGTCTGATCCTTTTCACGGTTATGAGTCTGAAACGGTTGTAGCCCATCTTACCAAACTACACGATATAGCCACCATATTCACTAGTGAGGAAAAGATCCGCTACTACTATATCCTCAAGCTATTTCCTTTCTCGCTAAAGGATGATGCTAAGACTTGGTTCACTTCTCTTGCTCCTGGTTGTGTGTGTAGCCCCCAAGATATGATCTACTACTTCTCTGAAAAATGTTTCCCTGCCCATAAGAAGCAAGCTGCCTTGCACGAAATATACAACTTTGCTCAAGCTCAGGAAGAGAGTCTCCCACAAGCTTGGTGGAGGCTCATCCAACTACTGAATGCTTTTCCTGATCACCCTCTTGAGAAGAATGAAATACTTGGCATCTTCTATAATGCACTTACCGATGCTTCCAAAGACCACATAGATAGCTGTGTTGGTTGTGTTTTTAGGGAACGAACTGTAGAACAAGCTGAGATTCTACTTAATAACATATTGTGCAATGAGAATGATTGGACTATTCCCGAACCACCACCTAAGCCAACTCCGAAGAAAAGAGGTATTCTATTCCTCAGTCCTGAAGATATGCAAGAAGACAAGAAATCTATGCGAGAGAAAGGCATTAAATATGAAGATGTCAAAAATCTACCACCTATCAAAGAGATCCATGGTCTCGATAACCCGATACAGGTAGTAGAAGTAAATTCTCTGCGTAGGTTTGATGAGAGTGATATTCCTTTTGATAAACCTACTAGCTTATGCATGGATGAATTTTATAACTATGTTGCCAAACAATAGAGTTTCAATGATTATGTTAGCATACAATTGGAACGAAATGCTCGTATTCTTAGTCATTTAAGTACTTGTGTGGACAGAAATGTCAATGATCTTAAGCTCTTGAGTAAACATGCCTCTATGGTTACTACTCAAGTAGAACAAGTACTTAAAGCTCACAATGACTTGCTCAGCGAGTTGAATGACAATTCTGTCAGAGTCGTCACTAGAGGTGGTAGAATGACCCAGGAACCTTTATATCCTGAGGATCATCCGAAGAGAATTGAACAAGATTCTCAAGGAGTTAGCACTAATGCACCTAGTCATCCTAGAAAGAAGAAGAAAGATGCTAGGAATCTGCACGCTAGCAACCCTGTTGCTGCTACACCTAAGAGTCCAAACGATGCATCTGTCTCTGATGCTGAAACACAATCTGGTGATGAACATGAGCTTAATGATAATATCAATAGTGATGTTCACGAAGATGCTCAACCTAGCAATGAAAAGGATGTGGAGATTGAACCTGTTGATCTTGATAACCCACAGCCTAAGACTAAGATATATGATAAGAATGACTTTGCTGCTATGAAGCATGGTCAAGAAAGGGAACCATGGGTTCAGAAACCCATGCCCTTTCCTCCCAAACCATCCAAGATAAAGGATGATGAGGATTTTGAGCGATTCGTTGAAATGCGCAGACCTGTCTTTCTGCAAATGCGTCTGACAGATATGCTCAAAATGTCTCCCTATGCTAAGTACATGAAGGATATTGTGACTAATAAGAGGAGGATACCTGAGGTTGAGATTTCCACCATGCTTGTTAATTATACCTTCAAGGGTGGAACTCCTAAGAAACTAGGTGATCCCGATGTGCCCACTATACCTTGCACTATTATAGGTAACTACGTTAAAACTGCTTTATGCTACCTTGGAGCCGGTGTTAGTGTTATGCCTCTCTCTCTTTATCGTAGACTTGAAATGGATAAGTTGACACCCACTGTAATCTCTCTGCAAATGACCGACAAATCAACTGCTTTCCCTATCGGCATTTGCGAGGGTGTGCCTGTTGTGGTTTCCAATGTCACTATCTTAACAGACTTTGCTATCTTGGATATTCCTGAGGACGATGCCATGGCGGTCATCCTCGGAAGACCCTTTTCAAACACTGCAGGGGCTGTTATAGATTGCAACAAAGGCAATGTCACTTTACATGTCAATGGTAATGAGCATACGGTGCACTTTACGAAGAAACAATATCGAGTACATTGCACCAATGCTATCGAAAAAACTTCATCGATTCTTATTGGGAGCTTTGAATGTCCTATTCCTCGTGTCAAGATGAAGTATGATTTGCTTGTTGGGGAGATACACATCCCCATTGAGGTGACCTAGTGGCTATTCGAAAATTATCCGTTCTCTTTTGCGATTCGAAAATGTTTGTCGAGGAGACTTGATCAACCTCATTGACGGATTTCTTTCGATGACCATGAGATGGACGAATCGAGGAGTCACAAACCTCTGTTCCAAGCTTTCACCTTCGGTTGCTTAGAAGAAAAATGATAGGTTTAGTTTAGTTTTCCCTGTTTTCCGTTTTTGCGTTCGATAGAAAAGTACCCCGAAAATAAAAGTTCTCTGAACGTCGTGAAAATCTAGTATGATTTTTTCTGGAATTTTTGAAAAATTCTGAGACAAAGAGCTTGTCTGGGGGCTGCACCAGTGGGCCACAAGCCCTGATGGCGCGGGTACCCCCTGGCCGCGCCACCCAGGCTTGTGGGTCCCACAGGCACCCCCTTCACTCATTCTTGCTCTTATATCCTTCTCCTACCTCCAGAAAAAATTGGTTCGCAGCTCAAACCCGTGTTCTTGCTCCTCTTGCTGGGATTTTCGATCTCTTTGCTCAAATCACTGTTCTCCGAACTGTTTTGGGGAAATTACTCCTTGGTAAGACGTGACTCCTCCATTGGTCCAATTAGGTTTTGCTCTAGTGCCTTATACTCTGCCTATTTTTGCTGCCTTGGTGTTCTTGAGCTTTGCTCTTCATAGGCAGATGTATTAATGGCAAGATTGAGCATTGTCATCTCTGCGCACCCGACCTTAGTATCCTTAAGAGCGCAGTGACGGGTGACAAAAGCTTCAACGTGGGAGCTATAATAGCAAGGAGACTGAATAAGAATGCTAATGAAGGGGATTTCTTTGGTGGGATCTATGCCACTCGCATAGCAGATTTTCTTGGAGTACCCATTCGCGAAGGAGATCCCCCACTCCATACAACTTTCCTTGACCGCGTCACTTTGACACGCTACCAGTTCCTTGAGAGGGATGACGAATCCCTCCTATACCGATTGGTATTTAACCGGCAACGTGTTTTCCATATTACCCTTCCTGCTCCTGCCTTCTTTGACTTTCAGGTAAAATGAAGATATTACATAACCAGAGGAGAGGCAGAGGAGTATGAGAGGGAGTCAAAGGTTGCTCGTCTCCGTGAGGCAGCTATTCACGCAGTGGCTGTAAAGCTCCCTATAACCCCCATTATGATTTTGGGTTTCTCCAGGACCATCCTTGGGAGTAGACCAACTTAGGCCAAAAGCCTAAGCTTGGGGGAGTGCGTGTTCTCACCGACTTTACATTCTTGCTTTTGCTTTCACTTTGTTAGCCGGTGTTCACACTTTGCCACTATATCATCCATGCTAGTTTATTTTCTTATTCTCGTTTTCTTTTCGTGTGTCTGTCTAGTTTGAGAAAAAAACCAAAAATATTTTCTTTTTCTTCTTCTGCTTGTTGGGAGCTTTCCCGTGTAAATAGTTTTCTTTTTCTTTGGGTCAGGTTAGAAGATATTGGTTATAATGTTTAGTGGCTCTTGCATGCATACCTGTTTAGCTTTCAAAGAGCCATATTACTTTGTCTTCTCCTTTGTGTTTGCCTGCAAATTCCAGCTTTAGTCCAATGCACGAGCACGCTTATTATTGTTCACATCGTTGGGTCGTGCAAGTGAAAGGCAATAATGATGATATATGATGAAGTGACTCAGCGTGGAAAAGCTGGTATGAACTCGATCTATTTTGTTTTTGTAAATATGACTAGCTCATCATGCCTGATTCGGCTTTGTTGTGAGAGAAACATGTTTGGAATGACAACTTAGAGATCATAGTTGCTTATGCCATGCTTACTTAGCTAGGAGCTTATAATGGTTTGTCTTGGATGCCCACATGAATGTTGAGATGACGGTGTTGTAGTATGATAGGATGGTATCCTCCTTTGAATTTTTCAAGTGGCTTGACTTGGCGCATGTTCACGCATGTAGTTGAAACAAAATCAACATAGCCTCTATGATATTCATGTTCATGTTGATTTATGTCCTACTCATGCTTGCACTCAATGTTAGTTAATCTCAATGCATTTTGATGACTGTTGTCGCTCTCTAGTTGGTCGCTTCCCAGTCTTTTGCTAGCCTTCACTTGTACTAAGCGGGAATACTGCTTGTGCATCCACTTCCCTAAACCGAAAGTTGTTCCATGTGAGTCCACCATACCTACCTATACGCGGTATCTACCTGCCATTTCAAGTAAATTTGAATGTGCCACTCTCTAAATCTTCAAGAAATAATCTGTTTTGCATGCCCGAACCACTCATGTGGTGACACGGGGCTATTGGTATCTTCCTTGCTAGGCGTTTATCCTCGATATGTGTTTATTCACTATCATTCGCGAGAAAGGGGCCGGTAATTGGAATTCCAGCTCCATGCTCAAATCGAAAAGATAATTGCAAACAAAACTCCCCCAGGATTGATGTTGGTATGGACGGTACCCGAGGATTCGGCTAGCCGTGGAGTGTGATTGATTGGTGGTGGGGGAGTCAAAACTTTACTTTTCTGTTTGGGAACCGCCTATAGCATGTGTAGCGTGGAAGTGTTGAGAACTCTCAGTCATTGCGTTGACAATGAAAGCATGCCACCGAAAATTATTATCTCTATTTTCAAAGCTTGAGCTCTAGCACCTCTGCAAATCAATGCTTCCCTCTGCGAAGGGCTTGTCTATTTTTGTTCCTGTCGAGTCATCCTCCTCTTATAAAAGCACCAAATAGAGAGCACCTCTGTCATTTTTATGCTTTTCTTTTAACTGTGTTGAGTATGACTATGACTGAATCTTCATTGCCTTGAATTACAATGTTTAGTCAGCCCTTGGTCTTTGAAGGTGCTCTGCATTTATGTTTTGCGGTCTCAGAAAGAGCTAGCGAGATACCATCTGTTCGTACTGCTTCATGATTGTTTTGATTGAAGTGTTGACATTTGAGGCTTATTATTATTTGCTCGCTAGTTGATTATGCCATTGATATGTGTTTACTGTGAGACCTAGATGTCATTTGCTTATGTGGTTTGCTTGTGATCTTGCTGAAATTCTGGTTATGAGTTAGACTTAGTTGCAACAACAAGATCAAACAGAGTTCGTCAAAGTTTTCTTTTGTCTCTTTCAGTTTGTCAACTGAATTGCTTGAGGACAAGCAAGGCTTCAAGCTTGGGGGAGTTGATACGTCTCCAACGTATCTACTTTTCCAAACTCTTTTGCCCTTGTTTTGGACTCTAACTTGCATGATTTGAATGGAACTAACCCGGACCAAAGTTGTTTTCAGCAGAATTGCCATGGTGTTGTTTTTGTGCAGAAATAGAAGTTCTCGGAATGTCCTGAAAATTTACGGAGAATTTTTCTGGAATAAAAGAAAAATACCTGCGCAAAGATCCACCGAAGGGGGAGTGCCAGTGGGCCACAAGCCCACAGGCCGCGGCCACCCCCTAGGCCACGCCGTGAGGGCTTGTTGGGCCCACGTGGCACCACCGCCCCCAAACTCAGCTATATATCTTCCGTCTCGCCCGAAAAAAAAAATCACAGAGAAGGTTTCATCGTGTTTGACGATACGGAGGCCCCGCCACCTCCTGTTCTTCATCTGGAGGGCAGATGTGGAGTCCGTTCTGGGCTCCGGAGAGGGGAAATCGTCGCCATCGTCATCATCAACTTTCCTCCATCGACAATTCCATGATGATCTTCACCGTTTGTGAATAATCTCATCGTAGGCTTGCTGGATGGTGATGAGTTGGATGAGAACTATCATGTAATCCAGTTAGTTTTGACGGGGGTTGATCCCTAGTATCCACTATGTTCTAGATTGATGTTGCTACTACTTTGCCATGCTTTATCCTTGTCACTAGGGCCCGAGTGCCATGATTTCAGATATGAACCTATTATGTTGTCGCCAATATATGTGTGTTTTAGATCCTATCTTGCAAGTTGTAGTTACCTACTATGTGTTATGACCCGGCAACCCCGGAGTGACAATAGCCGGAACCACTCCCGGAGATGACCATAGTATGAGGAGTTCATGTATTCACCACGTGTTAATGCGTTGGTCCGGTTCTTTATTCAAAGGAGAACCTAAACATCCCATAGTTTCCATTAGGACCCCGCTGCCACGGGAGGGATGGACAATAGATGTCATGAAGTTCTTTTCCCTAAGCACGTATGACTACATACGGAATACATGCCTACATTAGATTGACGAACGGGAGCTAGTTACATATCTCTCTGTGTTATAGCTGTTACATGATGAATCACATCTGTCACACTCATCCATCACCGATCCACTGCCTATGAGTCTTTTACTTCTGGTCCTTGCTATGTTACTTTGTCCAGGCTTGTCCCTTGCTACAAAAGGGATTGGGCCAATTTGCTACTACTGTTGCTACTGTTGTTACTTTGTTGTTGCTGCTACTGTTGTTCCTTGCTACTTTGCTGTTACTTGTTGCAAGACTTTTTCGTCTCCGTTGCGGAGGAAGAATAGTTCCCCGTCCACGTGCAACTTACTGGCGCCATTGATACAACAGTTAGGAATAGTCTGCCGTCAACAGATCTATTTCTGACACCCTTGCTATCATACTACTTTGCTACTGATACTTTGCTTGCAGACACTAATCTTTCAGGTGTGGTTGAATCTGCCAAACTCAGCTGGTAATACTTGAGAATATTCTTTTGTTTCCCCTTGTGGCGAATCATCAAATTTGGGTCGAATACTCTACCCTCGAAAACTGTTGCGATCCCCTACACTTGTGGGTTATCATTCGGTTACAGGGACCTCATCAGAACTCGCAGATTTGGTCCATTCTGCTTAGTTTTGTATGCTATTACTCACTGTGTTTGCGTCCTGGGGTGCTACAAACGTTCAGCGAACTCCTGGGTCCTACAGAACCTGATCGAACCTAATAGATTTTATACATTTTGGCCCATTTGCTATGCTATTACTCAGTGATTTTGGGTCCCGGGACGACCCGAACTTTCCGCGAACTCCACGGAGCGGTTACGGGGACCTTGTCAAAAGTCGCATATTTGTTCCTTTTTGGCCAATTTGATGTGCTATTACTCAGTGATTTTTCGTCACGGGGTGAAACGAACATTCCGCGAACTCTAGGAACCGGTTATGGGGACCTCGTCAAAATTCGCAGATTATGTCCATTCTTCTCAGTTTTTTATGATATTACTCACTGATTTTGGGTCCCGGGGCAATCTTAATGTTCCGTGAACTCCACGGACCGGTTATAGGGACCTCATTAAAACTCGTAGATTTTGTCCATTCTGGACAGTTTTCTATGCTATTACTCAATGATTCTTGGTCCCGGGGCGATACGAACGTTCCACGAACTCCGGTGACCGGTTACAGGGACCTCGTTAAAACTCGCAGATTTTATACATTCTCGCCGGTATTGTATGCTATTACTCACTGATTTTGGGTCCCGGGGCAATCCAAACGTTCCGCGAACTCTGGGGACCGGTTACGGAAACCTCGTCAAAACTCACAGATTTGGTCCATTCTGGCGAGTTTTCCATGCTATTATACACTTATTTCGAGTCGCGGGGAGATACGAACGTTCGGGGAATTTCAGGGTCCGGTTAGGGGGGCATTAAAACTAGCAGATTTTAAACGTTCTGGATAGTTTTGTATGCTATTACTCACTAATTTTGGGTCCCGAGGCGATTCGAACGTTCCGCGAACTCTGGGGACCGGATACGGGGACCGCGTCAAAACCATAGATTTGGTCCATTCTCGTCAGTTTTGCATTCTGTTACTCACTGATTTTGGCTCGCGGGGCGATACGAGCGTTCAAGGAACGTCGGGATCTGGTTACGAGGACCCCACTAAAACTCGCAGATTTTATACATTCTCGCCAGTTTTGTATGCTATTACTCACAGATTTTCGGTCCCGGGGCAATTCGAATGTACCGGGAACTCCGGGGACCGGTTGCAGGGACCTCGTCAAAACTCAGTGATTTGGTCCATTCTGGCCACTTTTCCATGCTATCACTCACTGATTTTGGGTCGCGGGGCCATGCAAACGTTCGGGGAACTTCGTTGTTCCGTTACGGGGACCTTGTCAAAACTCGCAGATTTGGTCCATTCTGCGCAGTTTTGTATGCTATTACTCGATGATTTTGGGACCCGGGGCAATACGAACATTCACAGAATTCCAGGGACTCGTTACGGGGACCTCGCCATAACTCGCAGATTTTGTCAATTCTGGCCAGTTTTCCATGCTATTACTAAGTGATTTTGGGTCCCGGGGCGATGCGAATGTTCGAGGAACTTCAAGGTCCGGTTACGGGGACCTCCTCAAAACTCGCAAATTTTATACATTCTGGCCGTTTTGTATGTTATTACTCACTGATTTTGAGTCACGGGGCGATCCGAACGTTCTGCGAACTATGGGGACCGGTTACGGGGACCTCGTCAAAACTCGCATGCTTGATCCATTCTAACCAGTTTTCTATGCTACTACTCACTAATTTTGTGTCCCGGGGCAATACGAATGTTCCACGAACTCCGGGGACCGGTTACGGGGACCTCGTCAAAACTCGCAGATTTGGTCCATTCTGGCCAGTTTTGTATGATATTACTCACTAATTTTGGGTCCCGGGGCGATCTTAACGTCCGCGAACTCCAGGACCCGGTTACAGGGACCTCGTCAAAACTTGCAGATTTCGTCCATTCTGGCCTGTTTTCTATGCTATTACTCAATGATTTTGGGTCCCGGGGCGATACGTACGTTCCACGAACTCTGGTGATCGGTTACGTGGACCTCGTCAATACTCGTAGATTTGGTCCATTCTCGCCAGTTTTCCATGCTATTACTCACTAATTTTGGGTCTCGGGGCTATACAAACGTTTCCCAAACTCGAGGGACCGGTTACGGGGACCTCATCAAAACTCGCAGATTTAGTCCATTCTGGTCAGTTTTCCATGCTATTACACACTGATTTCGGGTCGCGGGGCGATAAGAATGTTCGGGGAACTTCGGGGTTCGGTTACGGGGACCTCATCAAAACTCGCAAATTTTATACATTCTCGCGATTCGAACGGTCCGCGAACTCTGGTGACCGGTTACAGGGACCTCATGAAAACTCGCAGATTTGGTCCATTCTGGCCAGTTTTCCATGCTATTACTCACTAATTTTGGGTCGTAGGGCGATGCAAACATTCTCGGAACTTTGGTGTACGGTTACGGGGACCTCGTCAAAACTCGCACACTAGATGCATTCTAGCCAGATTTCAATGCTATTACTCACTAATTTTGTGTCCTAGGGCGATACGAACGTTCCGCGAACTCCGGGGACCGGTTACGAGGACCTCGTCAAAACTCGCCGATTTGGTCCATTATGTTTAGTTTTGTATGATATTACTCACTGGTTTTGGGTACCGGGGCAATCTTCACGTCCGCGAACTCGAGGGACCAGTTACAGGGACCTCGTCCAAGTCGCAAATTTGGTCCATTCTGTCCAGTTTTCTATGCTATCACTCAATGATTTTGTATCCCGGGGGGATACGAACATTCCACAAACTCCGGTGATCGGTTACGGAGACCTCATCAAAACTCGCAGATTTTGTCCTTTCTGGCCAGTTTTGCATTCTATTACTCACTGATTTTGGGTCACGGGGCGATATGAATGTTTGGGGAACTTCGGGATCTCGTTACAGGGGACTTCTTCAAAACTCGCAGATTTTATACATTTTGGCTAATTTCGTATGCTATTACTCACTGATTTTGGGTCCCAGGGCGATTCAAGTATTCCTCGGACTCTGGGAACAGGTTAAAAGGACCTCGTAAAAACTAGCATATTTGGTCCATTCTGGCCAGTTTTCCATGCTATTACTCACTTATTTTGGGTCGCGGGGCGATGCAAACGTTCGGGGAACTTTGGTGTTCGGTTACGGGGACCTCGTCAAAACTAGCAGATTTGGCCAATTCTGCCTAGTTTTGTATGCTATTACTCACTGACTTTGTGTCCCGGGGCGATACTAATGTTCCGCGAACTTCGGGGACCTGTTCCGGGGACCTCGCCAAAACTCATAGATTTGGTCCATTCTGGCTAGTTTTGCATGATATTACTCACTGATTTTGGGTCCCGGGGTGATGCGAACGTTCAGGGAACTTCAGGGTCCGGTTATGGGGACCTCGTCAAAACTCGCAAATTTTATACATTCTGACCGGTTTTCTATGCTATTACTCACAAATTTTGGGTCACGGGGCGATCCGTACGTTCCGCCAACTCTGGAACCGTTTATGGGAACCTCGTCAAAACTCGCACACTTGGTCCATTCTAGCCAGTTTTCTATGCTATGACTCACTAATTTTGTGTCCCGGGGTGATACAAACGTTCCTTGAACTCCGGAGACTGGTTATGAGGACCTCCTCAAAACTCACAGATTTTATACATTACGGCCACATTTGTATGCTATTACTCACTGATTTTGGATCCCGGGGCGATTCGAATTTTGTGCGAACTTTGAGGACCGGTTATAGGGACCTCGTCAACACTCGCAGATTTGGTCCATTCTGTTCACTTTCCATGCTATTACTCGCTGATTTTGGGTCACCGGGCGATGCAAACGTTCGGGGAACTTCAGGGTCCGGTTATGGGGACCTCGTCAAAACTCGCACACTTGATCCATTCTAGCCAGTTTTCTATGCTATTACTCACTAATTTTGTGTCCCGGGGCTATACGAACGTTCCGCGAACTCCGGGGACCGGTTAGGGAGACCTCGTCAAAACTCGCAAATTTGGTCCATTCTGGCTAGTTTTTATGATATTACTCACGGGGCGATCCAAACATTCCGCGAACTCTAGGGACCAGTTACAGGGACCTCATCAAAACTCGCACACTTGATCCATTCTAGCCAGTTTTCTATGCAATTACTCACTAATTTTGTGTCCTTGGGTGATACGAACGTTCCACAAACTCCGGGGACCGGTTTCGGGGACCTCGTCAAAACTCGCAGATTTGGTCCATTCTGGCTAGTTTTGTATGATATTACTCACTGATTTTGGGTCCCGTGGCGATCTTAACGTCTGTGAACTCCAGGGACCAGTTATAGGGACCGTGTCAAAACTCGCAGATTTGGTCCATTCTAGCCAGTTTTCCATGCTATTACTCACTGATTTTGGTTCCCGGGGTGATACGAATGTTTTGCGAACTCCAGGGACCAGTTACGGGGACCTCGTCAAAATTCGCAGGTTTAATCCATTCTGGCCAGTTTTCCATGCTATTACACGTTGATTTCGGGTCGCGGGGTGATACGAATATTCGGGGAACTTCGGGGTCCGGTTGCGGGGACCTCACCAAAACACGTAGATTTTATACATTCTAGCTAGTTTTGTATGCTATTACTCACTAATTTTGGGCTCCTAGGTGATTCGAACGTTCCACGAACTCCGGGGACCGGTTACGGGGACCTCGTCAATACTCGCAAGTTTGGTCCATTCTGACCAGTTTTCCATGCTATTACTCAGTGATTTTCTGTCGCGGAGCGATACGAACGTTCAGGGGACTTCGCGGTCCGGTTATGGGGACCTCATCAAACTCGCAGATTTTATACATTCTCGCTAGTTTTGTATGGTATTACTCATTGATTTTGGGTCCGGGGCGATCCGAACGTTCCGCAAACTCTAGGGACCGGTTAGGGGGACCTCGTCAAAACTGGCAGATTTGGACCATTCTGGCCAGTGTTCTATGGTATTACTGAGTGATTTTTTGTCCCGGGGTGATACGAACATTCCCCGAACTCCGGGGACTGGTTATGGGGACCTCGTCCAAACTCGCATATTTGGTCCATTCTAGCTAGTTGTGTATGATATTATTCACTGATTTTTGGTCCTGGGGTGATCTTAACATTCTGCGAACTTCGGGGACCAGTTACGGGACCGCGTCAAAACTAGCAGATTTGTATGCTATTACTCACTGATTTTGGGTCCCAGTGTGATTTAATACATTTGGGCCAGTTTGGTATGCTATTACTCACTGATTTTGTGTCTTGGGGCGATCCGAACGTTCCGCGAACTCTGGGGACCGGTTACAGGGACCTCGTCAAACTCGCAGATTTGGTCCATTCTAGCCAGTTTTCTAGGATAATACTGACTAAATTTGGGTCACGGGGCGATACGAACGTTTCGCGAACTACGGGGACCTCGACAAAACTCGCTGAGTTGGTCCATTCTCGCTAGTTTTCTATGCTATTACTCAATGATTTTGGGTCGTGGGACGATACGAACCTTCGAGGAACTTCGGAGTCCGGTTACACGGACCTCATAAAAATCATAGATTTTACACATTCTGGATGGTTTTTTATGCTATTACTCATTGATTTTTGGTCCCGGGCGATCCGAACGTTCCGCAAACTTTGCAACCAGTTACAGGAACATCGTCAAAACTCACAGATTTGGTCCATTCTGGCCAATTTTCTATGCTATTACTCAGTGATTTTTTGTCCCGGGGTGATACGAACATTCTGCAAACTCCGGGGACCGGTTACGGAGACCTCGTCAAAACTCACACATTTAGTCCATTCTGGCCAGTTTTCCATGCTATTACCCACTGATTTCGGGTCGCGCGGCGATACGAATGTTCGGGGAACTTTGGAGTCCGGTTACGGGGACCTCACTTGTAGATTTTATACATTCTGGCTAGTTTTGTATGCTATTACTCACTAATTTTGTGTCCCAGGGCAATACGAATGTTGCACGAACTCCGGGGACCGGTTACGGGGACCTCGTCAAAACTCGCAGATTTGGTCCATTCTGGCCAGTTTTGTATGATATTACTCACTGATTTTGGGTCCCGGGGCGATCTTAACATCCGCGAACTCCAGGACCCGGTTACAGGGACCTCGTCAAAACTTGCAGATTTCGTCCATTCTGGCCTGTTTTCTATGCTATTACTCAATGATTTTGGGTCCCGGGGCGATACGTACGTTCCACGAACTCTGGTGATCGGTTACGTGGACCTCGTCAATACTCGTAGATTTGGTCCATTCTCGCCAGTTTTCCATGCTATTACTCACTAATTTTGGGTCTCGGGGCTATACAAACGTTTCCCAAACTCGAGGGACCGGTTACGGGGACCTCATCAAAACTCGCAGATTTAGTCCATTCTGGTCAGTTTTCCATGCTATTACACACTGATTTCGGGTTGCGGGGCGATACGAATGTTCGGGGAACTTCGGGGTTCGGTTACGGGGACCTCATCAAAACTCGCAAATTTTATACATTCTCGCGATTCGAACGTTCCGCGAACTCTGGTGACCGGTTACAGGGACCTCATGAAAACTCGCAGATTTGGTCCATTCTGGCCAGTTTTCCATGCTATTACTCACTAATTTTGGGTCGTAGGGCGATGCAAACATTCTGGGAACTTTGGTGTCCGGTTACGGGGACCTCGTCAAAACTCGCACACTAGATGCATTCTAGCCAGATTTCAATGCTATTACTCACTAATTTTGTGTCCTAGGGTGATACGAACGTTCCGCGAACTCCGGGGACCGGTTACGGGGACCTCGTCAAATCTCACCGATTTGGTCCATTCTGTCTAGTTTTGTATGATATTACTCACTGATTTTGGGTACCGGGGTAATCTTCACGTCCGCGAACTCGAGGGAGCAGTTACAGGGACCTCGTCCAAGTCGCAGATTTGGTCCATTCTGGCCAGTTTTCTATGCTATCACTCAATGATTTTGTATCCCGGGGCGATACGAACATTCCACAAACTCCGGTGATCGGTTACGGAGACCTCATCAAAACTCGCAGATTTTGTCCTTTCTGGCCAGTTTTGCATTCTATTACTCACTAATTTTGGGTCACGGGGCGATACGAACGTTCGGGGAATTTCGGGATCTGGTTACAGGGGACTTCTTCAAAACTCGCAGATTTTATACATTTTGGCTAATTTCGTATGCTATTACTCACTGATTTTGGGTCCCAGGGCGATTCAAGTGTTCCTCGGACTCTGGGACAGGTTAAAAGGACCTCGTAAAAACTCGCATATTTGGTCCATTCTGGCCAGTTTTCCATGCTATTACTCACTTATTTTGGGTCGCGGGGTGATGCAAACGTTCGGGGAACTTTGGTGTTCGGTTACGGGGACCTCGTCAAAACTAGCAAATTTGGCCAATTCTGCCTAGTTTTGTATGCTATTACTCACTGACTTTGTGTCCCGGGGCGATACTAATGTTCCGCGAACTCCGGGGACCAGTTCCGGGGACCTCGCCAAAACTCATAGATTTGGTCCATTCTGGCTAGTTTTGCATGATATTACTCACTGATTTTGGGTCCCGGGGCGATGCGAACGTTCGGGGAACTTCAGGGTCCGGTTATGGGGACCTCGTCAAAACTCGCAAATTTTATACATTCTGACCGCTTTTCTATGCTATTACTCACAAATTTTGGGTCACGGGGCGATCCGTACGTTCCGCCAACTCTGGAACCGTTTATGGGAACCTCGTCAAACTCGCACACTTGGTCCATTCTAGCCAGTTTTCTATGCTATGACTCACTAATTTTGTGTCCCGGGGTGATACAAACGTTCCGTGAACTCCGGAGACCGGTTATAGGGACCTCGTCAAAACTCGCATATTTGGTCCATTCTGGCTAGCTTTGTATGATATTACTCACTGATTTTAGGTCCCGGGGCGATACAAACTTTCGCGAACTCCGGGGACAGCGTCAAAACTCGCAGATCTGGTATCTTCTGGTTTTTGGGTCCCAGGGGTGATGCGAACGTTCGGAGAACTTCAGGGTCCGGTTATGGGGACCTCGTCAAAACTCGCAGATTTTATACATTCTCGCCGGTTTTGTATGCTATTACTCACTGATTTTGGGTCCCGGGGCGATCCAAACGTTCCACAAACTCTGGGACCGGTTTTGGGGACCTCGTCAAAACTCGCAGATTTGGTCCATTCTGGCCACTTTTCCATGCTATTACTCACTGATTTTGGGTCGTGGGGCGATGGAAACGTTCGGGGAACTCCGGGGAGCGGTTACGGGGACCTCGTCAAAACTCACAGATTTGGTCCATTCTGCCCAGTTTTGTATGCTATTACTCACTAATTTTGGGTCCTAGGGCCATGCAAACGTTCCGTGAACTCTGGTACCGGTTACAGAGACCTCGTCAAAACTCGCAGATTTGGTCCATTCTCGCTAGTTTTCTATGCTATTACTCAATGATTTTTTGTCCCGGGGTGATACGAACATTCCCGAACTCCAGGGACCTCTTCAAATTTCGCAGATTTAGATCATTCTGGCCAGATTTCTATGCTATTCCTCAATGATTTTGGGTCCCGGGGCGATACGAACGTTCCACGAACTACGGTGACCGGTTACGGGGACCTCGTCAAAACTTACAGATTTGGTCCATTCTGGTCAGTTTTGCATTCTATTACTCACTGATTTTGTGTCCCGGGGCGATACAAACGTTCCGTGAACTCCGGAGACCGGTTATGAGGACCTCCTCAAAACTCGCAGATTTTATACATTACGGCCACATTTCTATGCTATTACTCACTGATTTTGGGTCCCGGGGCGATTCGAATTTTCTGCGAACTTTGAGGACCGGTTATAGGGACCTCGTCAACACTCGCAGATTTGGTCCATTCTGTTCACTTTCCATGCTATTACTCGCTGATTTTGGGTCGCCGGGCGATGCAAACGTTCGGGGAACTTCAGGGTCCGGTTATGGGGACCTCGTCAAAACTCGCACACTTGATCCATTCTAGCCAGTTTTCTATGCTATTACTCACTAATTTTGTGTCCCGGGGCTATACGAACGTTCCGCGAACTCCGGGGACCGGTTACGGAGACCTCGTCAAAACTCGCAGATTTGGTCCATTCTGGCTAGTTTTTATGATATTACTCACGGGGCGATCCAAACATTCCGCAAACTCTAGGGTCCAGGGGACCTCCTCAAAACTCGCACACCTGATCCATTCTAGCCAGTTTTCTATGCAATTACTCACTAATTTTGTGTCCTTGGGCTATACGAACGTTCCACAAACTCCGGGGACCGGTTTCGGGGACCTCGTCAAAACTCGCAGATTTGGTCCATTCTGGCTAGTTTTGTATGATATTACTCACTGATTTTGGGTCCCTTGGCGATCTTAACGTTTGTGAACTCCAGGGACCAGTTATAGGGACCGTGTCAAAACTCGCAGATTTGGTCCATTCTAGCCAGTTTTCCATGCTATTACTCACTGATTTTGGGTCCCGGGGTGATACGAATGTTTTGCGAACTCCAGGGACCAGTTACGGGGACCTCGTCAAAATTCGCAGGTTTAGTCCATTCTGGCCAGTTTTCCATGCTATTACACGCTGATTTCGGGTCGCGGGGTGATACGAATATTCGGGGAACTTCGGGGTCCGGTTGCGGGGACCTCACCAAAACACGCAGATTTTATACATTCTAGCTAGTTTTGTATGCTATTACTCACTAATTTTGGGCCCCTAGGTGATTCGAACGTTCCACGAACTCCGGGGACCGGTTATGGGGACCTCGTCAATACTCGCAAGTTTGGTCCATTCTGACCAGTTTTGCATGCTATTACTCAGTGATTTTCTGTCGCGGAGCGATACGAACGTTCAGGGGACTTCGCGGTCCGGTTATGGGGACCTCATCAAACTCGCAGATTTTATACATTCTCGCCAGTTTTGTATGGTATTACTCATTGATTTTGGGTCCGGGGCGATCCGAACGTTCCGCAAACTCTAGGGACCGGTTAGGGGGACCTCGTCAAAACTGGCAGATTTGGACCATTCTGGCCAGTGTTCTATGGTATTACTGAGTGATTTTTTGTCCCGGGGTGATACGAACATTCCCCGAACTCCGGGGACTGGTTATGGGGACCTCGTCCAAACTCGCATATTTGGTCCATTCTAGCTAGTTGTGTATGATATTATTCACTGATTTTTGGTCCTGGGGTGATCTTAACATTCTGCGAACTTCGGGGACCAGTTACGGGGACCGCGTCAAAACTAGCAGATTTGTATGCTATTACTCACTGATTTTGGGTCCCAGTGTGATTTAATACATTTGGGCCAGTTTGGTATTCTATTACTCACTGATTTTGTGTCTTGGGGCGATCCGAACGTTCCGCAAACTCTGGGGACCGGTTACAGGGACCTCGTCAAACTTGCAGATTTGGTCCATTCTAGCCAGTTTTCTAGGATAATACTCACTAAATTTGGGTCCCGGGGCGATACGAACGTTTCGCGAACTACGGGGACCTCGACAAAACTCGCTGATTTGGTCCATTCTCGCTAGTTTTCTATGCTATTACTCAATGATTTTGGGTCGTGGGACGATACGAACCTTCGAGGAACTTCGGGGTCCGGTTACACGGACCTCATGAAAATCATAGATTTTACACATTCTGGACGGTTTTTTATGCTATTACTCATTGATTTTTGGTCCCGGGGCTATCCGAACGTTCCGCAAACTCTGCAACCAGTTACAGGAACCTCGTCAAAACTCACAGATTTGGTCCATTCTGGCCAATTTTCTATGCTATTACTCAGTGATTTTTTGTCCCGGGGTGATACGAACATTCTGCAAACTCCGGGGACCGGTTACGGAGACCTCGTCAAAACTCACACATTTAGTCCATTCTGGCCAGTTTTCCATGCTATTACCCACTAATTTCGGGTCGCGCGGCGATATGAATGTTCGGGGAACTTTGGAGTCCGGTTACGGGGACCTCATCAAAACTTGCAGATTTTATACATTCTGGCTAGTTTTGTATGCTATTACTCACTAATTTTGGGTCCCGAGGTGATTCGAACGTTCCGCAACTGTAGGGACCAGTTACGGGGAGCTCGTCAAAACTCGCAGACTTGGTCCATTCTGGCCAGTTTTCCATGCTATTACTCAGTGATTTTGTGTTGCGGGGCGATACGAACATTCGGGGAACTTTGGAGTCCGGTTATGGGAACCTCATCAAAACTCGCAGATTTTATACATTCTCGCTAGTTTTGTATAGTATTACTCACTAATTTTGGGTCCCGGGGCGATTCGAATGTTCCGTGAACTCTAGGGACCGGTTACGGGGACCTTGTCAAAACTCGCAGATTTAGTCCATTCTGGCCAGATTTTCATGCAATAAGTGAGTGATTTGTGTCACGGGGCGATACGAACGTACCACGAGCTCCGGGGGCCGGTTACTGGTACCTCATCAAAACTCGCAGATTTTGTCTATTCTGGCGAGTTTGCTATGCTATTACTGAGTGATTTTTTGTCCCGGGGTGATACAAACATTCCGCGAACTCCGGGGAGCGCTTATGGGGACCTCATCAAAACTCGCATATTTGGTCCATTCCGGATAGTTTTGTATGATAACTCACTAATTTTGGGTCCCGGGGTGACCTTAACGTTCTGCGAACTCCGGGGACCGACTTGGTCCATTCTCGCTAGTTTTCTATGATATTACTCACTGATTTTGGGTCCCGGACTGATTTTATTCATTCGGGTCAGTTTGGTTTGCTATTACTCACTGATTTTGTCTCTTGGGGCGATCGGAACGTTCCGCGAACTTTGGGGACCGGTTACTCGTACCTCATCAAAACTCACAGATTTGGTCCATTCTGGCTAGTTTTCTATGCTATTACTAAGTGATTTTTTGTCCCGGGGTCATACGAACATTCTGCGAACTCCAGGAACCGGTTATGGGGACATCGTCAAAACTTGAAGATTTGGTCCATTCTGGCTAGTTTTACATGTTATTACTCACCGTTTTTTGGTCCCGGTGTGATACGAACTTTGCATGAATTCCGGGGACCTCAACAAAACTCGCAGATATAGTCCATTCTGCCCAGTTTTGTATACTATTACTCATAGATTTTTGGTCCCGGGGCGATATGAACGTTCCACGAACTATTGTAACCGGTTACACTGACCTCATCAAAACTCACAGATTTGTTCGATTCTGGCCAGTTTTCAATGCTATTACTCACTGATTTTGAGTCCTATGGCGATGCGAACGTTTGGGGAACTTCAGGGTCGGTTATGGGGACCTCTTCAAAACTCGCAGATTTTATACACTCTGGTTGGTTTTGTATGTTATAACTCATTGACTTTGGGTCCCGGGGCAATCCGAACGTTTCGCGAAGTCTGGGAACCGATTATGGGGACCTCCTGAAAACTCGCAGATTTGGCCCTTTCTCGCCAATTTGCAATGCTATTACTTAGTGATTTTGTGTCCCGAAGTGATACGAACGTTCGAGGTACTTCAGGATCTGGTTACGGGGACCTCATCAAAACTCGCAGATTTAATACATTGTTGCCAGTTTTCTATGCTATTACTGAGTGATTTTTTGTCCCGGGGTGATACGATGATTCCGCGAACTCGGGGACCGGTTACAGGGACCTCCTCAAAACTCACATACATTCTGGCTAGTTTTATATGCTATTACTCAATGATTTTAGGTCCCGGGGCGATACAAACATTCCACGAACTCCGGTGACCGGTTACATAGACCTCGTCAAAACTCACATACATTCTGGCTAGTTTTGTATGCTATTACTCACTAATTTTGGGTCCTATGGTGATTGGAACGTTCCGCGAACTCTAGGGACCGGTTACGGGGACCTCGTCAAAACTCACAGGTTTGTCCATTCTTGGCACTTTTCCATGCTCTTACTCACTGATTTTGGGTGGCGGGGTGATGCAAACGTTGGGGGACTTTGGTGTCCGGTTACACGGAGCTCGCCAAAACTCGCAGACTTTGTCCATTCTGCCCAGTTTTGTATGCTATTACTCACTGTGTTTGGGACCCGGGGCGCTACAAACGTTCGGGGAACTCTTGGGTCCGGATACGGGAACCTCGCCAAAACTCACAGATTGTATACATTCGGGACAGTTTGGTATGTTATTACTCACTGATTTTGCGTCCCGGCGCGATCCGAACGTTCCGCGAACTCCGGGGACCTGTTACGGGGACCTCGTCACAACTCGCAGATTTGGTCCATTCTCGCTAGTTTTCTATGCTATTACTCACTTATTTTGGGTTGCGGGGCGATGCAAACGTTCAAGGAACTTTTGTGTCCAAACTAGCAGATTTGGTCCATTCCGCCGAGTTTTGTATTCTATTACTCACTAATTTTGGTCCCGGGGCGATACGAATGTTCCGCGAACTCCGTGGACCGGTTACAGGGACCTCGCCAAAACTCAGAGATTTGGTCAATTCTAGCCAATTTTCCATGCTATTACTCACTGATTTTTTGTCCCGGGGCGATGCGAACGTTCAAGGAATTTCATGGTCCGGTTATGGGGACCTCGTCAAAACTCGCAAATTTTATACATTCTGGACGGTTTTGTATGCTATTACTCACTGCTTTTGGGTCACGGGGCGATCCGAACATTCTGTGAATTCCGGGGACTTGTTACCAGGACCTCGTCAAAACTCGCAGAATTGGTCCATTCTAGCCAGTTTTGTATAATCTTGCTCACTGATTTTAGCTCCCTTGGCGATACGAACGTTTTGCGAACTCCGGTAACCGGCTACGGGTACCTCGACAAAACTCACAGATTTGGTCCATTCTGGCCAGTTTTCTATGCTATTACTCACTAATTTTGGGTCGCGGGACGATACGAACGTTCGGGGAACTTCGGGGTCCAGTTACGGGGACCTAATCAAAACTCGCAGATTTTATACATTCTAGCCAATTTCGTATGCTATTACTCACTCATTTTGGGTCCCGGGGCAATTTGAACATTGCGTGAACTCTCGGGACAGGTTATGGGGACCTCGTCAAACCTCGCAGATTTGGTCCTTTCTGGCCACTTTTCCATGCTATTACTCACTGATTTTGGGTCGCGGGGCGATGCAAACGTTCGGGGAACCCCGGGGAGCGGTTACGGGGACCTCGTCAAAACTCACAGATTTGGTCCATTCTGCCCAGTTTTGTATACTATTACTCACTAATTTTGGGTCACCGGATGATACGAACATTCGCGGAACTTCGAGGTCCGGTTACGGGGACCTCATCAAAACTCACAGATTTTATACATTCTGGACAGTTTTGTATGCTATTACTCATTGATTTTTCGTCCCAGGCCAATCCGAACGTTCCCCGAACTCTAGTACCGGTTACAGGGACTCGTCAAAACTCGCAGATTTGGTCCATTCTGGCTAGTTTTCTATGCTATTACTCAGTGATTTTTTGTCCCGGGGTGATACGAACATTTCGCGAACTCCAGGGACCGGTTACAAGGACCTCGTCAAAATTCACATATTTGGTCCATTCTGGCTAGATTTCTATGCTATTACTCAATGATTTTGGGTCCCGGGGCGATATGAACGTTCCACGAACTCTGGTGACAGGTTACGGGGACCTCGTCAAAACTCGTATATTTGGTCCATTATGGCTAGTTTTACATGTTATTACTCACTGGTTTTGGGTCCCGGGGCGATATGAACGTTTCGCGAACTCCAGGGAACGGTTACGGGGACCTCGTCGAAACTCGCAGATTTGGTCCATTCTGGCCAGGTTTTCATGCTATTATACACACTACAAGAAAAATGCTCAATTATGACCAAAAATATTTACGGTGGTTTAGTTGGTCATTGATCCATGACCAAAATTCTAAAATTAGTCATGGCAAGTCTAAGAGGGTCCGAAGCCCATAATGTTATGACCTTTTGCGTCCATTAGGTCATGATCCTATTGCACAAAATGGTCATTACGATGTGTAGAATTATTTATGATCATATTTAAATGTTAGCGTGACCAAATATAAGACCATAAACATATGTGCGGAGGTGACTGGACGACACCTCATCAATTTTGCCTACGTGTCATGTATAGAGAGCAAAAAATTGTTTTATACGTATATGGATGAAGTAAATTATATTAGATAAATACCAATAGATTATAATTATTCATTTTAATATCCTAAATATTTTATAAAATACTCCCTCTGTTCCTAAATATAAGTCTTTAAAGATGTTTCATTAGTGGACTACATACGGATGTACATAGACATACTTTAGAGTGTAGATTCACTCCTTTTCCTCCGTATATAGACTCCTAGTGACATATCTTAAAATACTTATATTTAAGAACGGAGGGAGTACAATATAATTACCAAAATGAAATATATGATCCCATTCTAATCTCATGATGTGTAGACCCTATTTAGATAAACATTTTTGAAAGGTGGTATAGGGTACCTTAACTTGGTGTTTCAGACAAAAAAACTTAAACATGACATTAAAAAAAATATGTGGGTGAATTTTTCAGTAATACCAAATCACTACACCACGCACTAGATTTGCCTACATATGTGTGTAGGGAAAAATCAATTTCGCTAACAGATAGTTGGTCGGGAAAACTTCTATCTAACTTTTTATCGGTAATACTAATGTATCGTGTCTAACTCGCGGTCGGTAATGCTAAGATATTTCTCGTTCGACTATCGGTCGGAAAATCTCGGATCTCCATCACACTATTTTTCAGAGATTAATGTCGACCGAGTGTTGGTTGCCAACTGGGCCCACCCGTCTTTGCACGCTCGCGAGCCAAAAAATAGCGCCAAACCTCCTTCCTATTTTCACTCGGCCAACAGGTACCACGAACAAATGCAAATTCCCCAAACCTAAATCCTCTCACGCACTTCCTCCGCCGCCGACCGCCCGCCCGCCCGCCCACTATTTCCAGCATGCCGTCACGACGACAGCCAGGTTGTTGCCCTGTCTCCTTCATCCTCGTGCACCCCAACTGCTTAGCATACGAACACTTCTAACCCTAGATTGTGCGCTGCAGTTCGGGGAGAGGCCAAGGCGCGGTGGTGGACGCCGTCGTCCCTCTCAGATCTGAGGCTGGGAGAGAGAGAGAGAGAGAGAGAGAGAGAGAGAATGGGTGGGGAGGAAGGAAAGAGAGGCGGGTCACCTGCGAGAGAGAGAGAGAGCACTCGCACCCTCGCTCATCACCCAGGGTCCGCCACCCCTGCCGCCACAAAGGGCTTCATCCGATTTGTGCTCGCCGGTTTGTTTGAAGAAGGATATGTCCATTGACTGATGTTGCTTCCCCTCCCCAGTGGTGAGCATTCTTTTCACTCTTCTCTCCCTCTCCACCCCTCCCAAACTGGTGTTGCCGTTAGTTTATTTCTTTGATTTTCCCTTTTCCGTTCAGATTAGCCATGACCTGGGATAGTACTTCTGTCCTGCAAGCAGTGTTTTGGCTGTGAGCTCGAGCTCAAGCAGAATGTCAGAAAAGATATTCTATCTACTAATGGGGTAGCCGGCAATGTAGTCTAAGATCTACATCTCGTGTGATTACTGGATATGAGAGGATGAGAACTTGAGAAGAACAAGCTTGATGCTATTATTGAATAAAAAAATCTATGGTACATGTATTCCTTTTAGTAGTGTTGCGGGAAACATTAACTAGCTACTTTTTTATGAACTGGTTGTGATTGATTTGTGAACTTGAGAGCTTGTGAGTTGTAATTTGTGATGTTTGAACCCTTGCGAGACTATTATATTATGCTATGTGTGCTTGAAGATTAATACAAGGGTATTCATCATATGAAAAATCATTACTTAATATATATATATATATATATGATCCACATATCTGTGCTTTGAGATGAGGGACAACCCTGAGAACTAGCTTCAGGTTCCACAAAAAGTCCAAATAATCATACTAATATTTCAGTCTTTTGTTTAACCATTGTAGAATTCTTGCAAAATATGACTATATTTAACTTAGTTCAGTTTTTCTGGAATGAAGATAAAATACATATCTAGCAATTTATATTTCCACAGTAACGCTTCTGTAGATTTTACCATTTATTTTCTCTTTAAATTTGCTTTAGTATTGTAACTTCCAGAATAGTTCACGTATCTCATATTTTCCCAAAATTCTTCTTTGCATCATGTCGTGGTTTTGTCACGGCAGATGTCCTCGTGAAAGGACTTAGTGTTGGAGCCATCGCACCTTGGTGGCGACTCAAAGGGGTTGAACGGGAGCGAGACAGAGATTTACCCAGGTTCGGCCCCTCGTGTGGAGGTAAAAGCCTACGTCCTGCTTTGTGTTGTATTGATGGTGTTTCAATTACAAGGAGGGCGTAACTCGCCTGGCCTAGCACTCGATGATTTCTAACCTGCCCTCTCCTTCCCCGGGACTCGCCTTTATATACAGGTCGAGCCCCTAGGGTTTACAAGAGTCCTTACCATCATGCAAGTCATGATTCTTTCTATCTCTAAGTCGCCGTGCTTTTCAAGACTTGGAGATCATCCCAACGATTAATTCTCCACGAGGATCTTGAACCGCCGTCTAGATCCTGGGCTTACAGGCAAAAGCTTGAATCACCAAAGTATGAGTCGCCCGCTTGGTGACCCGGCCCAACTAGGGCGGGTCACACAACACATAATATCCCCAACATTAGGCCCCAAATTGACCTGAAGCTGATCATTCCAACTCTCACCTAGCCAGGGGCGACTCACTCTGCTCTTTTTACACATCATACGCCTTATCCGCCACCCTATCGTGGAAATATCCAAGTCGCCGAACCGCTTCTTGTTGACATCATCTTCTACCTTTAATCTTGGAAGAAATGATGACGCAATCCCCAACGGATCTTTCGGCACAGATATCCCGAAAATTTTGGCGCTATTATAGCGAATCTTTATCCTGTCGTTAGTTCTCGCGCGAGGCGCCTCGATTCTAGCGCCCGACCCAATAAATAGGCTGGGGGAACGGGGCAGGGAACATCCCCACCTACCCATTTCGTCGACCCCTTCTTCCTCGCGACTGCACCAAGAACTCCATCGCCGCCCGAGGACCTCCGTCTCCGGCCACCGCGTCCGATGCATCCCGAGGCCGACTGAGCGCGCAACACTCGCCGCGGATCTTCCTCGGTCGCCTCCGGTTACCATCATCAGGTCAGTCCTTTGCCATTAGAGGTAGATCTTAGCTCCTCGAGGTTCATCGCTTGTCAGTTTCTTAGAACACCTCGAATGCCCCCATAGACGTTGATTAGTTCACAGCGATAATAATAGGTATCGTAGCGTCGATCATGTCCTGAGTTGATTAGCTCCTGTTTGAGGTTCTAAAAAGGCTTCTGTCAAATCAGCTTTACTGTTCTTACCCTAGCCATAGGTTGTTCTACTTTATCCAGGCCTTTTTTTCATTCAATTTCGCCTGCTCCGTAGATCTACGTGCTACTGCCTGCTATATAAAACCTGTTTGTAGATCCGTACTTCACCATTTTAGCGAACATCTCTGAAGCTCCGAGTTGTCTCCCTTTGAGCAGCAGGAAATTCCTAAATCGCCCTTGTATTTTGACCCGGCTCCTTGTTGGCGAGTCAACAGACTCCCTTAGTCACCCGACAAATGTTTGGCGAGTTAATTGACCTTTTTAATCACTCAGTAAGCACTCGGCGAGTTAATTTATCCGTAATATTTTCCTTTGTAGCTATGGGTACCGTTTTCAAAGCCGATTGGCTCCCGACCAAAGTTACTGAAGCTTTTCTCAATGACTGTTTGAAGACGGGAAATCTTGACCCGAAAGAGGTTATCGGTTGGTGATCCGGGTTTGGAGAAGAAATTCTCAACCCGAAGGAAGGGGAAATAGTTTTCTTAGCTGAGCACCTCGAATGGGGTTTTAAGCCGCCAGGGTCAAAATTCCTCAGAGATGCCATGACTTTCATGAACGTCCGCCTCCAAGACTTAGGACCTAACTCGATTAGTAACTTATGTCAGTTCCAAGTGTTCTGCGAAGCCTACTTGCGGATGGAACCTTCAGTGCCTTTGTTTTGGTATTTTTTCCATTTGAATCGCCACACCGAATTTTCCAATGGCCCTAGCTTGGAACTTGGAGGCGTCAACGTTCAACGCCGTAGGGACTGCTCATTCCCATCACTCGTCATGCCAAGCCATCCCAAAGGCTGGGGCGAGTCTTGGTTTTATTGCCAAGAAACTTCTCCTGAGGGTGAAAACAAGCTCCTTGGCTATAGGGAAGAACGCCTTCCTACAAACTTTAAACTTCCAGACAAGCTTACTGAGAAGAGGAGTCAGATTTTATTCCAATGCTATCCGAGTTACGATCTCTGACAAACAATGGTCTTAATGGGATTGATTTGATCCGCTACTGGGTTGAATGGCGCATCCTTCCCTTAAGTCGCCAAGATGGCTTAATGTGTGAGTTCCATGGCACCTTGGATCATCCCCAATGCTACTTCCGTACAGCACTGACAGAAAATGATATTGTGACCATCATCAAGAAGCTGACCGGCGAGCCCTTGGCCAAGTGTAGCCAAATAGGTCTTAAGCCATTCTGCAAGATCAACCCGGCTCCTAAGGTAAATAACTTAACCCGCCTTTACTTTATTCTTTCCGACTTACTTGAATTCTGATTCTCATAATAAAAATGCCACTTCACAAAGGTGACAAATTTTGGTCCAAGAGGCCGAAAAAGGTGGCCCTGAAGCAAGCCAGGCCGCCCCCAAAAAACAAATCCAAGAGCAAAAGCAAAGCCGCCATTACTGAACCGTCTGATGTGGACGAATCCCAAGTCGGCGACATATCTTGAGAGGTAAAATTCTATCTTCTTTGTCTTGCCATCCATTGCTGTAATTTTGTGTTTACACCTCTGTATCTCTTATGTGTAGAATGATGGCAACGAAAGCCAAGAAGACTCCGTAGAGGTAATTTTTGTTTCCTCTAACTCATCTTCTCCTCCGCCTAAGCCGGCTAGGCGGATTTGTGGGAAGGTTCCCATGTCTCACCCAAATGCTTGTTTGGATCCTAATTTCCTTTTGAAGAAACCTCAACATGCTTCCTATCGGAAAACTCGGAGTCATTCTGGAGACTTGGTGTCCGGGTTACCAGCGAAAACTCCTACCAAGAAGAGGCACAATGAGGTATCCTTTAACAGCTCCCCTTTTGCTTCCTTTTGGATTATACTTATAACTTGCTCATATCTTGAGGTATTACTTTTGCAGAATTCTCCCCCTTCGTCAGGCGACTCAGTGATGTCAGCCCTTCCGCCAATGATCCGCGTTCCAGGGTAAATTCTTATAATACTTACATTTGTCCTGATGATGATGATGTTTGTTTTTAAGTACATCCCCTTCTCTTTTTAGGGCACAAGCGAAGAAAAGGAAAACAGGCGGATCAACATCCAATACAGCTCCAGAGCCTATTGATAAACCGGCACCGACTCACGATAACCCGGCAAAGGATAAATCTGATGACCAAGCAGATCTCCCAAGTTCTCCCAAGGAAGGCACGGAAACGCCCAATCAGCCGAGTCCATTGAAAACGGCAGAAGATCCAAATGCTATAATCATCACTGGTACTAACTTCTGTAAGCCGGCTTCGGCAGTCTTGTCGAAGCACGTATCAACATCAACCCAGCCTTCTATTGGACATGAGATTTCCAAGGCCAAACTATCCCAATACAAAAATCTTGAATTTAAAGAGCTCTGCTCCGGCTTTGCAAGTCGCCTGGAGGCGAGTTATGAAATGGAGAAGAGTTACAGCGGCAGCACTCGACGGGAGACGAAGGCCGCCACCAGGTTTGGGGCCACCAGCCCCAGCAAAGCCTTGAGCTCGTGCAGCCGACCGTCGATCACCGCCAGCTCATCGGTGCGCACGTCGAGGTCCCAGTGATCTTCAGTCGACGGCTCCTCGGAGAAGAGCAGGAGGTTGACCCAATCCCTCTCCAGGCCGATGCTACGGACGTAGAAGAAGGTGTGCTACCATTTTTTGAAGGACTCCTTCCACCTCATCGTCGGAAGCGGCCTGCCGCCTCGTCGGTACACCATCGCGCCACCGTAGGAGTATGGCACGTCGCCATGCATCTGGGAGCGGAAATGAAAAACCTGGCGGAAGAAGGAAGGAAAGGGCCAGAAGCCCAAGTACACCTCGCATAGCATGGTGAAACACCCAAGGTACAATAAGGAGTTAGGCCCTAGATGATGCGTATCGAGCCCATAGAACTCGAGGAACTGCCGGAGAAAGATGCACCCCGGCAACCCGAAGCCAACGAGAAAATGTGTACCAAAGACGATGCACTCACTAACGTGGGGCTCCGGCACGCGCTCCTCGCCGGGTGCACGGGCCTTGACGACCTCCGCAGGCGGAAGCTTCCGCGTCCGCCGGAGATGCTCGATGTGCCCCGCCGTCATGACGGAGCCCTCCCACGAGCCGGAGGGAAGCGCACCCATATCACCGGCCGTTGGCGGTAAGCTGAAGAAGAGGAGGCAAGAGAGACGGCCCCCAGTGGATCGACTGCGGGAAAGTGATGCGGGCGCGAGGAGGAAGGACGGAGGTGAAGAATGACGGTGCAAGAGCTCGTTGGGTACGGGAGTGAGGGGAGGCAATGGAAAACCCGGCCTCCCTCCTTTTAAAGCCCCGGGGAGACGTGGGGGCGTGGGATCTGTTGCGCCAATGTCCCCCCACTAACCCACAATCCCGATGCATTAAAACGCACGGGGAACCCCAATCGGCGGCCCACGGACGAAGTAAATCCGCGCGTGGGCCGAGGCGTGACAGGCCCGGGCCTGTGGCGACGTCCCATCGCACGGGTAGTGGCGGGACCAACATTCACCAGCGGCCACTCATGGCGTTCCCCAGTCGGCGCTAGAACCGAAGCGACGCTGCAGAACCCGGGGTGTCGTGGCGATCGGTTGGGTTGCGGGTGGGTGCAACCTCGGCAGGCTGCCGTTCCAGCCGGCCAGAAGATGCCTCACCGCCTGCTGGCCCCACACGGCCGGTCAACCTCGACAACTCCTTCGGATGCAGGGGAAAATCGTTGGCCCCCTTGTCCAGAGGCCTCCGGACCCTAACGGTTTTGGGGGCTATTGATGGGGATATTACCCTGGGTATACCAAGAGCGGAGATTAGCTGTCTCCAAGACATTTGGGGACCTCCTGTCTGTTGGAAATATGCCCTAGAGGCAATAATAAATTAGTTATTATTATATTTCTTAGTTCATGATAATCGTTTATTATCCATGCTATAATTGTATTGATTGGAAACACAATACTTGTGTGGATACATAGACAAAACACTGTCCCTAGTAAGCCTCTAGTTGACTAGCTCGTTGATCAAAGATGGTCAAGGTTTCCTGGCCATAGGCAAGTGTTGTCACTTGATAACGGGATCACATCATTAGGAGAATCATGTGATGGACTAGACCCAAACTAATAGACGTAGCATGTTGATCGTGTCATTTTGTTGCTACTGTTTTCTGCGTGTCAAGTATTTGTTCCTATGACCATGAGATCATATAACTCACGGACACCGGAGGAATGCTTTGTGTGTATCAAACGTCGCAACGTAACTGGATGACTATAAAGATGCTCTACAGGTATCTCCGAAGGTGTTCGTTGAGTTAGTATGGATCGAGACTGGGATTTGTCACTCCGTGTGACGGAGAGGTATCTCGGGGCCCACTCGGTAATACAACATCACACACAAGCCTTGCAAGCAATGTGACTTAGTGTAAGTTACGGGATCTTGTATTACGGAACGAGTAAAGAGACTTGCCGATAAACGAGATTGAAATAGGTATGTGGATACTGACGATCGAATCTCGGGCAAGTAACATACCGAAGGACAAAGGGAATGACATACGGGATTATACGAATCCTTGGCACTGAGGTTCAAACGATAAGATCTTCGTAGAATATGTAGGATCCAATATGGGCATCCAGGTCCCGCTATTGGATATTGACCGAGGAGTCTCTCGGGTCATGTCTACATAGTTCTCGAACCCGCAGGGTCTGCACACTTAAGGTTCGACGTTGTTTTATGCGTATTTGAGTTATATGGTTGGTTACCGAATGTTGTTCGGAGTCCCGGATGAGATCACGGACGTCACGAGGGTTTCCGGAATGGTCCGGAAACGAAGATTGATATATAGGATGACCTCATTTGGTTACCGGAAGGTTTTTGTGCATTACCGGAAAAGTTTCGGGCTCATTGGTAGTGTACCGGGAGTGTCGGGAGGGGTGCCGGGGACCATCGGGAGGGGTGTCACGCCCCAAGGGGTCTCATGGGCTATGGGAAGAGATAAACCAGCCCCTAGTGGGCTGGAATAAGTTCCCACTAAGGCCCATAAGGTTTGAGAAGGAAAAAACACAAGGTGGAAAGAGTTTCCAAGTGGGAAGGTGGAATCCTACTCCAAGTAGGATTGGAGTAGGACTCCTCCACCTCCAATTTCGGCCAACCCTTGAGGGTTTGAGGCTGCCTCTTCCCTCCCCCTCCCACCTATATATACGGAGGTATTAGGGCTGATTTGAGACGACTTTCTCACGACTGCCCGACCACATACCTCCATAGTTTTTCCTCTAGATCGCGTTTCTGCGGAGCTCGGGCGGAGCCCTGCTGAGACAAGATCATCACCAACCTCCGGAGCGCCGTCACGCTGCCGGAGAACTCTTCTACCTCTCCGTCTCTCTTTCTGGATCAAGAAGGCCGAGATCATCGTCGAGCTGTACGTGTGCTGAACGCGGAGGTGCCGTCCGTTCGGTACTAGATCGTGGGACTGATCGCGGGATTGTTCGCGGGGCGGATCGAGGGACGTGAGGACGTTCCACTACATCAACCGCGTTCTCTAACGCTTCTGCTGTACGGTCTACAAGGGTACGTAGATCACTCATCCCCTCTCGTAGATGGACATCACCATGATAGGTCTTCGTGCGCGTAGGAAAATTTTTGTTTCCCATGCGACGTTCCCCAACACTGTCCCCCCAGGTCGGCTGGCGGTAGCGGGCCAGCCTAGCCAACGCACGCCTAGTCGGCTAGTGATAGTCGGCCCGCCTGGCCAATGCGTGTCAGGCCAATTGGCGGGATTCGGCCTCACCGGCTGGCCCGCCGCCAGCCGGACGGTCGGTCCCCCACCAGTCGGACGACCGGCTCCCGTCCCATCTGGTAATACTCCCGTACGAAGACAAGACAAGAAGAATGATGCAGAGGCTATCACGGCAGCAGTACGGGCTGACATACTCGGCGTGGCCACAGCGCAATGATGAAAGGGTCAGCGAGGCTACAGGGACCCCATCACCATCGACACTGGTCGGGCGAGATGGCCCTATAGCCACGTTCCCCCTTACATGCGCCCGCACGAGTCGGCGCGTCAGCCGCTGATGCACAGGGCCGGCGGGCCCTGCGCCAGACAAGCCCCAATAGCCGGAGGGCCCCGCAGCCAGCCAGAGAGGCTGGCAGCCGACCCCCACCTCATGTCCTACCCTTACCACTTTACGTATCTGGCTACACTACAAAGCCTCATCCCGGCCCTCAGAGAAGGGCACGACGACACTACGACCACCACGACTGACGCCCGAGACCATTCTGATACACAAAGACACACACGAGAGAAACACCACTGAGGCAGCGAGACCGGCAGCTAGAGCTCTATCTCCCCCCTCACGAACAGCTCAAGGAGTATCATTTGTATTGTGATTCTCATATAGTCACACGGGCAGGACTATGGGTTTTACCTCACCGGAGGGCCCTGAACTTGGGTAGATCGACATCATGTGTATCGCGCCTACACCTGTTCCCATATGCCGTCGGCGGCCATCGGCTTCAAACCACGAACTAAGCCACCCCCTGGTATGTACCAGAAATACCACGACATGAATGTTGCTAGACATATGGAATTAACCACAATGCAAGCAGGTGAGAAAGGTCAAGAGCAATAGGCTATTGAGGATTTCGGAAGATCAAATAGCAATTCGAGAATTTTGAGGAACCCATGACAAGTACAAACGAATCCCCAGTAAGATAATCCCATGTACCTTGTAATAACAAGAGCAAATGGAAAAGAAAGTATGAGCGACATTTGTATGTATTTATCCATATGGGTTGACAAAGGAAGGGAACCGCAAAAGTAGTGAGCACAAGTTCTTGGGAGAACTTCAGAGAATATCTTTGTAGTCTTCTCATGAATCAAGCCATCACCTGGAATGAGGGGCTCCCCGAGAGGAAGTAGTTACGAGAACCTAGAGTTAGAGTTAGCAAAATCTTTAACCCAAAAGAGAAGAGAGATCACAACCCAGAGTATAGAAGAGGAGTAAAAGATTGTAGTACCACCCGATTGAGATGTGGGCCCGTAAGCCACACAACAATCTTAGTAAAAGTTTTTCAAGTACTAGACCCAACTTCGGCCAAGGAGTTTGAATGGGGGCTACCTACAGGGAGTTGGCTTTGATACCAACTTGTGACGCCCCCAACTTAATTGTACGCTAATCATACATGCAAATGTGTACGACCAAGATTAGGGACTCACAAGAAGATATAACAACACAACTCTAGACACAAAACAATAGTCATACAAGCTTCATATTACAAGCTAGGCGCCTCAAGGGCTCGAATACATAAGCTCGGGAACTCCCGAGTTAGCGGACGCAATAAAATATCTGAGTACAGATATAGAAATAGGTTTTGCCTTAGAGAAGGCTAGCATAAAAGATACCTAGATCAAAAGAGGCGAGGCCTCCTGCCAAGGAACCTCCTAAACTACTCCTGGTCGTTAGCGGCCTCCACATAGTAGTAGGTACCATCGGGGTAGTACTCATCATCGGTGGGATACGCCACCTCTTGGACTTCATCATCTGATCGTGGTTAACGTATGAAGGGGAAAACAGGGGCAAAGATACAGTGAGTACTCATCCAAAGTACTCGCAAGACCGACATCAGAACTATGCTAAGGTATGCATTCATATCAAAGGAATGGGGTTATATCTGGACTGACTGCAGGAATGCAAGAATAGAGAGAAGTGACTAGTCGTGTCGAAGACTAGCATCTTCAGTGTCTTGCAGCACTAAAAGAGAGTAGAACAATAACACATATATAGTCATATTGTTGCAGCAAATTTTGCCGTGCCCAGAGATTCTTCCTTGACTCCCTACGAGAAAGCAATCTTGGAGCCAAACATTCTAATTAAGTCACAATTCTAGTTGTATTAGATCGGGATACAATTACAAGTCGTCATGTTACCATGGACACGGTTGTTCGAATAGTTCAATTCATATGTGCACGAGTGCACCACATTTCCCAACACGCTTGATCAACTCTGGTCGGCCCACCTGGGTCATGCCTGGCCTCGGAAGATCAACACGTCGTAGCCCTACCAAGGCTCAACGGAGAGGCCAGCCCGCCAGTCTACATCTTAAACGTGCAGGGTTCTTGGGCCAATCGCCCTTTGCGCTCCTGCACATTTCCAGGGTGGCCGAGATCGGTCCTAGCACCTATAATACAAGATCAATGCTTACGCGGACCAGTCGGGCGCGTGCCGCTCAAATGCTAACGTTTGAAGAGCTTTGGCTAATACAACGATGCTGAGTACCCATAACTTCTCCCACGTGAAGGTTAGTGCGAAAGAGGTCAATAACGAACTCAAATCAAATACCTAAATCCTCATTAGCATTTTAATTAACTTGCGGCAACAATCAACAGTCCATGATATGTGGTCCCGTTGCCCCGTTGATACATCCATTTTGCATCATGTTTTGTTGCTTTTATTTATAGTGTTCTTATGCATTTTGCCATTTGGTGGAGTAATTCTAATGCCTTTTCTCTCATAATATGCAAGGTTTATCTTAAGAGGGAGAATGCCGGCATATGGAATTTTGGACCTGAAAAAGCTATGTCAGAGATGCCTATTCTGCACATCTTTAAATTGCCGGAAACTTTACGGTGATTTATTTTGGAATAAATAAAAAATATTGGAGCGAAGAATTAGCGGAGGGTTGATACCATGCGCCCACTAGAACGAGTGCGCGCCAGCCCCCTAGTGCGGCCTCATGTCTAGTGGGCCCCCTGGCCCACCTGTGGCGACCATCTTCTGGTATAAATTCCCTTTTAACCTGAAAAAATCAGAGGATGACTTTTGGGATGAATCACCGCCATCTCAAGGCGGAAGCTGCGCAGGAGCATTGCTCTCCGGCAGAGCGATTCCACTAGAGGAACTTCCCTCTCGGGGGAGGGGAATCGAGGACATCGTCGTCACCAACAACCCTCTCATCTTGGGGAGGCCAATCTTCATCAACATCTTCATTAGCACCATCTTCTCCCAAAACCCATTGGTCGGCCCTCGCTGGCCACGCCGACGACGATGCTCAAGGGCGCCGTCTTTCTTCCTGGAGACGTCGGTCTACGTCTGCTCCTCCACTTCCTACCTCACTGCCTCTCAGGTGAAAACCCTAACTCCGGTGGGCGGCAGCGGCTGCCTTGGCGTCGTGACCTTCCTGAAGGCGTCGCCTTGAGGGCTGAGTGGTGGTGCGCACTATGTGGGTCCTCGACAGTTGCTGGTGGTGGGCACTGCTTCGGGGGAAACCCTAAGATCTGACTTTCCAGATCGGACGATGGCGGTACTGCGGTGCCGTTTCTCTCTTGGGAGCATCGTTTGTGGAGCAGCATTGGATGACAGAGGCAGGAGATGGAGGGGCTTCGTCTGGCCCGAAGATTTGGCGGAACTATCAAGTCATGCATGGCCGACAGGTGCTACGCTGAGTCATGACTGGTTAGTAGGTGCTACGCACGACATTTCTTCCAGAATCTTCGTGTCTGGACGAATGAGCGCAGGGCAGTGGCGCTGTTTGGCGCCGTGGTGGCGTCGATCATCTTGCATGGAGCTTTCAGTGGAGATGTCAAGTCATGTCTGGCCGACAGGTGCTACGCTGTGTCATGCCTGGTCGGCAGGTATTACGCACGACAAATCTTCCAGAATCTTCGCGTCTGGACTGATGAGCCATGGTGGCGTCGACGGATGAACGAACTGGCAAGGATGATACAGGTCTCTCTCCTGAAGATGGGTTAGCGGCCTGATGATGATGGCGACATCTAAAACGTGTGCATGTGGTGTACGCTTTAGGTCTGCTGCACCGGTTGTGGGTTCCGATACGTTATGTGGATGTATCGGTGACGGCACCGGTTTTAGATATGGGGAGTGAGAGCACTCCACATTATCGAGTTTTGTAGGTGTGAGTGGTGGCTTTGGATGGTTTGATATATGTTATTGTTAGACCTATGTTGAATAATTAATAAAAATGGCTGTATGCATCGATTGATGCAGAGGCCGGGGGTTTGAACCTCCTTTTCCAAACAAACAAAATCTTCTCTCAAAACCCTAGTTCATCTCTTGTGCTCAATCTTGTAACGGAACCTCGGATTGGTACCTCGGATGTGACTAGTAGTGGTGATTACATCTTGTAGTTAATGCTTTAAGGTTTATTTGGTGAAAGATCATATGTTCAGATCCAATATGTTATTTAATACATCTGTAATCATGAGAATGTTTATCACTTGTGAGTATTTACTTGTGTTCTTGAGGTCACGGGAGAAGTCGTGTTACAAGTAGTCATGTGAAGATGATATTCGTTCGATATTTTGATGATATGAATGTCGTGATTTTCTTAATGGTGTTATGTGAACGTCGACTACATGATACTTCACCATCTTTCTTCTTGCATGTAATTTTTAATTTTGACAGAACTTGTGCTCTATCGCTGACAAATAGGCCCCACACCTGTCAGTGGCTTTTCTATGTAAAAAATAAAGTTGAAGGTGCTTTTGCAAAAACAACACGACACACGCGTGAACTACACCCGGAGGTCACTGACAATGGACCCCCACACCACGTTGTCATGCCTCATGAGTGCCCCATGCGTATGCAAAAAAGAGTTTTCCATCATATTTGCCAACGATTCAAATTGTGACATCAATTTAATGTATGCCCTAAGTTTTGGTACTAAAATAACTTTTCTCACTAAATTGAAGTTTAAGCATCGATGATGTAATCGACTCAAATCAGAACGAGTGCACCTGGTTATGGCTTGGCCAATTTTCCACGCACAAAATCTAAGAGAAGAGAATTACTAGTACTCTCTTCGTTCCTAAGTATAAGTTCTTTTAAGATTTTACTAGAAGATCACATATGAAGCAAAATAAATAAATTTATATTTAAAATATATCTATGTACATTCGAACGTAGTCTATTAATGAAAGCTTAAAAAAAAACTTATAATTTAGGAACGAAAGGAGTACAAAGGAACAAGGCTTATATCATCCATCACTGAACTATTCTGTACTATTAGTAGTAGTTTAGTACTAGGAGTACCGAGGTTGCTCGCAAATCAGAGATTCAGAGTTCATCGTAGCGAACTGGAACGATTCTCCAGAACAACCAGTCTCTTCTTTCTTGTGGCCTACCTACGGGGGGCTAGCGGGGACGGACGGCCTGGGGCTGGAGGGCGTGATCCTGAGGACGAGGCCAGGGAAGACGTCGTCGGGGTCGTGGACGTGCGGGTTGCGCTCCAGGATGTAGGGGTCGCCGCACCGGTCACTGATGCCGTGCAGCGTCTCGCCCTCCGCCACCACGTAGATCTCCTCGCACGGCCGCCACCGCGCCGACAGCGACGCGCCCCGCACGGTGACGGCCTCCGTCGTCTCCCCCAGCGAGCACACCAGCAGCAGCGCCGCCAGCGCCGACAGCGCGAGGCACCACGACGACGCGTCCGCCAGCCTCGACCTCGTGGTCGTCGTCGGCATACCGCCTCTCTCACCGCGCTGCCTCGCCCCCATGGGGTGCTCTGCTCTCGATCGTGGTCGTGGCTTTGCGGTTCTTGGGTGGGTGCGCTGGTGTGGAGTGAGGAGAGTGGGAGCTGTGCGTTTCTTTGCTTCCGTTGGGTCGGGGTTTATATGAGCAGAGGTGCAGAGGGAGAGCAGAGCAGAGCAGGGAGTGCGTATCCGACCGACGGTTGGAGCGCAAGTATCCGTTGGGCGATAGGCCCAAGAGAAGGCCCTCCCGTGGTGCAGGATGTCAGTGTTGTTTTCGAAAAAATGTTTTCGTAGTGCAAGTCGAGTGACCTCGAACGGGAGTGGTTGCGCGATTGGAGGAACACTTGCGCTCGCTCCGTGGACGAAACGGTGACTGCCTAGCTGCCGTGCGCACAATGCCACGCTAGTGGATTCAATAATGCTTCAACTGGCATTGGCATCCCCCTTTGCCTTTGTCCATGAGACGATGCGAAGGCCCTTTCGCCGCCCGGTAGAGGCTGTCTCGCTCGGCCGAAACGGCCCAACGGCCAAAAAAGAGTTACCTCTTCAAGCAAGCTGCCAGAAAACTAAATTTCATATTCACATTAAGAACGCAAAGGTAAAGCAAAATCAAGTACTCCCTACGTCCCAAAATTCTTATCTTAAATTTATTTAAATAAATATGCATGTACGGAGTAACAACAAAAGAATCGCTACCTAACTTACTGATATCACGCATGGAACGGCACAAGAACCACAAACTGGTAAAGCTTTCTATCTTCTGGGGAAGCGGCGATTTGGCTCCCGAGCACAATTGCACCCGGGTCGACGAAAAAAATAAAAACAAATAGTAGAAAAATTTATATAAAAAAATATGTGGTATATAATTTGATGTGTGAGGTCCGTTGTAAATTTTAATTATTTGAACATCTGAGCTGCTCTCAGCAAAAAAGACTAATCGGAGTCTATAAAAAAGATTAGTTGTTTACGAACTGTTCTGGTCCGATTTATTTTTTATTTTTACCGAGAGCTGTTCAGATATTCAAATAAGTTGAAATTTGAAGAGGACCTCACGCATTAAAATGTCTAGCACACAAAAATTAAATTTTTTTAAAAAAAATAGTATTTGTTTTGATTTTTTCTGACCGGGAACAAATGAGCCCGGAAGCAGACTTGGATTTTTGATATTCTGGAACCTTTTTCGTTCTCTGCGACTAGTAGGAGTTCCATGCCGCATGCTAGCTTCGGCTTTGAAAGTGGGAGTGGAATCCCCTCTCCTAATGTTCACCATGATGCGGTGCTTGTGTCGGGCCATGACGATGACGATCATGCTTGCACTGTTGCACAACCAGTTGCACTCATCTCTGTGTTGCCTTTTAAGTATTTCCTTCTTTCCATGATATAAGAACGTTTTTGATACTATGTTAATGTCAAAAACATTCTTATATTATGAAACGAAGGGAGTAGAAGATAGAACAGAATTTTTGTCCAAAAAACCCCTAGCCGAGTCAATTTATCGGAAATGACCATCTGCGGATAAAATTAACAGAAAATACCCCCACCCACCATGGTGGCAGACGCGTCAGGCGACGCGTACCACCTACCCCCACCCACCGTGGCGGCAGACGCGTCAGACGACGCGTGTCACCTACCCCCACCAGGCCAGGCGGCTGGGGCCTGCCGCCACGACGCGAGGCGGCCGGCCAGTGTGCACGCTAGCCTGCACATCTGATCGATGGGTGTGCACGCCAAGGCGCCGGGGTGTCTGGGTGGGAACAAGACATGCACGGTGCACAAGCAGACTCGTCTCCTCCTCTTCTTTTATTACTCGCAGGCGCAGTGCTTATGCGGGCTGCGGAATCTACTAGCCGGCTGCCTCCTCCTGCCGTGGCGGCAGGTCCCAGCCGCCTCACCTGATGGCGGCAGGTGACACGCTTCGTCTGGTGCGCCTGCCGTCATGGTGGGTGGGGGTCTTTTCTGCTAATTTCATCCGCGGGTAGTTCTTTCCAACAAATTGACTTGGCTAGGGATCTTTTTGGACAAAAATTCGATAGAACAAGGAAATAATCCATCACGCGCATGCCTGCATCCACTCTGCTCCTAAACTGCACGCGGTAGTTTGAGCAGATTGAAACCGCATGTGTTTACCATGTAAATAAAAGTTCATGGCGTATGGTGGGAGCACAATAATATGAGTAGTGTCTGTTTTGTATGTATTCTTTGTGAAAGCAATAAAGCGAGAAGAGAGGAAATTCACATGTATAGAGAGAAAGATATAGGTAGTACCCTGTGCACTGTAGTACATCGGCTTCATGTCCAGTCCTGTTAGATATAGTACATCGGCTTCATGTCCAGTCCTGTTAGATATATACTCCCTTCATTTCAAATATAAGTCTTTTTAGAGATTCCACTAGCGGACTACATACGGATGTATATGAACATATTTTAGAACGTATATTTATTCATTTTGTTTCGTATGTAGTCTCTAGTGAAATTTTTAAAATGATTTATATTTAGGAACAGACGGAGTAGTACGTAAATGCATCGTTCCACCGATGTCGCTTCACAACCGAAACACGATCACGCCGTGGGTGCATCGGTAATGTAGACAACTCGTTGGCGCAGACAGAGCACCCGCCGTGGTGACCATGCCCGTGATGCCGCTCAAAGCCGCACCCACTACCCTTCCACCTCAAGGCGGACCATATCAGCATCGCGAGCGCGACGACCACGGCCACAATGAGCATCGGGCTTGCGTCCATGGCCCTTCCTTCCTTTATGTGTGCTCGTCTCTGATTGTGAAGAGAAGACGTGATATCACGGCGTGCGTAGAGCCGTAGACATGGAACGAAAGAAGGACGGTCATCCCGTCACGTTCGTCTCCATCCCACATAACATTTATTTTTTATCAGTAAAAGACTTTATTTTTAACATGACATGTAATTTACAAGAGAAAGAGAAAGAAAATCTAGAATCACAAATTTCCAAAAACTAGGAGATCTACTGATAAAAGAGTCCTTTGCTAACTCATCCTACTTGATTTGCCTCGTGATAGCAATGCTTGAAAGAAATGCTTCCGAACTCCCACACTAGTTGTACGCAATCAGACACAATTGCCACATGAGGACCCAAATAATCCATGGAATTCAAGGTGTCCACCGCAAATAGGCAATATGATTTAAACTCAACTGAATTGCACCCACGCTAGAAAAGGACCGTTGCTGATAGCAGTAAGCTCAACAGCATCAACATCTTCTATATGAGCAGGGACGATTCTAAGGGGGGGTGGGGGGACGAGGGGGGCTAGACCCCCCTAACAAATTGATTTTTTCTATTATAATAGTGATTGTTTATAATAGTGATTGTTGTAGCTAATTTTTTATACTTCATATGAACTTTGCCCCCTTCATGAATAAATTTGTCCCCTATGCTTGCATGCTCGCTTTGTCCCTGATATGAGGTATAAACCAATTTGCAGCAGCAATAAAATCTCCTTTGTCATCACGAGCTATGGCTCCAGAGGCACCTGACAAAGTATCTCCGTGGAACTAAGCGTCCACATTTATTTTTATCACACCATGACTTGGCTTCTTTCACATGCAACCATCCTTCCTGCCTGGCTTTTTACTAGATGATAAGATGTAATTAATCGCTAGGACTCTAATTGACAAAGTTGTCCTTTCTGGTACGTTCCTCTGAACAAATTGTTTTTGAGGAGTTTTATAGTCGGTTTAATTAATGCATATTTATTTTCCTAACTTTTTGCATGGGCTGAATGAAATACTGCCAGGTAGGAATGCCCATGCATCTTTGTTTGACAGTCAAGCTTTGGGCCTGGCCTACACTCGCGCTAATATGTACTAGTCCACCAGGCAGGTATTATACAGGCGTCCCTATATCACGCATAACGCGAGACAGAGGAAACCATCGCTGAAGGAAGGCACGAGTTGTCCGGCCCAGGCGTGCAGAATCCGTGATCTTGTTTTCTGTTTTTTAACATTTTTTCCTTTGTTGTTTCCAGTTTTTATATTTCCAAATACTTTAAATGTATATATTAAAAATCATTCTACTTAAAACATTTAATATATTTTTTAAATATGTACGGTGAAAATATTCATCAGGTATAGAACAAATTACAATATGTATGAAATATTTTGATCATGTATTTAAAAAATATTAATCAGGCATTTAAAAAATGTTGAACAAGTATTTAAAAAATGTTAAATAAGTACTGGAAAAACGTTAAGCAAGCATTTAAAAATATTAAATATGTATAGAGAAATATAAACATGTGTTAAGAAAATGATATTTTTTCTAGAATGTATATTAAAATGTTAATCAAGCATTTGAAAAAAATGTTAAAAAATATTTTAAAATTTTATTCAAGTATTTAAAAATAATAATGTGTATATAAGAATGTTGAACATGTATTACAAAATGATGAAAAAATTGATCATGTATATAAAAATGATAATCAAGCATTTTAAAAATATTGAATAAGTATTTCAAAAATGTTAATCAGGATTTTGAAAGATGTTAAATGTGTATAGAAAAAATGTTGATAGGTGTTTAAAAAATGGAAATTTTGTATTTGACTTTTTTTAATCTAGATTTTGAAAATGTTTGAAACTGTGCATAGAATAAAATTTCAGAATGAATGCAAAAACTATTAATCTTGTATTTGAAAAATGTTAATCAAACATATGAAAATTGTAGAAAATGTGTATAGAAAAAAATTTGACCATGTATTTGCAAAATGTTCAAGGTGCATTACAAAAATGTTTTTGACATGTACAAAATATGTAGAGTGAAAAAAAAGAAACATAATAAAAATAAAAAATAAAAAAGAGGATAATAAATAAGAAAACCAAACAAAAAATAATGAGACAAAAAAAGAGAACAGAAAATCCGATGAGAAACGGGAAAAAAGAAGCGGACTCAAAAAGGAAAAACCTAGTGAAAACCGAGAAAAAAAAACAACAAATAAAGAAAGAAAAAATAAGAAAAATGGTGAAAACAAACAAAAAAACTGGAAAAAAGGAGAAGAAACAATGGAAACCCATCTCATTTTGACCTAAGTAGTTTCGTCCCACTACTTCATCACAACCAAGAGACCAGGATCCGAATCCCCTTGCGCTCCCTTTTCTCTTTATTATTAATTTTTAAGTGCTCGTTATTGGGCTAGCCCGTTAATGTGGCCGCTTCATGCGAAGCATCCTTCTGATATAGATCTTACAGTATTATACCCTAAAAAACCAGAAGATATATATTTCACTAAAGAAAACTAGGGAGGTATCACTTCTTCAGCCGTCTCCGCCGCTGCTTTTGACAAACACATACTCAGATGGAAGAAATTTGAGATAATTCCTTAATTGGCCCTTTTTAAAATTTGGTTCCCTTTTTGGTCCAAAAAACTTTTTTCTTCCCTTTCTGACTCTTAAACATTATTTTGTTCCCAACATGAAACTTTCATCCTTTTTTCCATTTAGCAGTGTTAAGTGGCATGTACAAACACAATTTTATTCTTGATATGTCACCAAAACAGGGAAGAGAATGGGCATGAATATGAATGTATGAAAGTCATGCGTGTTGGAGAGTGTTGGTGTTCAAACTGGCAGATCTTGGATAGGGGGTCCCGAGCTATAGATCTTGGATCAATGGGTAACGAAACAAATGGATATTATTTACCCAGGTTCGGGCCCTCTCGAAGAGGTAAAACCCTACGTCCTGCTTGATTATATTGATGAGTGTATAATGATTATAGAGTCGATCTACCATGAGATCAGATGAACTAAACCTTATATGATGGTTATGTCGATGACTTCTGTGAATTAAAACCCTCTGGTTTATATAGACACCAGGGATACTTAGGGTTACATATGATCGGTTACATCAAGAAATAATCATGTCAATATTATTATCTTGACTTGGAGCACATACCAAGGCTTCGAAAGTTTCCATCCTAAACACAATATCATCTTGTAGTTTGGCTCTTCAATGATAGTCATACAACGGCTCATGAGTTCGGCCCGTAAAGATAGGCCAGCGGCCCGAAGACCCTTCAGTCCCGGACTCGGCAAATGAGTTATGTTTCAGCTCGATTCGCAAGAGCCTCGCGTGCATCCGATTGCGAGTCCCGACGCTTCCCCCTTCTCACCATGCCCGTGCCTTGTAGTTTGGTTTTTAAATGCGAGATCAAATCACATGTGCTAACACACGAATACGAACAAAGCTAGCACAAGAAGCAATCAAAGTAGCAGGTTGATTGACTTTGCACATAGGTCTGGCCGGCAACTCGTGTGCACCTGCTAGTATAAGAAAAAAACGGAAATGCAATTCGGCTCCCGGGGCCAAAAGAAAGTTCAAAATGAAAACAAATCAAGACAAAATTTATTTATGTACTTAGTCACATCTAAATGGTACTTGTAAATTTTGAGACCAAAAGGTAAAACATATAGGTTTGTGCAAAAAAACAAATTAAACATCAAAAGTTACCCCGAAATGTCATCCCAATTTTTATTTTTTTTTGCCGACGAAACACCAATGCTGCTTATCACACGAAATTGGCATGCATGTTTTGCGACACTAATACAATCATCTATAAAAAAATCACAATTTTCCAAAAACATTTAATATATTTTCGTTACTGTTCATGGAAGCATTTGCTCCCAGGAGCCAAAACAGCGCTCACAAGGAAAACATATGCTTTCGGAAGCCAAATCACCGCTCACAAAAAAAACATCATACATTATGAAACTAAAGAATAGTTCTTAGACTAATTCTTTTCAACTACAAGTATTTAGACACAGATGGAGTAGAAAGAGCAATAAAGTTCAAGTGTGAAAAAGGAAGAAAAATATGTTTTGAATAAAAAAATGGAATTAAATATTAAAATAGTGCCAAATAAAAAAAATCTCTGAAGAATTTTGGCTTGAGAGTTGATATGTCAACATCTCACCTCCTTTTCTGCGAGCAGAGACGTCGAGATCAGCAACGGGCAGCGGACCCAGGCACCACCCATCATCAACTCTAATCAAAACCGTATCATAAAGCAAAGACAGTCGAGTAGTTAGTGCAATCCCTGGCCATGGACGTTGACAATGACATGCAAAGTTAGTTTACTACGTGAAGATAACACTTGGATCGCCGTAGCAACACCATAGCCGTCGTCATTGGCCCGTACCAAAAGCTACGTCAACGGCTAACGCGCGAGTCCACCCACCCCCACGCCATGGTTTCATAATTAACGACAGCAATCAGTGGTCCACGGCCGCGATCGGACGGCCAGGCGCGGCTCGCCGGTGCGGCCGAGCCCCATCCGGCGCCGTCGGATGTGAAGCCTGGGTAGTTGCAGCGCGGGCCGGCTCTTTCCCACGTCGTGGAGCGTCGTGCGCCCACGCGGACGGGCCCCGCGTGGAGATTAGGAAAACCGGGATAACCACCGAAAGTCTGTTGGTCGGTTCTTCTCATTTCTCAGCTGTCTATGCGATGGGGCGCACCAGTATTTTTTGTAGTATAACGTATTGCTCCTTCTCGTCTTGTGATGTTTATTTTGTGGGATTCCTTTCTTGACACAAAAGCACCACGTAGATGCACATGCACAATGCTTCGTGGAACGAAGACTGAAATAATGGAGTTTCAAGATCAGTGTTGGTTTTAAATAGATGATTATGGCCTTGCTATAGCGCTGCTATAGTTGTTTGAGCGGGATGGTGCTAAATGGAATTGATGAACAATTATCTACTCCCTCAGTTTTTAAATATAAGTTTTTTTAAAGATTTTACTAGTGACTACATACATAGCAAAATGAATGAATCTACACTCTAAAGTATATGTCTACATACATCTGTATGTAGTCTCCTAGTGAAACCTCTAAAAAGACTTATATTTAGAAACGAAGGGGATAGTAAAACTAAACGATGCCCCGCACGTTGCGGTGGGAACCTTGTTTAAAAAAAAATATGGATGAGTGGTAAAAGACTAAAATTAATATAAAAACAAATATAAAACTTTCTTACATGACTTAATTTTCTGGGAAAAAATAATGTATGAGGTGGTATTTTTTGCATGAAGATATTAATGGAAAAAATAACTTATGACTCCATGCATGACTTGATGATGTGTCATTGTTGTATGAAGAGAAAAAAATAGCTAGTGGGTTGTAGGTATTTAAGAATAGAGGATTGTAACTGATTTGAAGGACCGTCCTATTTGCATAGACAGTTATTTAAACCTACCCAATTACTCCCTCCATTCACAAATACAATATGTTCTAGTTTTTCTTTAACGCCTTTTAGCTAGGCATGATAAAAAGATCACGTTTTTTCGTCATTCAAAGATAAATCGTAAGTAGCTCTTGAATTCACATGGCAATTTAACTTCTTCCTAGGGGATTGTTCCATATCTTTCTTTAGTGGAAATTAAAATTCTATATTGCCTTACTTCATATCAATCACTCCACCCACAATTCTCAAAAAGGATCTACCAAGTATACTAGGGCAAGAAGGATTTGATTCAATATCCAAAACAACAAAAGCAACCGGAACATAGTTTCTATTAGTTATAATAAGAAAATTATCAATCATTCTCATAGGTTTCTTAATAGTTGAATCAGAAAGATGTAAGTTTAGGGAGCATTGAAACATGGAATCAAACTCAAGAACATCACATAAGGCCTTCAATATGGTGGAAACACTAGCAGCTAATTCACAAAGTGCATTGCATTTAAAATTATTGATCCTAATTTTTACGGTGGATTCCCAACCATCATCCAATTTTCTAGGAATAGAGATTTATAATTCCAACCTCTCTTTATTAGCTTTAATAAATGCTTCTACAATATGTTTAATGAAGGCCTTATGATCATAAACATCGGGTAAATTCATCATGGAACGTAAAGAGTAATACATTCAGTAATGTGGCAATTATTATAATTAAATTTATTTAAAAGTCAAAGTAGTGGGCATGATGCTACCAAAAAAATTTACCTCTCCAAGCCCACTTTTATCAGTTTCACTACAAGATTTATTACCCTCCGAACTTATGGGATGCCTTTTAGGTAAAGTTCAGACCTCTCCAATCCCATCATTATCATCATCTTTATCATTTTTAACAATCCTAAACAAATATTCTATGGGTGATGATACGTCCATTTTGCATCATGCTTTCATGTTGATATTTATTGCTTTTTGGGCTGTTATATTACTTGTGGTACCATATTTATGCATTTTCTCTCTTATTTTGCAAGGATTATTTGAAGAGGGAGAATTCAGGCAGCTGGAATTCTGGACTGGAAAAGGAGCAAATCCTAGTCCACTATCCTGCACATCTCCAAATGCCCTGAAAATTTACGTGGATTTTTTTCTGGAATATATTAAAAATACTGGGCGAAAGAACTACCGGAGGGGGGCCACCAGGGCCCCACAAGCCCCCACTCCGCCACCATCCCCTAGTGGCGGTGGGCAAGCTTGTGGGCTGCCTGGAGGCCCACTAGCCCCCCTCTTTTGCTATATGAAGCGTCCTGACCTGGAAAAAATCATACGGGAGCTTTTTCGTGGTTTCGCCGCCGCCACAAGGCGGAACTTGAGCAGATTCAATCTAGAGCTCCGGGGGGACGATCTTGCCGGGGAAATTTCCCTCCCGTAGGGGGGAATCGTCGCCATCGTCATCACCAACACTCCTCTCATCGGAGGGGAGGCATCTTCATCAACATCTTCATGAGCACCATCTCCTCTCCAATCCCTAGTTCATCTCTGGTAATCAATCTTCGTCTCGCGACTCCGATTGGTACTTGTAAGGTTGCTAGTAGTGTTGATTACTCTTTGTAGTTGATGCTTGTTGGATTACTTGGTGGAAGAGTTTATGTTTAGATCCTTAATGCTATTCATTACACCTCTGGTCATGATTATGATTATGTCTTGTGAGTAGTTACTTTTGTTCCTGGGGATATGGGATAAGTCATGCTGATAATAGTCATGTGAATTTGATATTCGTTCGGTATTTTGATGTGTTGCATGTTGTTTTTCCTCTAGTGGTGTTATGTGAACGTCGACTACATAACACTTCACCATATTTGGGCCTAGAGGAAGGCATTGGGAAGTAGTAAGTAGATGATGGGTTGCTGGAGTGACATAAGCTTAAACCCCAGTTTATGCGCTGCTTCGTGAGGGGCTGATTTGGATCCACTAGTTTAATGCTATGGTTAGACTTTGTCTTAATTCTTCTTTTGTAGTTGTGGGTGCTTGCGAGAGAGGTTAATCATAAGTGGGATGCTTGTCCAAGTAAGGGCAGTACCCAAGCGCCGGTCCACCCACATATCAAACTATCAAAGTAACGAACGCGAATCATATGAACATGATGAAACTAGCATGACAGAAATTCCCGTGTGTCCTCGGGAGCGTTTTTCCTCCTATAAGACTTTGTTCAGGCTTATCCCTTGCTACAAAAGGGATTGGGCCACTTGCTGCACCGTTGCTACGACTTGCTACTTGTTACTTTTTGCTCGCTACGTTTCACCTCGCTACACAATCACGTGTTACCGCTACTTTCAGTGCTTGCAGTTATTAGCTTGCTGAAATCCATCTATCAGAGCCTTCTGCTCCTCGTTGGGTTCGACACTCTTACTTATCGAAAGGACTACGATTGATCCCCTATACTTGTGGGTCATCAAGACTCTTTTCTGGCGCCGTTGCCGGGGAGTGAAGCGCCTTTGGTAAGTGGAAATTGGTAAGGAAACATCTATATACTGTGCTGAAATTTATTGTCACTTGTCACTATAGAAACTCTTCCTTTGAGGAGTTTGTTCGGGGTATCTTCACCACGAACGGAAGCATGAGGAGTTGCTCCTCAACCTGAGGTACCTACTGAAAAAATATTTTATGAAATTCCTTTGGGTATGCTTGAGAAACTGCTGGCTAATCCTTTTACAGGAGATGGATCTTCACATCCAGACTTTCATCTAATCTATGTAGATGAAGTTTGTGGTTTATTTAAGCTTGCAGGTTTGCCCGAGGATGAGGTAAAGAAGAAAGTCTTTCCTTTATCTTTGAAGGATAAGGCGTTGAAATAGTATAGGCTATGTGATGATGCTGGATCATGGGGCTACAATCGGTTGAAATTGGAATTTCATCAAAAGTTCTATCCTATGCATTTAGTACATCGTGATCGGAACTTTATTTATAATATTTGGCCTCGTGATAGGGAAAGAATAGCTCAAGCTTGGGGGAGGCTTAAATCAATGCTATATTCATGCCCCAATCATGAGCTCTCGAGAGAAATCATCACTCAAAACTTTTATGCTCGGCTTTCTCATGAAGATCGTACCATGCTTGACACTTCTTGTGCCGGTTCTTTTATGAAGAAGGATATTGATCACAAGTGGAATTTATTGGAGAGAATCAAACGCAACTCTGAAGATTGGGAGTTGGAGGAAGGTAAGGACTCGGGTATGAATTTCTAGTTTGATTGCGTTAAATCTTTTGTTGAGACAAACACTTCTAGAGATTTTAGCGCTAAGTATGGACTTGACTCTGAGATAGTAGTTTCTCTATGTGAATCTTTTGCTGCTCATGTTGATCTTCCCAAAGAGAAGTGGTTTAAATATCATACTCCTGTAGAAAGCAATATAGCCAAAACCAATCTAGTTGAGGAGAAAATCATAGCTTTTAGTGATCATGTTGTTCCTTGTGCTTACACTGAGAAACCACCATACCCTGCTAGAATGAAGGATTATTCTAAAGCTCCAACTGTGATACGTAGGGGTTACATTAGACCACTTGCACCCCCTGAGGAGATTGGAGTTGAACTTAGTGTTGCTATTATCAAAGATCTCTTAGCCGAAGACATAGACGGGCATGTTATTAAATTCTGTGAGGACTCTGCTAGAATTGCTAAACCTCACGCGAAAGACAAGCACGAACCTATAGTTGGCCTGCCCGTTGTTTCTGTTAATATAGGAGATCACTGTTACCATGGTTTATGTGATATGGGAGTTAGTGTTAGTGCAATACCCCGTTCTCTCTATGATGAAATCAAAGATGAGATTGCACCTGCTGAGATAGAACCCATTGATGTCACTATCACGCTAGTTAATAGAGACACTATCTTCCCTTTGGGAATTGTGAGAGACGTAGAAGTACTGTGTGGTAAGACGAAGTATCCTACTGATTTCCTCGTCCTTGGTACTGCACAAGATAGCTTTTGTCCCATCATATTTGGTAGACCCTTTCTCAACACTGTCAATGCTCACATTGATTGCATTAAGCAGACTGTCACGGTAAGTTTCGAGGGTGTGTCTCATGAATTTAACTTCTCCAAGTTTGGAAGACAACCCCATGAAAGAGAGTCATCTGGTAGGGATGAAATCATTGCTCTTGCCTCTATTGTCGTACCTCCTACGGATCCTTTAGAGCAATATCTGCTTGAGCATGAAAATGATATGCATATGGAGGAGAGAGATGAGATAGATAGAATTGTCTTAGAACAACACCCTATTCTCAAGAATAATATGCCTATTGAACTGCTTGGGGATCCTCACCCACCAAAGGGTGATCCTGTGTTCGAGCTTAAACAGTTGCATGATACTCTTAAGTATGCCTATCTTGATGAGAAGGAGATATATCTTGTCATTATTAATGCTCTCCTCTCAGAGCGCGAAGAGAAGAAGTTACTAAAAACTCCGAGGAAGCACCGGCGCTGCTATTGGATATACTCTTGATGATCTTAAGGGTATTAGTCCTACTCTATGTCAGCACAAGATTAAAACCGATCCTGACTTTAAACCGGTTGCTGATCATCAAAGGAGATTAAATCCTAAGATGAAAGAGGTCGTTAGAAAAGAAATATTAAAGCTTTTGGAAGCAGGAATCATTTATCATGTTGCTCATAGTGATTGGGTAAGTCCGGTACATTGCGTACCTAAGAAGGGAGGTATCACCGTCGTTCCTAATGATAAGGATGAACTAATCTCACAAAGGATTATTACCGGCTATAGAATGGTGATAGACTTCCGGAAACTGAACAAGGCAACCAGGAAAGATCATTATCCTTTGTCGTTCATCGACCAAATGCTAGAAAGGTTATCAAAACACACACACTTTTGCTTTCTAGACGGTTATTCAGGTTTCTCGCAAATACCTATTGCACAATCTGATCAAGAGAAAACCACTTTCACCCGCCCTTTCGGTACCTTTGCCTATAGACGTATGCCTTTTGGCTTATGTAATGCACCTGCCACCTTCCAAAGATGTATGATGGCTATATTCTCTGTCTTTTGTGAAAAGATTGTCGAGGTTTTCATGGATGACTTCTCCGTTTACGGGTCTTCCTTTGATGATTGCCTCAGCAACCTTGATCGAGTCTTACAGAGATGCGAAGAAACCAACCTCGTCTTGAATTGGGAGAAGTGCCACTTTATGGTTAATGAAGGTATCGTCTTAGGACACAAAATCTCTGAAAGAGGCATTGAAGTTGATAAGGCTAAGGTTGATGCAATTGAGAAAATGCCTTGCCCCATAGATATCAGAGGTATACGAAGTTTCCTAGGTCATGCTGGTTTCTATAGAAGGTTCATTAAAGACTTCTCTAAGATTTCTAGGCCTCTTACCAACCTCCTGCAGAAGGATGTTCCTTTTGTTTTTGATGAGGATTCTGAGGAAGCATTTGAAATACTTAAGAAGGCTTTGATAACCGCACCTATTGTTCAACCACCCTACTGGAACTTGCCCTTTGAAATCATGTGTGACGCTAGTTATTATGTTGTTGGTGCTGTTCTAGGACAAAGAGTTGACAAGAAGTTGAATGTCATTCACTATGCTAGTAAAACTCTAGACAGTGCCCAAACAAACTATGCCACTACGGAGAAGGAATTTTTAGTAGTCGTGTTTGCATGTGAAAAATTCAGATCTTACATAGTTGACTCCAAAGTCACTATTCACTCTGATCATGCTGTTGTTAAGTACCTTATCCAGAAGAAGGATGCTAAGCCTAGGCTGATCAGATGGGTTCTCCTGCTACAGGAATTTGATTTGCACACCGTTAACCGAAAGGGTGCTGATAATCCTGTAGCAGATAACTTGTCTAGGCTAGAGAATGTCCTTGATGACCCACTACCAATTGATGACAGCTTTCCTGATGAGCAATTAAATGTCATCCGCACTTCACTTAGTGCACCGTGGTATGCCGATTATGCAAACTATATCGTAGCCAAATATATACCACCCGGTTTCACCTATCAGCAAAAGAGGAAATTCTTCGTTGATTTGAGACACTACTTCTGGGATGATTCTCACCTTTATAAGGAAGGAGTAGATGGTGTTATTAGACGTTGTGTGCCTGAACATGAACAGGGACAGATCCTGCAGAAGTGTCATTCCAAAGCCTACGGAGGACACCATGCTGGAGATAGAACTGCCCATAAGGTATTGCAATCAGGTTTCTATTGGCCCACTCTCTCAAGGATGCCCGTAAGTTTCTCTTGTCTTGTGGCGAATGCCAAAGGATAGGGAACATCAGCAAGCGTCAAGAGATGCCTATGAACTATTCACTTGTCATTGAACCATTTGATGTTTGGGGCTTTGATTATATGGGATCCTTCCCGAGTTCCAATGGGTACACTCACATCTTAGTTGATGTGGATTACGTTACTAAGTGGGTAGAAGCTATCCCCACTAAAAATGTTGATCACCACACCTCTATTAAGATGCTTAAAGAAGTCATATTCCCAAGATTTGGAGTCCCTAGATACTTGATGACTGATGGCGGTTCACACTTCATTCATGGTGTTTTCCGCAAGATACTAGCTAAGTATGATGTCAACCATAGAGTTGCATCTCCTTATCATCCTCAGTCTAGTGGTCAAGTTGAGTTGAGTAATAGGGAGATCAAGTTGATCCTACAAAAAACCATCAATAGATCTCGAAAGAACCGGTCTAGCAAACTTGACGATGCACTATGGGCTTATAGGACTGCTTATAAGAATCCCATGGGCATGTCACCGTATAAAATGGTTTACGGTAAGGCCTGTCATTTACCTCTTGAGCTGGAACACAAAGCTTATTGGGCAATCAAAGAGCTCAACTTTGATTTCAAACTTGCCGGTGAGAAGCGGTTGTTTGATATCAGCTCGTTAGATGAATGGAGAGCCGAGGCATACGAGAATGCCAAGTTGTTCAAGGAAAAGGTTAAGAGATGGCACGACAAACGAATACAGAAATGAGAGTTCAATGTAGGTGATTATGTCTTGCTATACAATTCTCGTTTGAGATTCTTTGCAGGCAAGATTCTCTCTAAATGGGAAGGTCCCTATGTTGTCGAGGAAGTATATCGTTCCGGTGCCATCAAAATCAATAACATGGAAGGAAATTTTCCTAGAGTGGTAAATGGGCAAAGAATCAAGCATTACATCTCTGGTACTCCCATAAATGTTGAGACCAATATCATCAATGTCATAACTCCAAAGGAGTACATAAGGGATGTTTATCAGCCTGTTTCAGACCTTGAAAACGAAGATGTGTCTGTTTCGGCAAGAAACTGGACTCCGATGCTTTTCCAATAGGAAATTTCCTCAGTTTTGGAATTTTTGGAAAATTAGAAAAATAAAAAGCAGTCCGGAGAGCAAACGAGGCAGCCACAAGGGCCCACTCCGCCACCACCCCCTGGTGGCGGTGGGCAAGCTTGTGGGCACCTCGTGTGCCTCCCGGACTCCGTTTTCTTGCGGAGGACTCCTTCTGGCCCAGAAAAAATCAATATATAGTCGCCCGAAGGTTTTGATCTCCGTATCGCGCAGTTTTCCTCGGTTTTTGTTTCGAGCTTGTTTTGCCGCAGATCTAGGTCAAGATGTCTTCTCAAGATTCAGAGGGAGAGAGCTATGTGGCTGACTACCTTGCTAACCCCAAGGTCTATGGGGACTTGGAACCATATGGCTGGACCACTGATGAGGAAGAGGACTATGAGCCCAAAGGGAAGGAGCAAACGAGTTCCGATGAAGAGGAGGCTCCTCTACCTCAACCTGCAAACACCCATGTGGAGTTCAAGAAGTCAAGCCTCCCTAACCATAGGAAGAAGCCTAAGACCTTGTTTATCCCTTCGCGTTTCTTGCAGGAGAGTAAGCAGGAACTTTGCCATAGAGTGTTGAAACTTGAGGAAGAAAATGACGATCTAAGGGAGTAGAACTTTTTGCTCAAGTGGAAATTAGACAAGCTCAAGACTGCTTCAACAACAACACCACCATCACCACCAAAGGAAGACGACTAAGCATCGGTATGGGCAATCCCCTTGGCTTCAGCCAAGCTTGGGGGAGTTGCCCTAGTATCATATCACCTTTATGTCTTTTGCTTTTATCTTTGTTTTAGTTCTTTCCTTTTCAGTTTTTATTTCTTCTTTTAGAGGAATAAGTCTTTAGTTTTTAGTTTGAGTCTTTTGCTTTTGTCTCTCCCCCGTTGTATCCGAGCTTACAAGTTATATAATAAAGAGTGTCTTAGTCAAAGGGCTTTGCTTTGTGCCATGATCAAAAGTATGAAAAGAACGATAACATGAAAGATCATGAGACGATCTTATGGAAAGTGATAACTTCACTTAGGACACGTATGATGATTGAAACTTGTTGAGAATAAATCAACATAGACATTAGTCATTGTGGCAATTAATAAGAAGTAATAAGGAAAGAGAGGTTCACATATAAATATATCATCTTAGACACTTTTTACAATTGTGAGCACTCACCAAACTATTACATGCCTAGGAGTAGATGTTGGACAAGGAAGACAACATAATGAATTGTGTTTGCTTGGTTCCAAACAATGTTATATGATTAGAGATCCCTTAGCATGTGACGATTGCTTCCACCTCATATTAGCCAAAACTCCCGCACCAAGTAGAGATACTACTTGTGCATCCATAAACCTCCAACCAGTTTTGCCATGAGAGTCCACCATACCTACCTATGGATTGAATAAGATCCTTCAAGTAAGTTGTCATCGGTGCAAGCAATAAAAATTGCTCTCTAATATGTATGATCTATTAGTGTGTGGAAAATAAGCTTTGTACGAACCTGTGATGAGGAAGACATAAAAGCGACAAACTGCATAATAAAGTTCTTTATCACAAGAGGCAATATAAAGTGACGTTCCTCCGCACTAAGAGGACAAGCATCCAAACCTCAAAAGTGTTGGGAGACGTAGCATAAATTCAAAAAAATTCCTACGCATATTCAGATCTTCCTATGGAGAGACCAGCAACGAGAAAGGGGTAAGAGCATCTTCATACCTTTGAATATCGCTAAGCGGAAGCGTTGCTAGAACGCGGTTGATGGAGTCGTACTCGCAGCGATTCCGATCGCGGTGTGATTCTGATCTAGTGCCGAACTACGACACCTCCGCGTTCAACACACGTGCAGCCCGGTGACGTCTCTCGCACCTTGATCCAGCAAGGAGGAGGGAGAGATTGAGGAAGAACTCCAGCAGCACGACGGCGTGGTGTCGATGGAGAGACGAGGTCTCCCGACAGGGCTTCGCCAAGCACCGGCAGAGAGGAGGAGGAAGAAGGGCAGGGCTGCGCCGAGAGAGAGAGAAAACCGTGTGCGAAACAGCCCCGAAACCTCAACCATATATAGGGGAAGAGGGAGGGGGCGCAGCCCTTAGGGTTCCCACCCCCAAGGGGTGCAGCAGCCCCATCTGTGCCAGGAGGGGAGGAGGGGTGGTGCCCACCCCTAGTCGGCATTAGGCCCACCTGGCTTAGGGTTTGCCCCCCCCCCTTCCCTCTCCCCTGCGCATTGGGCTGAGTGGGGAGGCGCACCAGCCCACCTAGGGGATGCTTCCCTCCCCCACTTGGCCCATCTTACCTGACCCCCTTCGGTGGACCCCCGGGGCCACCTCCGGTGGTCCCGGTATGATACCGGTGATGCCCGAAACACTTCCGGTGTCCGAAACCATCCGTCCTATATATCAATATTGACCTTCGGACCATTCCGGAGCTCCTCGTGACGTCCGGGATCTCATTCGGGACTCCGAACAACTTTCGGTAACCTCGTATAACAATTCCCTATAACCCTAGTGTCATCGAACCTTAAGTGTGTAGACCCTACGGGTTCGGTAGACAAGTAGACATGACCGAGACACCTCTCCGGCCAATAACCATCAGCGGGGTCTGGATACCCATGGTGGCTCCCACTTGCTCCACGATGATCTCATCGGATGAACCACGATGTCAAGGATTCAATCAATCCCGTATACAATTCCCTTTGTCTGTCGGTATAGAACTTGCCCGAGATTCGATCGTCGGTATACCTATATCTTGTTCAATCTCGTTACCGTTAAGTCTCTTTACTCGTTCTGTAGCACGTCATCGTGTGACTAACTCCTTAGTCACATTGAGCTCATGATGATGTTCTATCGAGTGGGCCCAGAGATACCTCTCCGTCACACGGAGTGACAAATCCCGATCTCGATTCGTACCAACCCAACAGACACTTTCGGAGGTACCCGTAGTGCACCTTTATAGTCACCCAGTCACGTTGTGACGTTTGATACACCCAAAGCACTCCTACGGTATCCGGGAGTTGCACAATCTCACGGTCGAAGGAAAAGACACTTGACATTAGAAAAGCTTTAGCATACGAACAATACGATCTAGTGCTATGCCTAGGATTGGGTCTTGTCCATCACATCATTCTCCCAATGATGTGATCCCGTTATCAATGACATCTAATGCCCATGACCAGGAAACCATGATCATCTATTGACTAACGAGCTAGCCAACTAGAGGCTTGCTAGGGACACATTGTGATCTATTTACTCACGTATGTATTACTGTTTCCTGTTAATACAATTATAGCATGAACAATAGACGATTATCATGAACAATGAAATATGATAATAACCATTTTATTATTGCCTCTAGCGCATATTTCCAACAGTCCCCCACTTGCACTAGAGTCAATAATCTAGTTACATTGTGATGTATCGAACACCCATATCATTATGGAGTTGATCATGTTTTGCTCGTGGAAGAGGTTTAGTCAACGGGTCTGCAATATTCAGATATGTGTGTAATTTACAAATATCTATTACTCCACTTTGGACATGGTCCTGGATGGAGTTGTAGCGGCGTTTGATGTGCTTCGTCTTCTGGTGAAACCTGGGCTCCTTGGCTATGGCAATGGCCCCAGTGTTATCACAGAAGAGTGTCATTGGACCCGACGCGCTTGGAACCACTCCAAGGTCGGTGATGAGCTCCTTCATCCAAATTCCTTCATGAGCCGCTTCTGAAGCAGCTATATACTCCGCTTCACATGTAGATGCTGTCACGCCTTCTTGCTTGCTGCTGCACCAGCTCACTGCCCCACCATTCAAAACATACACGTATCCGGTCTGTGACTTAGAGTCATTCGGATCTGTGTCGAAGCTAGCGTCGGCGTAACCCTTTACGATGAGCTCTTCGCCGCCTCCATAAGCGAGAAACATTTCCTTAGTCCTTTTCAGGTACTTAAGGATATTCTTGAACGCTGTCCAGTGTTCCATACCGGGATCACTTTCGTACCTCCCTACCAAACTTATGGCAAGGTTTGTATCAGGTCTGATACACAGCATGGCATACATTAGAGAGCCTACGGCTGAAGCATAGGGGACAGAACTCATCCTCTCTCTATCTGCTGCCGTGGTCGGCGATTGAATCTTACTCAATCTCATACCTTGCAAAACTGGCAAGAACCCTTTCTTTGAGTTTTCCATATTAAACTTCTTTAATATCTTGTCAAGGTATGTACTTTGCGAAAGACCTATAAGGCGTCTCGATCTATCTCTATAGATCTTGATGCCTAATATGTATGCAGCTTCTCCAAGGTCCTTCATTGAAAAACTCTTGTTCAAATAGGCCTTTATGCTCTCCAACATTTCTGTATTGTTCCCCATCAATAATATGTCATCCACATACAGTATGAGGAAAGCTACAGAGCTCCCACTCACTTTCTTGTACAGTCAAGCTTCTGCGTAAACCTGTATGAACACAAACGCTTTAATCACCTCATTAAAGCGAATGTTCCAACTTCGAGATGCTTGCACCAGCCCATAGATGGAGCGCTGGAGCTTGCACACTTTGTTAGCACCCTTAGGGTCGACAAAACCTTCTGGTTGCATCATATACAACTCTTCCTTAAGGTTCCCGTTAAGGAACGCTGTTTTGACGTCCATTTGCCAAATTTCATAATCATAAAAGGCGGCAATCGCTAACATGATTCGGACTGATTTCAGCTTCGCTACGGGAGAGAAAGTCTCTTCGTAGTCAACTCCTTGAATTTGTCGAAAACCCTTTGCGACAAGTCGACCTTTATAAACAGTTACATTACCGTCTGCATCAGTCTTCTTCTTGAAGATCCATTTATTTTCTATGGCTCGCCGGTCATCGGGCAAGTCCACCAAAGTTCATACTTTGTTCTCATACATGGATCCTATCTCGGATTTCATAGCTACAAGCCATTTGTTGGAATCCGGGCCCGCCATCGCTTCTTCATAGTTCGAAGGTTCATCGTTGTCTAACAACATGATTTCCATCACAGGGTTGCCGTACCACTCTGGTGCGGAGCGTGCCCTCGTGGACCTTCGTGGTTCAGTAGTTACTTCATCCGAAGCTTCATGATCGTTATCATTAAATTCCTCTTCACTTGGTGTAGGCGCCACAGGAACAACTTCCCGCGCTGCGCTACTATCCTGTTCGAGACGGGGTGTAATTACCTCATCAAGTTCTACCTTCCTCCCACTTACTTCTTTCGAGAGAAACTCTTTCTCTAGAAAGGATCCGTTCTTGGCAACAAAGGTTTTACCTTCGGATCTAAGATAGAAGGTATACCCGATAGTTTCCTTAGGGTATCCTATGAATACGCATTTATCCGCTTTGGGTTCGAGCTTTTCTGGTTGATGTTTCTTCACGTAAGCATTGCAGCCCCAAACTTTAAGAAACGACAACTTAGGTTTCTTTCCAAACCATAGTTCATACGGTGTCGTCTCAACGGATTTAGACGGTGCCCTATTTAAAGTGAATGCTGCAGTTTCTAATGTGTATCCCCAAAATGATAGCGGTAAGTCGGTAAGAGACATCATAGATCGTACCATATCTAATAAAGTGCGATTATGACGTTCAGACACTCCGTTGCGTTGCGGTGTGCCAGACGGCGTCAGTTGTGAAACGATTCCACACTTCCTTAGGTGTGTGCCAAACTCGTGACTCAAATATTCTCCTCCACGATCAGATCGTAGACACTTAATTTTTCTGTCACGTTGATTCTCGACCTCACTGTGAAATTCCTTGAACTTTTCAAATGTCTCAGATTTGTGCTTCATCAAGTAGATATACCCATACCTACTCAAATCATCGGTGAGAGTGAGAACATAACGATAGCCACCGCGAGCTTCAACGTTCATTGGCCCACACACATCAGTATGTATTATTTCCAATAAGTCGGTTGCTCTCTCCATTATTCCTGAGAATGGAGTCTTAGTCATCTTGCCCATGAGGCACGGTTCGCATGCGTAAAATGATTCAAAGTCAAGAGACTCTAATAGTCCATCAGTATGGAGCTTCTTCATGCGCTTAACACCGATATGACCAAGGCGGCAGTGCCACAAGTATGTGGGACTATCATTATCAACTTTACATCTTTTGGTACTCACACTATGAATATGTGTAACATCACGATCAAGATTCATCAAGAGTAAACCATTCACCAGCGGAGCATGACCATAAAACATATCACTCATATAAATAGAACAACCATTATTCTCTGACTTAAATGAGTAGCCGTCTCGCATTAAGCAAGACCCTGATACAATGTTCATGCTTAAAGCTGGTACTAAATAACAATTATTAAGGTTTAAAACCAATCCCTACGGTAGATGTAGAGGTAGCATGCCGACAGCGATCACATCGACCTTGGAACCATTCCCGACGCGCATCGTCACCTCGTCCTTGGCCAGTCTCCGCTTATTCCGCAGTTCCTGCTTTGAGTTGCAAATGTGAGCAACAACACCGGTATCAAATACCCAGGATCTACTACGAGCGCTGGTAAGGGACACATCAATAACATGTATATCACATATACCTTTAACGTTGCCGGCCTTCTTGTCCGCTAAGTATTTGGGGCAGTTCCGCTTCCAGTGACCCTTTCCCTTGCAATAGAAGCACTCAGTCTCAGGCTTGGGTCCATTCTTTTTCTTCTTCCCGGTATCTGGCTTACCGGGCGCACCAATGGCTTTGCCGTCTTTCTTGAAGTTCTTCTTACCCTTGCCCTTCTTGAAACTAGTGGTCTTGTTGACCATCAACACTTGATGCTCTTTCTTGATTTCTACTTATGCAGACTTGAGCATCGAGTACAACTCGGGAATGGTCTTCTCCATCCCTTGCATGTTGTAGTTAAGCACAAAGCCTTTGTAGCTTGGTGGGAGAGACTGGAGGATTCTGTCAATTATAGCATCATCTGGAAGTTCGACTCCAAGTGAAGTCAGACGACCGTGTAACCCAGACATTTTGAGTATGTGCTCACTGACAGAACTGTTCTCCTCCATCTTACAGCTAAAGAACTTGTCGGAGACTTCATATCTCTCGACACGGGCATGAGCTTGAAAAACTAGCTTCAGCTCTTGGAACATCTCATATGTACCGTGTTGCTCAAAACACCTTTGGAGCCCTGTTTCTAAACTGTATAACATGCCACACCTAACCAGAGAGTAGTCATCACTCCGCGTTTGCTAGATGTTCAGAATGTCCTGGGCTGCTGCGGGAGCGGGAGGGTCACCTAGCGGCGCATCAAGGACATAAGCCTTTTTAGCTGCTTCAAGGATGAGCTTCAAGTTGCGAACCCAGTCCGCATAGTTGCTACCATCATCTTCCAGCTTGTTTTTCTCTAGGAATGCATTGAAATTGAGGTTGACGTTGACAATCTACAATATTTATAAAGACAACTTTTAGACTAAGTTCATGACAATTAAGTTCATTTAATCAAATTAAGTATGAACTCCCACTTAAATCGACATCGCTCTAGTCATCTAAGTGCTACATGATCCATGTTGACTAACCCGTGTCCGATCATCACGTGAGACGGACTAGTCACCATGGTGAGCAACTTCATGCTGATCGTATTCAACCATACGACTCATGTTCGACCTTTCGGTCTCTTGTATTCGAGGTCATGTCTGTACATGCTAAACTCGTCGAGTCAACCTAGGTGTTTCGCGTGTGTAAATTTGGCTTACACCCGTTGTATGCGAACGTTAGAATCTATCACACCCGATCATCACGTGGTGCTTCGAGACAACGATCCTTCGCAACGGTGCACACTTAGGGGAATACGTTCTCGAAATTTTAAGAGGGATCATCTTATTATGCTACCGTCGTTCTAAGCAATAAGATGTAAAACATGATAAACATCACAATGCAATCATATAGTGACATGATATGGCCACTATCATCTTTGCTCTTTCGATCTTCATCTTCAGGCATCGCATGATCATCGTCGTCACCGGCGTGACACCATGATCTCCATCATCGTGTCTCCGTGATGTCGTCACGCCAACTACTACTATCACTACTACTATAGCTAATCGTTAGCAATGAAGTAAAAGTAGTAAGCACATGGTGTTGCATCTCATACAATAAATCAAGACAACTCCTATGGCTCCTGCCGGTTGTCATACTCATCGACATGCAAGTCGTGAAACCTATTACAATAACATGATCATCTCATACATCATACATGCAACATCACAACTTTGGCCATATCACATCACATGTCAAACCCTGCAAAAACAAGTTAGACGTCCTCTAATTGTTGTTGCAAGTTTTACGTGGCTGATTTGGGTTTCTAGCAAGAACATTTTCTTACCTACGTGACAGCCACAACGATGATATGCCAAAGCTATTTACCCTTCATAAGGACCCTTTTCATAAAATCCAATCCAACTAGAGTAGGAGAGACAGACACCCGCTAGCCACCTTTATGCACGGTGTGCATGTCTGTCGGTGGAACCAGTCTCACGTAAGCGTACGTGTAAAGTCGGTCCGGGCCGCTTCATCCCACAATACCGTCGGAAAAGAATAAGACTAGTAGAGGCAAGCAATTGACAAATCATCGCCCACAACCTTTTGTGTTCTACTCGTGCATAGAATCTACACATAGAAAACCTGGCTCGGATGCCACTGTTGGGAGACGTAGCATAAATTCAAAAAAATTCCTACGCATATTCAGATCTTCCTATGGAGAGACCAGCAACGAGAAAGGGGTAAGAGCATCTTCATACCTTTGAAGATCGCTAGGAGGAAGCGTTGCTAGAACGCGGTTGATAGAGTCGTATTCGCAGCGATTCCGATCGCGGTGTAATTCCGATCTAGTGCCGAACTACGGCACCTCCGCGATCAACACACATGCAGCCCAGTGACGTCTCCCGCACCTTGATCCAGCAAGGAGGAGGGAGAGGTTGAGGAAGAACTCCAGTAGCACGATGGCGTGGTGTCGATGGAGAGACGAGGTCTCCCGGCAGGGCTTCGCCAAGCACCGTCACAGAGGAGGAGGAAGAAGGGCAGGGCTGCGCCGAGAGAGAGAGAGAAAACCGTGTGTGAAACAGCCCCGAAACCTCAACTATATATAGGGGAAGAGGGAGGGGGCGCAGCCCTTAGGGTTCCCACCCCCAAGGGGTGCGGCAGCCCCATCTGCGCCACGAGGTGGCGGCCAGGAGGGGAGGAGGGGTGGTGCGCACCCCTGGTGGGCCTTAGGCCCACCTGGCTTAGGGTTTGCCCCCCTTCCCTCTCCCCTGCGCATTGGGCTGAGTGGGGAGGCGCACCAGCCCACCTAGGGGCTGGTTCCCTCCCCCGCTTGGCCCATCTTACCTCCCGGGGTCGTTGCCCCCCTTCGATGGACCCCCGGGGCCACCTCCGGTGGTCCCGGTGGTCCCGGTACGTTACCGGTGATGCCCGAAACACTTCCGGTGTCCGAAACCATCCGTCATATATATCAATCTTTACCTCCGGACCATTCCGGAGCTCCTCGTGACGTCTGGGATCTCATACGGGACTCCGAACAACTTTCTAACCTCGTATAACAATTCCCTATAACCCTAGCGTCATCGAACCTTAAGTGTGTAGACCCTACGGGTTCGGGAGACAAGCAGACATGACCGAGACACCTCTCCGGCCAATAACCATCAGCGGGGTATGGATACCCATGGTGACTCCCACTTGCTCCACGATGATCTAATCGGATGAACCACGATGTCAAGGATTCAATCAATCCCGTATACAATTCCCTTTGTCTGTCGGTATAGAACTTCCCCGAGATTCAATCATCGGTATACCTATACCTTGTTCAATCTCGTTACCGGTAAGTCTCTTTACTCGTTCCGTAGCACGTCATCATGTGACTAACTCCTTAGTCACATTGAGCTCATGATGATGTTCTACCGAGTGGGCCCAGAGATACCTCTCCGTCACACGGAGTGACAAATCTCAATCTCGATTCGTACCGACCCAACAGACACTTTCGGAGGTACCCGTAGTGCACCTTTATAGTCACCCAGTTATGTTGTGACGTTTGATACACCCAAAGCACTCCTACGGTATCTGGGAGTTGCACAATCTCACGGTCGAAGGAAAAGACACTTGACATTAGAAAAGCTTTAGCATACGAACAATACGATCTAGTGCTATGCTTAGGATTGGGTCTTGTCCATCACATCATTCTCCCAATGATGTGATCCCGTTATCAATGACATTTAATGCCCATGACCAGGAAACCATGATCATCTATTGACTAACGAGCTAGCCAACTAGAGGCTTGCTAGGGACACATTGTGATCTATTTACTCACGTATGTATTACTGTTTCCTGTTAATATAATTATAGCATGAACAATAGACGATTATCATGAACAAGGAAATATGATAATAACCATTTTATTATTGCCTCTAACACATATTTCCAACAAAAAGCGCATGACAACCTCTGCTTCTCTCTACGAAGGGCCTATCTTGTACCTTTACTTTTTACCCTTGTAAGAGTCATGGTGATCATCACCAATTCCCTCTTTGCCTTTGTCTTGGCTACCGTCGCATGCTTGGGAAAGATCTATATTCATATATCAACTTGGAGTTGAGTACTCATGCTTTATTATTGTTGACTTTACCCTTGAGGTAAACTGTTGGGAGGCAAAACTATAAGCCCCTATCTTCCTCAGTGTTTAGCTGAAACTTTGACACCATGAGTACCACGTGAGTTGTAACAATTGTGGAAAACAAAAGAGATGATTGAGTATGTGGGTTTGCCTTACAAGCTCTTATTCGACTCTTTCTGATGTTGTGATAAATTACAATTGCTTCAATGACTATGGACTATTGTTGGTTACTTCTCGGTAAGGTTTTTGCTTCATGCTTTGCTTTGTGAAGGAATTGTTACTTTCCCATAAGAATCTTTATGATATATTGCTGTTCTATGTGTGATCATGATGCCCTCATGTCTGTATTATGTTTTATCGACACCTTCGTCCCCAAACATGTGGACATGTTTATGGAACTTGGTTTTCGCTTGAGGACAAGCAAGGTCTAAGCTTGGGGGAGTTGATACGTCCATTTTGCATCATGCTTTCATGTTGATATTTATTGCTTTTTGGGCTGTTATATTACTTGTGGTACCATATTTATGCATTTTCTCTCTTATTTTGCAAGGATTATTTGAAGAGGGAGAATTCACGCACCTGAAATTCTGGACTGGAAAAGGAGCAAATCCTAGTCCACTATTCTGCACATCTCCAAATGCCCTGAAAATTTACGTGGATTTTTTCTGAAATATATTAAAAATACTGGGCGAAATAACTACCGGAGGGGGCCACCAGGGCCCCACAAGCCCCCACTCCGCCACCACCCCCCTGGTGGCGGTGGGCAAGCTTGTGGGCTGCCTGGAGGCCCACTAGCCCCCTCTTTTGCTATATGAAGCGTCCTGACCTGGAAAAAATCATACGGGAGCTTTTTCGTGGTTTTGCCGCCGCCACGAGGCGGAACTTGAGCAGATCCAATCTAGAGCTCCGGCACGACGATCCTGTCGGGGAAATTTCCCTCCCGGAGGGGGAATCGTCGCCATTGTCGTCACCAACACTCCTCTCGTCGGACGGGAAGCATCTTCATCAACATCTTCATCAGCACCATCTCCTCTCCAATCCCTAGTTCATCTCTGGTAATCAATCTTCGTCTCGCGACTCCGATTGGTACTTGTAAGGTTGCTAGTAGTGTTGATTACTCTTTGTAGTTGATGCGTGTTGGATTACTTGGTGGAAGATTTTATGTTCAGATCCTTGATGCTATTCATTACACCTCTGGTCATGATTATGATTATGTCTGGTGAGTAGTTACTTTTGTTCCTGAGGACATGGGATAAGTCATGCTGATAATAGTCATGTGAATTTGATATTCGCTCGGTATTTTGATGTGATTTATGTTGTTTTTCCTCTAGTGGTGTTATGTGAACGTCGAATACATAACACTTCACCATATTTGGGCCTAGAGGAAGGCATTGGGAAGTAGTAAGTAGATGATGGGTTGCTGGAGTGACAGAAGCTTAAACCCCAGTTTATGCGCTGCTTCGTGAGGGGCTGATTTGGATCCACTAGTTTAATGCCATGGTTAGACTTTGTCTTAATTCTTCTTTTGTAGTTGCGGATGCTTGCGAGAGAGGTTAATCATAAGTGGGATGCTTGTCCAAGTAAGGGCAGTACCCAAGTGCCGGTCCACCCACATATCAAACTATCAAAGTAACGAACGCGAATCATATGAACATGATGAAACTAGCATGACAGAAATTCCCGTGTGTCCTCGGGAGCGTTTTTCCTCCTATAAGACTTTGTTCAGGCTTGTCCCTTGCTACAAAAGGGATTGGGCCACTTGCTGCACCGTTGCTACTACTTGCTACTTGTTACTTTTTGCTCGTTACGTTTCACCTCGCTACACAATCACTTGTTACAGCTACTTTCAGTGCTTGCAGTTATTACCTTGCTGAAATCCATCTATCAGAGCCTTCTGCTCCTCATTGGGTTCGACACTCTTACTTATCGAAAGGACTACGATTGATCCCCTATACTTGTGGGTCATCACGTGACACACCTAGAGTTTTAAGGTCCTCATCATTACTAATAGAGTGGATTTCACCTTCTCTCTTCTCTTTCATGTCTAGCTCTAAGCATAACAATCATCTTAGTATTATAGTCAATATACACTTGGATTTCTTTTAAATGTTCAGTAATTTCATATTTATTAGGTGGGAGACATTTTATTTTAAGCATATCAGCCGCATGCTCGAGACTATCAACAGTTCTACCAATAGAATGTAGTTTTCCAAATTATTCTCCTATCATAACATTAAAAGCTATTTGAAAATCAATGAAATATTTAGTGACATGTTCAAGATCAGTAGTTATGTTACCAATATTATTGTAGGAATTTCCATTAAAATACCTTAAGCATTTGCAGAATTATTTGGATATGGCCTAGGATTGTTCCCAAAATTACCCCTATATGCAATGTTGTTAAACTATTCCTTGAAGCAAAATTAACACCAACAGTATCCTTATTTTGCTCAATTAAAGAGGCTAAAAGAACATCATTAAGATCCACATAAGCTTGTTTGGTAGTAAGCAAATACATAATCATATCAACCTTTTCACTAAACAATCTGATCATAAAGCGACAATTCATCATATCCCAACAAACACACCACCGATTACATTAGAAAAATCCTGATCATGCAAGCTAGCTCATGAAAACGTGGTATTGAAGAACAAGAGAGAGAATGTCATCTAGCTACTGCTATGGACCTAAGGTCCTAAAGGAACTACTCACACATGATAATGTATGCATCAAGGCTGATGAAAAAGTCTTCGGTGATGGATCCCCCTCCGACAGGGTTGGATCTTCTCGGAACATAATTTGTTGTGGCGGGAACAAAGCAAAGAAAATTAAAGGCGGTGAACAGAGGGCCATGTGGCCTAGGGCGCATGTCACCCCTGGCAGTGTGGAGGCCCTATGGGTCCTCTCGTTTGCCTCTAGTACTTTTTGGACTTCTCGTGATGCGGAAAAAAATGTATTAGATCCTCAGGTATGTTTCTACCTTGGTAGTATTAATTTCCTAGAAACTAAATGATAACATCCACACGTGTGGTACGAGGCAACATGATCCACACGTCTTCATAATCCACACGTCTTCATAATCATCCATCTTGGCACATCAAACATATGACATCAACATAATCTTTTTCATTTTAGACTTAAAAAATTATCTCTTAAATTAAAAAAATACCATTAAATATGTGTGGACGAGATCTTCAAAACTAAATCCCATATTGATATGTTTCCATGACCTTTTTTTGGGCCAAAAGTTGCCATGATGTTTACACTCAAGTTGCTATAGTGTTTACAATAAAGTTGCCGCTACATGTTTTATATAATTTTTCTTCTAGATTTAAAACTACCATTGTATTTCAACTACTTTTCACGACAATTTTTATTAGTAAACCATGGAAAAATTTTGTAATTAACCATGGGAAATTTAATTCATGGATCATGGAAATTTTTAGTAATTCATCATGGCAAATTGAGTTTATAGACCATGGCAATTTTTGTATTTTAACCATGGCAATTCTAATATTTTAAACATGCAAAACATTTTTTGTATGAACCATGATAAATTTTAGTGTATGCATCATGACAAATTTTAATAATCCATCATGGTAATTTAAGTTTATGGTTCATGAAAAATTTGAGCCGTTGATCATGCATTTTTAAAGTAATAAATGACATATTTATTTTTTACCTATGAACCATGTTCAAATTATTTCATGGATCATGGCAAGTTTAATTTCTTAACTCTTTTTTTTATAACATGTCAAAATTTACTTTAAATGTAGAAGAAAAATTAATTGAAATATATAATGACAACTTCAGTGTAATCATGATGACAATTTCTGTACAATAGACATGGTAATTTTTAACCCTCAAAGAAATCGTCGAAACATATCGATATGAGATCTAGTTTCGAAGATATCGTCGCGACGGGTTTAAAGGTTAAAACGGTTTTTCAATCGATTTTTTTATTTAAGAAATAAAAACATCCTAAAAACTGAAAAGGTGAAAGGTTCATGTTGACATCATCAGTTTCATCACGTGTGCATGGTTGCGGTGACATGGTCCAACCTCTGATCATAGGACTCGTATGATGATTATCGGTGAACATGCACGAAAAAGAACTGGTTCTAGGCACTGGATTATGGGCATATCCTAACGTTGTTGCCGAGGGGACAAGCTGGGGCAAACATTTGTTTTTGGTTTTTCTAAGTTAATTAATTTTAAGATGGAGTACAACTAGAGCCCGAAGGACGGGGCATGTGGAAGTGGAATCACAGCAGAACACGAGGCGCGGCGTGCCCGGGATCCCCTCGATCCGCGCTTGTCAGCGCGTTTGTTTATCTTGCGCTCGCCGGTCTCGTGGGCGGCCCCAATCACCGCCAGCAACAAATCCTGACACACCACGGCGCACGCACGTCCGTCCGTCCGTCCATCCATCCACAAAGACAAAGGCCAGCGGACGGAACTCAAGCAAATATCCCGAACAAAACCTGTTGCCATCGCTCGCTCGCCTCTTCCGTCTAATCGTCCTCCGTGTCGATTCGCTCCCCCCCACACACGCGGAGCACAGCGCCTCGCGAGTCAATCAACCAGCCAACCAACCAATCACCCCCATCCCCTCCCCGGCTCCGCCTCCCGTGGATTCATGGATCTCCGCCCCGCCCCGCTCTCCCTATCCCTGTAGCTGCTTCCTCCTGCTGCTTGCTGCTCCGCCCGCCTGATTCGGAGCCGCGCCGAGGGGAGGCGGAGATGGGGTTCCGCAGGAGGGGAGGGCCTCCGCTGCTTCTGCTGCTGCTGATGCTTCTGCTTCTCGGACTCGTGGCCACGGCCTTGGCTGCGGCGGACGACGGCGACGCCGATCCGCTCTACAGGTCAGACTTCCTCCCCGAGATTTGTTTCCTCGTTGGTTGGTAGTTGGGGCGGTTCCTGCTCCTTGCGTGTGGTGTGGCTGGCTTGCTTGGTCGGTCGCTCGTCTCTGATGCCGCCGATTGCCTACGGTACTACAACAGTCTCCTTCTCGCGGACAGGTAATGGGGTGGGAGCTCCGTGCTACTACTAGCACCCAGCTCTCCTATTCTTCTTTCTACTAGACTATTAGTACTCGCAGCACTGTTGACTCGTTGATTAACATCGATGCTACTGTGGTTTCTGGGGAACTGCAGCTCCAACTAGTTTTGTAATTACAGCTAGGAATTTTTCACCTCCCCGTTTAGGCGCCCATGGTAAGGTTCACGTGATCCGCTGCCAGCCGGCCGTGAGAGATCTCGTGCCAAGGTTACCAGCATTCGACTTGGAAAGCTGTGTACGATTCAAAGACCGCGTAAACCCCTGTTCCTCCGTGGGGGAACGCTATATTCAGATTTCGAATTCAGTAATTGAGAGAGATGGCAGCGACGACGGTCGGGCGAAAGCTCCTCAGCGTCTTCTCATCCTACTATCTGTACAGATGTGCTGATTTGCTACTAGTGTATTACGATCTGGGGCGACTACTTGACCAGTTTTCCTTCCTTTTTTTACCAGAGCTTGCGTGGCAGAGTGTCAAAGAACCGGCACCCTGAAAGATGAGGATTCTATCAAACACTGTGTGGTTCCAACTGAAGATCAGCCTGCTGACAAATCATGGTACGCGCACGAGCCATTGTACTTGCAGTGGAAGGAGTGGAACTGCAACAGCGAATGCCGATACCATTGTATGATGGAAAGAGAACAGGAAAGGGAAGAGCTTGGGCTGGGGCCCGTCAAGTATCATGGCAAATGGCCCCTCAAACGGGCTTCTGTGTTTCAGGTAGCTGTACCTCCATGTTACTCTTTATCACTTACACTTTGTTTCTCATCTTCACTTACTTACATACTTGCTATTGTTTCATTCCCAGGAACCTCTTTCTGCAGCTCTATCTGCTCTCACTCTTCTCGTGCAATTTAATGGATGGCTATCGTTTTTCCTCTTGCTTTCTTACAAGCTGCCTCTTAGGCCAGAAACCCACGCGACATACTATGAATACACCGGATTATGGCACATTAACGCGCTCTTGGCCATGAATTCATGGTTCTGGTGTGCCATATATCACAGTTGGTAGGTTCATGTCTAGCAGGCTACGTTTTCAGATGAGTTGTCTGTCGATAGTAAGTTAATCCAGCTTGGCCATCTCTATTACAGTGATACTGCTTGGACAGAAAAGCTGTACCTGTCATCAGCTGCTGCTTTTCTTGGCTACTCCCTCATCTTGGCCATACTGCGAACTTCGAATCTAAGGGACGAAGCTTCAAGGGTGATGGTTGCAGCTCCAATTCTGGCTTTTGTGACGACCCACATTTTGTACCTCAACTTCTACGAACTTGACAAAGGTATTCCAAATTCATGATAACTTGTTTCGCTTCTCCATGACCGTAGAGAGAAACTAGATGCACTGTTCAAATTCTGAGATCGGTGCTTCATGGTGGTAGTGCTGGAAATTAAAGACTTCACTGCCCTGATCTTCTGAATCTGCAGGCCTCAACATGAAGGTTTGCACTGTTATTAGCGTGGCTCAGCTCCTCCTGTGGACGGTGTGGGCTGCCATCACAAGGCATCCTTCACGCCTGAAGGTCATCTTTGTTGCTATCGGCGGTGTCCTCTCACTATACCTGGAAGCCCATGATGTCCCTCCGCGATGGGGATATGTTGATGGTCACGCAATCTGCCTCGCCATGGCTATCCCCCTGTCGTACCTCTGGTGGGGCTTCGCCAAGGAAGATGCTGAGATGCGCACGGCGGCAATCATGAAGAAGAAACGATAACGGGCTTCGTCAGACCAAATAGTTCCATCTTTCATGGTGAATCTGTGAAAACTTGTCTCCACTCATCCAATGTAAAGATGAGTTTTTCCATGTAAATTTAGGAGATTTCGCCTGTGAATTACTGTTTTTTCCATGCTACTTTTTGCCTCAGCCCAGGAGGTTTTACATGGTTTGAAACTTGTGATAGCCCTATGTATTTCTCTCATTTAAAAGCCAATTGAGTGTGTGATAGGTTTGTGTTCATCTCTTTTAGCTGCACTGTACTGGAAGGTCTCTATGGATTCGGTACCATAAAATGATCCTATGCTTGTGTCTGATTGATTAAGATGGTACTCCCTCCGTGAAAAATGCATTGCAGCTCTCGGGTGCCACACACCCCTATATGAAAATAGCATTAAAAAATTATCAGGAGGTTTCAAAAAAATCTGAAATTTTGGGATATGAAACCTGAGTGTGACCCTGTATGACACCCGTGTTCATTTTCGTGGGGAAAGGGTGCCCCTTGTATCCGCGGCGTACAAATTACGGTCCAACATACGTTACATTCAAAAAAAATTCTACACATTCGATTTTTTTGTTTTTTTACAGGCATTACCGCGGGCACCCATTCCCCATGAAATTGAACACGTGTATGCAACGGGTTTCATATCCCAAAATTTCAGATTTTTTTGAATTTTCTAATGTGTTTTTAATGCTATTGTCATACAGGGGTTTGTGGCATCCGGGAGCCACAAATCCTCATCCCTGCCTCCGTTCACTATTATAAGATGTTTTGGATATTTTAATATGAACTGCGTATAGATTAAAATGAGTGAACAAACACACTAAATGCGTCTATATGCATCTGAATCAGAAAATGAGAAAAAACATCTTCTAATTTGAAATGGAGAGAGTAGTACTCCCTCTGTAAACTATATAGATCATTTTAGAACTAATATAAACCATTTAAATGAAGAGAATAGTACTCCCTCTAGAAACTAATATAAGATCATTTAGATCACATTGGAACCGATATAAGACCGTTTAGATAAACGGTCTCGTATTAATTTACAGACCGAGTATTTATTACATATGTTGAATCCATGAAATTGTATTCATTTTCTTTTGCCTGGTTTTTGTAGACATGGGTTGCATGAAAACATGTACAAATCCACAACGTGAGCTAATTTTTTGTGTCCCGACATAGGTTTTTTTAGATAGCCACATAAAGACTGGTTACCCTTAGTACTGAACGACATCCTCTGTAAAGAAATAAAAGAGCATTTAGATCACTGTAAATAAATAAAAGAACATTTAGATCACTAAAGTAGTGACCTAAACACAGGAAACACATATAATCGACCTAAATGTGTAGAGATAGCTAAAGACGCAGCCCGTTGTATAACTCTAAGAGCTCTTTGGATTTAAAGGAATTTCATATGAATTATGGAGGACTAGAATCCTCAAAGATTTTCCCTGTGTTGGTTGATTGATTCATAGAATTGAATCCTATAGGGAATTTTCCAAAAGTGTACTTCCCATAGGATTTCTAGCATCCACTCAAACCTGTTTGAAAAAAAATCCTTTTTTTTTTGTGATGCAAGCAAACAACCCAAAATGTTGTAGGATTGAGATGAGCATGACATTTCAATTCTATGTTTTTTAAATTCTACAAATCAAAGGGTTGAGCAAACAAGCAAACTAAAAAGAGAGGAGCAAAAGAATGGATGCCTCATTGAAAGATGAACGCATGACAATATTTACTTTGAACAAATAGAGACCAAGATGGTAATCTATTTAGCAGCAAATCCTGAGCACACCTCAAACACACCAGATCTGAAATATTCAGTTGACAGACAAAAATGCCGAAAAGGGGAAGGCTTGTCTCGCAAAAGGAATGAAACGAGCAGCTCAGCTCATACATATGCCAGTCACTACCACACAGCCAGCTCACTGTACCATCTCCATATCCTTGAAGTACTCGTGCTCAAGAGCCTGCCTGGCCGTGATCCTCTTATTTGGCTCGAACCGAAGCATTTTCTGCAAAGAAACAAGAGGATGATACAGTTAGATTACATCATGCCAAGTCCATGATCGTAGACGGCTATCTGGTTAACTTACAGAGAGAAGGTCGAGGCCAACAGGTTCAAGATTGGGGACAATTGTTGCAAGGTCCTGGAGATTAGCGAAGGTTCCAAAAGGAATATTAGTAACATGATATATAGCACATCATAAACGCCTACTTACCACAAATGTCTAATGAAAAGCTTAAGCGCTTGTCTCGCACCTCTGCCTGCCACCTGGGGAAAGCGGACTTGTAGTCAGGCAAGGAGCTCACACCTGGCCAGGTTTGTTCATTTGGAGTGCCAAGCACCCTGAGTTGAATAACCAGAAGGCGACACATAGATAAGATGAGTAGGCAAGAAATGCACTTAGAAGATGAGAAATTGAGTACCAGGGCAATAACCAAACCTGAAGATCTTAAATAATTCATCAATCTCAGAATCGCCAGGGAACAGTGGCTTCTGGTTCACCATTTCTGCAAAGATACAGCCCACTGACCACACGTCAACTGGTGTGGAATACTGCCTCGCTCCAAGAAGGATTTCTGGAGCTCTGTACCATAATGTCACTACCTGAAAAGTAATCCCCATAGATATCCATTGTCAGTTGATGTGGCATGAAGTTGGATAGATAGAAGAAGTATGAGCTTGTTTAGATGCAAAAATGTACATACTAGGAGCAAAACAGCATCAACATATTTATGACAAAGATGGCGCCAAGCGCCCTGTTACCAGGACAGTTTTCATGGCCCTTGAAAATGAGTCATGGAAGAAAAGTACCTCATGAGTAAATGTACGGACAGGAATTCCAAATGCCCTTGCTAAACCAAAGTCTGCAAGCTTCAGTGCATTAGTACGCCGGTCTATCAATAAATTCTGAGGTTTCAAATCTCGATGAAGAACTCTATGAGAATGACAATAAGCAACGCCACGGAGTATCTGATAGAGGTATGACTGGACAAAGAAGAAAACAGTCACATACTCGCATACCAAGATGCAACCAGAATAAGTTAATGCATTTTCTGAGTCAAACATGAATATGCTCGAATGAAGGTGCAATAACAGCAAAATAGGGTGTAGCGCTTGCACTCATTCTATATTTATTACTCTCTATAAGAGTATAAGTATATCAATAACGTAATGTTGCATGAATTTCATGTTTACCTACACAATCCGGTTGATCTAAAATGTGTTGCAACGAACTTCATGTTTACCTACACAATTCGGTTGATCTAAAATGTGTTGCAACAATTCATATTGTAAGCAAACTCTTAACATTACCTGCAAAAGTATATGCCAACAAACACGTAATACTAATGAGAAAATAATACGTCAAGAAATGCGCTAACTACTTTGACGAAAGGAGCACAGACCATGGCTGTCAGAAGTGATAGTTGAAAGTTGAAGAACACAGTGCCAGTTCTGTGTGCAGTAAGTAGTTACACAAAGACAGCAACCATGACAGAAATGATGCCCACATGGAAATCATACAGTGCTGGGCTGATGGTGGTGGTGCCACACTGCCAATCATTTATAGCAACAAACCTACCGCTAAACAGTCAAGACATGTTTTATTTACAGCTTGCAGGAGTTACCGTAGAGCAATGAATGTTGTACAGTACATCAAATTTGAGGAGGAGATAGGCTCTGCTGGCCAGCTATCGTGTTCAGTGCTAGAGGCCAAGGCAGCTATCGTGCTGGATAGCAATATTGATTATCTGTTCCTATAGTGTATCCACGTTACCCAGAGCCATGTACTAACATTATTGAAACAAGGTTAAAATGAACTCCAACGTTCACTTTGAGATCTCAGAAATTCCCACATTAAGGAGATAAAATAGAAAAAGATTACAGCATTTATTTTGGTTGGCCCAGTTTATAACGGTGAAGACAACCCAATACGCATAACGATTACATTTGTAGAAAAAATACACCTACATTTTCAACAACAAACAATGCATTTGTAAAGCAAAGCCAACTCTGTTTTCAAACTATTCATTTTAACATCTGTTAGAACAGAAATATAGCTAGTTCAAGAATAAATCTAATCTTACCACAACAATGTAGGTACAGTGTAACTCTAAAGCAAACATACATACATGCCCAAACATCACATGCGCATATAGACATTCAGTGCAACAAGTTCAACAACGAACTAGTGCGCACGCAATACAGACAAGCGTATCTCTGAGTCAGACATGAATATGCTTGAAAGAAGGAACAAAAACAGAAGAATAAGATGCAACGCTTGCACTCGTGCTATATTTATTACTCTCTGTATATAAGTATAACCCTCTTAATAAAGTAACATTACATGAATTTCAAGTTTACCTATACAATTCGGTCGATCTAAAATGTGTTGCAACAATTCATATTGTAAGCAAACTCTAACTTTACCAGTACTATATGCCAAAGAACAGGTAATACTAATCAGAAAATAATATGTCAAGAAATGCACCAACTACTTTGATCCAAAGACCATAGGCCATGGCTGTCAGAAGTGTTAGTTGAAGGACATAGTGCCAGTTATGTGTGCAGTAAAATAGTTACACAAAGACAGCAAGCATGACAGAAATGGTGCCCACATGGAGATCATACAGCACTGAGGTGATAGTAGTGGTGCCACACTGCCAATCATTTATAGTAACAAACCTACCGGTAACAGTGAACACATGTTTTATTTACAGCTTACAAGAGTTACTGCAGAGCAAAGAGTGTTGTACAGTACATCTAGTTTGAGGAGGAGATGGGCTCCGTTGTGTGCCAGCTATGGTGCTCGATACTAGAGCCCAAGGCAGTCCTAGAAAGCAACGTAGACTATCTGTTCCTATAGTGCATCCATGTTACCAACAGTCATGTACTAACATTACTGAAACAAGGTTAAAAAGAACTCCAACGTTCACTTTGAGATCTCAGAAATTCCCACATTAAGCAGATATAAAATTGAGAAACATGACAGCATTTATTTTGGCTGGCCCAGTTTATAACAGTAAAGATAATCCAATAAACATTGAAACGATTACATTTGCAAAAGAAATACAACTACATTTCCAACAACAAACATTGCATTTGTAAAGCAAACACTAGCAAACTATTCATTTTGACATCAGTTGGGACATGAATTCAGCTAGTTCAAGACTAATCGAAGTCTAATCTTACCATAGCAATGTAGGTACACGGTACCTCTAAAGTAATCCTACATATATGTCCAAACATCACATGTGCAACAAGTTCAACAATGAACTAGTACACACGCAATACAGACAATGGCACTTTTCCGGTTTTCCCCAACTGTGCATACTGGTTTACGCTAAGTGTGGCCCAAGTGAACAGAAAAACGGGCACTGTCCTGCCATATAAAACACAGTGACATAAGAAGACAGCTGATACACCAAATACGGAGGGCACAAGACGTAATGTGGGTTCTGCATGTGTCTTGTCTTGAATAATTGTACGAGAAATGAGAGCTAATAATTCTTCTACACAAAACAAGAAGGCACTGGACGAACACTGTGGCATATTACAAGTTTAAAATTAAGAGACACCCCTTATTTACATTTCTTATCCTGCTCCACACCCACATTGTTCTATCACTCCCAGCACTACCGAGTTGCATGACATACAGAATCACTGATCAATAACAAGTGAATGGAGATATTTTCAACTAACTAAATAAGGAAAGCAATGGAATAGAAGCAAGTCACGGTCGGTCACACTGACACACGACGATATCACATTGCTCACCTTGATCAAGGCGGGACTCTTGGCAAACTCTGGGCAGGAGTCCATGAACTTCTTCAGGTCCAGATCCAGGTACTCGAAGACGAGCCATATGCGCTTCTCGCTGTGGACAACATCGTGCAGCCTGCGAGCGAGGAACGAGCAAAGCTTGTCAGCATAGCAGCAGTGCAAACCATCTACTAACACTCACCCTATAAATAGATAAACAGACAGGAACATCACAGGCAGTGGCACATTTCGTACTAGGTTCTAAATCCGGCCTATTCATTTACTGTTGCATAAAAGCGAGGGGCATCCATCTCCATCTCGACTTAATGCCCACTCCAATCAATCAATAAACCAATGAATCAATCGAGCAGTTAATCCAGGCTAGTTGAGGCGAGCAATGTCCGATCCTAAACAAATATATAAATCCGGAGCAGGTAGGAACAAGGTGAATGGCAGTAAACCGGATGAGGAGGGGGGGCTGAGAGACGGACGCACTTGACGATGTTGCGGTGCTGCATCTCCTTGAGGAGCGAGATCTCGCGGATGGCGGTGGAGGGGACGCCCTCGTCCTCCTGCTCGAGGCGGATCTTCTTGAGGGCGATGGTCTCGTTGGTGGCCCTGTCCCGGGCCTTGTACACCACCCCGTACGTGCCCTCCCCGATCTTCTCCACCTTCTCGTACTGCGCGCACAAACACACCACGCGCTTTCACAAGGGAAGAAGGAAACCAAGATCGGATCCAAGGTCCGAAAACCCTCGCACGGCGTCGGTTACCTGCTCCATCGGGTCGGCGGGCGTCCAATGCTCCGGCGGGGGCGGCGGCGGCGGCGGCGCGGGCGTGGGAAATGGGTGGATGAGAGGGGGAGAGGAGGGAGCGGGGGAAGGGAGGCGGATCACGGGGAGGAGAGGCGGGGGAGAGCGGCAGCGGCGGGCGAAGCTGCTGCTGCTGCTGCTGCCGCCATTGAGGGGAGGGGGGAGGGGGGGTCGCGCCGTTGGGGGGTGGGCTGGGCTGGTCCTCCTCGCTTCTGTTTCTTGCTTTTATCTGCTGTGTTGACTCGAGCCTGAAGCTTTTCTCCTTGAGTCCACCTCCTTGGCTGGCTTTTCTTATCAATCTTGGTGGGGTTTTTGTGAGGTTTTCCTTTTTGGTTGGGATGGATCTAGTGAGGCTCCTACAATTTTTATTGATTCAAGTGGAGTAAGATTATGAGTTTTTCAGCGTAGCCTGGGCCACAATTGCTTGCTTGTCATCTCCTAGGCCCTCTTTTTTGTGTTGTCATCTGAATTGTTAAGTATGATATGTTGCGTCTTCTTGCATTACCATGGCATGTTGAATTTGTGTCCGGCTCAATTAACAAGTAGGTAGGTACTATGATTTCATTGGTTTTTTGTGGTTTTAGTGGGTCCGGCGAGGCTACTTTGTGTATTGTCATGGTGTTTTTTTTATTTCATTGCTTGTTGAAACTTTTTTCATGTATCATCTATTGGATGATGTCAGTAAAACATGTTACATGTACTTGCATTCGTCGACGGTGTATTAAATTTTTACTTGGCTCGATTATTATGCAAGTGTTATAATTTGACTGGGCCACGCGATCTTAGTTGACCTAGACGGTGCTCAAAGCTTAGTGACTATTGAAGTTGCTGCCTCACGTGGACTTTGTCTTCTTACGACATAACTCTCTTCCTTCATCTATTGCAAGGTGCCTCCTTTGTCCTCATTGTTATGAATGATGAAAACTGCAATTTGGATAACAACGACAAACGAACGTAACTCAGTTACACTAAAACAAAAAGTCTGACATGAACAATGTCATTGTTTTCTCCAAGAGTAGGTTAAGTTTTAAAAAAATGCTGCCATTACTTGTGAGAACAAAGGAATGTATGTGTATAGTATACATGTATGGAAATCGATGGTCACCAATATGTGAAGGTGCTAGAAAATTACAATACATTGTTTTTGCAAAGTTTATCCACACTAGAAATAATTTTGGCAAATTTTCTAAACACAAGCACATATTTGCGTCCTTCCATAAATAGATACTTACGTAGGGAGCATGTACTTGAATTATCTAATTTTCTAACCCTTGCTGCTTCTTTGGCAATGTGCAAATATCAATCATCAGATTTATCATGGAAAATGGATAAAAATAATTTTGTACTAGAGTATCCTCTATTCCTAAATAGGTGCAACCCACTATAGATTTTTGCTGCCATTTGGTGATGCCACGTCACAGTCGACTTCATTTTGATTGTTTTTTAGCATAATATTTTCTACAACTGCAGCACGTTCGTTTCATATGCCACGTCACAGTCCACTTCATTTTGATTGTTTTTAGCATAATATTTTCTATAACCGCGGCACCGTTTGTTTCCTATGCCATGTCACAGTCCACTTCATTTTGACTGTTTTTTAGCATAATATTTTCTACAACCGCAGCACCGTTCGTTTCCTATGATCCTATCACCAGATTTATATCTGCAGTTAAACACTAATAAAACCTCTTCCCCACACGCAAGGTGTCTTCTCTCCTTCCATTCCCCTACCCGATTCCTTTCCATCTGTATATATATGTTTATTTCTCTCATGTCCCTTTAACGCCTCCTCCAGCACCCATCGCAGCCTCCCATGCCACCGTCCTGCAATTGATGTCGTGTCCTCCTGATTGCAGGCACTCCAGAGATCATGCTGTTATTGCAGTGTAGGTGCTCGAGTTGGAGTAGCGTCATTCTTTCCATGGAAGGAGTGGGTGCCGAAACGAGGCAATACATGTATATCCATCTAATGTGATGCAGGTTGAGCCCCCTTCTCATCGCTCTACCACATCATCAATGTTTTCAACTCCACAACGTGTCTCCATGGTTTTGTTTCTTATCTACTAATGCCGATCTATGTGCAGGGCATATGAGATCCTTACGTTGTTATGCATGCAACGTAAGTGTGCGATCTGTCAAGGGCAAGAATAAAACACGGATTATGTGTGTGCTTAATTATACCGACCTCCCATGGTTTGCTTCACTAAATTAGCAACTAATGAATTTGATTGTACAGGTTTATTTGAACACCTACCATTTCTCCAAACTTCCTAGATTGCGTGTTAGATGCTTGAGGAAATGTCTCAATTACCTGTTCGAGGAAGTAAGAATTATTACTCCGTCTGCTCCTAAATTAATATTGAGTTAGCTATTGTTGCTCGCCAGAGTTTGAATTTTTGCTGCCATAATACAGTTATGTGAACTTGAACACTTTGCCCTCCAAACAAGTGCTACGTGTGAGTGCTAATTGTTTCACTGTGCGTTGAGGAATACAATATCAACAATACTTCTATTATTGATTATTCACTGCACTTTTTTCTTTTCTGGCTTCTATTCTAGGATGGCATCTAATTTGGCACACGTGGAACGATGTTTTGCTCATTCCTAGATTGTTTGACCAAGGCAGATTCACGTACTTATAATAACAAAATTGCAAAATTGAGAATACTATGAAATCACCATAATTGTGTGATTACAAAGTTTAAACCAACGATTGTATAAGAAACGTGATTGTGTATAACCAATTTACCAGAAAGCTCCAATCATAATAACAATGCATTTCGATTTGAAAAGGAATGATTCTTAGAATTATATAGAATTAACAATCAACTATTCATCCAAAATTGTAAATTATACAGAATTAGAGTGTCGAAATTTTATCATGCACCTGGTTAATTAGTCTAACTATAATCAACTATATTAATATTGATCATATATATTGCTATGAATTCCCGCAGCAACGCACGGGGCATCATCTAGTTCTAGTAGATACCACTAATTAGTGAGACATAGTATACACTACATGCTAATGTGTGCTTCGCTGCACCGTTCTTCACTTGTTGGATTAACTCTTTCATATATTTTTTTTAGCTAAAACTATAGAATAATCGTTCCACAGTAATTTTATATATCCTGAAAAGTTACAAAGTAAAGTAAAATAAAATGGACAAATTACAGTAAGCCAATGCGAGTTATGGGAAACATAGAAATGCACATCATAGGTATAGATCAATCCAACTCTTCATAAGCTCTGATTTTTGTGGTCTTGCTCTCATGTGTGCAATTATTAACCTTCCTTAAGGTACTGTTTCCAGCTAAAAATGTGAGGGACTGCTGATCTGAAAATCTTGCCATTTCTGCAAAACCAAATGCTCCAACATCCAACAATGATGATCTCTAGAGCAAAAGTAGTTGGTAACTGAGGCAGAGCTAGTGTGATTTCATCAAAAGTAGAAATGCCTCTGTTTACTGTGTGGGATAATTTGATCCGAGCAAAGTAGAGCAAAAGGGCAGTTCCATAGAAAGTGAGCAATAGTTTCTTCTACATTTTGCCCACAAAGAGCACAGTTATAGTTCTATAAGTGCATACTCCTTTGTAACATATTCCTGGTGTTAACTCTGTCATGGATGGTGAGCCAGAAAAATATTTTGTGAGTGAGTCTACATGTGGTGGCCTAAATGTCCTTGAATAGATGATGTGCTGAAGTCTTGCCCTTTAAAATAGTATACATCTTTTTTAGCTAAATAGTATGATGAGCTCCATGGATAAAACCATTGATCAGATGTTTCAACAGAATTTCTGTTATTGATATTGTCTTGAAGAGAATTCAATTGTTGGAAGGCAATGAATGATAGGGGCCTGTGGAAAATAGAGATAATATCCTGGCACTAAAGGGCTTGATGCACTGAGGTTCTCTTGTTAATTGTGAATGAGAAAATAGAGGGAGTGGGTATTAGAGTGGTTGACCATGTCATTTATCTGACCAAAATAGAGTCGTATCTCCCATCCCAATTCTGCAAAGTGCATGTTCCTTATATGTAGGCAATAATTTGAGGATTGCCTTCTACCAGAAAGAGCCCACAATTCTTTCTCCATGCATACTATTAGAATAGTGAGTTTCCCAAATCATATTGACCCAAGGGATGTCTTCTCTGTTTAGAAATTTGTGAAGGAATTTCATAAGAAGTGCCTGATTATGGATGGAGATATCTAAAACTCCCAAACCACATTGGTCTTTAGGAAGACAAACTTTGTCCCAAGCAATCAATGGCATCCGTCTCTCCAGATATCCAAATTTAATAAGTTACTCCATTTGGTTGTTTTGTTATGTTTTTATCTGTGTTGGCTTATGTCTTAATTACGTTCTAGGTTTTTTTATCATATATCTTGTTCGGTTGCTATTGGGGAAAGTATTTGTTCCGAGAGAAGAATGAAGTTATTTGTTATGTGTGGGATGTCTTTACATGTTTCGGCCTTAGTGTCAGTCGATGGTGGTTGGTTGAGGCTATTTGGAGCTCCTATTAGACGCTAAAAATAGTGGAATTGTTGATGTCACACTAACATGGGCAACCAACAAAGCTTTCCTTCGCTTTGACTCCCTACTCCTATGCTCGTTTAGCTTTCTTTGCTCGCTTGATTGCTAATTTCAAGAAAAATCAACTATATCTTTTTATTTGAAAATTTTAGTTACATTTTTTAAAACCATGAATTTTAGAAAAAATCATTAATTTAAAATATATTAATTGGTTTCATAAAATGTTTATAAAATTAAATAAGTTTCCAAAATTAAGAAATATTGGCAAACCTAAAAAAAATCCGAGAGTTTAATAAACATTAATGTTTCAGAAAAAATGTGATTTTTAAAAAAGTATGTGTTTTTAATGTTCATAAATTAAGCGCTAGTGACTTGAAATGTGAACAAATAGAAAATAAAAAGGAAAAGAGAAATAAAACTACACAACACACACAGAGAGGCCTGCGATGACCCCATCATACCCGAAACACCCAAACGCTTCAAATCAGGAGAGCTTAGTATATCTGTAGATAGAGATTGGGTTGACATGTAGGACACCATCCATATACATACAGGAAAAGATTTGATGCATTTTGTTTGATAAATAAATAGATTATTGCTAAAATAGATCATACAGTACAATATATCACATTACCCCGGGAAAAATACAGTAGATCACATGGAAACAAATTAGGTAGGTTTCACTATCTTCTATGGTTTCTTTTTCGGAAATGACAACTACGGGACGTGAGGTACCTGCACATGGTAAAACAAACGTTTTTTAGGCAATTTTAGTTGATGCGGGGATGATAAGTTTAATTGGCACGCATGATAACTTTCTGGTAAAAAACAAATTACAGGCAAAATTTTCATGCTTACCAATTATACTTGTCATACTCGCGTCAACTAAAGTGGACATAAAAAACATTTGTTTTGTCATATGCATGTACCTGACGTCAGGTACTTATCAGCTTCTTTTTTTTGGAAAAGTTGAAATGGATGTGAAACCAAATTCAGTTTCTTTTAATTTAGAACCAAATTTAGTTGACAAGTACTCCCTCTGTAATCTAATATAAGAGTGTTTAAATAACTAAAATAGTGATCCAAACGCTCTTATATTAGTTTACGGAGAAAGTACAAGATTTGGCAAAGACGCCGAGGCCACTTAACAAAGTGGCATGTGTAAGCTAATCAAGTGGTATGTGTTCGGCGAGGACTTGACTTGCATGTAGAGAAACCGTCTTTGTTAATTGATCATTATGTTATACTTGAACCAAGCAATAGATGCACTCAGTGGCGGATTTGGCCCCATGCAACCTCGGGGTGGCTTGGGGCGTGAGGCCCATCTGCTTTAACGACGATAGCAAATACTATAGCTATAGTGCTACAATCAAATAAGGTTGCGTGGGGCCTGGCCCAATTCATCCGAACCCATTTCTAGGTCCAACATTGGATGCACTTAGAGTCACAACAACGAACTGATAAATGATTTAGGGTTTAGGATGGCATAAAAGAGCACATCCTGCTCACGGGCACGCCCGTGCATGTGCGGTTTGCACATGTAACAATGCTTTGATATTTTTCAAGGGTATAGCTAGGTCTTGGTCGATTGAGACTTAATTAAATCCTAATCAGGCAATCTATCATGTAAGAGACAAAAAGATAAAAGGAAAAGGAAAAAAATGCACGAATCTTAACATAAACCAAATGATATCCCGCTCGTTTCTACGGGAATTAGTTGTAATATATTTCAGTGATATTTTATTGTATGAATACAAATATTTATATTAATAATACTATAACAGAACTTATTATATTTGATTTTATTGTGTATATTTGTAAAATTTTATTGAATATAAGTAGAGTAATAGAATGAAAAGTAAATTTTTATGCATGGTTGCATGTGGTGGTGGGTCTTTTCCCATGCTTGATTACATATTGAGTTGGGCATTATCCTATAAATAATTATATGGTGATGTGTTATGCTAAATATTAAGATAAATAAGTCAATGAGGATCAGATATATGGCTTGGCTGGGACCTTCGGTTTTAGATGTTTGGTTTAGGTGCGAGATCTGTTTGGTATTAGGTTCGGACTATCTGCATTCCCTCATTAATTAGATAAAAGTAGCGATAGATGTTGTTAAGATGATGACTTCAGATTTACTGATGTACTCCCTCCGTCCGGAAATACTTGTCCTAAAAATGAATAAAATGGATGTATCTATAATTAAAATAAGTCTAGATACATTCATCTCTAGGACAAGTATTTCCGGATGGAGGAAGTATTACTTTGTGAGGTTTTCATAAATAATTAATAAAGTTGCTATATGTATGGTGTAGATGGAGAGGCTGGGTGTTCCTCTCTTTTTTTTAAAAAAAATGTCTGGCGAGGCACGACACCATGAGCAGATTTTTTTTTGAAAGACAACCACTTTATTCATATCATAATGTTTTGAGGGATACAGAGGTTGTCAGGAGGTCGATCAAACCACACATGACGGCCTGGATCTAGGGTAGTGGCCATCCGTGCAAGGTTATGTGCCTCACTATTACTTTTACGGTACTCATGAATAAAAACACAACTACTAAAACTAGACATCCTTCCCTGAATATCATTTAGGATCATGCAATGCGCGCCTTGGTGTACTTGTTCCTTCAGCTCATCAACGACTCCCAGACAGTCAGATGCAATCCGTACTCTGGGAACCATCATATCTTCCGCCAATGCAATGGCTTCTCTGCATTCATGAGCCTCAAGCACCTCTGGATCGATCATGCCAGGAATAACCACCGCGGAAGCACCAAGAAAACCTCCCTGGTCATTACGACAAATGACTCCAACAGCCCCAATATTTGATGACTTCGCAACAACGCCATCCACGTTCATTTTCCTCTCCCCCGTCGCCGGTGGTATCCATCTCGGCCTAAGTGTTCTCGCCGGCCTCCCATGCTGGTGATTCTTTGCTGGCAGTCCACGTACCTCGGATAGGTAACGCTGAATAAAGAGATGTGTGGACAGAGGGCTTTGGAATTCCTGCTCATGGATTGCCCGACGTCTAGCCCACCATATCGCCCAGAGCGTAGTTAGGACAGTAACAAAAAGGTCACCACTAAGTGCATTACAGAGACCATGCAGCCAAAGCTTAGGATCATCCGTCTCATCCCCATACACAGGCAGTAGGGAGTCATCCTCATCGTCCTGCAGAGACCAGACGCTCTTCGCCATATTACAATTGAGTAGGGCATGTCTCCACGTATCGACAACGACATGACATATCGGGCAAGATACCTCGGTCGTCATATGGCGCCTTCCCCTCTCCTGACCCGTTGGCAAAGATGCCCGAGCCAATCTCCATGCGAACATACGCAGCTTGGATGGAACCTGAGCACCCCACAGCCTCTTCCAGTTATTTTCCTCCTGGGTCGTATGCGATGATTCTGTGTCCGCATTGAGCCACCCTTCTCGTCTAGCTTTTGTTGCCATAACCATCCTATAGCACGATCGTACAGAGAAAACACCTGATCGTTCATACTGCCATGCATAGAAATCTTCCTGGGGAGTGTGGCTGAGAGGGATTCGCCTGACGATGTCAGCATCCATCGGAAGCAACTGTTCTGCCAGTGCTCGTTCATCCCAGCGACGGCCATGTGATATAAGCTCCGATACTCTCTCCAGTGGATTTGGGGATACCGCTCCAAAAGGCCTCATGCAGTTGTCACGTGGGAGCCAGTTGTTGTTCCAGATATTGGTGTTAGCACCATTCCCAATTCGCTTAATCAGGCCCGTCAGGAGTATATCCCTCCCCTCGCACAAGGAGCGCCAGATCTGGGATGGCCTCGATCCCACCTGAGCAGAAAGAATATCACCGGTTGGAAAGTACACAGCTTTGAGAATCCGTGCACTCATTGTGTCTGTGTCGCAGAGAATTCGCCAAACCTGCTTGGCTAGCAAGGCAAGATTGAATATTTCCATATCTCGGAAGCCTAAACCCCCCTTGTATTTCAGCATGCACATTGTATCCCATGAAACCCAAGCGGTCTTTCTCTCCCCCTCCTTGCAGCCCCACCAGAACTTGCGAACATGGATGTTATGTGCTGGCATAGACCCCTTGGTAGTTTGAAGAGAGCCATGGAATATGTTGGTATTGCTTGGGCCACCGACTTAATCAACACTTCTTTACCGCTCCCTGCTAAACACTTCTCCATCCATCCGTGAATGTTCTTCCAAACCCTGCCCTTTAAGTATGAAAACACGCCATTTTTAGCTTGTCCCACATCCCATGGAAGTCCCAGGTATCTCTCACATATAGTTTCCTTCTGGATCTGTAGAATCCCTTTTATAATTTCTCTCTGGGACCCTGGGCATCCTTTACCAAAATAGACTGATGATTTATCATACTTAACTCTCTGCCCCGACGCTTGACAGTACCTATTTAGGATCTCCCTTAGTTGCTCAGCATTGTCAGCTGTATTCTTGCAGAAGAGCAAAGAGTCATCAGCAAAAAGGAGATGATTAACTCTTGGTGCAGTAGGAGCAATGTGGATACCTTCGAAAGTCCCCGCATTATTCGCTTGATTTAGCAAACAGGATAAACCCTCAACCGCTAGGAGGAACAAATAGGGTGAGATGGGATCCCCGTGACGAATTCCTCTAGTCGGCTTAAAATCCCTAGTCTGCTTCCCGTTAAGCAGCAATGAGAATGAAACTGATGTAACACCTCTCATTACCTGGCGCACAAAACTCTCACAGAAACCCAGCTTCCTCATAATGGCCTGTAGATAAGCCCATTCAACCCGATCGTACGCTTTCATCATGTCGAGCTTGACAGCACAATACCCATTCTTCTTGCTTCTGTTGGTTTTCATAAAGTGAAGACATTCATATGCCGTGATAACATTATCTGTGATGAGACGGCCAGGCACGAATGCCGATTGCTCTTCGGATATTATTTCAGGGAGGATCTGCTTCAGCCTGTTAGCAAGCACTTTGGACGCAATCTTAAAAAGCACATTGCACAAGCTAATGGGTCGGTACTGAGACATTAGGGTGGGGTTTTGTACCTTGGGGATAATAACAATGAACGTCCTGTTGATCTCCTCAGGGGAGTCCTCTCCCTTCAAAATCCGAATTACAACCTCTGTCACTTCATCACCGCATAGATGCCAATACTTCTGAAAGAAATGGGCTAGGAAACCGTCAGGTCCCGGAGCCTTGGTAGGATACATTTGAAACAAGTCGCTCTTCACTTCTCCTTCGGTGATATCTCTTGATAGCATTTCATTCATTGGGCTTGTGACTTTACAAGGAATATGTGACAGCACTTCCTCCATGCCAATCATCCCTTCCGACGTATATAGCTGCTCATAAAAAGCTATTCCCATGTTTTCAAGCTCCCTTGGATCGCTACATATGGAACCATCTGCTCTTGTTAAGGACACAATGTTGTTTTTCTTTCGCCTAGACGATGCCTTGTGATGAAAAAACTTTGTATTTTGGTCCCCTTCTAACAGCCATTGGATTCGGGCTCTTTGGCGCCACATAATTTCTTCCCGGAATCGCAGCTCAACAATTCGGCCTTCAACTTTAACTTCCTCGTATGATGCCGCAATACGATGCGGGTTCTCTCGTAGCTCACCTAGTCTTGCTCGAAGTTGCCTGAGCTCGGTTCGGACCGAACCAAAGCTACTAGATCCCCAGCCGGTCAGCGCCACCGCCAGTGATTGCATCTTCTCTCCTATCTCCCGGGCGGACTTGGCTGTTGAACCCTTCCACGTGTCGTGTAACATTGTTTGGAAACTTTCATGCCTTTCCCACATAAGCTCATATCTGAACGGCCTGCCCCGTCCAATTCGTTGGTTGTGTGCCTCCATACTATTCAGAAGGAGTATAGGAGAATGGTCCGATTTGACTGCATGAAGATGACGGACCGCAGCCAGAGGAAATAGAGAGCTCCACTCCACCGATGCCAAAGCTCGATCAAGACGCACTCTGCAGGTGCCATTCTGCACTCTCCTTTCAAATGTCCAATCCAGTCCCGTATACCCCAGATCACTTAACCCGCACACATCCACCGCCTCTCTGAAGGCATTGATCTGCCCAATGTTGCGTTCGTTTGGTCCAAAGTGCTCCTCTCTCCTAAGAACTTCATTAAAGTCCCCTATGCACAACCATGGAAGATCGATGTCGGCCTTCAAGAACCGCATCATATCCCATGTTTTATATCGCATGCTCCTGTCCGCGTCCCCATACCAGCATGTCAAACGCCATGGATCTCTCCCACTTTCCGTCACCTCCATATCGATATGATATCTCGAGAAATTCCGCAAGTGCAGCATCTGAGGCTTCCTCCAGTACATACACAGGCCACCGCTTCTTCCCGCACTTCCAACCCCATACGCATGGTAAAATCCCAAAGTACTTGCCAAGCCTTCCATGCGATTCTTTGCTATCTGTGTTTCCACTAGACATAGAACCGCCGGCGCACTCTCCCGCGCAAGATCGCGGAGCTCATTGATTGTCGCGGGGTCGCCCAACCCACGACAGTTCCAGCATAGGATCGACATTAGGCCCGACGGTCCTCCTCGAGGGAGGCTGCCGATGGTGCCATCGTGAGGGTTATTGCTCCTGCTCCAAGTAGGCTGCTAGCCTTGACTGTCGAGGCTAGTTTCTTCGCCCTTTTTTGCTCTCTAGGGGAGATGTATGTAGGGGGGGACGGTGGTGTATCTGACAGGGAATCTTCCCCTACACCTTGTTTAGCTGGAACGATACTGAGTGTGCCACTCGAGGCCGACGCAGGACCACTATTCTCCTGGGTATGACTCGTGGACAGCAGTAGGTTCAGGTTTCGCCTCGCTGTTGGTTCATTCTCCTGCACTTCCCCTCCCCTCGCCGTATCTGGTTTCAGAGGGCTGGTCACGTCCTCCTCCTCACCTTGCGCCGGATCCAGGCCAGCGTCCTGGGATGATCGCTTGCGTGTTGGAGACTGTTGGCGAGGGTTGGGATCTCCCCTCCCCCTTCCCCCGGTTCGGCCTCGACCCCTCAAACGGCCACCTCGTGCATCCTAGCCTTCCTCTTTCATCCCTTGCCCTACCTCCTTACGCTGTGCCAGCATCCAACTGCCCCATTGCTTCTGTTGTGCCTCCCAGACGCCATCCCCACATTCCTCATGATTATGCCCCATTAGTCCACACACCTGGCAAAAGTATGGGACTTTTTCGTACTTCACCGGGAACATACGCCGGCCCTCTCTCGCGACGACCAGCCCCGTGATCCTAGTAAGCGGCTTGTTCACAAGAACACGGGCTCTTACTCGCACGTAATCTCCCTCATAATACAACCTCGGAGAGAGCTGGGTTTCCTTCACTCGTACAATCCGTCGAGTCAATTGATCCACAATGTCCGTAGTCCGGTACATCTCCGGAATCCCATGGATCTGAGCCCATACATACAGACCATCCAGGATGACCGACGCCGGATCACTCTTCCCGTCATAGTCCTCCACTATTAGACCCATACCACGAAACAGCCACGGACCTCCATGAACGAGCTTCTTCCAATCTCCCAGACAATGCATCTGAAACAAAACAGATTATCTCCCGCTTCCCTAAACTTTGGGGTTTTTGCCACCCCCCACACAGAGTTTAGGGTTTCGAACATTGCCGCTGAAGAGAAGGGGCGTGAGGTATGCAGCCGCCCGATCGCCATCCATCTGGCATCTTCCTCAAGTTTCTTCAGCTCCGCCTCGCTGACCACTACATCGTCCAGTTCTTCGCCCTTCAGACCCAGGTGTTGCAGCATGTCTTCCAACTTCCTTCCGGTCCATGGCGAGGCCGAGGACGAACCAGCGTCTTTCGCCATCCGACGGACACCAGCGGGAACCCTCGCCTACGAGGAGAAGCGATCAGTCGATGAAAACTCGCGGCGGCGATCTGATCGTCGTCGAAGGTCGTAAACCCTAAGCAAGAGGATACATTCACGACAACACCATGAGCAGTTGAGCACGCCATATCCGCATGGCCGTGCGTGCGTGCGTGCGTGCGTGCGAGCTTTTTAGGGGCGCGTGGATTCATGCATACAAAGACGTATCGTCAGGGAAAAGGAAAAGGGCCGGAGCACGGACGGCCCGGCCCGGCAGTGCGCGCTTCGGTCTCCACGCACCTCGGACCAAGGAGCGGTTTGCTTTGCCTTCCGCGCGTTAGTTATCCGCCTGGAAAACAGCGTCGCGCATGTCGGGTGGGGCGGCCGGTTTCGTCGTCCGTCGCCGCCGTGCAGGGCGGGCCGGCACGGAGCAAGGAGGCGCCGGCCGGCGAGGTCGGCAGCGGCAGTCGGCACCGCGGGGCTGCGTGCGTGCATGCATGGCCCATGTGGCGGCCATCAGACAGAGCGATCGGCGCCCAGCAGTGCAGTGCAGTGCAGCACGCAGCGGCAGGCAGGCAGGCGGCGTAAAGGTGGCTGGCCCCGACCCGACCTGACCCGACCCGACCCAACCCCGCCAAGTAAACAGCACGAGCACGAGGCGCCACAGCGAAAAGCCTCTCCTCTCCTTTGCTCTGCTCCTCCTCCACTTTGCTTCGGCCAATTGGCCCTGGCCCCCGCCCACGAGCGCGCGACATCACCCGTCCACCCCGTCGTGTCGAGCGCCACCCAAGGACAATGCAAGTCAAAGAGGCTGTTCCGGTTCCTCCCGCACACTCGGGTAGGAGTTGCTGGCCGCCGTTAGAGCAATTCTAACCGTACGATCCAACGTTTTATTTGTATTTTATTTATTTGGATTGGATCAGCAAACATTCATGCCCTTTTTGTAATTAGATCGACGCTTGCGTTCAACTTGGTCTTGACCTATTTTTAGGTGACGCACAAATAACAATAATATAATTTTAAAAACATAAAAGTCATTAATTGAACATTAATGTCGGTCTAAAAGACACGTGATATTTCCACGAGTCCACTTAACATTAAACAAAAAATTAATACACTAAAAATGAAGAACGCGTTGCCCTAGGCGTAGTCGTCGTCGGGGCAGTGAGGTCAACGAGCGTCGGCGCCGGGCCAACCCAGTGGAAAAACGTCTGCCAGGCGACGACGACGTCGTTCGCAGGTGGCTGCACCGGCCCTCGTTGAGCAGCATGTCGCTCCTCCTCCCCAGCTTCGGCCTCGCGCTCCATCTGCTCAACCTGACGGGCATGTGTGCGTTCCTCCGCCAGTCGCCACCATCGCCAGTGCTCCAGGTAAGCTACCTTCCACTCCGGCGTTGCATCCAACCAGACGGGTGACGCGCTGACCCACTCGCGCAACACCCGGTCCCACACGTACTGCTCGGGCCTGAGGACCAGCGGCCCCGGCTCGGCCTTCGCGGGGGATAGCGGGGCCAGTGGCCGTACGATTGTGTCGCCGACAGTGCAGAGCGCCATGGCGTCCGTCATCTACGTGTGGTAAGCCTCCTCCTCCCCTCCCCCTTCTCCTCCTTGAGGCGTGGTTCCTCCTCGCTTGCACGCAGAACGGCCACCAGCGCGTTCTCGTACGCGGCCTCCACCTCCTGGTCTTCTTGGCGAATGACGAGTGGCGGCGGCTGTCCAGCCACCACGTCGCGGGCGCCACGCTGGCGCTGCTCCTGATGCTCCCATCCCTCCCATTCAGGAGAATCTGCAGCGAGCACGGGGGCGCGTCGCTATTGTGTCGTCAGCTGTTGCCGTCGACGCCTCACCTCCTACGCATGCGCCTGCGTCAATCGCTGGCACTGGGATCCTCTCCAAATCAAAATGCCAGTCATGCGGTAGCGTGAGATCGGGGGTAGGGGAGGGAGACGCGGTGCTCCTAGTGCCACCTCGTCTGGTGCACCGATACGCTGACCCGCTGCCGAGACAAACGGGGAGACGCCGACGACAGGAGCGCGCACATAGGGAAAGCGGGGGACTTGCCCTTGTCTTTGCCGACGAAGAAGCCCATGGTGGTGCCTAGGGTTTGCCGCCTGCGGGGGAGCAACGGGTGGCTAAATGGAGGATGGGGACGACTTCTCGAAGACGATGAGCCCCCCCTCCCCCCGGCACGCTCAGATTAAAAAAGGACGCATGGGGTCGCTAACGCGTCGGCCCGCGGTGGCGGTCGTCATTAATAAAGACACCGCGGTCGTCATTAATAAAGACCACACTGGTTTTGACCGGACGTCATGTGTGGACGGACACAGACATGAGAAGGTACGCGTCACGTTCGCTTCGCATTCGTGCCGACGCATTTCAATCCTAAAATTGAGCCTGAAATGGGTAACGGACGAAGAATTTGTTTGCCAGGTGCTAGTGCCCCAGGCTATGTAAAGTTTGTTACTCATCAATAATAAACTCGAGTGATGTTTCTCGAAGAAAAAGGTAATGTCACCAACATTCGCAAAAGAAGGAAATATTACCTCTCAAAAGAGAAAACAATTGTACGGAGGAACCTCAAAGATGTCAAGGAGAAGCTTGGTCTGGAGAAGATAACTTTGACGAACTTTATATGATTTTCCACTTGATGAGTTATCTTAGTTGTCCATGATATATTGTCACGGAGACCTAAGGGGAAAAGATCAACAACATCTAATCCATCTCTATCATTGCCATCCTTTGGAACACTTTAACTTAGGAGCTACAATCCCGAAAACAGTTCCACAATATCAAACAATACAAACTAGACAGAGGTTCACAAAAGCAGAGCTGGTATCCTGCACTCTGGCTTGTTATTCGTTTAGCTCATTCAGGTCCCCGATCATACCAACGGCGATTTCTCCTCCTCTACTCCGTCTCCCCGCCGCTTCTCCTCGCCGCGCTGCTGGCGCTCGGCGGTGCCCTTCTTCTCCTTGTCCTCCGGCAGGAGCCTTAGCACGATCCCCATGGTGATGAGCAGGAGCCCTGTGACGTGCTGCTCCGTCATGGGCTTGGTGAATATCAGGTACGACAGGAGCAGGGTCACCGCCTTTCTTGCTGTTGTCACCATGGCCGTCGTTGCGGCACCGAAGAGCGCAATGAGCGACAGCACCGACACCTGCCCGACGAATGTCGCCATCGCCTCGAACACCAGCACAGCGTACACGTACAGGTGCTGCATGCGTCCGGTGGACATAAACGTCACTTAGATCAATCTTTTTCAGCAATCTTTTATGAGAGAAGTAGCATCGGCAAGTTAACTAGGAGCACTTTTGACTTTCAAGTGGATCAGATGCTTTTCCCGACGACATGGTCAGAATCAAATCACCAGAGTGAATAATGTAGTGCTGGGATGTCTTGTTATCTACAAAATGAACTAAACTAACAAAGTTGGATTCCGGAATGCTAGTCCAGTGCACAAAAGAGTAGTTGATTCTTTCCCTACCATCTATTTTGTACACATTCTGAGCGAAAGTATCTGATGATTAAAATGCCTGAGAAAACAACACGGATGAGAGATTCTGATCATATACCTGAGAACACGCACTCCATGCGGTCGTAAGCTCCCCAGTTAATACCATCGGCACAGCGAGAAAAGGCAGGCCAACAACAGTTGAGCAGAACAGCATCTCCATCTATCAGAGAGCAAGTATTCAGTGTCAGTGTTTCTCCCATTTCAATAACTGGCAGAAACATGTAAAGGACATCAAGATGGAGATGCTAGTACCTGTGTGGTGTCTGGGTTCATCTTGAAGATGGCTTCCTGCAGGTTGCCGAGGAAGGCATCCATGATGAGTGCACTGGACACCATGGCCACGCCAATCATGCTGAAATTAGGCGATGTTTGCGCGTCTGCGAGCGTGAATAGTATGAGGCCAATGACAAGCATCACCGCCGATACGTACTCGTGGAACGGGTACTTGCGTCTTAATCCTGGGATAAATGCCCCCATTATCATCACCGGCAGCACCTGAATGGCGGAGTGAAAGGTCAAAAACACAAATAAGATCTGCACCGTTGACTGAAACTAGAAATTCTTTATTTTCAGAGAAGGTTCTAACTAAAATTCTCTGGTCTCAAATTCATTACGACTTTTATCAGAACATCACCAGAAGTCTCCTAACTACCAAATGGAAGTTTCGAAACACGGGAAGAAGTAAATATTCACATGGGTTTCTGCTCTGCTTCCTAGGGACAGGGAAATGAGGGAGTGCTACAAGCAACAGTCTATTCCTTCAGCTGCACATTCCCTTCACAGAAGTACTACCACTAGTACATTATTTACATTATTATCAAGCAATAATCATTGGAAAATAAATTTATTGCTGGCAAAATACTAGACATTTCGTCACAGGAAAAATCAAACTTTTAAAGACCGGTCTGTCGTGCATACCCCAATTAAGAGAGAATCATTCAGAATGCGCATATGGACAACATTGTTCTGCCTGCCCTACATACTCCGATTTTAGCCAGAGGAGTATTATGTTACTATCCCTGACTCAAAAGTAGAAACATGCTCGAATTGGAGTACACGATTGAACAGGAATAGTTGGGCAGCTAACCAGACATCAACTCTGATGCCGGATTCTCAAATTAGATTATTACCCCCTCTTTCCTCAGAAGGATACGACACATTACACATCTCATGACGCAGTAAAATATTAATGGCGAAGATTAATGGGTTTACCTTGGTGGATTTGAACATGATCTGGGCGGGGTAGTTGAGGAAGGCAAGGGAGCCCTTGGTGAGGCCGTTGGAGCCCATGAGCACGGCCGAGAGGCGCACGTAGGTCCGCCATGGGTTCACCATCTGCTTCGTCGTGAACCCCTGCAGCCGGATCAGCCCCAGGTACACGAACCCCTGCACGAACGTGAAGTACCACCCATAGCTGCACCACCACCACACACACAAACTCACCATCCATTATCATTTCCACACCAGAGTACACCGAGAGTACGACTCCTCGATCACAAGCGATCAATCACCAATCATTAGGTAGGTGCGATAGAAGCCTCACCTGAACTGGAGCCGGTTGTAGACGTATTCCTGCAGCACCACGAGGCACGTAGAAGTTAGGAACGCCAAATTTTTCCAAACGCTCTATAAGAGCGTTTAGATCACTAAAGTACTGATTTAAACACTTGTATACATTTCTTTACAGAGGGAGTACGTGTCATCGTGAGTCAATTTCGTGCAGGAATTGTAGGAGCGGAATAGGCAAAAGAATCAGGGGAACGTGGGCAGCAGCTTCGGGGTACCATGTTGACCGGGTAAACTCAACGAGTCAGTCAGTCTAGGGCGAAGAAAAATACTACTACTATGAGGAGTGGAAAAGAAACAGTATCTATCTATCCTAGCACAATTCTACGTACTAGATTTCAACGGAAAAAATCAAATGCACTGCGGATCGCAAGATCCTGCGAGATTTTCCTTTCGATCGGTAAGAAGAACGTCTTGCGAGATCTCCATTCATACATACAACCGATGATTGCCTCACATATTTGACCGAGTGAATTGGACGAACACGGGCGAGTAGAATGAATAATCGGAAAGAGTAGGAGGGGAGGGGAGGAGAAGAAGGATTCGAGTACGTACCTCGCAGATGCCATTGACGAGGTAGCCGAAGAAGAAGCCGGAGGAGCAGATGAGGAACTGCTGCCAGACGGGCCTGTCCGTGAGCGACACGCCGAACAGCCTCCTCCCCTGCTGCTCCTCCCCGCCGGTGGTCATGGCTACCTGCCTACCTCTCCCTCTCTCTCCCGACGCAAACACACAGCACTTATCTCTCTCAAGATCGCCGGCGGAGGGAGGAGGGAATTAATCTCCCGTCCAATTAATGGCCGCCGAGGGGAGAGGGATGTGTCGTCGGCCGGAGAGGGGGGGAAGAGAACGAAACGGAACGCCCACTGCTTAATAGCTACGAGTCGTCTCAGCGGCCTTAAAACGCTTCCTTGTATTGGCGACTGACTGGCGTGTGGACTAAGAAGTGAGAGGAAGAGTCTCTGCGCAGCTTCCCCGCCCTCCTTTTTTCACTCCCGCCACCGCCACCGCCACCGCCACCGCCACCGCCCCCGCCCCGTCTCCGTCGTCGCCGCGCGCGGGCGAGGCCACGGCTGAGCTGCCGTTTCGGCGGTGCCGTTGGAGACTTGGCGGGCGGGCGGGCGGGCGAGGGGAGGGGAGAAGAAATCAATGGAGGGAAAACGTGGGCGCCGATGGCGGCACGAATCTACTGCTGCGTGCCTCGGGTTCCGGAGGGGCCCGGCGACCTGGCTCGCTCGGCGGAGGGGTTGACACCTGGCTGTCGTGCATGCATGCATGCCTTGACAGGTGGATCAGTGGACCTCGTGGGACCGGGATGTCATACAGACAGATGACTCAGGAGGAAGCGACGGCGCTGTTTGACTGGCAGCTGCATCGAGAATGAATTAATGCTTGCCTTTTTTAGTATATAATATTTATGTTTGGATTACTACTACTTATAGTATTCCATTCAATGCATGCTAGGAGTATGTATTTAGTGTATACTTCAATATAGACGGTGCTTGGATACGTTTTAGTCCCATGATTAAAAGTAATGAGACTAAAACTTGCTAGCCTCATCCATGCTTGGATTCAAATACTAAACAGACTAAAATCAAGTTAATGAGCATTTATTATCCTCCAAATCCTTCAATCCAGAACTTGCATAAGGAGTTAAATGAGGAGAGAGATGACTAATGCACATTTTAGTAGGGGTACCCCTGACTAAAATATTTTTGCCTCAAGACTAGTTTTAGAGGGTGCTTGGATACGTTTTAGTTCCATGACTAAAAGTAGTGGGTCTAAAACTTGCTAGCCTCATCCATGCTTGGATCCAAATACTAAAGAGACTAAAATCAAGTTAATGAGCATTTATTATCCTCCAAACCCTCCAATCCAGAACTTGTATGAGGAGTTAAATGAGGAGAGAGAGGACTAATGCATATTTTAGTAGGGGTACCCCTTACTAAAAGATTTTAGCCTCAAGACTAGTTTTAGTCTTTCTTTAGTCAGGGGTGCTTGGAACTTTAGAGGGTGTTTGGATCACTAGAGACTAGAGACTAGAGACTAGTAGTAGTCACCTTTAGTCAGTAAACCTCCAAACACCCCTGACTAATGGGTGACTAAAACTAGTTTAGTCCCTAGTCACCCCACCCCCAACTAAAAGTGACTAAAGTCTCTTCTCCAATTAATGGCTCATCCTCCCATGCTGACACGCCAATGGAAGGGAGATAAATGAGAATAATTTAATACAGAGACATTTAATGCTGACTAGTAGTAGTCACCTTCCAAACAGGGCCTGACTAAAAACTTCTAGTCTGACTACTACTAGTCACATGACTAGAGAGTATCCAAACACCCTCTTAGCCTTTTAAAGAGACTAGTTTTAGTCAGACTAGTTTTAGTCTCTTGGATCCAAGCACCATCTTAGCCTCTCTTTAGAGGGTGCTTGGATACGTTTTAGTCCCATGACTAAAAGTAGTGAGACTAAAACTTGCTAGCCTCACCCATGCTTGGATTCAAGTACTAAAGAGACTAAAATCAAGTTAATGAGCATTTATTATCCTCCAAACCCTCCAATCCAGAACTTGCATGAGGAGTTAAATGAGGAGAGAGAGGACTAATGCATACTTTAGTAGGGGTACCCCTGACTAAAAGATTTTAGCCTCAAGACTAGTTTTAGTCTCTCTTTAGTCAGGGGTGCTTGGAACTTTAGCCTCTTAAACAGACTAGTTTTAGTCAGACTAGTTTTAGTCTCTTGAATCCAAGCACCCTCTCAGTCAGGGGTACTTGGAACTTTAGCCTCTTAAAGAGACTAGTTTTAGTCAGACTAGTTTTAGTCTCTTGGATCCAAGCACCCTCATAATCCTTTCGATGCATATGTATATTTAATGACGTAAATGGTACTGATATTTTTTGAGGATACGGTATGCACTTATAAATCCGATGGATATGGATACGGATATATATTTTGGTCAACAGGATATCCGATGGATATGGTATTAATAATATGCGGCGGATATGGTATTGATAATATGCGGCGGATATGGTTTATCTGATCTTTTTAATGGATTATTTGAGGTTGTCAAACAGGATTACCCGATAAATTTAGTACAATTGAGAAGTCTAAATACGAACGTGTTGTTGGGGAACGTTGCATGAAAAATAAAAAAATTCATACGCACACGAAGACCTATCATGGTGATGATCATCTACGAGAAAGAGATCGGATCCACGTACCCTTGTAGACCGCTAAGCGGGAATCGTTAAGAAAACGTGGTTGATGTAGTGGAACGTCTTCGCGATCCAAATCGCTGCCATCTCATGATCCGTCCCGATCTAGCGCCGAACGAACGGCACCTCCGCGTTCAGCGGACGTACAGTTCGACGATGATCTCTGCCTTCTTGATCCAGCAAGAGGGGACGGAGAGGTAGATGAGTTCTCCCGCAACGCGACGCCGGTGGTGGTGGTGCTAGTCTAGCAGGGCTTCGCCTAAGCACCGCTGAAACTAGACTAGAGAAGAAACAAATCTAGATAGAGGGCAACACGTGGCTGATTGTTGCGTCCAAAACCCTCAAAAACCTCTAGTATATATAGGAGGAGAGGAGAGGAGGCAGCCTTTGGCCCCTACTCCAAGGAGAAGGGGTCGGCCGAACCAAGGAAGAGTCCACCTTTTCTTGTGGGAAGGTGGACTACTTTGGAAGGACTCCACCTTCACTTCCTTTTAAAGGTCTTTTACCTTTTATCTCTTCTCCTAGCCGCATGGGCCTTTGAGAGAGGCTTCGGCCAGCCCATTAGGGGATGGTCCGTCTCTTCTCACAGCCCACAAGGCTCTTGGGTCGTCACACCCCTCCCGGTGGTCTCTCTCTACCCTCCCCGTACACTACCGATGAGCCCGAAACTTTTCCCGTGACCAATACATGACTTTCTATATATCAATCTTTACCTCCGGACCATTTCGGAGCTCCCCATGACGTCCTAGATCTCATCCGGGACTCCGAACAACCTTCGGTCACCAACACCTATAATTCAACTATACCGAAACGTCACTGAACCTTAAGTGTGCAGACCCTGCGGGTTCGAGAATTATGTAGACATGACAAGACATTCTCCGGTCAATATCCAATAGCGGTACCTGGACGTCCATGTTGGATCCTACATATTCTACGAAGATCTTATCGGCTGAACCTCTATGTCAAGGATTCACACAATCCCGTATATCAATCCCTTTGTCCTTCGGTATGTTACTTGCTCGAGATTTGATCTTCGTATCGACATACCTATTTCAATCTCACTACCGGCAAGTCTCTTTACTCGTTTCGTAATACAATATCGCGTGGCTAACTCTTTAGTCACATTGCTTGCAAGGCTTATTTGTGATGTTGTATTACCGAGTGGGCCCTGAGATACCTCTCCATCACACCGAGTGACAAATCCCAATCTTGATCCATGTTAACTCAACGAACACCTTCGGAGATACATGTAGAGCACCTTTATAGTCACCTAGTAACACTACAGGAATCGGGCATTTTGCCATCAGGACGCTAAAGACCGCAAAGAGAGAATTACAGACGGCAAAAATTTTGCCGTCAGCCCATGACGGCAAAAAATGTCGTCAGACCATGTGCCCGCAAAGGGTAATTTTGCCGTCAGCATTTTTTCGGGTAGACGGCAAATAGTGAAAATGGTTTGCCGTCATCTATTATGAGGCAGACGGCAAAAAACCTAACAGAACCACCCGGACGGCGTTAACTCTTTGCCGTCATCCGACCGGAATGCAAGACGGCAAAGATTACGGGTTTGCCGTCAGTTGTTATGAATACGAGACGACAAAGAAATTTTAAAAAAATAAATATAAACAACAATCTGGTGCAGATCTGGTCAAAGGCATAGATAGAATCTTTAGGAGCGGATTTTATAAAACATATATAGTCCATCGTCACTCAATGAACCAAAATGGCACAAAAGGGCATGGAAACTACATCAGCCAAAAAGTTGATATAAATTTACACAAAGGACCCTGACATTAGCACAACTCCTAAAGAAGTCCTCGCGTATTACATAAAGCACCCTGGAACTAAAGATAAAAAAGCAATCAGGTCCCTTGGCTTCTTCTCCACTGCATGGACGCGACAGATCTCGAACAAGGCCAGCACGCGGCGGGTGCGCGGCCACCAGGCGGTGTGTGTAGGGCCAGCAGGCGGAGAGTAGCTCCTCGGGCACCCCATCCGACTCCCGCAGCCGCGCCGCACGGATCTCACCGGATCCGGGGCCGGCCACCCCGAGGCCGAGCTGATGGAGGCGCTGGAAGGAGGCGGGGTCGCGTGAGAGGCGAGCTGCGGTGGCGTCGGGGAGCTGCTGAGGTCGCCGGATCCGGGGCCGAATCGATGCATTTGTGTCTCAGGTCGCTGGATCTGACGTCATGGGTGGTGGTCGGCGCGGGGGGTGGGGGCGTCGCCGCCGGCTACCTAATCCAGAGGGTGGGTGGTGGTGGGCGCGGGGGGTGGGGGCGTCGCTGCCGGCGACCTGATCCAGAGCGTGGGTGGTGGGGCGCGGGAGGTAGGGGTGGGCGGTGAGGCGCCGGAGGGAGGGGTGGTTAGGCGTCAGAGGAAGGGGTGGGTGGTGGTGGGTGCGGGGGGTGGGGGCGTCGCCGCCGGCGACCTGATCCAGAGCGTGGCCGGTGATGGGGCGCGGGAGGTAGGAGGGGGCGGTGAGGCACCGAAGGGAGGGGGTGGTTAGGCGTCGGAGGAAGGGGTGGGTGGTGGTGGGTGCGGGGGTAGGGGCTCCGCCGCCGGCGACCAGATCGGGAGCGTGGCCGGTGGTGCATTGGAGGAGGGGGTGGTGGTCGGGCACCCGAGGGAGTGGGTGGTGGTGGGCGCGGGGGGTGGGGGCAAGGGGGTGGCAGATCGTGGCTGCTGGTGGGGGAGATAAGAGATGGAGACGTGGGGCGGTGGGATGTGCGTCGGTGGGGTGGGGACTGAGGGTGTGGTGGATGACAGAAGATGTGTGGTGCGGATACTGCCACGTCATCGATCCACGTGATCGATCCGTGTGTGTTGTGCTTCTTATTTTGCCGTCATCTAGGTATTTTTACAGACGACAAAATTAATTTGCCATCATCTAGGTATTTTTACAGACGGCAAATTTTTTTTGTCGTCATCCAGTTATTTTTACAGACGGCAAAATACGTCTTTGCCGTCATCCAGTTATTTTTACAGACGGCAAAATATTTTTCACCCACGTCCGTGCGTGGTGGGATGGGGTAGGCTGGTGTGTCTCAGATCTTGCCACGTCATCGATCCGCATGATTGATCCGTGTGTTGTGTTTCTTCTTTGCCGTCATCACTTTCTATTACAGACGGCAAATTATGTCTTTGCCGTCATCCGCTTATTTTTACAAATGGTAAAATAATTTTGCCGTCTGCAATATTTATTATAGACGGCAAAATATGTTTACGCCGATAGTCATTCTTTGCCGTCATCAGCTGACGGCAACAGACGACAAATTATGTCTTTGCCGTCATCCACGAAGAAAAGCTCACGACAAAGATCTTAATAGACGGAAAATAACCTGATTCCCGTAGTGTAACATTGCGACGGTTGATACACACAAGACATTCCTCCGGTATGAGTGAGTTAAATGATCTCATGGTCATAGGAATGTATACTTGACATGCAGAAAACGATAGCAACAAAATAACACGATCATATGCTACGTTTATAGTTTGGTTCTTGTCCATCACACCATTCTCCTAATTATGTGATCCCGTCATCAAGTGACAACACTTGTCTATGGGTAGGAAACCTTAACCATCTTTGATCAACGAGCTAATCAACTAGAGGCTCACTACGGACATTGTTTTGTCTATATATTCACACATGCATTTATGTTTCCATTGAATACAATTATAACAAGGATAATCCATTCAATACAATTATAACAAGGATAATAAACGATTATCTTGAAACGGGAAATATAATAATAACTATCTTGTTATTGCCTCTAGGGCATATTTCCAACAGTCTCCCACTTGCACTAGAGTCAATAATCTAGCTTCACATCTCTATGTGATTTACAATGTAATGAATCTAACACCCATATAGTTCTGGTATTGATCATGCTTTGCTCGTGGAAGAGGCTTAGTAAGCGGACTTGCAACATTCATATCCGTGTGCACTTTGCAAATATTTATGTCGTCCACCTTGATGTAATCGCGGATGGCATTGAAGCGTCGCTTTATGTGTCTGGTCCTTTTGTGAAACCTTGGTTCCTTGGCTAGAACAATGGCACCAGTGTTGTCACATAACAGATTGATTGGGTCCAGTGCACTTGACACTACTCCAAGATCTGACATGAACTGCTTCATCGAGACACCCTCCTTAGCCGCCTCTGAGGCATCTATGTACTCCGCTTCACATGTAGAATCAGCTACGATGCTTTGCTTGGAACTGCACCAGCTTACGGCACCCCTGTTAATAATAAATATGTATCCGATTTGTGACTTAGAGTCATTCGGATCAGTGTAGAAGCTTGCAACGACGTAACCCTTTACGACGAGCTATTCGTCACCTCCATAAACGAGAAACATTTCCTTAGTACTTTTCAGGTACTTCAGAATATTCTTGACCGCTGCGGAGTGCTCCACTCCTGGATCACTTTGAAACCTGTCTGCCATACTTATGGCAAGGTTGGCATCCGGTCTTGTGCACAGCATTGCATACATGATAGTCCCTACGGCTGAAGCATAGGGGACGACACTCATCTTTTCTCTATCTTCTGCAATTACTGGGCATTGTGTCTTACTCAACTTTATACCTTGTAACACATGCAAGAACTCCTTCTTTGATTGTTCCATTTTGAACTTCTTCAAAATTTTATCAAGGTATGTGCTTTGTGAAAGTCCTATCAGGCGCCTTGACCTATATCTATAGATCTTTATGCCCAATATGTAAGCACGCTCCCCTAGGTCCTTCATTGAAGAACTTTTATTCAAGTAATCATTTACGCTTTCCAAAAATTCTACATTGTTTCCAATCAGCAATATGTCATCCACATATAATATTAGAAACACTATAGAGCTCCCACTCACTTTCTTGTAAATACAAGCTTCTACAAAAAACTGTATAAACCCGAACGCCTTGATCACCTCATCAAAGCGCTGATTCCAACTCTAAGATGCCTGCACTAGTCCATAAATGGATCGCTGGAGCTTGCATACTTTGTCAGCATTCTCTGGATCGACAAAACCTTCGGGTTGCATCATATACTACTCTTCCTTAAGAAACTCGTTAAGGAACACCGTTTTGACATCCATCTGCCAGATTTCATAACCGAAAAATACAGTTATTGCTAACATGATTCGGACGGACTTAAGCATCGCTACAGGTGAGAATGTCTCATCGTAGTCAACTCCTTGAACTTGTGAAAAACCCTTCGCCACAAGTCAAGCTTTATAAACGGTCACATTACTGTCCGCGTCCGTCTTCCTCTTAAAGATCCATTTGTTCTGAATAGTCTTTTGACCTTCAGGTAATACTTCCAAAGTCTATACTTTGTTTTCATACATAGATCCCATCTCAAATTTCATGGCTTCTAACCAAGTGTTGAAATCTGGGCCCACCATTGCTTCTCCATAATTCGCAGGCTCATTGTTATCCAACAACACGATTGACAAGAAAGGATTCTCGTACCACTCAGCAGCATGTTAACCATATGTTAGGACACCAGTGGACCGAGAGTGCTACTCGAGGCTAGTTGAAAAGTTAATATATTTATCTCATACCCGTCTAGATACTGGCTTTGCTATTAGTGTAGTTAGACAATGCATGCATGATCCAAAATCAACTCATATGGAGGTTGTAAATAGGATACTATAGTATCTTAAAGGGTGCCGAGGAAAACGCCTATTATGAGCATGTTTGGGACTGCTCTACTCCAGAAATTTCAGCCCCGTTCTAGAAAACATAATCCAAACGGGGTAGCTTCATGATATACCGCTCTCCAAGAAAACTAGAATCCGGGGTCCAACTCCTTGTTTTTTGTGAAGCTCTCTAGGAGGTGCTCCATAAAATTATAGAAGCTGGAGTTGGAAGAAAATTACCCACCATTGCCACTAGTAAGTGGATGCTCTTTCCTTTCTTACCTCTGATCCAATCAAATAGATCATTTCCACCAAATTTTCCATTCGTGAAGCTGGAGCTAAATGAGAGCCAAACATTCTCTTAAAATGGTTGCAACTCCTATATGAAACTGCTCTAAAGTGGATTTGCTGAACCGACACTGATTTTGATGGAGCAGAGCGGTCCCAAACAGGCCCTATATACCTCACAAGGGTACTTGCAAGTTGAGTGCTATACTCATGTTGATTCGGCTGGTTTCCTATATGACATGCCCTCAACATGTGGTTAGTGTACATTTTTTGGACGAAATCTAGTTTCATGCCCAAGTAAAAAAGCAAAGTTTGGTGGCTCAGTCTATTAGAGAAGTTGAGTTTAGGTCTATGACTCACGTCATATGTGAGTTATTGGGTGTAAATCCTCCTAGCATAGCAGCGATTGTACAAGTACAAACCTCTGATGTTGTACGGTGACAACGAAGTTGACATTGATAATGCAAATAACCCTGTTCAGCATGGCCAAACCAAGCACATAGAAATTTGTCTCTCGTTTCACTAAGGAGAAGCTTGATAGAGGGATAACTTTCCTACCATATGTAACTTCAGCCAATCATGTAGCAAACAAACGTACAAAAGAAATTCATGAAGAAACATTTTCATGTTTTGTATCAAGATGGGTCTATACGACATCTTCGCCCCATCTTTGGTGTATAGATAATATAATTAGAGGACTGCTTAGGGTCTGAAAAGTAAATTGTATAAATATATAAAATTCAGAATAGATAGAAGGGATAGGTGAGGAGTTTCCCCAAATCTTCTTTATGCTACCTTCAATCCCTACCTCAGTCTTCCAGATCCCACATGATTTTCAACAAAAGTGTATCGAGCGAATGTCTACTATTAGTTTTGACAAAATTCAAACTTTACTTATTTATTTTCTCTTTTTGGACTACATCTCAATTAACAGTTAAATTCAATTTCAATAGATAAATCAGAGACGACGGTAGATGCAATTCGAGTCAAGTAGATGTCCTATCTTAGGGCAGCCATTGGAGACATCACTTTGTCGTGCCAAAAAAATCACTTTTTGCCGCCTTGCATTTTAGTCCAACCTTTTTTGGTGTCATTAAATAGGAGAGACATTGAAGATGCTCTAATATTTCTAGCAAAAGTTTCTAGAATACAACCTATGTTGCAAAGATTTTCAGAAGATTAGCTGTGTTGCAATGATGAAAGACGTCGACCGTTGCTCAACGAGGCCAGATCTAAGGGCTCGTGACCCGACCGACCATCTAAATGCATCAGCCGACGAACCAGGGATGCCCTATTGGGCGCGTGGGGCATGCCAGCGCGCACCCACTACCCTCCCGCTCGCCCCTCATGGGTCGGCCCATAAGCGGGGTTGGGCACCCAAGTTTTTTTATTCCGCATTTTTGTATTTTTTTTATTCTTTAAAACAATATAGAATATAAAAAAATTAAGGAAACACAAAAGAATTTGCAGAAAACATTCCAGAAATCATAGCATGATCAATGGTTGAAAAAGTGTTCAATATTTTGCAAAGAAATGCTCGCGTACTGCAAATATGTTCGTGAATGAAAAGATATACATAAATTTCAGAAAAATGTTGGCTAAATCAAAATTTGATGAAGATTTTTTAAACTTGGTGAACAAAAATCGCATTCAAGAACATTGTCTTTTGAAAATGTGTAAACAAATTTTGTATCCTATGAACAGTTTTAATGAAATTAATGATTTGTTTTTGAATTTGATGAACACATCTTGAATTTGCTGAACAATTTTTTTATTTCAATGATTTTTTTTGAATTTGACGAAAGAAATATTTATGAACAAAAATTGAATTCAATGAACTTTTAGGATCTGCTGAACAAAATAATAATCCAGAATTTTGAAATAAAATTCGAAAAAGTGAAAAAGTAAGGAAGTAAAGCGAGAAAAGAAATAAAATGTTCATGATTTAAAAAAAAAGAATAAAAAAAAGTTCATGATTGAAAAAAGGTTCAATATTTGAAAGCAAATGTTCAAGGATTCTAATATAGGTTCATGATTTAGAAATAATTGTTCACTATTTTGAAAAAATGTTTGTGAGTTTGTTGTTTCAAAAAATGTTCATGATTTAACAGTATGTTCATGAGTTTGTAACAACAAAATCACGACTCTATTAAAAAAATTCAGCATTTCATAAAACAATTTACAATATTAAAAAATATTCATGGCGCCATATAGGAGCCGCCAGCGGACCGTAACATCCAACAGAATCCAAAAATGGCAAAAAGTTTCAAAAAAAGCTTGCCAGCACCCAACAGAATCCAAAAGTTCTCAAAAGATAAAAGGGAAATTATAAAGAGAAGCGTCGCACCACAACTCTTCCATGTAGCGTCTCGCGCAGCCCCATGCGCATGTAAAAATCTTCCACCTCATGCTTACATAATCGCATTAAATGCTTTTTTAATTTTAAAAATATTTTATCTCACAGATTAATAATTTTATTCAAGTTTCGCTTTCATTATTAGGTTCGTTTTCGACGAGACCTTCAAAATAAGATCCCATGTTGACATGTTTCGTTGAATTTTTTTCGTCGTTCCTAATTGCCAAATTTATGTCATCATAGTTGTAATCTTAGGGATGTATAATTGTCACAAAAGTTATACATAGTTATCAGGACAATACTTTTATACCCCCGCTGTAAACTAATATAAGAGCATTCGGATTACTAAAATAGTGTTCTAAATGCTCATATATTAGTTTACGGAGGGAGTACTTTTTAAGCATTGCAATGTTATGTGAAGCTAAAAAATGGGTATTAAAACACTAACAACAAGCAAGTAAATGTATGAACCAGCGCAAGTACAATGAATCAAGTTTTTTAGTTGGGTATATCGACTTTCATAAAACGGATACCCAAGTTGATTTAATGTGAGAACCATGTAACAAATAATATGACAAGTAAGTGATAGTAATCTGACAAGTACCGAAGAAAACAAAAGTTATCGAAACATGTCGACATGAGAGAAGATCTCGTCTCAAAAAAGTCAATGGTGAAAGCGGATCATTAATTGAATTAAGATTTGTAGATAAAACTTTTTGAATTTTAAACATTGAAGGAAATCTTGATGACGTCATTGCATGCATGCATGATAAAGAGAGAGGAACTTGCGGCTGCATGTCCAAGCTATTTAAAATAATATGTATGCAACTAGAGGAACATACCAATTTTACATGCATACTAATGTTTCATGGACTTCACTAGCGTAGCTTATTAAAGCTCTCACAGGAAAAAAAAACAGAGAAGAATTGTCTTTTGACAGCTGCGCGGCGGCCACCGAAAATAGCAAAAGGCGGTGCAGCGGGATATGGCCGAGAGTTTCGGCAGCGGGCCCGGGTGAAAACCGGCGTCGGCAAGATGGACAGGTGACAAGACAAACAGCGAGAGCGACGAGGCAAAGTGGCGCCAGATACACGCACCTACGAGCATGTCGTCCAGCCCATGTGTGCAAGTACAAAGTACCGACACCGGCACGGGCAGACGAGAGTCGACGGCACTCTGCGTTGCGTCGGGAGGTCTGCCGCCCGCGCAACGCTGGCCCCGGCACCTTGAGCCTATATATATATACGCACCACCCCGGCCGATGGATAGCGTACATCACATCTCACTCATACATAAGTTGGGAGCCTGAACGTACGTGGTACAGACCGTCATACAGATCCTCCTCATGTCTGGTTCGGGCTCCGGCTCCGGCTCCGGCGTCTGGGTGTTCAAGAACGGCGTGATGCAGCTGCAGCAGGAGCAGCCGGCGGCGGGCTCCATAGTATACGACCATCTCGACGCCTATAACAACTCTGCTAGAGTCTCATTTTGTGTGCTAATCATCATACTAACGGTTATTATGATGATTGGCCTAAACTCATTTGCTAGAGTGGCTCTTAAGTTAGTACAATTTTACAGAGTAGACCGAATTTTCCAAGCTCAAGGTTTCACCCCGCTTCTTTTACATACAAAATCCAAACAGATAAACCGATGGAAAAAGCTATCGTTCAATGGGCGGATGTTTGTGCGCGTCCACCTCCTGTGTAACCATTAGATTTGATTTGAATCCAACGATTTAAAAGCAATCTCTATGTGTCCTAGTACAGTTTTTGCAACTCACCCTTTGTTTTTGTTGTGCCGTTTTGATACCACCAATGCCAATAGCAGCCACATCACCATGTCGTACGTCCATTTCCGCTCCAAGTTTCTATAACAACGACGTTGTTGCGGAACCGCGACAACAGAACACGACCGTGTTAGTGCGCGATGTGGTCGGAGATGTTGTTGCAATTTTTACAACAAGGGTTTTGCTACATAAAATTGAACGCAACAGAAGATGCGTTTGCAACTTTTACAACAAGGATCTTGTTACGAAAATTAGAGAAGAGGGGGTTCGTAACAAATGCATTGTTGCAAGAAACTCAAAATAAGGACATGTCGTAACAAAAGTATTGTTGCAAGAAACTAGAGAAAAGAAATTGCCAGCTCGCGGCACAGTATCAAATGGCTCGTGAGGCGGCGGATCTTTCTGAAAAGACCCGTAGGCTGACACGACCCATGCCGCAATTTACTTTTTTTGCAACATGATACATGTTGCATAAAAATCCCGCAACACAACCTTGTTACAAAAAATCTCAACATAAGTTTTGTTGTAAATATTTCCGCAACACGAGCTCTGTTACGAACTACAGAAATACATTTAGATGATGGAATGTGTTTAATCTAACGGCTCGCCAGGCGGCAGATCTCTTAAAAGTATCCGCCGACCGACGCGTATCAGACCCCTAAACCGATAGAGTGGTGAGAAATCCCTATACAAGCATGCTAAAAGAGAAAAACAACAATTGAGAGGAAAACGAGAACGCCACCAACTCAAAATCAAGCAAGCAAACATGAGTCATCAGACCTAACACAAGGCGGCCGCTAGATGGAGAGCTGAGGGATCCTCCTTTTCGAAAGTTAATAAGAAAACCTAACACAAGGCAACCTAGACAAACGGACATGATCGAAATCGCACCGGTTTGAGAAACCACCGGAGCAGATAAACCGAACACACCAAGCATGAAAACATGAGTCAGCACACCAAACACAAGGTGACCTAGACTACCGAACATGACCGAAACCATGCCACCTTGAGAAACCACCAGAGCAGATACACCGAACACACCAAGCAATCGATAGAGAGGGCCGCCTGCCCTCTTGCACCGGATCATAGATCAACAATCCTAGCAGCAAATTGCGAGGACCGAGAACATTGACTATTTGACTATGAGGACACGTGTAAAAGATAAGAGACCAATGAATCCATTCCACACCAAAGTTGAAGAAGAATCACACCATCATCAAAGTCTGGCCGAAGACGCCGACGCGCAGCCATGACTATCCAGGCTCTCCTCCTTTCGCCGGCCATACGATAGCTAGTTAGAGTTCTCGATCTTCACGTTGCATCCGTGTCTTTTCTTCCACATGCTCCACCAAAATTTTGGTCATCCACTTCGAAATTCATCCCCATCATTGTATAAGAAATGTTTCCTTCCAAGAATGGTACATCTTTTTCTATCTTTTCAGGATGGAATGGTGCATCTTTACCCAGTGGGATTATTGGAAAAGTAAAGCATAAAGTCTCGGGCAATACATATTCCTTATTCTTGTCGATGGCTACTCTTTGCCATTCTTGTCAAAATATCCCTGCTCAATTTGATCTGTCTCTTATGATTTCTAGTCCTAGCATTTAGTCCATTGATTTGCATGGACTCTAGTTAATTTCTTAAACATCTTAAAGCCGAGTTAGGCCTTTTTTTATGAACCCAAATTCGCAGCCCATATATGTAGGTGAAGGAGCATTTTATTAACAGAACATTGCAAAATCATTTTAGTTAACCAAAAACCGATCCTCTTTCTACGGGAGTGTGCCTGTGTTTGTTGAATCGGTATTTTTTTTACTTTTTGAGGGAATGCTGAATCACTATGTCTTTTAGGCAAACACACCCTTTTATTAAATCTGTTGCAAAATGTTTACATATATGATGACTAGATCATAGGGAATATCGTGCCAAACGTGACGCCTATGAACTAAAGATACATCATGCTTGGCGAGGCTAGGTGTCTTACAATGCTGAAACACTGCGTGAATTGTTATTGACTTATGGTTCGATGGCTAGCAGCAGTTGACGGAGTCAGGGCCCAAATAACTCGCCGCACCACCAAGTGGACAAAGTCCTTCTATCTCCATCCTCCGACTGTGGCTATGTGCCACCATCTGCGAGTCCTACCACGGCTCGCCTACAGGGAGCAGGTAATGGGTTGGCCCAGTAACCGCGTCCCGTCATCATGTTTGTTTTCTTCTATTTTTCATCAAAAAAATTGCTTTATTGTTTTTTTTACTTTCTTTTATTTAAAATATTATAAATACATATATTCAAAGAAAAACAGTTTTTATAAAATTAAAAGAAAATTAATCTTGCATTTGAAATATATTAAATATATATAGAAAATGTTTCCAATGTATATGTAAAATATACAATGTTGATCAAAAAATAATCAAGCAAGTTCAAAATATTTCTATAAATTGGAAATAACGTTCTAGATCAAAAAATAATGATGAATGATTCATCATTTAAACGTGTGTTACATTAAAAAAGTTCATAAGTTTCAACACATTTTCATCACATTTGATAAAAAATAATTTACAATGTATAATATAGTTTGCATTGTTCATAAATATGTTTTGACCATTAATAAAAAAAAGTCCAATCTGTATTTTTTTAAACTTAACATGTATGCGAATAAAATTCAAAACCATAAAAATGTTAAACATGTATTTGAAAAATGTGTGATATGGTAATAATATATTTTAAATGTATAATATGTAAGGAAAAAATAGACAACAAAAAATATATTATAAAAAGGCTAATCATGTATTTAGAAAATGCCAATCATGTATTTGAAAAATGTTAACCGCTTATTTTAAAAATGTTAAACATTTGCAAATAAATATTCTTGTACAAAAAATATATACAATGAGTATGAAAGATGTAGACATGTGTTGAAAAAAAACCTGAAAAATTTTAGAGAAAATATATGAAAACGAATAAAGACTCGATAACCCGAGAAAGTAACAAAGGAAATCGAGGAAGAACTAAACATAAAGGAAAAAAACCTATGAAAAACAAAAAAAGGGAAAAGAAAGCCAATAAACAAGAAAATATCGGAGAAAATTGGGCTGCAGACGGTGGAAAAAGACAAAAGATAAAAACTAAAAAAAGAACATGCATCGCTCTATAACGTTGGGCAGCCTGCTAGTACCCCAGGCTATTCCTATATATCGGTAGGGGTGCCATCCTCCTCTTCCCCGAGTTATCCTCTTCGCTGCTTAAGGCACCACTTGATGAACCAGCACCCAGTGCGTTATCCGGATGAGCCTGACAAGACGGCGAGCTAGCAAGTTGGTTCTCCACTGCTTCTTGTTGCAAGCTGTCCCTGCCACCACAACATCGGTCATGCTTCAATCCCAAGCGCAATCTTGCTCATCTTGCAAAGTTGTCCAAAGCAAGCGCAGCATATGTGATGTTGCAACTCCCAAGCGCAACATAATTCATGTTGCAGACCGACCCACCCAGTCTACGACATTGATCATGTTGCAATATATATTTCGAGCGTAATATGGTTCATATTGCAAAGGACTCGGAAGAGGACGAGGCTGCATGTTGCAATTTTGTGCGAATTTGGTGGCTGATGGTGCGTTGATGAAACGGTGGTCTGAGACGGTGGATCTTTTTTTTTGACAACTTCCTCCCACTTTATTCAGAAACAAGAGTAATCATATCATTTACAATAGCTGGGATAACCTCAGGTGGAGCTGAGTCCATCCAGCAGCTAGGGGGAGAAAACTTTACTAACTTAGCTAGTTCACGCGCCACTTGATTACTTTCTTTAATACAATGTTCAAATAAAACATGATTAAATTCCGAACCCAAGAAGAAGCAGTCGTCGATGATTGCCGAAGCTGCCGAGGAAGAGTATCCCTTCTTTAGATCCTCCACTATCTCCAAATTATCATAATTGACCACGATTTTGCTGCACCCAATATTTCTTGCAAGGTTCAGTCCAAATCTTACCGCCAAAGCTTCTGCCGTGTTCGGATCATAACATATATCAATCCTATCATTTGCCGCCGCAATGAACTGACCTTTTTGATCCCTGATGATTGCCCCAACCGAGCCTTGGAGAAGATCCTGATCAAATCCTGCATCAACATTTAGTTTAACATATCCATGCGGCGGCTTGTTCCATCCCCCAGTTCGAACTCTTGCTGTATGAGCACATGCAATACTGAAGTTAGCCGACAGTCCACGTATAGCTAGGGCTATTTGAGACGCTGTTTGGATTTCATCCCCATGATAGACCTTCCGGTGCTCAAACCACAAATACCAAGCAGCAGTAGCGACTACCTCTCGCAGCTTAGGGCACCCCAATATAATGATTTCTGAAGCGTCCATATGCAATAGCTCAAGGACCACATCCTCACCCGAACTATATTTTGTGCATTTTGTTTTAACAATATCATATAGACCCAACTGTTTCCAAACTTCTGATGATCTTGGGCATTCGAACAGGAAATGACGGATACTATCCGGCCCCTTCTTGCACTCTGGGCATTGGACTTTAACCTTCATATGCTTAGATGCTAGGACTGCCCGACAAGGGATAGCTGACTGTAGAACTCGTCATATGAAAATTCTGATTTTAGCTGGGCATTCCAAGCTCCATACCAGTTTCCATTTGTCAATAGGTGATGAAGAACCTGTACTGACCTGTATTAGGGCGCCAAACCTGGAATTCCATTCCGTTTGGTATGCTGACCGAACTGAGAAGACGCCATTCTTCGACGGACTCCATGCAATAAAATCATTCATATCGTAAACCGGCAAGGGGATCGCTAGAATACGATGAGAATCCACCGGCCAGAACGTTTGGTTCACAAGTTCGGTATCCCAGTCCCACGTCACCGGATCAATCAAATCAAAAACTTTAGATATCAAGTTGCTCCCTCTGATCGTTATCACTTTTTCGTTCAGTGATTGTGGAATCCACGAGTCCTCCCAAATGTTAACTTTTTGCCCATCGCCAATCCTCCAGATATATCCCTTTTTGAGTGTTTCTACCCGTGCCAGAATACTTTGCCATGTATACGATGATCTTGGTTTGTGAGTCGCAGCCAACAGATCATCATTGGGGTAGTATTTCGCCTTGAGGATGGTCGCGCATAGCGATTCTGGCGCATCAATCAGATGCCATGCCTGTTTAGCCAGGAGAGCAAGGTTGAAACAGTGGATATCCCTAAACCCCATACCTCCAAACTTCTTTGGGATACACATCTTTCTCCACGAGAACCAATGCATCTTTCTGTTCGTTATATCGCGTCGGTAATTCCTTTGCAGATTTTTTTAGGAATTTTAAAGACTGACATCGCATAAGTTGGTATGGCCTGTTCAACTGACTTCAAAAACACCTCTTTCCCCCAGTAGATAGGCATCTCTCTTTCCACCCCATCAACTTTTGAACCAATCGATCAATAAGGTATCGAAAATCATCGCTTTTATCGACCCCAGATTAGATGGGAGGCCCAAGTATCTGTCGTTCAACGCTTCTGTCATGATCCCCAGGATTGTGCAAACATCAGATTTAACATTAGCATCCGTACTCGGGCTGAAAAAGATGCTCGATTTTTAAACACTTACTAGTTGCCCCGATGCCGAACGGTTAAACAGGAGGCGTTAGCTCTTCTAGTTTTCAGCCGACCTACGTATATATGGTTGTTTTCAAAAATAATCAAGGTAGGGCCAGGGCCATCGGGTTGTGTGACCATACAAGGTCTCCAAATTTTAGGTCCGTCTGGTTTTGGGCCAACATGCAGTATATTTATTGAGCTCTTTTTCACACCTAGCATAAAATTATGCTTGGTCAAAGCATCTCTAACAGAGCCGTATAATGTCCCGATCCGTAAAATAATTGTCAAAATACAGATCCGTGCAAAAAAAAAGTTGCTCGATCAGACCCTGCAAACGCGTCGGACCCGTAAATATTTTTGCAGGGCGCGGTAAAAAGCTCCTCCCGATCTGCAAAAACATAATTTTTGCGTCCGCTTCTACGGTGGCATGTATCGAGAGAAATCAGTTGGCGGTAGCCTAACTGCAACCGAAACTTTCGCGTCCCCGTCCACGTCCATCGTACGCCGCCCCGAACGTCGCCCCGGACGTCCCCGAACGTTGGCCGCCCGTCCCCGGACGCTGCCACGCCCATCCTGGCGTCCGCCCTGCTCGTCCTGTCCGGATTCGGCATCGGCGGCGGAAGCTAGCTAGCTAGCTCCGGGCTCCTGGATGTATTTCACGATCGGAGCTAGCTAGCTAGCTCCTGTATGGATTTGTGGACACCGGAGCTAGCTAGCTAGCTCCTGTATGGATTCGTGGACGGAGGAGCTAGCTAGCTAGCTCATGGATGGATTCGTGGACGGAGGAGCTAGCTAGCTAGCTGGATTCATGGACGGATGAGCTAGCTAGCGAGCTCTTGGATGGATTCAGGGATCGGCGACTTCGTATTTAGGAACAAATTTAGTTGATCATAGACACGAGCGAGAGGAAGAAGAAGATACGAGAAAAAAATGTAAGCGAAAATTTCGATTTACAGTTTAAGTTTAAGGGGTCTGTTCCGCTGCAGCTCGAGCCGACCCGTAAAAGAGCAGCTTTTGCGAATATCCTTTTTTACAGGTTTATTTTGCGGGGTCTGACTCTGCCCTCGCCCGCGCTGGCCCTTAAAGCCGTTATCCACGAACTGTAACGTGTTTTACGGGTCGTCGTTATACGGGGTCTGCTAGCAGGCACCGTATAAAGCCGACCCGCAAAAGTTGTTTGTAGTTTGCGGAAAAACTCTTTTGCGGGCCGGCGTGGGCGGCGGCCGAGCAGACCCCGGGTCCGTTTTGCGGGGTCTGCTCGGCCGCCGCCTATGCCGGCCCACAAAGTATGTTGTTTCCATTACATTTTCAAGCATGAAAACACATTTAGTTGCTTCTTTATTTTCTTCAAAGGCATTGAATCATCATAATTCACCAAATGTTTGCTAAAACAGGAACATCTAAGAAAAGAAGAACCACAATTAAACATTTTAGAAGATATCCAACTTCCATAACTACTCCCACTAGTTGGATCAACATCTTCTCCATGCATTCATTATTGATCTGGGGATTCTTCATCTTGCATTCTTCATTCTTCGGCTTTGATTCTAAAGAATTAGATGTTGCTTCCCCTCTAATTTCTTATCTAATTGCACGTGCAGTTGCATCGTTAGCCTCAATTATACTAAGGAGTGCACAAACATCTATTAAGTTTCTTTCTATCAATAAATCGATGTGATCTTTTTCCCAATACCAAAATGAGCATCCACCTTCCTACACAGATGAACACCTCAATAAGCTACCGAAATTTAACCATATAAGTTGACAAACCGAAGAGGAAGAAGATCATACGCCATCGTTATTGCATTTGAAGAATACCCATCCGAGGTGCTGTTGTGTGCTGGATGTGAGTCACAACACTGTTTCTAGGCAGTCGTCGCACTGTATGAGCGGCATCGGCAAACCGGAGAGCCGCTGCGCGACAACCGAGCGCGGGCGACGGTCGGAAGAGTCCTTGCCGGCAAACCGACGTCGGTGACTAGAGTATGAACCAGTACCTGCATGCGGCGTTGGCGCTTTGCTGGGGCCGTGCGGGGTGCTCCCCAACCAATCCATGGCTTTGGCGCTGCCGCCGGTGGCCGGAAAAGCCAAATCGGGTGGCCATGACAAAACAACCGCGATCTACAGCTTTCCGTCCAACCGAGGCACGGGGGAATGGGGGAGGTCGATCTAGGGCATGCGGCGGCCCATTGGCTGGTATGGCCGGAATCGAAGGCGGCGCCCGACGGCGGTGGATGGGGGAAAGCGCGGGCTGAAATGTCCCACCAACCAACCGCTCTAGATATATATAGGGCACCGACGGTGCGGGGGGGGGGGGGGGGGGGTGGGGGACGTGCGTTTCGCGCGTTAGGGTGGGCATTTTGCCGCGCCCCGCAAAACTATTTACGGGTCGGTCGCGTTGCGTGGTCTGGTGTGGCAGCATTTCCTACCCCGACACGTATTTTGACGGTTATTTTATGGGTCAAGCCATTATACGGGGTGTGCTAGAGATGCTCTTAGAGTGGTTGCCCCACGCCTACAGAGTTCTCCAGCTCCGGCCGACAATAAATTTATGGTCAATAGAAAAAGTCAAAATGTAAAAAATTAAGGGATACATTAATCACATATAAATTTAGTGTTGACCCGTGGAGGACCACATCCCCTATATCTACCTGTGATGCCACTGTCAATTGGATATAACACTACATGTGAAGCCATGATATCATCTATGGGCCGAACGAGCCCCATGGAAGCCACACTGCTTTTCTGTTGAGATGGTGGGCCGACAGTATTGAATGCAGGATCTTCGTGCCGCTCAGACAGGCCAGTACCCTGATGGAGTGATGGCTGGTAAGTGCCTCTATTTTCTTTTGCTACCATGCTACTACTTCCTCTATCTTGTGCAGCCTGTCTGCATCATGTTTCTTTTGTCTCCCTGAGCTTCTATATGTGTCATTGCTCTTAGGAAACCAAATCTTCCACGGAACGGAGCTTGGCGTGTCTCGTGTTCGTCCACTGTATTCAGGATTCTCGATGGCGTGTGTCAGGTCGTCGTTATCTCTATCGGGACAGAACTTCCCGTCATGCACGTCCTTCATTTCATATTTAATGGCTTTGAGGGGTGTTGCAAGTTGCTCTTTTGTATAAATACACTTCCCTGTTCTTGGGTTCAACTTTCCCCCATGCCCGTCTAATTAATTCCTGCCCGTTCGGTAAACTGCAATGGCTCTCCATCGATCCCTTAAGCAATGAGGTTGTTCTCAGTTTCTCTCACTTAGGCATGCGAGCCTTATAGCCACCTGACCCCATAATATGGTGATATTCCTTCTTTGCAGCATTCTTCTTATTTGTTTCTGGCCATTTTCTTAGCTGCATTTGATTTCTTGTACACCACAAATGCATCCCAATGATCTCTTAACTTCTCAAATGCTCTGGTGAATGCTAGAGTCTTGTGTTTCTTGATATAATTTTGGTCCAATCTTTTCTTCCAGTTGCAGAATTGTTGGGCCATCTTCTTAAGAGCCCACGCCTTGACTTTTTGCTCTATAACATTGTTATTTGGATCCACTTCTAGCAGTAAGGTGAAATTTGTCATGAGCGTTTTCCAAAGCATTTCTTTGGATCTATCATCAACATAAGTAACTCGAACCGCTTTTGGCGTATTCCATTCTTGAATCGGTTTGCGTTCAACACGGAAAGAGTCGGTTTGCCATCTGCAGCGACTTCTTCGATCTTGAAACTGTCATTCTTGCTCAACCTTTTTTGGGCCTCGTCTCTTTATAAGACATTGGCTCAATCCGGAGTGCTATATAAAAGAAGAAAGAAGCATTAATATATGTACATACAAACCAATTAATGAATCTAGCTAGTCAGCAGAGGCTTAATTAATATACATCACCTCACTTTGTACTAATAATTAAGGTTCCAACACGAGATCCGTCATCTTCTCTCTCCAATTCCTAATTGGAGCCGTCATCTTCTGCCGACTCTACTCCCTCACCGGACTCATTCAGAAACTGTGTGGTGATATCATAATCTCCATCGCGGATTATTTCCCCCAACACCTCTTCTTGTTCTTCGTCTCTGTCGTGTTCCATAGTTTCCGCAAATATTTTAACATGACATAAACATAGGAGCAACAGGTTCATGGGAATTATCAACACAATATACAACCATGAGATAAACTGTTTTTCGGACTTAATGAAATCATATGCATATGAGAAATGGATTAGTGACAAACATCATACAAAGTTGACAAGTTTTATAATAGATAGTTTCAGACTTGGCAGTTATTTAGCAAGTGTAAAACAACAACAATATCATAACATGTTTGCAAGCTTGTTACAATGCCTAAACCAACTCTCGTAGGGCAGCGGGAAGGACGCCGATGGACGGAGGGACTCCTCCGGCAATCGTCGGAGACTCCTCACTGGCGATCGTAGGGGACTCCTCCGACGATCCTCGGTGCTGTCCTTACCGGCGATCGTCAAGGACGACTCCGGCGATCGTCGAGGACTCCTCACCAGCAATATACAAAGTTATATAACAGTAGTTTTCAGACTTAGTGAAATTACGCATAGGCATGGCAGAAATGATTTTCATAGCATGTTTACAAGCTTGTAGCATCCATTACAGTCATGGGGTCGGCGGAGATGAGCACGACGACGAGGTAAGCGGTGGCGGCAGCTCGTGTTCGGCGTTAATTATGGTGCACGCAGCAGGGTGAACGCGTGGGTGCGCTCCCTACAAGCGCACACATTCTTATTTTGTTGTTGTTCACATGACAATTTTTGTAATCCTTGCATGGCATTCATGAACAAAAGTTCTCTATGATTCATGACAATTCTCGAAACACCCATACTATTTTTACACTATGGCAACTATTTTTTTTGTATGGCTTTGCTGCGAAACTAGATAGTGGACCAACAAAACTCCAAATTTTCTGTTATGTTTTCATGTTTCCCTATTTTTTCTAAAATGATGACAAGCGATGACATAGCCAAATTCGTACATTCTGTAGAATAAATTTGACATGCGAGGCTCCAAAAAAGCAAGTATTGTTTTTCATGTCATGAACATAGATCTAATACACAGGTTTGCCATGACATGTCGATATATGTATTTCAAAACTCCAGGAGGTTGTGGGGTCGCGGGAGATGAGCACAGTGATGAGGTAAGCGGCGGTAGCAGCTCGGGTTCAGTGTTATGGTGCACGATAGGGTGAACAAATGGGTGCTTAGCTTCCGGGTTGTACAGGCGCTAGCCATGCTGGTGATGAAATGTGGCGGTGGCGAGCTTCGGCTGTGGTGGCCAATGGGGGAGAAATCGGCCGAGGGGAGATAGGGGTTGGGAGCAGGAGCTCACGGAGAGGAGCGAGGGCAGCGAATCTTGGGGAGGAGGGCGAGGAGGTTCGGCGACGAGGAGCGAGGGCGGCGAGGCTCGGGGAGGAGGGTGAGGAGGTCCGACGACGAGGAGCCGGGGCGGCAAGGCTCGATGTCGGGGGAGGTACGGTGAGGTTGAGGCGATGCTCAGCGGGCTCGGTAAGGGGATGGAGCGAGCAAGACGGCATCGGCGATATTCGGCGGTTGGAGGTTGAAGATGAGCGGCATGACAAAGTGGTGTTCTTGATCTGTTCCGGGTGGTGGCCGGCCCCGGGACACCACTTATACACGCGGGACCTTTAATCCCGGTTGGTGCCACCAACCGGGACGAAAGGATAAATCTTTAGTCCCGGTTGGAGCCACCAACAAGGACTAAAGCTAAATTTCAGCAGCACAAAGGGCGCGAAAGCTTAGGCCTATAGTCCCGGTTGGTGGCACCAACCAGGACGAAAGTCTCACCTTTAGTCCTGGTTGTAGCCACCAACCGGGACAAAATCTATTTCTCGTTTAGCTCTTTTAGTTTTAAACCTTTTCAGTATATTTTAGGATATCTTAAATAGGTTTTCTAATCAAAAACAGATTTTGTTTAGCTCTTTTAGTTTTGTACCTTTTTCATTTGCTTTAATTATTTTAGTTTATGTTTTCTTGTTATTCTTTTGCCAAATTATATTATGTTTCTATTAGTCAACATGAGGAGTTTTAATTTTCATTTTGAAATATTCACAAAGGAAATATTCACCACAAATTCCAAGAAAACTCTAGCATATCACAAATGCCATATTTTATGATCGTGCCAAGTCCATGTGTTGGAGAACAAGATAACATCATCAACGTTTCTCTCTTATCAGCTCTGATGCTTTTGTTTGGACATAATTGCATTGCTTAACTCCTTTGTATAATTAAAGTACTAAAATGATAGGAATAATTGAAAATTCAAAACTTAATAAAGATTCATAACACCCAAAACATATGCATACCCTAACTCTTACAAAGATTCCTTCCGGTTTGTTTGAAGTGGTACTTTCCAGCTATAAGTTTGGAAACTCACTAGAGAGAAAGTGATGATGGTGAAGCCATCGGTCACATCCCAAAGTGGGATTTTGGGGTATAATTTTTTTTCTTCACGTGTGTCCCTTGCTTAGTGCACCGTAACCATGGATAATGTTCATCGTTTAACATGATGCGGGTGAAGGGAAGTATTTCACCAAAATTTTCATAATCTTCTGACATGTCTGTCTTTTCCTCCACAACCACGATGTTTCTTCTCCCTATAAGAACTATGTGGCGCTTTCGTTCATCGTATGATGTCTTCGCTTCCTTATATTTTCTTTTTCTCAATTTGGTACACATGTCCTTCACATAGAAAACATGTGTCACATCATTGGCTAGGATGAATGGTTCGTCTATGTACCCAAGATTTTTGAGATCCACTGTTATCATTCCATACTATGGGTCTACCTTTACCCCGCCTCCTATCACATTCACCCATTCACACCGAAACAAAGGGACCTTAAAATCACATCCATAGTCAAGTTCCCATATCTCATCTATGTAACCATAATATGTGTCCTTTTTCTTATTGGTGTTTTCTGCATTAAAGCGGGCACCACTGTTTTGGTTGGTGCTCTTTTTATCTTGGGCCGTCATGTAAAATGTATTCTCATTTATCTCGTACCCTTAGAAAGTTATTACAGTTGAAGATGGTGTCCTAGCCAACAAGTACAACTCATCTTCAACAGATTGGTTATTGATGAGATGTGTTTGCAACCAACCGCCAAAAGTCGCCATGTATGTACGTTTAATCCAGGGGTGAGACTGCTTTGGATTCTTGGAGCATACAATATCCATGTGTTCCTCGATATACGGAGCCAACGACTATGGAATTTTGTAGAAGTGTGTAGTGTGCTTGAGCGAAAGCATGCCCGCCTATACTTATTATTGCTCTCTTTCCTAGCGTGCCTTTTCCACTAAGTCTCCCCTCGTCCCGCGATTGAGGAACACCAATTGGCTTAAGGTCAGGAGAAAAGTCAACACAAAACTCAATAACCTCCTCTGTTCCATAGCCCTTGAAGATGCTTCCTTCTAGTCGGGACTGATGCCTGCCAGGAGTGATGCCTGCCGAGCCCAGTCCGATGTCCCCACCGCTCAAACCGGGATTAATGCTCTCATTAGTCCCGGTTCGTAACACGACATGGACTGCTCCGATCCGGCTAGAACCAAAGCCTTGTTTTCTACTAGTGCCAGAACACTCAAGCGAACAAAGAAAAACCAGGGATGCTTCCTTCGTGATGCATTTTGTTCTTGGTGTCCAAAGACCATAGGTAGTGCAAAAGAGAGCTAACCATATAAGAGCATCTCCAGTTGCGCCCCAACAGGCCCCCAGGCCCCTTTTTAGGCGCCGACGATAAAAAATCGCCCAGTCGCGGCCCCAAGACGTCGTTTTGCACCGGTTGGATTCATGTTTTGGGTCGGTGATCCGAGGCCAAAACCAGCGCGCTAGGGGGCACTTGGGAGCTCCGGTGGAAGGAAAAGTGACATGTGGGACACCACTGTCATCGAAAAACCCTTTCCACGCCAGATTCGGCCTCACGCGCCAGAAGACGCCGCCTCGCCGCCGTGCCACTCCCGCCACCACCCATCCGCCCACAACCACTACCGGCCACTAGAAAAGGCCATTTCCCCCACCAGTTTCGCGACACCCTCCATCCGCTCTCCTGCGCGAGCTTTATAGGCCACGCACGCGGGGGTACCCGGCGGCTGCCCATCCACCACGATCGCGAGGTGTTCGGTGATTTTCCTGTTCGGACTCAAACGAGAAGGACACATTCATGGCTCTGATGGAGGAGGAAGCCAAGGACGGCACCGTTGATGAACAACACCTCATGATCCTCGCCGCACTGGCCGACCTGTTCACGAATGATGCAAAGCCGTGGTGAGGTGGCTCGACGTTGGGCCGCCGCAAGAGCAAACAGAGACATCAAATGAAGGGCTATTGCATGCTCCACGCCAACTACTTCGCCGACGCTCCTCTGCACAGTGAGAAAGTATTGCATCGCTGTTATCAGATGGGCCGGAAGCTTTTCCTCAAAATTGTGAATGCCATCCGGGAGTTCGACGGCTATTTCATTTGCAAGAACGATTGCACCGACATGGTTAGATTCTCCTCACTCCAGAAGTGCACCACAGCTATGAGGATGCTTGCGTACGGAGCTCCCGATGATATCCATGAAGACTATGGACGCATGGCCGAGTCCACCACCATTGAGTGCTTGTACAAGTTCTACAGCGCAGTGATGGCAGTGTTTGGACCATAATATTTTCGATCACCCAATGCTGAAGACACTTTTTGGATCCTAGCATATAATTAAGCAAGAGGATTTCGTGGGATGCTTGGAAGCATCGACTCCATGCATTGGAAGTGGAAAGACTGCCCATTTGCTTGGCAGTGAATGTACAAAGGCACCAAAGAAGGTAGTAGTGTGGTACTTGAGACAATGGCCACACATGACCTATGGATTTGACACTCCTTCTTTGGTATGCCAGGAAGTCACAATGACATCAACGTACTGCAGTGCTCGAATGTCTTTGCAAAGCTTGTTGAAGGTCATGCTCCTCCGATGAACTTTGAAATCAATGGGCGTCACTACAACAAGGGATACTATCTAGCAGATGGTATCTATCCGAGATGGTCCACATTTATGAAGACTATCTCAAATCTTGTGCCAAGAGGCAAGAAGGCACACATTGCTAAGTGTCCGAAGGCTTGGAGGAAGGATGTCGAGCGAGCGTTTGATGTGCTCCAATCTCGATTTGCTGTTGTCCGGTACCCCGCTCTGACCTGGTCACATATGTGGGAGGTGATGAATTTCTGTGTCATCTTGCACAACATAATCATTGAGAGCGAGTAGGAAGAGCCAGTGTTTGACACTGAACCATATTTCGGGCAGGGTCCTCTTTCAGTTCTTGATCACCAGGTACCAGTAACATGGGCTGCCTTCCTCGATATGCGCTAGGAGATCCGAGACCCACAGATGCATCAACAACTGCAGGACGATCTGGTCGAGCACCTATGGAGGCACAAGGGCAATGCCTAGTTCGATTTGTTATAATTTGTGTTCGAAATATCAGGTTGCTTCCTTGAACTATTTGACTTGTATTGATTTCTATGATGAACTTCGTCATAAAAATCTAGATTTTGTTGAATTTGTGTCGAAAGTGAGCCGAATTTGGGCTGAACTTGGGCCGAATTTGTGACGAAACTGGGCTGAAAGCGGCGTCTGAGGGCGAACTTGGGGCGACTGGGAACCTGAGCCTCCCAGGACGAATTTAGCATCGGTTCATCCCCAAGCGGCGTTATTTCAGGCCCATGGGGGGCCGAACGGCTGGAGATGCCCTAAGTACGCATACCAAGCCAAGCACGCTGGACACACATATGCCACACACACGACGCCGGAGACGCATGCAACCGTTGCTTTGCCCGCCCACGTGACGCATATGTGCACGCGTCGCATATCACACACGCCAGACACATCCACCACACGCACCACGCCGCTGGCTCGTCAAAGTCACGTTGTTGTGCCGGTTAACACCCATGACATGGAGGCTCGCATGATGTCGTCTGCTGCTAGAGAAGGCATCGTCTCAATCGTCTCGGCCTCGTGTTCCCTTCTTCGTCCTCCTCAATCGATGACTGTTGATTCCCTCGATAGATCAAGAGGAATGCTACATCCACGTAAAGTTACGTGTAATTTACGTGATGCAATTGATTTGGCAACTGCTAATTGGATGAAGGAAAGAGAGGGGGCCACACCCTTGAAAATCAGGGGGGAGGGAGAGAATTAGAGGGAAGGTTATGTAGGATTATGTAGCAGGTTAAGTAAATGTAGTGTTATTGATAGATCAAATTGGAAGGCGTTACGGGGTTTTGGGGCTCGCTCTCAACTAGCTATAGGATACGAAACAAACACGGGCACCGAGAGACGAGAGGCCACATAGGACAAATAAAAAAAATTCTCCAAATGGGCCACGTAGGACAAATTAAAAATTATAGACGAAATCAAAAATATTGTCTTGCTTTATTTATTAATAGGTAATTTCAATATAACTATGTGGTCCTTTTCCACACACACAAAAAAAACAAGAATCGTGCTTTGACAGCTGTGCCGCAGCCACCGAAAATGGCAATTGGCATAGCGGCGCACGGGCATATGGCCGAGAGTGTCGGCAGCGGCGACGGCTAGCTTGCAGGAGAGCTAATAGCGGCGGCGGCAAGATGGACAGGCTACAAGATGACAGCACGAGCGACGAGGCAAAGTGGCAGCAGATACACGCACCTGCGACCATGTCGTCAAGCTCATGTGTTCCAAGTACAGAGTACCGGCACCGTAACGACCGGACGAGAAAACACTCTGCTGCGTCCGGAGATACTCACGTAACTGTCGGCCTCCACTCTCGCCGGACGAACATTAGTTTCCCACTCAAAAGACGGAAGGAGTTAAGAATCAGCCGCAACTATTTCAAAAGGGGGGAGCACCCGAATAGGCATATATATCATCGCGGCACTGTAAAGTACTGCTCCGGCATCTTGAGCCTGTATATATATGCACCACCCCGGCCGATGGATAGCGTACAGACCGTCATACAGATCCTCCTCATGTCTGGTTCGGGCTCGGGCTCCGGCTCCGGCGTCTGGGTGTTCAAGAACGGCGTGATGCAGCTGCAGCCGGAGCAGCCGGCGGCGGCCCGGAAGGCGCTGCTGTACGTGCCCACCGGCGAGAGGATGACGTCGCTGGAGCTGCTGGAGCGGCGCCTCGGCGCGCACGGCTGGGAGCGCTACTACGAGAACCGCGACATCGTGCAGCTCCACCGCCGCGACGGCGGCATCGACCTCATCTCCCTCCCGCGGGACTTCGCGCAGTTTCGCTCCACCCACATGTACGACGTCGTCCTCAAGAACCGCGATAGCTTCAAGGTCGTCGACGTTCCAAGCTGATTGACCACCTCCACTACTCCATCATCTACGTCGCCTTTTTCCATCTTTTATATGCGTACATACATGATACGTACATGTATATATGTACGTTTGTGTGCTAAGTGTTGTGATGCTCTGGCTACTAGCACTACCACTACGTACTAGTAATAAGTGCATTTGCATTTGCTCAAGACGTGAAATGAAATCGGAGCAGAAAGCATCCATGCATGCTGCATGCACTCCGTGTGTACCACTATAACTAAAGACGATGGACTACTTTTCTCGCGGTGCCATTGACTCGAAGTGGTGGATTGAAGGCGTCCTATAGGGGATTGGAAGGCCTTGGAAGGGGACTGGATAAGAGCATGATATATACGACCATCTCCACGCAAAATGAACACAATTGATTTTAAAAACGGAACAAATTCACAAAGTGAACCGTCTCAGAAACAATTTCATCCGCCTGACTCTTTTGTGTGACGCCCGATAGCGAGGCGACACACAACACGATGTATTGTCTGACCGACACGCGACGCAGCTCCATCCATGCTGGCATTCAGAGGCCAGGAATGAACCCCTCCCCCGCGCTCGCTATGCAATGCCTAACGCACAAGGGCAACACTTTCAATGTGTAGCGTCTTTGGGCAATGCACCACATTTTCAATATGCAGCGTCTAGCCCAAGGCGCCACACGTAGATTTATCAAACCTGCGGCCAGCCTTTCCATCGCCACTCACCCACTCCCCCCCCCCCTCCCGACCCAGAACAGAGAGGAACCGGATGCGTTCTTCTCTCACTCCCCTTCTCAATCCCTTCTTCAAATCATGCGGATCTGAGGCGTTTGACCGTGGATTCACCCCCCAATCCCTTGTGGAATGTATTATCCTTCCATTCCCTTAATTTCGTCCTAAAAAACCTCCCATTCTTCATGTTTGTGCATGTCTTGGTGAAACCCAGGTTTTGATAGATTCGAAATTTATATGGGGAATTGAATTAATCTGTGTTAGTTTAGCCTATATAGATTAGTTGTAATCATGGGGTGAAATTGGTGTTGTTGATTAGCCTATATAGATGAGTTGTAACAATAGATTTTTTGTTGTATGTATATAGAATAATGCATATATAATAATTGTTAATTGTTGGGATTGTTTAAATTCCTTCTAGTGCTTATGGATGATTGTTGAGATGAATAGGAAGTATTTTGGTTAGAAACCGAAACGATGCTCAGATATGGAAAAAAAATGCTCATATATGTCTATTTTCTTCAAATATGTAGGATGGTGTGGCTTTTGGATGATTTCTATGACGTTGAACACCGGATCTACTTGATGTCGGAGAAAGGGATGGTTATGAGAGCATACTAGTTGGTAGTTTATATCTTGTGTTTATTTGAAAAGATCAAACCGTAATCATCTCACTTCTATGTTTGCAAAACCTTATGCCCCTGAAGATTCGGTTTTACGGGGCATCGTCGAGTGTCATGTCGTACGATGAGCGGTACACACCAAACATTGAAAAGATAGGAATCCTCTCTTTCATTCAGCTTGTGAGCCGGTCGACGCCCAACCTGAATGCTACGAGAGTCACCGCACTTATGGATCCGTGGAGGCTCAGACCCATAGTTTCCAGCTCCGGATCGGAGAGATGACCGTGATTCTTCATGATGTTTCCATGATCACCACACTTTCAATCAAGGGGAAACCTCTTTGTATGAGCACTGATTCTGAGGGATGGCGCAAAAAAACAAGGCCCTTATTGTTATGGCTCCTGCAGAGCCGAGACCATCAGGCGGAGACAAGAAAGAAAGAGCCGCAGCCGGCGCTCCTTTGTCCTGAGGGCAGCAACAAAGATGAGATCCAGACTTGTGCTCGCGGTTACATGTGGTATGTTATTTCTAGGATTATCTTTGATGACGGCGGCGGCAAGAACGCTCAATGGATGTGGTTGAAGGTGTTGACAGTCCTCGTCCACAACTTCAGCTGGGGCTCGGCGGCATTGGCCTACTTGTACCGGCGGGTAATAAATTCTTCGTAGTTAGCTCATGTTTGGCTTTCACTCTTGCCCTTAATTGATCACTACTAGAGAAAAGCTTATAGACAGACGCTTACTAGTAGCGCGGGTTTTTACCCCTCGCTATAGGTACTTACTAGTAGTGCGGGTTTTACCCCTTGCTATTACTAAGTTGATAGTAGTAGCGCGGGTTTTTACCCCTCGCTACTACTAAGTGGTCTCAACAGTGCCCCCCGGGGACATGCAATAGTAGTAGCGCGGGGTATAAACCAGCGCTACTACTAAGTTGATAGTAGTAGCGCGGGTTTATAGCCCTCGCTACTACTAAGTACAAGGTAGGTGAAGTACACATATCCTCGACCTCATCCCTCCTCTCTCCCTGAGTCTCCCACATCTCTCTATAGGCTCTCCCATGGTGCTCCTGCCCAAGCACACCTCCTCCTCCTTGCGCCCAGCGAGTCCCAAATCGAAACCCACATTCTCCTGATTCATCTTCTCCCTCCCACCCGCGATTCCCTTCCTCACCCACTACCAGCGCCGGCCTCGCACCTCATCACCTCCCCCAAATCCGGCGACCTCCACTCCCACCGCAGCCCCCTCCCCCTCCTTCCTCCTCCTCTTCTTCTGTTGGACGAGAGGGAGATCTAGCAGAGCGCCATCCATGGCGGCAGCGAGATCCGCCATGGACACAACCACCGGTTAGTTGTTTTTCCTACTCCTCTCAATCTCTCTCTCTCTCTCTCTCTTTGCCTTCTAATCGTTTTCTGATCTTTTGTAGTAGCAACAGAGGAGAGGTGCGAGGATATGTTGGGTGTGGAAGCACCATCACCATGGATGACTTCATCCCCACCAGGACCAGCAACAGCCCTGGATGGAGAGGACGTTGACGCCCAGCAGCAGCAACAGCCTTGGATGTTTTTTTAATTCCTAACTATAGTAGTAGCGCAGGACCCTTACCCGCGCTACAGTTAAGTAGTAGTAGCGCGGGTGGCAACTGCGCTACTACTAGCAGAATTAGTAGTAGCGCGGGTAGGACTCACGCTACTCCTAAATGTTAGCTGTAGCGTCATAGCAGTAGCGCGTGCCCCAAGCTACTAATAGGTCACTGACCCACGCTACTACTAGGGGTTTCCCTAGTAGTGGATCCATGTTTGGCTTTACGTGCAGTTGGACGAAGGTTGTCATAGGTCCTCAAAAGATGACATAATTGGTGGTTGTATGCTCCTACTTTTGGTGTGGAGTTGGGAAAGCCTGCAAGTTGGGCGCCCTAGAGAGGTAGCATTCAAGGCTTGGGATGACCATGACAACCCTATACGGCTTCCCACTTGGGCTTACAAGTGGGACGTGGTATCAGAGATGATGAGCGATGTCAATATCATGTACAGGCAATACACCAACGAGATGGATTTGCTTACCGCCAAGCAGGTAAACATTGACATTGCATCAGTCACTTGACTCCTCTACATGAAAGGAAAACATGAATGTTGCCGTGTTGTGCTGTGTTGCATGTGGAATGGAAGCCATATGGTGCAGGGGATCGCTTCGGTGTAGCACTCAGGTTTCAGCTCAATCCAATGTGCTTGCAGGGAAAACATATTTGGCTTATCGGATGCCCATCGATGTGCAATTGGGCGGTTGAGTTTCATCTCCCACATCGTGTGTTTCGTCAATTTGGGTTGTTTCAGGGTCACCCGCCGGAGTGGGTGGACACGGACCTACAACTTCACAGGTAACCAAGCATGAACAATAAACAACTACCATCGTCCGAATTTGAATGGTGCTAATAATGAGTTATTTAACATGCAGGTTGGATAGGAAGAAGTAACAAAAGTTCAAGGATTGGGATAAGCATCATAAGAAGTACATCACCACGATTGAGCTATGCGTGGAGCAAGCTAATAGTACGGAAGGATCCTAGCTTCGCGAGTATTATCCACTTGCATTCAAATTTACGTTCGATGGCTTCAAGAGAATACTCATGTGGAGATATGCCCGCCGAATTTTGAGGAGAAGATATTGGAAAATCCCACCACATTCGATGACCTTGCCTAGAACGAATACAACAAACTTATCCGGGAAGGGTACCAAATGTTGGAATTATGCCCTAGAGGCAATGATAAATAAGTTATTATTATAATTCCTGTATCAAGATAATCGTTTATTATCCATGCTATAATTGTATTGAATGAAGACTTAGATACATGTGTGGATACATAGACAAAACACTGTCCCTAGCAAGCCTCTAGTTGGCTAGCCAGTTGATCAAGGATAGTCAGGGTCTTCTGACTATGTACAAGGTGTTGTCGTTTGATAACTGGATCACATCATTGGGAGAATCGTGTGATGGACTAGACCCAAACTAATAGACGTAGCATGTTGATCGTGTCATTTTGTTGCTACTGTTTTCTGCGTGTCAAGTATTTATTACTATGACCATGAGATCATATAACTCACTGACATCGGAGGAATACTTTGTGTGTATCAAACGTCACAACATAACTGGGTGGCTATAAAGATGCTCTACAGGTATCTCCGAAGGTGTCCGTTGAGTTAGTATGGATTGAGACTGGGATTTGTTACTCCGTGTGACGGAGAGGTATCTCGGGGCCTACTCGGTAATACAACATCATACACAAGCCTTGCAAGCAATGTGACTTAGTGTAAGTTGCGGGATCTTGTATTACGGAACGAGTAAAGAGACTTGCCGATAAATGAGATTGAAATAGGTATGCGGATACTGACGATCGAATCTCGGGCAAGTAACATACCGAAGGACAAAGGGAATGACATACGCGATTATATGAATCCTTGGCACTGAGGTTCAAACGATAAGATCTTCGTAGAATATGTAGGATCCAATATGGGCATCCAGGTCCCGCTATTGGATATTGACCGAGGAGTCCTTCGGGTCATGTCTACATAGTTCTCGAACCCGCAGGGTCTGCACACTTAAGGTTTGATGTTGTTTTATGCGTATTTGAGTTATATGGTTGGTTACCGAATGTTGTTAGGAGTCCCGGATGAGATCACGGACGTCACGAGGGTTTCCGGAATGGTCCGGAGATGAAGATTAATATATAGGATGACCTCATTTGATTACCGGAAGGTTTTCGAAATTACGGGAATGTACCGGGAATGACGAATGGGTTCCGGATGTTCACCGGGGGGCAGCCCACCCCGGGGAAGCCCATAGGCCTTAGGGCTGCCGCACCAGCCCTTAGTGGGCTGGTGGGCAAGCCCAAGGAGGCCCCTGGGAGATAAGAAAATCAAAGAGAAAAAAAGGGGAAGTGGGAAGGAAGGGAAGGACTCCACCTTCCAATCCTAGTTGGACTAGGATTGGAGGAGCACTCCTCCTCCCCTCCTTCGGACGAACCCCTTGGGGCTCCTTGAGCCCCAAGGCAAGGCCCCTCCCCTCCCACCTATATATACAGAGGTTTTAGGGCTGATTTGGGACAACTTTTCTACGACAGCCCGACCACATACCTCCACGGTTTTTCCTCTAGATCGTGTTTGTGCGGAGCTCGGGCGGAGCCCTGCTGAGATTAGATCACCACCAACCTCCGGAGCGCCGTCACGCTGTCGGAGAAATCATCTACCTCTCCGTCTCTCTTGCTGGATCAAGAAGGCTGAGATCATCGTCGAGCTGTACGTGTGCTGAACGCGGAGGTGTCGTCCGTTCGGCACTAGATCGGAGCGGATCGTGGGACGGATCACGAGACGGTTCGTGGGATGGTTCACGGGGCAGATCGAGGGACGTGAGGACGTTCCACTACATCAACCGCATTTATTAACGCTTCTGCTATGCAATCTACAAGGGTACGTAGATCTGAAATCCCCCTCGTAGATGAACATCACCATGATAGGTTTTCGTGCGCGTAGGAATTTTTTTGTTTCCCATGCGACGTTCCCCAACAGTGGCATCATGATCTAGGGTCATGCGTAGATGTCTTCTCGAGTAGAACACAAAAGTTTTTGTGGGCGGTGATGTGCGATTTTCTGCCGTCCTTAGTCTTTTCTTGATTCTGCGGTATTGTTGGATCGAAGTGGCTCGGACCGACATTACTCGTACGCTTACGAGAGACTGGTTTCATCACTGCGAGTAACTCCGTTGCGCAAAGATGACTGGAGAGTGTCAGTTTCTCCAACTTTAGTTGAATCGGATTTGACCGAGGAGGTCCTTGGATGAGGTTAAATAGCAATTTATATATCTCCGTTGTGGTGTTTGCGTATGTAAGATGCGATCCTACTAGATACCCATGGTCACCACGTAAAACATGCAACAACAATTAGAGGACGTCTAACTTGTTTTTGCAGGGTATGCTTGTGATGTGATATGGCCAAGGATGTGATGTGATATATTGGATGTATGAGATGATCATGTTGTAATAGTAAATATCGACTTGCACGTCGATGGTACGGCAACCGGCAGGAGCCATAGGGTTGTCTTTAAACTAACGTTTGTGCTTGCAGATGCGTTTACTATATTGCTAGGATGTAGCTTTAGTAGTAATAGCATGAGTAGCATGACAACCCCGATGGCGACACGTTGATGGAGATCTTGGTGTGTCGCCGGTGACAGAAGGTCGTGCCGGTGCTTTGGTGATGGAGATCAAGAAGCACGTGATGATGGCCATATCGTGTCACTTATGAATTGCATGTGATGTTAATCCTTTTATGCACCTTATTTTTCTTAGAACGACGGTAGCATTATGAGGTGATCTCTCACTAAAATTTCAAGACGAAATTGTGTTCTCCCCGACTATGCACCATTGCTACATTTCGTCGTTTTGAGACACCACGTGATGATCGGGTGTGATAGACTCAACATTCACATACAACGGGTGCAGAACAGTTGCACACGCAGAACACTCGGGTTAAGTTTGACGAGCCTAGCATGTGCAGACATGGCGTCGGAACACATGAGACCGAAAGGTCGATCATGAATCATATAGTTGATATGGTTAGCATAGGGATGCTTACCACTGAAACTATCCTCAACTCACGTGATGATCGGACTTGAGCCAGTGGAATTGGATCATGAACCACTCAAATGACTAGAGAGATGTACTTTTTGAGTGGGAGTTTAGCAAGTAATTTGATTAAGTTAAACTCTAATTATCTTGAACATAGTCTAAGTCCACTTTGAATATATTTGTGTTGTATATCATGGCTCACGCGACAGTCACCCTGAATTTTAATACGTTCCTAGAGAAAGCTAAGTTGAAAGATGATGGAAGCAACTTTGTAGACTGGGCTCGTAATCTTAAGTTGCTCCTGTAAGCTGGGAAGAAGGATTATGTCCTTGATGCTGCGCTAGGAGATGAACCACCCGCTACGGCTGACCAAGATGATAAGAACACTTGGTTAACACGTAAGGAGGACTACTCAGTAGTTCAATGTGCAGTCTCGTATAGCTTAGAGCCGGGACTTCAACGTCGCTTTGAGCGTCATGGAGCATATGAGATGTTCCAGGAGTTGAAGTTTATCTTTCACAAGAACGCCCGGATCGAGAGGTGTGAGACCTCCGATAAATTATATGCTTGCAAGATGGAGGAGAATTCGTGTGTCAGTGAACACGTGCTCAAAATGTCTGGGTACTCAAACCGTCTAACTAAGCTGGGGATTGAACTCCCGCAAGAGGCTATCATTGACATAATTCTTCAATCACTGCTGCCAAGCTATAAGGACTTTGTGTTGAACTACAACATGCAAGGGATGAACAAGTCACTCGGCGAGTTGTTCGCGATGCTGAAAGTCGCAGAGTCAGAACTCCGTAAAGAACATCAAGTGTTGATGGTGAATAAGACCACTAGTTTCAAGAGAAACGACAAAGGAAAGAAGGGTAATTCAAAGAAGAGCGGCAAACCTCTTGCCAATCCGACGAAGAAACCCAAAGCTGGAACTAAGCCTGAAACGGAGTGCTATTATTGCAAGGGTATGGGTCACTGGAAGCGCAACTGCCCCAAGTATCTCGCTGATAAGAAGGCGGCCAAAGAAAAATCAGGTATATTTGATATACATGTTATTGATGTATACTTAACCAGCTCTCGTAGTAGTGCCTGGGTATTCGATACCGGTTCTGTTGCTCATATTTGCAACTCGAAACAGGAACTGCGGAATAGGCGAAGGCTGGCGAAAGATGAAGTGACGATGCGCGTGGGAAATGGTTCCAAGGTTGATGCAATCGCCGTCGGCACAGTTTCACTTCAGTTACCATCCGGATTAGTTATGAACTTGCATAATTGTTATTTAGTGCCTGCGTTGAGCATGAACATTATATCTGGATCTTGTTTGTTGCGAGACGGTTACTCGTTTAAGTCAGAGAATAATGGTTGTTCTCTTTCTATGAGTAATATCTTTTATGGTCATGCACCCAATGTGAGAGGATTGTTCATATTGAATCTAGATAGTGACAATACACATATACATAACATTGAGACCAAAAGAGTTAGAATTAACAATGATAGCGCCATGTTTTTGTCGCACTGCCGCTTAGGTCAAATTGGTGTAAAGTAAATGAAGAAACTCCATACCGATGGAGTTTTGGAGTCACTTGACTTTGATTCACTTGACACGTGCGAACCATGCCTCATGGGCAAGATGACTAAAACTCCGTTCTCCGGAACAATGGAGCGTGCAAGTGACTTGTTGGAAATCATACATACCGATGTGTGTGGTCCGATGAGCGTGGAGGCACGCGGCGGATATCGTTATTTTCTCACTTTCACTGACGATTTGAGTAGATATGGTTATGTCTACTTAATGAAGCACTAGTCTGAAACATTTGAAAAGTTCAAGCAATTTCAGAGTGAAGTTGAAAATCATCGTAACAAGAAGATCAAATTCCTACGGTCTGATCGTGGGGGTGAATATCTGAGTTTCGAGTTTGGTGCTCACTTAAGACAATGTGGAATTGTTTCACAGTTGACACCGCCTGGAACACCACAGCGTAATGGTGTGTCCGAATGTCGTAATCGTGCTGTATTGGAGATGGTGCGATCTATGATGTCTCTTACCAATTTGCCGTTATCGTTTTGGGGTTATGCATTAGAAACAGCTGCATTCACTTTAAATAGGGCACCATCAAAATCCGTTGAGACGACACCATACGAACCGTGGTATGGCAAAAGACCAAAGTTGTCGTTTCTTAAACTTTGGGGATGTGATGCTTATGTCAAAAAGCTTCAGCCTGAAAAGCTAGAACCCAAAGCGGAAAAGTGCATCTTCATAGGTTACCCGAAAGAGACAGTTGGGTATACCTTCTATCTCAAATCCGATGGAAAAGTTTGTGTTGCTAAGAACGGAGCTTTTCTCGAGAAGGAGTTTCTCTCGAGAGAATTGAGTGGGAGGAAGATAGAACTTGATGAGGTTGTCGAACCTCTCATCCCTCTGGATGGTGGCGCAGGGCAAGGGGAAACCCCTGTCGTTGCGACGCCGGTTGAGGAGGAAGTTAATGATGATGATCATGAAACTCTGGATCAAGTTCCTGTCGAACCTCGCAGGTCGACGAGACCGTGTACTACTCCAGAGTGGTACGGTAATCCCATCTTATCAATTATGTTGTTAGACAACAATGAGCCTGCGAATTATGAAGAAGCAATGGTGGGCACGGATTCCAACAAATGGCTGGAGGCCATGAAGTCCGATATAGGATCTATGTATGAAAACAAAGTATGGACTTTGTAAGTACTACCTGAAGGCCGCAAGGCTATTCAGAACAAATGGATCTTTCAGAAGAAGACGGACGCTGACGGTAATGTGACCGTTTATAAAGCTAGACTTGTGGCAAAGGGTTTTTCAAAAGTTCAAGGAGTTGACTACGATGAGACATTCTCACCCGTAGCGATGCTTAAGTCCGTCAGAATCATGTAAGCAATAGCTGCATTTTTCGATTATGAAATCTGGCAGATGGATGTAAAAACGGCGTTCCTTAAGGGTTTCCTTAAGGAAGAGTTGTATATGATGCAACCCGAAGGTTTTGTCGATCCTAAAAATGCTAACAAAGTATGCAAGCTCCAGCGATCCATTTATGGACTCGTGCAAGCATCTCGGAGTTGGAATAAACGCTTTGATGAGGCGATCAGAGCATTTGGGTTTATACAAGTGGTTGGAGAATCTTGTATTTACAAGAAAGTGAGTGGGAGCTCTGTGGCGTTTCTAATATTATATGTGGATGACATATTGCTGATTGGAAACAACGTGGAGTTTTTGGCGAGCATAAAGGATTACTTGAATAAAAGTTTCTCTATGAAGGACCTAGGAGAAGCTGCTTACATTCTAGGCATTAAGATCTATAGGGATAGATCGAAACGCGTGATAGGACTTTCACAAAGTACATACCTTGATAAAGTTTTGAAGAGGTTCAAAATGGAACAGTCCAAGAAGGGGTTCTTGCCAGTTTTACAAGGTACGAGATTGAGTAAGACTCACTGCCCAGCAACTGATAAAGATAGAGAGCATATGAGCACCGTCCCCTATGCTTCAGCCATAGGTTCTATCATGTATGCAATGTTGTGCACTAGACCGGACGTTAGCCTGGCCATAAGTATAGCAGGCAGGTTCCAGAGTAATCCATGAGTGGATCACTCGACGGCGGTCAAGAATATCCTGAAGTACCTGAAAAGGACTAAGGAGATGTTTCTCGTGTAGGGAGGTGACGAAGAGCTCGCCGTAAAAGGTTTCATCGATGCAAGCTTTGACACAGATCCGGACGACTCTAAGTCGCAAACCGGATACGTATTTATTCTTAATGGGGGTGCCGTAAGCTGGTGCAGTTCTAAGCAAAGCGTCGTAGATGATTCTACATGTGAAGCGGAGTACATGGCTGCCTCGAAGGCGGCTAAGGAGGGTGTCTGGATGAAGCAGTTCATGACGGATCTTGGAGTGGTGCCAAGCGCACTGAATCCAATAACCTTGTTCTGTGACAATACGGGTGCCATTGCCTTAGCAAAGGAACCACGGTTTCACAAGAAGACCAGACACATCAAACGACGCTTCAACCTCATCCGCGACTACGTCGAAGGGGAGGACGTAAATATATGCAAAGTGCACACGGATCTGAATGTAGCAGACCCGCTGACTAAACCTCTTCCACGGGCAAAGCATGATCAACACCAGAACTGTATGGGTGTTAGATTTATTGCAATGTAATTCACATGGTGATGTGAGGGCTAGATTATTGACTCTAGTGCAAGTGGGAGACTGTTGTAATTATGCCCTAGAGGCAATGATAAATGAGTTATTATTATAATTCCTGTATCAAGATAATCGTTTATTATCCATGCTATAATTGTATGGAATGAAGACTTAGATACCTGTGTGGATACATAGACAAAACACTGTCCCTAGCAAGCCTCTAGTTGGCTAGCCGGTTGATAAAGGATAGTCAAGGTCTTCTGACTATGTACAAGGTGTTGTTGCTTGATAACTGGATCACATCATTGCGAGAATCATGTGATGGACTAGACCCAAACTAATAGACGTAGCATGTTGATCGTGTCATTTTGTTGCTACTGCTTTCTGCGTGTCAAGTATTCATTCCTATGACCATGAGATCATATAACTCACTCACACCGGAGGAATACTTTGTGTGTATCAAACGTCACAACGTAACTGGGTGGCTATAAAGATGTTCTACAAGTATCTCCGAAGGTGTCCGTTGAGTTAGTATGGATTGAAAGTGGGATTTGTCACTCCGTGTGACGGAGAGGTATCTCGGGGCCCACTCAGTAATACAACATCATACACAAGCCTTGCAAGCAATGTGACTTAGTGTAAGTTGCGGGATCTTGTATTATGGAACAAGTAAAGAGACTTGCCGGTAAACGAGATTGAAATAGGTATGCGGATACTAACGACCGAATCTCGGGCAAGTAACATACCGAAGGACAAAGGGAATGACATACGAGATTATATGAATCCTTGGCACTGAGGTTCAAACGATAAGATCTTCGTAGAATATGTAGGATCCAATATGGGCATCCAGGTCCCGCTATTGGATATTGACCGAGGAGTCCCTCGGGTCATGTCTACATAGTTCTCGAACCCGCAGGGTCTGCACACTTAAGGTTCGACGTTGTTTTATGCGTATTTGAGTTATATGGTTGGTTACCGAATGTTGTTCGGAGTCCCGGATGAGATCAGGGACGTCACGAGGGTTTCCGGAATGGTCCGGAGACGAAGAATGATATATAGGATGACCTAATTTGATTACCGAAAGGTTTTCGGAATTACCGGGAATGACGAATGGGTTCCGGATGTTCACCGGGGGGGCAGCCCACCCCTGGGAAGCCCATAGGCCTTAGGGGTGCCGCACGAGCCCTTAGTGGGCTGGTTGGCAAGCCCAAGGAGGCCCCTGCGCAGGGAGATAAGAAAATCAAAGAGAAAGAAAAAAAGGGGAAGCTGGAAGGAAGGGAAGGACACCACCTTCCAATCCTAGTTGGACTAGGATTGGAGGAGGACTCCTCCTCCCCCCCATCGGTCGAACCCCTTGGGGATCCTTGAGCCCCAAGGCAAGGCCCCTACCCTCGCACCTATATAGACGGAGGTTTTAGGGCTGATTTGAGACAACTTTTCCACGGCAGCCCGACCACATACCTCCACGGTTTTTCCTCTAGATCGCGTTTCTGCGGAGCTCGGGCGGAGCCCTGCTGAGATTAGATCACCACCAACCTCCGGAGCGTCGTCACGCTGCCGGAGAACTCATCTACCTCTCCATCTCTGTTGCTGGATCAAGAAGGCCGAGATCATCGTCGAGCTGTACGTGTACTGAGCGCGGAGGTGCAGTCCGTTCGGCACTAGATCGGAGCGGATCGTGGGACGGATCGCAGGACGGTTCGCGGGGCGGATAGAGGGACGTGAGGATGTTACACTACATCAACCGCATTTATTAACGCTTCTGTTGTGCGATCTACAAGGGTACGTAGATCTGAAATCCCCCTCGTAGATGAACATCACCATGATAGGTTTTCCTGCGCGTAGGAAATTTTTTGTTTCCCATGCAACGTTCCCCAACACCAAACCCCTTTTGTTCCAGTGCTCAACTTTGTGGTAAAGTTTGCCCTCCTTTGCTATTTATGGAGAGTAGTTCACATCTTTGCTTGCCGAACATGTCGATTTTGTTTCATCCATAGCGCAAGGAGATCAAGAAATAAGAGGATAAAACCTAGGCTATTCTAGCACAACCCATAGAGGAAAAAGGGAGAATCTGCACTTCAACTTTTCATCAAGGTGCTTTGCCGTATTTTAACATCGATTAATTGCGTACTCTTTGCTAAGTTTTATATCTCATTCATCTGTTAATGTCAGAGTGTCAGGGCCAAAGGTTATGGCGATTATCCAACATCTTAGGTTGTCGGAACCCGAATATTCATAACCGTCCACATTTGTTTCATTCCATAGGAATGCCAATCTGAATGATTCTACAACCTCAGGAGCTTGTATGAACGACGATGACGTTACCTCGGGATCTCATTTAGAGGATGATTATGTGGTCTCTACAAAGGTATGCCAATACCGTACATTCAACTTTTCACACCTCGCTTGGAGACGATGATACCACTTTTTTATTGAATGTTGAGGACGACATGACATTGCAGCCCTTCCAAAGCTCCGCTTACATGTTGAAGCCAAGAACAGGAATCAAGCGGTACACACTGAACGACTACCACAACAAAGGAAAGAAGGTGGTCGCTGAGGGATCGCATATGACAAGATGGATGACGAGGATGAGAGGTATGGACGATGACGATGTGGGGGAAATATAGCTGGAGGAACGGCAACCGGTTGTAAGAGAGAAGTTTCCTACTAATTAAGATGGGACGTGGCAAGAGTATGCCAGGAAGGAAGAACTAGTGTTGTTGCACTTGTGGTTGTTTCCTTATGAAGTAAAACTAGTCTTCGGTGTCATATGATGTTAAACTTGTAGCAATGTTTGATTTGTCGTCTTTGTTATCCGTGTTAAACTTGTAGTACTATCGAAACTAGTCACTGGTTGAATTTGCTATTCGTGGAGTAGTGCTATTTGATGTTTGTGAAGATTACACAATGTGTTTTGCAGTTAGTGAAGATTATATATTGTGTAAATTTTGTTGGTGAATGTTGCATGGGAAACAAAAAATTTCCTACGCACACGAAGACCTATCATGGTGATGTCCATCTACGAGAGGAGATTTGGATCTACGTACCCTTATAGATCGCACAGTAGGAAGCGTTAAGAAACACGGTTGATGTAGTGGAACGTCTTCATGTCCCTCGAACCGTCCCTCGATCCGTTCCGATCTAGCGCCGAACGGACGGCACCTCCGCGTTCAGCACACGTACAGCTCGACGATGATCTCGGCCTTCTTGATCCAGCAAGCAATACGGAGAAGTAGATGAGTTCTCCGGCAGCGTGACGATGCTTCGGTGGTGGTGATGATCTACTCCTGCAGGGCTCCGCCCGAGCTCCGCAGAAATCCGATCTAGAGGTAAAACTATGTGGTCTAGGGTTGAGTTGTACGTGGCAAAAGTTGTCTGAAATCAGCCCTAAAACTCCACTATATATAGGAGGGAGGGGGAGGGATATCCTTGAGGGACAAGCCCTCAAGGTGCGCCGGCCAAGGGGAGGAGGAGGACTCCTCCTCCAATTCGGTTTGGGAAGGAGGAGTCCTCCTCTTCCTTCCCACCTCCCTATTTTCCGTTTTTCTTTTATTTTCCTTTGGTATTTTCTTATGTGTTGCCATGGGCCCCTTGGGCTGACTCCACCAGCCCACTAAGGACTTGTGGCGCCACCCTCGGCTCACTCCCGGGTGGGTGCTCCCCTCCCGGTGAACTCCCGGAACCCATTCGTCACTCCCGGTACACTGTCGGAATTGCCCGAAACTTTCCGGTGACAAAATGAAATCATCCTATATATAAATCTTCGTTTCCGCACCATTCCGGAAACCCTCGTGATGTCCGTTATATCATCCGGGACTCCGAACAACATTCGGTAACCACACATATAACTCAACTATACTAAAACATCACCGAACCTTAAGTGTGCAGACCTTGCGGGTTGGAAAACTATGCAGACATGCCCCGAGGCACTCTTTGGTCAATATCCAATAGCGGGACTTGGATGCCCATATTGGATCCTACATATTCTCCAAAGATCTTATCGGTTGAGCCTCAGTGTTAAGGATTCATATAATCCCGTATGTCATTCCCTTTGTCCTTCGGTATGTTACTCACCCGAGATTTGATCGTCGGTATCCGCATACCTATTTCAATCTCGTTACCGGCAAGTGTGTTTACTCGTTCTGTAATACAAGATCCCGTGACTTACACTTAGTCACATTGCTTGCAAGGCTTGTGTGTGATGTTGTATTACCGAGTGGGCCCCGAGAGACCTCTTTGTCACACGGAGCGACAAATCCCAGTCTTGATCCATACTCACTCAACGGACACCTTCGGAGATACGTGTAGGGAACTTTATAGTCACCCAGTTACATTGCGACGTTTGATGCAAACAAGGTATTCCTCCGGCGCCAGTGAGTTATACGATCTCATGGTCATAGGAACAAATACTTGACACACAGAAAACAATTGCAATAAAAGGACACGATCAATATGCTACATTCATAGTTTGGGTCTAGTCCATCACACGATTCTCCTAATGATGTGATCCAGTTATCAAGTGACAACACTTGCATATAGCTAGAAAACCTTGACTATCAATGATCAACTGGCTAGCCAACTAGAGGCTTGCTAGGGACATTGTTTTGTCTATATATCCACACATGTATCTATGCTTTCATTCAATACAATTATAGCATGGATAATAAACGATTATCTTTAAACAAGAAATATAATAATAACTATTTATCATTGCCTCTAGGGCATATTTCCAACAAATTTGTTGTTTGTGAGGATTATAAATTATGTTCTCTTACTTTGCACATAATTGATTGTGTGGCACCTTAGGGCCGGGCCCCACACTAGACAGTGTGGCACCTAAATCTCAGGCGCCACAAAATCAATATGTAGATGCCAGTGACACTCCAGAGAGTAATAGAAGCTACAGTCAGGTCACCCCACCCCCGAGGGCGCTAAGTGATTGTGTGGCGCTTGAGCCTCAGGCGCCACACAATCGATATGTGAATGCGAGTGACATTTGATAGTGCAACAGAAGCTACGGCCAAGCCACCCCACCCTCCCAGAGCGCCTGGGTCTCACGCGCCACACTAAAAAAATCACAAGAAGCTGCAATACATAGTTGTTTTGAGGTGCAACACTAACAATTTTACACAACATCATAAACTACAATACATAGCACTCACGATATGTATAGCACGTCCCAATTTGTAGGTGACCATAACATAGAGGAGTACACATAGAGTTTTATGATGGTTGTTCAAAGTTCACGGAATGACAAGTTCCAAATAGCAAAGTGTGCAAGACAATGACAAGGTTTGTTAACACAAGAGGTTCAAAGATTAAAGCGTGTAAGGCGATAAGAAGTAGAATGCTCTATTGTGTCAAGCAAGGCCCCTTTACCTTCTTCTTCTTCGTCCTCCCTTTTCCGCATCCTACTAGCCTCTTGCATAACCCTCTCCATGAAGCGGTTATTATCCCACTCTTTCTTTGCGGCATCCTGTGCCCACTTCTTCCGGCACCTCACTTCAAAATCCTTTTGGTGTTGCTCATTCCTCTTCTTTTCCTATCGCTTCAACCACAATTGGTAATTGATATACTCAATCTGTTTTTGTATATCACTCTTAATATTCGCTCCAACCGCCTCTTGCTTCTTCCTCTCCGCTTTGGTTGCATCATTTAAGTGCATCTAGTGCCCCTTATTGATATTGGTTGATTGAAGACTTATAGCTTAACAGACTAATGTGTTTATGAGTGTATTGAGGCTCTATAAGTCGCTGAGGAGTTTGAGTTATACGGAGAATATCGACCCTAAAAATGAATGTCTTTGGCTGAAGACTTTGGTAATTCCTCGAAGACTTTGAAAGTGAAGAAATTGTAATTCCTCATGAAGACTTTGAAAATGAGAAATTTGTGTATCCCAAAGAAATTGATCTGTGGACTTTGAAGCTTGAAGAATTACTCTTTCTGTTTCATTTTCTTCTTTCTTGAGTCATAGGAACACCGTACTGTTAAAGAGTTCGAGGTAATACTAAGCAAAAGTTTCCTCCTGGTGCTCATCTCAAAGCCTACACATATCCAATCCTTCGAGTGAAGCATTTGGAAACCTATTACAGTTTAGTCAAATTCTTCAGTAGCACGGACGATGTTCTTCTAGTCTGTGAGGAATTTGCACCAACTCAGAAGTTAGGATTTCGCTAGTGTGAATTACCTACCAGTCAGGAATATGAGAGACATGAGGATTTTCACAGTTGATAGATAGGACCGTTGCTGCTCCGTGCGCCAGCTGTCCCCAACCTTATCCACATAATGGTCATATCATTGGGGCATTTATGTCAAAACATGTCGAGATTGCTCCCAGGCTATAAATAGCCGCCCCCAACAACCACTAGTTGGTTGGCTGCTTCGAGAGAAACTGACACTTGTCATTTGAGCGCCTTGTTCAAGAATTCGTCCGATTAACCAGTTAACTTGCCGATTAATCCCTACTCATTGGGTCACCGAGTAGCCGATTAATTGATAAATCGCCCGATTAACTGACTAAATGGCTGATTAACTTGCCGATTAGCCTAGTAATCCCCTACTCGCTAGCCAACCGAGCAGCTACCAGTTAACGATTTCCTCAACAATGTTTGAGAGCAACCCATTCCTCAAGGACTTTGAGTAAAAATCATTAGTGAGGAAAAAACCCAAACACCCAAACCCAAACCCAGAACCCAAAGTGATTGAGCATCACTGAAGAGATTGTTCCTATGTGGAATCGATGCTTGTTACCTTTGAGGATTGTGCATCCTCCATACGGTTAGTAATCATTGGTCTAGAACATCCAACAATCAATTGTGGATCATCGGGTGACCGAGTTTGTGATGGCTTGGAAGTCTGCCTTGAAGACTTACCACGAGTGTTGGGCGAGGACTGTGTGTCCTTAGCTCAAGGAGAATACGGTAAGGACTAAGTGTCCTGGAACTGTGTGTCCTTTGGTTTAAATATCAAGCCGCTCCAAAGCAGACGAACGTCTGTCACAACAATTGGAACTGGGTCATCAAATCATTGTCTTCACCGAGTACATGGTATTATTTCCTCAACCCTTTCATGTCCTCAGTTGTATGTTGATGAAATTGATCGTTACTGTTTGAAGAATTTGATTGAAGACTTTCACAATTTCCTCACCCCAAATTCTTCACTTCACTTGTTCTTCACCTGCATATTGTGAACACACTGATTGTGCAAACCGAATGTTTCATTTCATCATGAATACTATTTTGTTGTTGTTTTGTGTGTTTGCCTAAGTACTTAATCCGCTGCTATTGTTCGCTTATAAGGAATTTCCTCACAAGGAATTTCCTCACTGACCAATTTGTAAAACTCGCCTATTGACCATCACCCCTCTAGTCGATATAACACACTTTAACATCCTCCTCTCGCAACTTCTTTGCAACCGCCTCCCACAACCCTGGCCTCTCACCTATCGCATCCTTCTCCTCCACCAACTCCGCTGTTGCCTTGTTGGGTTGATACGCCGCCATACCTATGAACAAATAGCAAGATAATAGTTATTAAGGACAATAAACAATATGATAATAAAGAACAATAGTATATGGAAAACAAAGAAGTGAGCATTAACAACAACATGAAAACATAAATGAATAGTAGTGACATACGGAAATGGTCCTCGTAGGTATCCCCGCATACCAATCCTATTCTCACTAGCCCCACCTACCGCCACCACGATCTCTACCACCACCACCTCTAGCACCACCATGATCCCTACCATGACAACAACCTCTTATAAGTCCAAATCGGCTCCCTCTTTATTGTGTATTAGGACCTTGTTGGCTAGGAACTTTTTGGCTACTACTTGGTTGCCTAGGAACTTGTCTACTAGTTAGTTGGCTTTTTCTTGATTCATTTATCTGGACTTCTTCCGATTGGTACAATTTCTTGTGTTGTGACCTCTATCACCACACTCTCCACAATGGGCTTTCACAGTAGGCTCTTCAAATTGGTTATTGCTCATTTTTCGGCCATCACCATGGTCCCATCCATCCATGTCTCCTCTAACATACTATGTCTCTTGTCTTCCCCGTTTAACCACCTTCCATTCCGGGTCAGGCCATAGTTGAAGTCCATGATACCCCAGCCATTGTGATTGGTCAAAGTATGGTTCAAATCTAGGAGCCCATGTATGCTTGGTGGCCACGATAGAGAACTCAGACTCCCTCACGGTGAGCGGATGGTTGAGGTTAACATTCCTAGTGTGAGCTGTTGTGTACAAGTGCGAGCATGCGAGATGAAGCAACATAGGCCACCCGCAAGAACAATCACACTCGGATAGCGATACCTTGAATGCACGGTTTCCGTGTTGGTGGCCATCATTTGTGGTTCAACTGGCCTCATTCACTTGGTACGTCCAATCCTCGTTATTGTATAATGTAGCTTTTGGGGAGTCTGTCTTCCATGATTGAAATTCCATCCATTCATCAACCTTTGGTGGGAACTTGTCCTTGTACTTGTGCTTATTATCTCCCATAATCCGCTTACCTGTTTCAAGTGAGTACTTTAGAATGTATGCTCTCAACTTGTCAAATTTGTATTGAACTATTGCCTTCACGGGTAACACATGAACGCCCTTGAGCACCCGGTTGAAGCATTCTGCCATGTTGCTTGTTAGTTGACCGCATCTTCAACCGTCTTCATCATAAGCTCGTGCCCACTTTGTCCTAAGTTGAATGTGCCTATTGAGAAATTCAAGACCCCTTGGATCAATTTTTTTGTTCGCGACCAAACCATTGTACAATTTTGCAAAACATTTGTCTGATAAAGGTTGACAACAATCTTTAAGATCATCCATCAAGTCCTTGCTACCATATGCCCGATAGAAGTTTGAACAAAAATGCCTCATGCACCATCGATCGTGCAAAGGAGCATGCAAGGGAATGTCAATGTCAACCACGTTAATAATACTTGATGGCGATCCGATATGACACAAATTTCCCTTTCGGCCGGTAATACCTTGGTTCTGAAAATACGCAAGAACCACTCCTAGTTATAATTGTTCCCTGCGTCAAGCAAAGCAAAAGCCAAAGGCACCAACCGGTTAGTGCCATCATTTCATATTGCAACCAAGAAAGTGCCCTTGAATTGTCCGGTAAAAAATGTTCCATCAATGGAGATGATTGGCCGACAGTGTTGGAAATCCCTCACGCATTGCTCAAATGCCAAAAATATATGGCCAAAGACTCAGACCATCCTTTCGTTGTAAATTCTTGTTTTCCCCATACAGCTCGACCACATTAACCATGTCCGGGTTAGTGGCGGCCATAGCTCCCAACAACCTAGGGAGTCGGTTGTATGCTTGCTCCAAATCACCATACAACATCTTGAATGCAGGTTGCTTTGCCTTCCATGCCTTCCCGTTTTTCACCTTGTAGTGAAAGAGGTCTTTCACAAGGTCTTGTATGCTCTTTATGCTCGTTGTTGGAAGCGAGAATGTGGAGTTGCAAAGCTTGTAAGAAATGAACTCGGAGGTAAGTTTTCTATGGTTTGGGACAAAATCTCGCCATAAACCTTCTCGCCTTGACACATGTGACTTGGTACACAACTCACTATGTGCCATCTGTGCCCTCCTTTCCATGGTCTTGCACGAACAATACATGGACATCCTGGCTCCTCACATGGAACCGTGTAACGCACCTTGATGTACAAATGGATATCTTTGTGTGGACGATAATTAGTAACCGAAAGGTCACCCAACCACATCTTCAATTCCAAGAATGTTTTGAACTTCCAACCGTTAGAAATACCGTTCTTCCCATATTTGTCCCGGTGAGAAGTTGGACTATCTCCAAGCAATATGCCTTTGCCGCTATCAACCACGGCTTCATCCGCAAGACTAAGATCCTCGAACAATGGTGTCCGATGATCCCGCCGTAATATCGATCTCTTTGGCCGTGAAACCTTCCTCATCAACTTCTTCATCGAGACTGTCATCATCCAACTCTGATGCATAGCCACGGGAATACGGAATGGAATGGTCCATGGTCTCTTGCAAATAATATTTGTCCAAATCACCAACATTGTTGTCATGAAGAACAATATCGTCATTCTCATCATCCGCATACTCATTATTCTCCTCTTATAATGCTTCATCTTGGATCTTCAAAATCGGGGCCAGTGTTGGCCTCACTTGTTGTGTCAAAAAAGGTTTACTCATGGCATCTTAGTTCATGCATGGAGGACTACTATCAATAATCGGAGAGGCAATCAGGTTCAAATCCAAGTGCAAGCTAGCATCAACCTTTTTGGTGGAAAATAACTCTAGAATCTTGTCTAGTGATTCGACCACCGTCTCCTTGTATGCAACCCAACGTTGCTCGGAGTTCACACACATGGTCTTTCAACGAATGTGCATTTCAAATCCAACATTATGCCTTGCATCAGAGCCAATAACATCACTTGGGTTTATCCAATTCAAATCTTTTCTCACTTGTTTCAAGACCTCGGCATAGCTAGGACTACACTCAAACACCATGTCAAGCTCATCCGGGTCCGGGTCAATATTGCCTTTCGTAAAGGCGTCCTTGTCCAAGTGATAAACATAAACACATGTTATTCCCATCTCTAAAAAATATGAACAACACAACATGAAATATATTCTATAAGCACTCATCCAAAGATTAAAACATTCACATAATCAAAACAACAAGCCTTACTTCTAACATATATATTGAACAACCCTAACCCCAACATACTAAGAACTCTAACCCTAACATACCAATAAGCATAACCCTCACATACCAACAAGCGGAACTAGGGGCGAAGAACTAGGAGCGTCGGAAGCTGCTGTTCTTGAGATGTGTGGGGGTAGGGATGGGGGAGGGCTAGGCCGCGGGGACATAAGTCAAAGTGTGGCGCCTAAGAGCTAGGCACTACACAGTGCAAGTGTGACTCCTTAGTGCTAGGCTAGCTCTGCACAACGAGGGGTTGGGTCGGGCATGGGATGTCACGCTGGTTGACGCTGCAGTGTCTGTCAGTGAGGCGCTACACAGTGTAGTGTGACGTCTTGCTGTCGGGTGTCACACAAAAGGGTGAGACCGATGAAATTGCTTCAAGCACGGTTTAATTTGTGAATTTCTTGCGTTTATAGGTCAGATTTATCCATTTTACCCCATCTCCACGCCGAACTTTGCATACTCGAAACATATAAAATCCAAACAGATAAACCGATATAGAATTATGAGAAAACCCATACAAGCATGTTAAAATAGAAAGAAAAAAAGGACATCTGAGAGGAAGGTAGAAACATCACCAACTCAAAGTCAATCATGAAAACGAGTCAGCACACCAAACACAAGGCGACCGAGACTACTGAACATGATCGAAACCACATCATCCTGAGAAATCACGAGAGCAGATAACTAAACACACCAAGCAATCGAGAGAGGGCCGCCTGCCCTCTCGATCCGGAGCATAGAGCACCGATCCTAGCAGCAGATTGCGGGGACCAAGAACATTGACTATGAGGACACGTGTAAGAGATAAGAGGTCAATGAATCCATTTCACACTAAAGTTGAAGAAGCATCACGCCATAATCAAACTCAGGCCGAAGACGCCGACGCGCAGGCAGGACTATCAATGCTCTCCTCCGTTCGCTGCCCATACGTTAGCTAGAGCTAGAGCTCTCGATCTTTCATGTGTGCACCACTGTCTTTTCTTACAGATGCTCCATCAAAATCCGTCACGACATCCACTTCGGAATACATCTCCCATCATTGTATAAGAAATATTCCCTTCCAGAAATTGTGCAGCCTTTTTTCGGAGGATGGAATGGTGCATCTTTACCCAGTGGAATTATTGGGAAAAGAAAGCATAAAGTCTCGGCCAAAGCATATTCTTAATTCTTGCCGATGGCTACTCTTTGGCATTCTAGTCAAAATATCCCCGCTCAACTTGATTTGTCTCTCTTGATTTTCAGTCGTGGCGTTTTAGTCCATTGATTTGGCAGGACTCCAGTAATTTCTTGAACATCTTACAGTAGTGTTAGAACATCTCTAACGCCGATCCATAAATTACCTTCCGTATTTGTTCACGGACAGGGGATCAGTCCGCGAACACAGATACGAAAGCCGGTCATCCAAGCTAGATGCATATGTCCGATTACATTTTAAATGGATTTTACAAAAATAAATAACTTGGACACAAACTCATATAGACCAAAAAGGATGATTTTTACATAAAACCGGATGTCTTTCATCTAAATAGAAGTAAATTCATTATATTTACACATATTTCAACTAAATCGGACTCTAAACATAGACTAAATGACCACGAATTCTCATTGACATCACAGGCCAACCATGAGCCCCGGAAAATGAAGCCCCGCCTCCTCTACAGCCCTCCGCTCTAGCGACATGTCTTCCTCATATCCGACAGCCCGCTCCTCGTATTGTCGGGAGCCCGAGAGGTATATGCTTCATCGAGAGGGGAAGAATAACCTTCCACTTTTCTTTGTTCGGCAACATCGCTCATCGGAGTGTCATCAAAGGGATATGCTTCAGCCGGGCGGGAAGGGTGGCCTCCTCTTCCGTGAAGCATGGGTCCGCGCTGCTTTTTGGGGCGGGGGGTGATGGTGGCCTGTTTGCGGGAAAGACACCGGTTGTGGATATTGACGACGTGTCGGCAGTGGCTTTAGTGGGACCCAAGCGGCGGAGGCTTCCGATGTTTTACTTTCCTCGATGTTGGCGACAGACGTGTGTTAGGTTGATCTCTCATTGAATGGGCCCAGCGGCCCATTGGAACCTTGACCCACGCCCTGATCGGGGGCGTCCAGCCCAAGCAAGGCTGGTGGGCCCCTGTCGCGCAGTGCTATAAAGAAGAGGTGGGGACCATGGCACAGGATACGAGGTTCGCCGCCGCCACTGGTTCCCCACTCTAACCCTAATCCGATCTAGAGGGATGCACTGAAGCGATGGGAGGTCCATCGCCGCCGCTGCCACATCTCTCTCCTTCCCCACTGTCGTCACCACCTCACGATGGACGACCGGAGGGAGCTCATCGAGTTCATCACAAGGTAATGATCTATTACTATTACCGAACACATCTAGCCTTGACGATCCACGGGATCTATCAACGTGGACATGCTAGCCGTTGCCTCATCGATCCCTGCGAAGCCGACTTCCTTCTCCGCTGGCCTGGCGGGCTTCCACATACGTTTATGGTAGATGGCACGGAAGGAGCGGGCCTCATCCACGGCAACAACTCGCCACTCCTCCGTGAGCTGGCTTGGAGTGGTGAGTTGCTGCTAGACGCGCCAGCCTAGAGCCTCGCCCATGGTACCAACGACCTGGAGCGACGAGGGAGGTGGAACAGAGAGTTGTCTAGCTTGTATACAACACGCTCGACGAGCCACTGAGCCGGCTTTTGTGCTCGAGAACTCCTCTTCCTACTCGCCGATGTCATGAAGAACGTGGAGAAAATGGTGCAAGCAGGAGGTGGGGAGCAAAGGTGTGGTGTGATTTTTTCTAGGCGTCTCGCATTCTTTAAACAGCGTGCGGCCGCCCGAAGCCAAGCAATATTGTGTTTAACGTCGGCCAGCTAACGAACAAACATGTGGCCTAAGTAGGTTTCTCGATACACGTGTGTGTTTAACGAAGGAAGGGGAATAGTCCGCAATCGTTTGAATGCGGTGAGGAAGCGTGTCTAACTAGGCATATAGCGGGTGGCGCTCTCACGGCTGATGGGCCGCTTCAATGTCAACAATGAGGGGTCACATCCGCTCTGGATCGACATTAATGTGGAGTTATCACTTTACAATAACACTAGTACACATGCCTATGCAACGCACGTCTTGATCAAAGCAGCCCATTAAATTTAATATGAGTATTGAATTCTGAATCCATATTCTAGAAATTTCAAAAAAAATGATAGAATACTATAGCATGATGATCTATGCACCTCGAAAGGTCATGTTTAATACAAACCCCATTACTCATCATTTTACTATGTTATGTGAGGTTCAATCAGACCAAAAAGAAATCTAACCCATTTAGAAATCACAAAACTATGGTAAAGATTTCAGGAAGTTCTCTTGGGTTAAGGTAAAAGAAAAATGTGAGAATGTGAAAGAACAGATCTAAAGTGGACAACATATTGAATTAATGTGAAGATAACAATCGGAATCTAACTTTCAGCTCTAAAAATTATAAACTGTGTAATCTAAAACATGTAAAGTATGCAATATAAAAAGTGTTAGTTCTATAGAGCGACCGAAATGGCGACGGCACCCACATCCTCGCCGGCTACGGCACGACTCTCATGTCCCCGCCTGTTGCGGATGCACTCGGTACCCGTGTCGGTGCATAGTGGAACTGAGACTTCCACATCCTCAACGGTGGTAGGAACCCGTGCTTCTCCCCATTATTAATAATCCTGTTTTTTGGACCAACCATTAGAAAAACATAATATCAATTGAACAAACGGTTCATTTTTATCCAAGTCTATTCAGAGTACAAGTACTTACCTCAGCCTTTTGAGGATGTCTATATCTGATTGGGTTTGATGCATGGACTTCTAATCTCCTTGCCAATCTTCCTTTTTTTGGTTAGTCTCACTTTAAACTCTTCATACTGTGATTCTATCTTGTTTGAGGCCAAACTTCTCTACATTCACATGAGTATTTAGAGCTACAATTAAACTAAGAAAGCAATTGCACAAAATGATAGAAATATAAATGATACATTTCTGAATACATATCAATCTAGTCCTTAGTAATGACCATAGGAGTTACTATATTTAGATGACAACTGAGGTATATCACGACGCTATAGGGGAAAAAGATCGCAAACAGCAAATGCAAAATACTTGAGTTTCCATGGTAACCGGAGTGACCCATCCTATGTGTAACTAAACTTCAAACAATACTTCAGAAATAAAATTATTCGATGCAGATGTCAAATACAGATACCGAATAGTGAGGTTACCTCGCATCATAGTAATCGAATTCACATAATGAAAATCATGGAAGTGCTAAGAAAAGTGATTCCATTAAGTATTGTGATATGAAATAGTTGTGCTAGCTAAGATATTTAAGTGTAAGAAATAAACACGGTCCCTTGTAAACTCTATACACAACATGCCTGTTTATGCTATTGAACTTTAGCTCCTCCTTCATTCATTTTAGAGTCCTTATGCCTAAAAATAAAAGCACATGGTTATTGTTCATGCATGAAAATCTGATGGTTCTCCAAGGGGGAGAGGTAATCAAACATCAATTCAGGAGCTATTATCAATATGAAAATATCAAATAATAAGAAAAAAGAGAATATTGCTTAAAAAAATTAATTTTGTACAATATGAACTCATGATCTCTGCATCCTCACTTTTGGCACAAGTAGATCATCTTTTAGTTGGCAACTATTAACAAAAGTATTGTTAGACTGCAGATTAAATCTACTTAACTGTTTAACATGTATGGACGCACATCCGAACTGCAAAAGAAAAATAACAATAGTTGCTGCAGCTAATTGTCGCACCTGGATCTATGTGTAGAACAGAAAACGAATTTAGTCTGGAAACTGACTACTCATTTCTCCTCAAACCAAATAAAAGTGAAAGGATCATGGCCATATTTCCTCCTATTGACAGGTTTAAATTGCTGTCAGAAAAGAGAGAATATACTCACTCGATTGAGCAATGAACGACCAAAGAATACAACTGCAAATACTCCAGGAATAAGGGCACAAGCATGATGTCATACATGATTTGTCCAGTTACAACTAACATGGGGACTGGGAAGCGCTAATAATTGGGCAGTTTCATGGAGTTGCATCCAGCCACCTAACCAACCTGCATGGTTAATGAATTGATCGCAGTTTTGGGGAAAACCAAACCTTGGCCCCAAAGCCAAAATGCAAAATCAACACGAACAGAGCAGAGGAGGGCAGAGGAGAGGAAACGGGGAACGGGATGGAGGCGCGAGGTTCGTAGTGAGATCTTGTCGGCGAGGTGGGCGAGGTCGTGGAGGCCACCGGGCTCGCCGTCGCTGCTGTAGCGCGAGTCCCCGCCTCCGCCGCCGCCGCCCTCGAGGAAGTCGCTGACGAGCATGGCCAGGTCCATGTCGCTCTCGTGGCTCCCGTGCTGGCTCGCACTCCCGGGCACGTCCCCCCTCCCCTCGTCCGCAGCCACAGGTCCCCCACCGCGACAGGCGGCCCACCCCTTGACGAAACCCTCGTCGTGGACGGTGAGGCCCACCTCCGCTGCGCCGCCTCCACCACCGCGCCCCGAACTCCTTGGCCACCAGCATCATCCTGCCCCGTCGGCAATGGCGACGGCGATGGTGCGACGTTTTGGTGCACTTCGGCGAGGTCGGCGTGCAGGCAGGATATGGTGCTGGTGGCGACGGAGGTTAAGAGGATGTGTGCGCTAATCACGGAAGACAGGTGCATGATGCGGGTGTGGTGGAGTATGGTCAGCCAATGCTAATTGCTAAGTCCACCCAGTCGTGAGGTGCTGATTGGTTGATGTGTGTTGTGGGGCGATTTATGGGGTACGCGTTGTGAAATTCTTGTTTCCTTGTTTATTAGTAGTATAGATGAATGTGGGCAGCTAACTACATGCCAAAATCTGAAAACCCACGCGCGAGGTAGAATGGTTTTGGGTGGGACATGGTTGTCAAATGCACGCACGTATATATGCACAGCACGTATATATCTAAACGAAGTAGCACTTGATGAACAAAACGTTTTTTTAGAGTTTTTCATTCATATCACGAATCAATATAAAGAAGTTGACCCTTACAAGCATACTGAAACGCAAACACAGAAAACCATGAACACCTAGAGTACCTACGACAACCATAACAAGAAGATCTCCGGAGCCCTGTGTATTCATCCCTGATTCTTGAGAGAAGACCCCTGCAGCTCAAAGATCTGCAACCAATCGCAAGCAGGTCATCATCTTCGACCACGGTACAATTGCCGCCATGCTGCTTCCTCCTTTCTTGACACCAGCGTTGAGAAGGCATGGACATCAATCCAACACACCTGCAACAGCCGTCGTCATCTTTGGCTTTGAGTACCACGAAAAGTGTCCCTTCCAAAAAGAAGAGAACTCGAGTCATCCGACCGATCCAGCACCGCGGCCGGGCCATCCGCCCGGACAAAGCAGGATCTCCCACCAGCATCAGCGCAGAGGAAGGAGAAGAACAACAGCAACAAATCATACCAACAAGGAAGAAGAAGGGTCTTCGTCTCCCAACATCCATCGCCCATCTGAGGACCCAAACGGCCAGTGCCAATGGACCTCCAACCACCATAGCCCGCGACCTCGACGAGATCCGGGGATCCCCAACCCCGCTGGCTCCTAGGCGAAGGCAAAAACCTCGCTTGACCGCGAACGGAGCCCGGAGAAACTTATTTCGACGCAACACCACCGCAACGGCCTCGACAGCGTCTCCCTCAACCCTAACCCTACCACACATCCATGTCTGAAACATTAATATTTGTTAATCAAAAACTGATCCTCTTTTTCAGGAGTATGCGTGCGTTTGCTGAATCGCTACGTTTTTCTCTTCGGATCTGATATCTGTTACGTGAAAAACTGTTTTGTGTCAGTCGATTTGTTTTTCCTCTAGCCCGCAGCAGCCCAAGTGTGAAACGTCTCTAGGCTGGACAAGCTTATGTAAAAGGGAAATTTACATGGTTTCTTTTAATTTTGTCCCGATTTCATATTTACTTATAAATAAAAATAGTGTTCAATCGTAAGGACCAGATTGCTTTTTCTAAAAAGATAGAGGATCTGACTACTTTTCTTTTAAAAGTTACAGGTCTCACCCATAAGTGACAGACACATATAGAAGGTTAAAATGTCTATAGAACAATTCGAATACAGTCAAACCCCTTTGACTAGGTGGAAACAACGGAAAGGGTATTTCCATAAAGCCATCTAACAAAGAGGGGTATAATTTAACACTGACTTTTTTAAGGATAAAGATGAGCTCAAAACAAATTTAGAGGGAAAAATGGAATTGGTCCTATGTAAAAAGGCTAGCTGGTGTAACACACGGCCATGTAATCGCTTGTGTGCGTGATGGGGTGTGTGTGTTATAATTCAGTTAGTTTAAAAAATTGTATAAAAATGTTAGTTTCAGAAACAAATACTATAATTCAGTTTCACTGTACTGAGGTTTTTTTTTTTTGCAAATAATTGTTGGACGGTTAGTCATCAGCATTCTTATTATGTTGTTTGAACGCAGAGTATTGCATGGAAGTGTGTATGTGCAATTTATACTTCCATATTATTATTCTTGCATATTATGGATTTTAGTGCAAATTTTATAAATTTCGTGTTACTATATTTGAAAACTCATTTATCAGCTTCTTTCTTGTTTTAGGGTAATAGCAATGCCCTTAACTCATTTTTTTCTTGGATTATTATTTTTTTGCTTATGTTTTGATGGTTTTTATTTTTGTTTACATAAAACAACCACACAAAGAGAGAAAACTACACTATTTTATACATGTTTTTTCAAATTATGGAATGGTGCAAGTTCAATGATATCAGTAAGCATATTTTTGTCATCATTTGCTTTTAAGTCTCTTCCTTGCGATTTGCCACGCAACTGACACTACTAGGCAAAAGCCTAGTAGTAGCGCGGGTGCCCGCGCTACTACTAGGACTCTACAGCTAACTGGATAGTAGTAGTGTGGGTGACACCCCACGCTACTACTACGTTTGTTAGTAGTAGTACGAGTGCTACTCACGCTATTATTAGTTATCTATAGCGAGTGTCTTGTACCCCGCACTACTACTATTAATGTCAAAAAAAAAATATTGATCCCATGTGTGATGTTAATGGAACCAATGATTCGATCCAGCGACGACAGGGAAAGCTGGCGGTGCAGATGGGCAGCGACATACCAGATCCTGTGGCGGCTGCTGGAGAGGGCCCGAATCCAGGGCAGTGGCATGGGACTCCTCTTCGCAACCAAGGCAGAGAACTCCTGGTCGACCATGGCGATGACCTGCACGAGCATGGACATGGAAGGGTGAGTCAAACTAGTGGGAGAGAAAAAAAAAAGAAAAACGAGGGAAAGAGGAAGGAGATGGAGGGAGCAGCGACGTTAGTCGCCGGTTGTGATGTGCTCCGGTGTGGTGGCATGGAGAAGCCGTTGAAGACTGGGGAGCTCCTGGATGACGGTGGCGTGAGGCGACGACCTCTTTCGGCGCCATGGAGGAGGAGGCGTGCATGGGCGGGAGGTCCATGTGAGAGCCTATGGAGAGAGGGGCGAGAGTCACGGGAGGGAGGAACGATTAGGGAGATGAGATGGTGATTTCAGAGCTATTAAAAAACCTTGTACTTAGTAGCAGCGCGGAGTTTATACCCTCGCTACTACTATAGCCTGTCCCGGGAGGGACGGCGGAAACCACGTAGTAGAAGTGTGGGTTTATAACCCGTGCTACTACTACCAACTTAGTAGTAGTGCGGGAGGTTACACCCCTCGCTGCTACTATGGTCTATTGTGAGAGGCACGATGAAGACCATTTAGTAGTATCGTGGGTTTATAGCCCGCACTACTACTATCAACTTAGCAGTATTACTAATCAGCAGCAGCGCGGCTCATATACCCCTAGCTACTGCTAAGCATCTATCTATAAGGTATTTCATAGTAGTGTGAAATTTCCTTTTGTTTCACTTGAATGTGTGGCCGACAGTTTAGTCACTTCATAATTTGTGTTGGTATTCTTTCTACCTCAAAATAGTTTGTTTTTCTTATATGTCTTTAAAAAGTGTTTGATGCGATTTGTTTCCTGAGTTGTGCTTATTTGTTTGCTTCTAGTTTTTGTTGCTGTTGCTTGCTCGTTTTTTCTATTGCTTTATTTTCTTCTACTTTTGTATGCGACGTCAATTTGATGTTGCTAATCGTGTGAGCTACTTAATTTTGTGTCAAGGAATTAAATTTTTGCAGTTGATCTATTTAATCATGATAATTAATTTCAACATGAACACTATATAAGTAAAACATATACTCCCTCCTTTCTGGTTTATAGGTCTCATCTCAAATATTTCATATTTTCATTATATTAGGCTCATTTTGAGTTCAATTGAGTTAAAGTGCTTTGAGTCTCACGTCATATTTAATTCATAGAGATTAGAGAAAGGAAATTAGTGGCTATGCATGCATCATTTTCTATATCCACCATGCAAGTCCAATGAAAAGGAGGATGCTACATCTATTGCCTTGAAAATTGAATATGTGAGAAATATTTCATTGGCTATTTAAACCTAGTGCCATCCAGTCATAATTCACCTTGGTTGATGAGATTTCATATTTGATCCCTATAAACAGGTCATAAATAATTTGCTGCCCATGGTGGTAGCTACACATGGCCTAAATTTTGATCTCTTCTGAAATATAAAAATAACTCTATAGTGAATATATCGTGGTTTTGGACCATCCAGACAAGGAAACATGCAATTATGCCAAAAAGGCAAGGGAAAAGGACCGAGAGAAATGAGAAACGCCCTTTCTACAGAATGAAAAGGTACTTGTGTCAAAAAGGTAACAAAAAGACAAATAGAAGTGAGAAAAGGTCATTCATATACAACAAAATGCAGTTGTGCAAATGCCATTGAAACCCGACACCTCGTATATCAAAAAAGCAGTTATATCAAAGGGTGTGTAGCTATCACCATGCATAGAAAATCGCCTCTCATAAACCGGTAAGGTGGGAGTACATGCTCAAGTATTATGCAGTCGACGTATAAATCATATTGATTGTGTGAAAATTGCACTACTATATACTTACTCTTGCATATTGTCAGACATTGCAATTTCTATATAATTGGTGTGCTATTTTTTTCATATTTATTTTTCTATTTCTTCAATAGGGTAATACCAATGCCATTAATTCATTCTTCCTTCAAGAAATATGATTTTTTAAATATTGTATTTGTTTTGGTTTCGGTTTTAATTTTAAGCACTGTTTACTTAAAGGTTCCTTTCTTCATTTTCTTTCTTATTTTGGGTGATACCAATGCCATTAATTCATTCTATTTTACAATATCATCTATTTACTCTATGTTTTTTGTTTTCTCGCTTGCGCCAATGTTTTTGGCTCTAGATATTTTACTTAGTCGATTTTTTGGTTGTTAGGGTTTCTCCTACATTTGCGCATGCATGAGTGGTTTGATGTTGCAATGTTGTTAGAGTTTCTCCTACATTTACACTATTTTGTTTGTGTTGATAAATTAAAATGATTTTTTGTAATTGATCTAATTACTTTTATTCCTTCATGTTCTTTGTTCTTGAAGGCTAATATAAATATTCCTAATTCATTCTATCATAGAATTTTGTTTGTTTGTTTTTGTTTTCTTGTTAGTGCTAATTTTTATGTCTTAAATTTTTGTTGTTCTTATTGTTGCTTAGTTGATTTGTTTTCTTATCAGATTTTCTATTGTATTTTTTCATACATATATTTTTAGTTATTTTGTGTTAGCTACTATAATAGTATATATTATTTTATTGTTTAGAAAACAAAGTTGTACTATATTTAATGTCTACATAATTAAAGGAGATTGAGATTAGGCCACCTTATGTGTCAATATGCATGATTACTAATCAAGTTTTCTAATTATTTCTAATCAAGTTGAAGCAGCACAAAAGATGTGTTTAAGCTTAAACATGTTGTAGCATCACCAGGAGTAGCAAGTATCTACACAACAAGAGGGAGCATGCAACGCCCTTCCGTGCATGCGTTCGACGTTTGGATCTAGATAGCACAGTTAGTTGGATGTTAATTCAAGGATGTAGAAAAACAGTGGCTGGAACTTATTGAAAAAGGCTTTCGTCCTGTTTTATATATAAAGCAACGGCCAACAACAGTTGGGTACAAACTCACGTTATCATAACACACACATCCAAGACAGGATACATAGGCGTTGAGTCTAGCAGCACCACCCCTCACAAGAAGAGATGCAACCGCATATGACGAATCGTGTACTCCAAGACGGTGTCTTCAAAAAGGAAGCGACACTGGAGCATGGTCACCTCCCGATCCAAGGACCAGAGTTTCCCGTGAAGCAACACGACAGGCAATTAGAGCCGCGACAACGCCTTCAAGAAGGTAACGAGTTTCATCGCCACCGTTCTGTCTCAAGATAGCACAGGTTTTCACCCCGGCCAACACAGACTGCCACCGAACACCACATCCCGACTACCACGCCGCACACACGACCATGGCCACTGGACAACACAGAGCCACGGGCTATGCCCAAGAGCACCGCGCTACCACCAGCAGGGCCGCTGCCCCGGCATCCAAGACCTTGACACCACCTCACCCAACATGCGCTGCTACCCTAACCAAAGAGATGTGCGAAAAGGTCCCGTCTTTCGCACCCCTGGACGACCCCTAGTGCCGAGACCCAAAGGGCTGGCCAAAACTAGCCTCCATCGCTCCGTCCTGCAGCCTCGGGCGTGAACTAGGCTCGGTCCTGACGTTGGGCACGAGACAGACATGGTCCTGCTGCCGGGCGTGAGACAAGCCCGGTCCTGCGGCCCCGGGCGTGAGACAAACGATGATCCACAGTTGGGAGAGGGCCAGCCCTTCGCCGAAGGTAACGCCCAAACAACGAGGAGATGGATCAAAGGCTAACACAAGTCGCCTACGGATGAGCCGACGCCGGGACATGCCAGTCGCCGCCGCTGCCGACCTGCCAAGCCATCGTGGAGCCATCCACAACTGGAGTAGCCGCCACCCTGGGCCACTGCCCATCCCAGGCCACCTGGCGAGCTCCAAGCATCGGAGCCGTCGGGCACACACCCGCGCGTCCAACCGATGCCACCCGCAGCAGCCAACACCGATGCGGACCACCACCACCCTCCAGCACCGTCGGACGCCCAAGACGCCACCACCACCACCCTCCAGCACCGTCGGACGCCCAAGACGCCACCACCCACCACCGACCGGATGTGGGCATGGAACCCCAGGTCCGCCCCCTATACGCCCCACCTTGAGCCCGATCCTAGCTGCGAGCCAGGGCACAACAAGTCGCGCTACAGGGAGCCCCAGAATGCCGAGGGAGAAGGAAGGAACCGGGGGGAGGACGGAGTCGGGGAATGGAGGACCGCCACACCATGGCAAGGGGTGCGATCCCCGCGTCGCACCACGCCAGCCAGAGAGGGAAATCAGCCCCACCGACGCCGACGCCACGCGGGCATTGACCGGCGGCGCCCGCCGATGATGGCGAGAGAAGGAGTGCCGGGAGGAGCGTCCTTTGGCCGGAGGTGGAGTTGGGCTCTCCGGGTCGCCCGCGGGTGGAGCGACACGGGAGACAGGACGTGATGCACAATCTAGCTGGAACCTAATGTATAAGTGCTCCTTTTTCTATTTGAGGAAACTAGCAAAAAGGCATGTGCGTTGCAATGGAAGAGTAGCGAAGGATGAGGGCCGGCAACGGATCCGGATGGGGGTAGGAGGGGCAGTCGCTAGAGTCGGGAATGATTATTTTTTTGTCAAACGGGTCCACGGGTAGTGGGGCTGATAAAAAAAAGGGATCGAAGTCAGGTCTCCTTGATGAAAGAGCATGGCTCCAACAAGACGCTTAAAGATTTTGTTGCATTGGGATATAGTACTATATGAACTACACGCGACTGCTGGCGACTCTAAAAAACGAATCGTTTTTATCGGTTACTAGTGACATTGATCGGTAATTCTTATCAATTTTTAGGATAATCTCGATGACCTACGTTCAGAAACAGTGTGTATTTTATTATTATTATATTATATTATATTATATTAGACAAAATTAGAAATTGATTGGTTTGGATCGTTCATGGAGGGGAAAATATCTTCTGAGTCATCACGCGGACGTGTTAGCATGTGGTTTCTCTCTGAATCAATATGCACGCGTTGCCGGATATGATACTTAGTATTTTGGTTACAAGATTGAATTTAGCTTTCTTTGTGTCCCTAAAGATATCATAATGACTGGTTATGAGGATGTGAAAACTAGAGACTAATATAGATACACAGCTTAGGACACACACATCAAAAACATATAACCTACATGCTGACGGATATAAATTGTCTTCAGACAGTGCATAACAAACCACTGCCACAAAAATGCAGACCATAAAAAACCTATATATGAGTTTGTTGCAAATTATGATTTCTTTTTTCCGTTGTAACGTACGGACGTTTTGCTAGTAAGCATAAAAAAAGAAAATGAGGAAGATTAGATTAATATTATATTGAATTAGAAATTGATTGGGTTTGGATGATCCACGGAGGGGAAAATATCTTTGAGTCATCAAGCGGACGTGTTAGTGTGCACGCATGTGGTTGCTCTCTGGATCAATATGCACGCGTTGCCGGATATGATCCTTCGTATTTTGGTTACAATATTGAATTTAGCTTTGTTTGTGTCCCTCATGAAAGCATAATGACTGGTTATGAGGACGTGAAAACTAGAAGACTAATATAGATACACAGGTTAGGACATACACATAAAAAACATATAACCTACATGTTGACGGATACAAATCGTCTTTAGACAATACATAATAAACCACTCATACCAAAATACAGACCACAAAAAAACCTATATATGAATTTGTTGGAGATTATGATTTATTTTTCTTCTGTTACAACGCACGGGCGTTTTGCTAGTAAGCATAAAAAGACAAAATGCAGATAAAAAACCTATATATGAATTTGTTGTAGATTATGATATTTTTGCCCATTACAATGCATGAATGTTTTGCTAGTAAGCATAGAAAAGATAAAATGTTGGCCAAAAAAACCTATATATGAATTTGTTAGAGATTATGATTTTTTTTCCGTTACAACGCACGGGGAGTTTTGCTAGTAAGCATAAAAAAGGGAGGAAGAAAATAGGGAGAACCAGGAATCAAACCCAGGTCTTTTCGATGGAGAAGAGGCAATCTAGTCACCATGGCTCGCACGCCCACACTAATTCTTAGGGTCTCATCCTAATAAGAACGGAACAAGATGGTGACTTCTACAGAGAAAAAACAAATCGTTTTCTACACTTACGGGTGGCATAGTGGATAATTCTGAGCAACCTTAAGAATGATTTTTAGACAAAAAATTGAAAATATTGTTTGTTTTATTATTACTATGTAAATATGTTGTTGGTTCAGTATAACAATATCAAGGTTTGAAATTGCTGGTTAGGTAAAGATGCTGAATCAGTATGTGAATGGTTATCGACTGATGATCAGCCATAGTAATGACGCTGTCTAGATCCATGGGTTAGAGTTACAGTTGGTTAGATTGGACTAAACTAACCCTAAAACATTCAAATAGGAGGGTTAGAGTTGATTAGATGCATCTAACCCATTCGAAAGGTGCTTATTTGGCAACGATGCACTTGAGGCGGAGCTACAAGCAATAAAAGAAGGGCTACAACTGGCTTTTATTCATGCTTCATCACCGGTGGTGCTGCAATCTGATTCTGCTATGGCTCTAAAGATGATAGCTACTGGTAATTATGATAGATCACCTTATGGTGTCCTAGTGTTAGAAATTAAGAGTTTACTTTTGAATAGGGAGGTTTCTTTCTGTAAGATTAGTCGTGAACAAAATAGAGTTGCACATTGCTTAGCGAGCTTTGGTCGTAGTGACGACAGTACTGCATGTTGGTTGGGTAGACCACCTTCATGTGTCACTATGCTGGTTGCTGATGATTGTAAGTCTGTTACAGTTTAATAAAATCTCCCTGTTCTCCGTAAAAAAAGGTGCTTATTTGGGTTAGAGTTCGGTGGGACCTAAAAAAATTACTTTTCCCTCTACCTCCACCACATCAAATCCCGGTTAAAGGATCCAATTGATTGGAATTTTTTTTTATTGACAATCTAACCCTGTAATCCAAACACCTGTCTAATTAAAGTTAGTTTAAAATTAATTCAAGATGGCAAACTTTAACCTCTAACCAAGTTAGAGTATCCAAACAGAGCCAATAACTCACTCCACCTACTATACTTCACCAAGCGGACAAGCCCTTCTGTCTCCACCCGCACGCTTCTATGCGCCACCACGTGCGAATCTGGGCGGGTTAGGCGCCGCTTGTTGTGATGGTTAGGCACGGCTTGCCTGCAGGAGCCCGAACTAGGCCGACACTGCAACCATAAAGCCGCATCAGCCTCACGCCATGCATGATTTTGTTTCCTTCACAATGTTATTTCAGTTTACATTTTATATATATATATATATATATATATATATATATATATATATATATATATATATATATATATATGTAAATATTATAAAATAACTTTACATAGAAATTTTAAAAATGTTTATCTTGTATATTGAAAACGTTGAAGATGTGTATACAAATATTTCAGGTGTATACGAAATAAATGTAGAATGTAAATGAAAAATTTCTATATTACACTATGTGTACCAAAAATGTTAATCATGTGCATAAAAATTGTTTCTGACAATTAACAAATGTCACACATTTGAAACAAATGTACATGACATGTAAAATATGTTTATACAATGAAAAATAGCGTTTATGCAATTCAAACGAAATGTTACGTGCATTCAAGAAATATATCTCACAACTAAAGAAATATTCACAAGTTTCAAACATATATTCGTGACAATTGCAAAAAATATTTGTACGAGATACAAAAATGTTTGTAAAGTTTTTAAAAAATAGTGTAATTAGAAAATGTATAGCACATATTAAAAAAATGTATTTGAACTGGTTTTGCTAAAAAATATTAAACATGTGTTTAAAACTATTAATATATTATGAAAAAAAGATTTGGTTGCGTAATTTTGCATTCGTGAGAGGCACGGCCGTGCCTCTCGGAAAGGAAAAAAAAGTGTTTTCTGATTTGTTTTTTGAGAGACACTGTTTTGCTTTCCTGAGAGGCATAGTTTTGCTTTTGTGAGAGGCATGTCTCTGCGTCTCAAAATCAGAAAAAAATGTGTTTTTTTGTGAAAGAGGTATTGTTTTGCTTTCACGAGAGATACGGTTTTTACTTTCACGAGAGGCACGGCGTGCTTCTTGGAAACGAAAAAATATGTTTTTTATTTCCGAGAGTGGCATGGTTTTGCCTTCGTAAGAGGCGCCGTTGTGCCTCTCGGAAATAAAAAAAAACATTTTTTTATTACGAGAGGCACGGTTTTTTCGTACCTTTTTTTGTGGAAAAGAAGTTCATCAAAATCTATTAATATGGGATCTAGTTTTTGAAGATCTCGACGCAAGAAACCCAACTGTAAAAATGGTTCGAGATTTAAACGCACGGTTCAAGAAATATATTTTTTTGAAAATATAAGTCTACGGGAAAAAGAAAACAAACACTCATGTTATGACAAGTGACATACATGCAGTGCATCATTTGTTTGAATCTGAAAAGGTAAAAATGATCTTCAAAAGAAGTATTCTTTAATTATTGTTTTCGGGGCAATCCCTATTCCGCGTTCTTAGCGCCAGTTAAGCGTGCACTTCCTTAACTGGCGCACGTAGCATTAGGAAATGAGCCAGGCTGTGTAGGATCCAGCGGGAGGGAGGTTTGGCTGTGTAGCTTCCAGCCGTGTTGTTTTTCCGTTTAGGTATTTCCTGAATTGGTTTTTGTTCAGTTTTATCCATTTCTTTTTACCTTTCGTTTCTTTACTCATTTTTATTTTTATTGTCCATTTTCTTTTCTATTTTATTTTCTATTTTTGAGGAAATGCACAACCTTTTTCAAGTTTGATCGACTATTTTCAAACAAACTTTTTCAATCAGTGATTTGTTTACATTTTGATGACTTTTTCCAAATTTGATTATAGTTTTTCAATTTCTATGAGATTTTATGAAAATTGATGAAGTTTTTACAAATTTCTCTGATTTTTTTTTATTGAAAAACAATGGAAGTTTTTCATAATCGATGAAGTTTTTAAAATTTTTATTTGTTCTTCTAAGTGAAATGTTTTTCCAAATTCGATGAACGTTTTTTTAAATTCATCAGCTTTTTACCAAAATAAATAAGCATTTTGTGAATTCACGGTTTCTTTTGCAACATTTCTTTTTATTCACGTTTTATCTTGACGTCGAACAATGGCTCCCACGAGCTAGACATAGGCAGATCTTATTTGACGCCCGAAGCATCGAAACGATGGGCGAAATCACTAAAAGCATTTTTAGTAGAGCCCTCAAACCCTTAAACCCTTGAAAATAATTGGTTTTTTATAGTTTTTGTGGAAAAGACGGCATAGACTAGAACCCTTAAACCCTTAAATCCGTAAAAAAAATTAGAGGTCCAACCCTCAAACCTTCTCCCGACCTGTAGAAGTGAGGGTTGGGGAGCAAAATCTACCCTAACCCTTAAACCGTTCCATCCTAGCGCGGGAGGGAAATTTCCCATCCCAACTACCTCCCGCGCCCACGCCGACCGCCTCTCCGACCGCCGCTGCCGCCGTCCCGCCCCTCGGACCCCTTCCCTCCACCTCCCAAGACACCGCCGCTGTCTCACCCCCCCCTGCCCGCCTCAACCTCCCCGACCGTCGCCCGGCTCGACCTCCCCTGTCGCCGCTGCCTCCTCGACCTCCGCCGCTGCCGCCCGCCTCGGCCTCCCAGCCGCCGTCTCCGCCTCCCGCCCGCCTCGACCTCCCCAGCCGCCGTTCGCCTCGGCCTCCCCGTCCACCGCTCGCCTCCGCCTCGACCTCCCCAGCCGCCTCCACCACCCCCCGCGCCCTCCGCGTCCCGCAGCAAGAGGCCGCCCGAGCTCTCCTCGTCGATCCGCAGGAATATTTCGTTATAAGGGTTGGGTTTGAGTGTTCTAGTCTTTGCCCCTGTTTTTCAACCCTTAAAAGTGTCAAAAATGGTCAATTCTCAACCCTTAAAACTGGTTTTAGATATAAGGGCTTGAGGGTTCTACTAGAGATGCTCTAATTGAAGTGTACTTCCAAGTTACGAGAAATGGTGTACTGTATGTGTGTCTTTTGTCATAATTTGGTAGTTTTTTTTGTAGATCCGCTTATTCAAAACTTTTTATCTCTTAAACAATGCGTCCAAATATCGAAATGTTTTACTCTTACATTTCTCACGTCGAGTTTTGCAAAATTATATTTCATATTGATAGGCTTTGGCGAACTTTTTCTCATACAAAAACCAGATGAAAAACCATCACTTTCACGAAAAAGAATGCATTGTTTACTTTTTTCGAGAGGCACGGATCGCGAAAGCAAAGCCGTACCTATCTAGAAAGGAACAAAACGTGTTTTCTTTTTGTTTTTGAGAGGCACGAGCACGGCCGTGCCTCTCGAGAAAGGAAATATGTGCGTCTCGCGAAATCAAAATCGTGCCTCTCCAAGAAAAAAAATGTATTTTTGTCCGTTTCGGAGTGGCATGAAAGTGCTTTCCATGGAAGCAAATATGTGCCTATCACGGAACCAATATCGTGCCTCTCGAGGAAGGAACAAAATAAATATGTTTGTTTTTCGTTTCCGATTGGACGGGCGTGCTTTTCATGGAAGGAAAACAGTCCCACTCGAGGAAGAGAAAACCACGTTTTCCGTGTAATTTTTTTCGTCCAAAAGCTAAAAAAGACTGATGGCATTACTAAGAAGCCGAATAAACAGAAAAACCAAAAACACGTGCGGAATAATAAAAAATTAAAAAAAGAGCCTAGAACGTGATACATTGCGATGGCTGAGAACGCGCTAAATGACGACGCCTGGGAATGACCTTCAAAGGCTTCGGAAGAAGCACATCTCAATTAATTGCTCCCAAGAACATGGCTTCGCTTAAGGCTGGCCACCTGACACCCTAGTCTGGGCCGGGCCATGGTTGCTCTTAGTTTTCTTCTTTTTCCTGTTTCTATTTCTTTCCATTTCTTTTTTTTTATTTCCATTCCTTTTTTCTTCTATACACAGTTCATTTCATGCTTATATACAAAAATGTTCATCACATATTTAGCCAAAATGAACCACATATTTTTTGAAGGGTTCACGGCTCAACATATTTTCAAAGTTCGTCATTGTGTATTTTTAAATTGTTCAACATATATTCACAAAAACATCCAATGTGCATTTAAATATTGCTCAGCATATATCACAAAAATCTTCAATGTGCATTTAATTATTTGTTCAGACTATATCACATAAGTTTCACTCCATATTTACAAATTGTTCAAAATATATCACAAAATGTTCAATGCATATTTCATAATTGTTTGTCAGTTAAAATTTCAAATTTTTAATCATGTTTTAAAAAGTTTGATCAAATTTCTAAATTTGTTCACGATGTTCAAACATTATTCTGAAAATTTAAGTACAACTTTTCATATATTTCGCTAGAAATGTTATACAGTTTGAAAAAGGAAACGAATATCTCGTTGTACATTGCATTTTTAATTGATCTGGCTATGCAAATTGATTCTTGAAGTCGAGCGCTACAAACATTGCATCAGAACTCGGCAGTTCTATTGGATAGGAAGTGGTGTTGACTGGCGGGAGGTCACGATTTGGAGCTCTCGCTCGCCTAACAATTGTTTGGGCAGTTTTTGTTTTCGCGCCGGGATTTGCTAGTTCCAAATGAGCCAACCCGTTCACAGTTCTCTCCTTCATGAGAGCTCGATCCCATCTCTCCTTCCGAAGTGCCATTGCTTCGGCGATAAAGAGTGAAGCTCAATATGCTGGAGGAGGTTTGTGTAGCTCGATCCCATTACTCCAGGGAAAGGTTTGCTCCATGCTCCCATGAAGGAGAGATGGGATCAAGCTACACCACCTCCTCCAGCATATTGAGCTTCGCTGTTTATCGCTCCATCCGTGTTGGTCTTCACCCAGCCAACATCAGGGGGGCGCCATTACACCCTGAAGATACCGCGCCTTGGTTTTGGAAGATCCAGCAGTTGAAGATCATCTCTTACTTTGACGCTCTCGAGCGTCGTACGGAAGTCTTCGAGACATTCCTGTGGGGAGCTTGTATTGGCCCGACCCAGTAAATGCCTCCCATTATCATGGTGACGCCTTCTTACTTTTTTGTTTTTCTTCCTTTTTTTATTCACATTTTTTTGCATTAGTATTTTAAATTTCATTTATTTGTAAATATTCAAATTATATATATTACAAAATACACTTTACGTAAAATCTTGAAAACAATTCGTGCATTTGACAAATATTAAACGTGTAGAAAAATGTTTATTATGTACATATGAAATATAAACGTTGTGAATCACCATATGTACATGACATTTTAAAAAATGTTTATCTACTGTAAGAAAATGTTCGTGTAATTAAACAAACTGTTCGATCATTAAAAATTGGTTTGTTACATTTTCAAAATATTCACAAGTTTCAAATATTTGTGTGTCACAGTTGAAAAAAAATGTTTTTACATGTCTAAACAAATTCATAGTTTACAAAAAAATGGTTCGCCATAAAATGTTTCAAATGTACTATAAAATATATTCAAAACACGTTTTTATAAATATTAAACATGTATTTTAAAAATATGAAACATTTACTAACATATGTTTTTAAATATAATTTTTTAGAACATGTATAAAAAAAGTAGTCATCAAAACATATATTATAACTCGGGGGTGGCTTATATAAAGTTTGCCTGGACCCGCCGTGCTTCATTACAAAGGCAATTACTGCGAGTAACTACAATAGTTACTAGTAACGGCAACACTAACTACAACCGTTATAGGTAACGGTAGCAATGAGTGCACTTCACGTGTGGTGTTAAGTCCCTCGGCGTTGCAGCTCCCACGTCGTCCACGCTTCTTCACTTCTGAGTGTTGATGTATGGCCGACTAACTGGAGGACGTCCGAGCGACTTCATGGATCTGAGTGGATCCCGCGAATGCATCTACAATCCTGAGACTTCAATGACCGTGTGGGGTCCTAGATAAGCCTTGAATGTGTGGTCCATGACCCTATCACTAATAAATGACCCCATCAGACCATAGGGGCGTGCTTGGTTTCATTAGTGAACAGTAGCTGCATTGCATAGCCTTCTCAACTCAGTCTGGTTGAGCAAAAACAGCCCCAAATGCAACACCTGCAAGTTGTTTGGTTGCCTTCATGTAGGGTCCCTGCATTAGGTAATACACACGTGCACTTTGTTTGGTTGCCTGCGTTGGCCCCAGCGGCACACGAACACGGTGTTTGGTTGCATACGGCGTACATGGTGTTCTTACCTTATACTCTACTTGGTGAGCTTACCCACAATGAGCACACCTAGCACACCAACGCCGCAAATACAACAATGGCGATGAACTAGGCGAAGATGATGAAGTTCTTCAGCTTCAGCCCCAATTGACGATCCGTCGTAGCACCTTCCACTTTGACACCTCCAACCTTAGCCAATGTCAACACTGCTGCCTCCGAGGTTTCGCACCCAGTCGGAGTAAGCTTGTTCTACAGCCTGTCTTGTCTTGAACCCTCTATGGCTGTTGTTGCTATACGATGCCACTTGTGCACTAGCTTCTTCCCATGAACTGTAAACCCCTGGAGCCTTATCGATGAACACGGCACACCACTTGCCCTAGCAATGCACAAGAGCAAGAGTTGAAGCAGCAAATTAATGGAGCACACAAGTAGAAGAGAAGAAGTAAAGCATGCATGATCATATGGCATAATAAGTTCTACCTAGCACTACCATGATGTTATCCTACCACCACATACAAAATAGGGTGTCGTCCTACCACCGCAAGTTCATCATCATCGTGAGGGGTTAGTATATACCACCTCACCAAAATATACAGACCATCAAATAGTTTTCTAGCCCTAGCTACACAAAATGTACGTCATCATCGTCCTTGTCGCCGCCGCCACCACCGCCATCGCTGTCGGGGATCATGCACGCTCACAGGCAGCACTACTCTAGTAGTAGTGCTTGCCCAGCCAGCTCCTGAGCCACACCACCCTATGAGCGTCTGCCATGGCAACGAACCCAACACCCTGGTCCTTGTTGTCAAGCAGGTGGCTGAGAGTTGCCATGAGAGTCTCGTCGCTGAGGCCACCCTGGGTCATGACAACGCCATACAGGCCAGGGTGGACGTCGAGGGGCTTGCACTCCCTGATGGCTGCTGCCACCTCCTTCACCGCCTCAGTCATGCTGCAAAAGACATTGATCTTCTCCTCCATTAGTCCTCCTCTCTTCCTCTTCCTCTCATGGACGGGATCAAAGGGCTTCTCGAAGTGCTTGTCATGGCCATCAATGATCTCGACGTCCGGGGTCGCAGGGAAGTCTGGCAAGGGAGAACCAAGAGGCTCCCCCGAGCCCATGGTAGGCTTCCCAGTTGCCAGTCCGAAGGAGAAGATGTGCTGCATCTGGCTATAGTTCTGTATGGGTGTATTGAGGAACTCAGCGTCCCTTGGGTGGTCCTAAGAATGAAACACAAGTGTTGTTAGTTGCGATTAGGAGTAGGCAATGGTGGACAGTTTGAAAAGGAAGAGGGATGTGAGATAACCGCGACATGGCCGGTGTAGTGTTCTGCCTCCACAACTATGAGCAAGTGTTCTCATCCCATGAGTCGCTGCTAAGGTCTCTCAGCTTGGACACTTTGATCCATCGACCTCTCCATTTTCTCAGGTGGTTGTACACCTGGGTGGCGGACACGTCTTGCCCGTAGAACTCGAACACGTGCTTCGCAACGGTGTTTAAGTGCACCTCTTTGAAGCCCTTGTCAGTCCTAACTTCACTAGAGATGAGCTCACACATCTTGTTCAGCACGAACGTGGACATGAACGGGTGCCACTTCATGTTGTTCGACCTACCATCCTTCTTTGCCTTTGCTGTTGCAGCGGCAACAACAGGAGTTTGCTGAATGATCACTACTGGCACATTAGACGGAATGAGACGCGAACACCTCTGAATCAGGTGCCATCTCGAACATAGGTTGCGAGTCCTGGACAAACAATGGAGGAAACTAGCTGTCTCACAGAACAAGGGCCTGACTAAGATCTTGCATCTGCATGGTCATGTCTTACAATCGTAGCACACATTGACAGTAAGCATAACACACAACATACCAGACAATCCATGAAAGCAGAAGCATACATGTACATGGTTCATTACTATCATACCAAGCACATGCTTCATCACTATCATACTAAGCACACGATTCATCGCTCTCATACTAAGCATACCACACAATCTATGAGAAGGAACATACATCTACAACAAACATCATGCTACAAATGAACCATCAATAGCTACAAATCACAGATCTAAGCACGAATCAACACAAGCACAAGTTTCAACTTCAAACTCTACTACTAATCTAGCCTACCACATGCTTGAACATCTAACCCTATCACAAATTGCAACCGCAGTATAGCAATCAAGGATATGAGCTCACAGATAAGAGCACTAATCAACCATGCATCTACATCAAACCCTAGCTGCAGCTCAGATCTAGTTAGAAGGAACAGAGAGAAAGTGGGATTGAACTCACAGAAGCCATGTATGCAGCTCGAGGACGAGGGGGAACGGTCATAGAAGATAACCGTCGACCACTGAAGGACCGCCGACGTCGTGGACCACCGGCCGATGAAGATGCCTCGCTTACCTGCTCGTCGGTGCCGATGCGCGTCGGCGGCAAAGCTCGAAAGGGGGGAGAATAGTGGCAGGAGTTGGGGCGGTGAGGGAGGGGGCTAAATAGGGGCGGACTCGGCGGGAGGTGAGCCGAAATCCTCTCGTTGATTTTTCGGCGACGCGGGCGAGCTCGCGCCATCTCCTTGGTCGCACGAGGAGAGAAGCGCGTCGCCGTCCCTTCGTCGCCCGAGCCAGGCTCGCGAGCTACTGCTGATTCAAGCGTTTCCCCTTGGCCTGGCCTGAAGCCGCTTTAAGGTTCGTGCCATGCGGGACATACAGTAAAGGCAGGCAACCAAACGGGCCACTTCCTTTTCCGCGCGGGCCAGGCTAGGCCTAATGCAGGGAACCAAACGCGTCCTAGGTGAACGGTAAAAGCACAGTCCGAGACAAAGGACAAGCATACACACTAACGTCCATCTCATGTCCGCCTGAACGAAAATCTATCATAAATTTGAGCCAGAAATGCGTACAGAGGAACACAAGACAAACATAATATAAGACTACGTCAAATGATTAAAATATCGTTTCTATTCCCTCCGTCTCAGTTTACAAGTCCAGCACATGTACATAGGTCGTTAATTTGACAAAGTTAATGAAAAACATATATTATAAAAAATATATCATTAGAAATTTTAGATGTTCTATTTTCTAATAATATAATTTTTATATTAAATAATATATTTTATATAAATTAAATTGATAATCTAAATAAACGTGCATGCTTTTTAAACTGTGACAGGAGGGGTATCAGTTTTAATCCAAACGCACACATGTGTACCAAATGCGGTCACGGCCTAGCAGTGCCCGAATGGGCCAGTTCGGTCATTTGCGGGTGTTTTGGTATACCCTGACGTTGCGACACGCGTCGAGGTGCCACCATATGTGCGGACAAGCTAGGCGGTCTTTTTCCATTTATGTTAGCAGTCACAGCACCCATGTGACTAGAGGCGACACTCCGTACAGCCTATGCGACAAAAGCACTTGCTGCGGTGGGGGGTCCGGTTGCACTCAGACTGAGAGTGGAGCTGTGGACCTCGACGGACCCGCCAATTAATTATGCGACGCAGATGGCAGTGCAGTGCGGCCGATGGGTCATAATTGGTGACAATGCTAGTACGCCAAGTGACACTACAGTTGGCCTGGAGCAGTACGTGTACGTGTGATGCATCATGCATTCCGTCCCTGCTAGCATATGTGCCACAAAACCTTTCTTAGATACTAGTACTAGTATCATCATCATATCGCGACAACAATAGATGCAACATGTCGAGATGCGTTCCTCTTCGCGTAGCTCAAAGGCCAACGGATGTTTTTTGATCGGGTTTCCGCAAGAGCAAACTCCAGATTAACAGTACGTTTTGAGGACCAATTAACCGAGCTTTTCTCCGTACCATGAAGGACATGAGAGTATCTACAGCCAAGCTTGATAAGCCAATCTTTAAACATCTGCGGACACGTCGGTGAACGTTGACCGGTCACATCTAAGTCTTTCTTGCTCACGGGCTTTATTTTATATATAGATTGAGGCTCTGAAGTTAAAATAACCAGTGTCTTAGTCTACTTTCACTACTAGGAAAAAAGCCTAGTAATAGCGTGAGTTTTACCGTAGCAGTAGCGCGGGGGTCTGTGCTACTGCTAGGACACTACAACTAATTTGTAGTAGTAGCGTGTGTCATTCCGCGCTACCACTATGTGTGATAATAATAACGTGGGTACCACCCGTGCTACTACTAATTATATGTAGCGCGTGGATGTGAGCAACGACTACTATGAATTTTGAAAATAAAAAATATCAATCCCGTGTGTATTGTCAATGGTGGTAATAATTCAATCCAGTGATGGCACGGGTCGCCTGAGTCGCGGACGGGCAGCGGCAGACCAAATCCGACGACGGTTGCTAGAGAGGGTCCAAATCCAAGGCAGAGAAAGGCGACAGTGTGGAGCTCCTGTTCGCAGCCAAGGTAAATAGCTCCTCGTTGTCCATGGCGACGACATGCACTGGCATGAGCAATGAGGGTGAGTCAAACAAGAGGGAGAGAGAGAACTAGAAACGAGGGAGGGAGAGGGAGAGGGAGAGGGAGAGGGAGAGGGAGAGAGAGAGAGAGAAACGAGAGAGAGAGAGAGGGAGAGAAACGAGGGTGAGAGGAAGGTGATGGAGGGAACAACGGGGTTAGTCACCGAGGTGAGGTGCTCCGGCATGGTGGCATGAAGGTGCGAGGCGGCGTCCTCTTTCGATAACATGGAGGAGGCGAACATGGGCAGGCCCTGTGGGAGAGCCTATGGAGAGAAGGGAAGAGTGACGAGAGAGAGGAGGGATTCGGAGACGGATATGGGGATTCCAGGGTTGTTGAAAAACTTTTTACATAGTAGTAGCACGAAATTTATACCCCGCACTACTACTACGGTCTGTCGCGGGTGCCACGACGGAGACCACTTAGTAGCAGCATAGGTTTATACCCCGCGCTACCACTATGAACTTAATAGTAGCGCGGGATTTATACCCCACGCTAGTACTACGGCATGTCCCGGGGGGCACAGTGGACACCACATAGTAGTAGCGCGAGTATCTACCACGCGCTACTACTATCAACTTAGTAGTAGCGTGGGTTATACCCCTCGCAACTACTAATTAGTAGTAGCCCGGGTTTATACGCCTCGCTACTGCTAAACCTTCACCTATAAGCTTTTTCCTAGTAGTGTTCCTACTCATCTTTCTCTGAACTAAGGGTAAACTCATTATGATTTCCTCGTTAATTATGAGCCGGCGTGTCATATACCGGACCATGAGCCGACCTTCTCCTCAAGACGCCTCCTGGGCCTTGAATTTCATGGTTAACCACATCCCATACACTGATATTGATTATGAGCCGCCACTAGTGACGGGTCATACCCTCGCATGGTCATACCATGGGGTATATCCCCAACATTAGCCCTAGGTTAACTTGGAATTATCTACGTTAACCTTCGCGTTGAAATTATCTTCGGGTCATCTTGAGTGAACTAGAACTCCCTTTATCCCCTCCACTCATTCCCCGGCTTGTGATATTACCCTTCTTAGCACTTCACGCTCCTTCTTAATTTCATGACTACATCTTATAGAATCCTTGTTATTCGCGCATGACATCATTGATACTTCTCCGTGTATCTACTTTTCCAAACACTTTTGCTCTTGTTTCAAACTCTAATTTGCATGATTTGAACAAAACAAACCGTACTAACGTTGTTTTCAGCAGAACTACCTTGGTGTTCTTTTTGTGCAATTGGACGAAAATATATGTGAAATTTTTGTGGGATTTATAAGGAGTTATGAAGCAAAGATCCACCGGAGGGGTGCCCCTGTGGCCCATGAGGCAACAGGACGCGACGACCCCCTAGGTCATGCCCTATTGTGTGGTGGGGCCAACGAGGCTCCTCTGACCCTATCTCATGTCCTATAAATTCACATATCCAGAGAAAAAAAATCAAAGAGAAGTTTTCATCGCGATCTACGAGACGGAGCCGCCGACGCTTCCTGTTCTTCCTACGGAGGGCTGACCTCGAGTCTGTTTTTGGCTCCGGAGAGGGAGATTTGTTGCTGTCGTCATCACCAACCCTTCTCCATCAACTATTCCATGATGCTCACCATCGGGAGTGAGTAATTCCCTTGTAGGCTTGCTGGTCGGTGATGGGGTTAGGATGTAATTGATCATGTAATCGAGTTAATTTGTTAGGGCTTGATCCCTAATATCCATTATGTTCTGATATTGATGTTGCTATGGCTTTGCTATGCTTAATGCTTGTCACTAGCGCCCGAGTGCCATGATTTCAGATGTAAAGTTATTATGTTATCTCTGAATATGAAAAGTGTTTTGATCCTATATTGCAAGTTGTATGCACCCATTATGTGTCTAGATCCGCATACCCCAAGGTGATAATAATTGGGATTCTTTTCGGTAATTGCCGTAGTTTGAGGAGTTCATGTATTCACCATGTATTAATGCATTGTTCCGGTTCTCTATTAAAAGGAGGCGTTAATGTCCCTTAGTTTCCAATAGGACCCCGCTGCCATGGGAGGGTAGGACAAAAGATGTGATGCAAGTTCTTATCGCAAGCACATATGACTATATACGGAATACGTGCTTACATTATATTGATGAATTGGAGCTACTATGTCTCTCTAGTGTGTAACTATTATATGATTGATGTCATCCATATCTTTCCATCGCTGCACCATGGCCTACGCTTTGCATCCTAAGTTATTATTGCCACTGTCACTGTCACTATTGTCACAAAGTTGCTGCTATCACTATTAATGCTACTACTATTATTTGCCGTGATACTAAACCTTTTGGTACAGAGAGATATCCCGGGTGCGGTTGAATTGACAACTCAACTATCAAGACCTATAAATATTCTTTAGATCCCCTTGTGTCAAATCAATAAATTATGGTGAAATACTACTCGTGAAGACTGTCATGATCCCTTATACTTGTGTGTTATCAAGACCTTTTTCTCGCGCCGTTGCCGGGGAGGATAGCTATATTTATTGTGTTACCTTGAGGATATCCAATTGCTACTATGAAGAATATGAAAGATACTCAAATTAAGATCGTCCCCTCTTGTACGAGAGGAGGTAAGGAACTACCATCTAGCTCTGCTTTTGATTCACCTACTGTTTTGAATCAGATTATTACACCACTGCTTATTGCTCGGTCTGATATATCGCTTGAACTTGATGATGCTACTTCTGAAATTATTGATGATACTACTGCTATATTTGATGAAACTAAAATTGTACCACTGAATGAATTACTTGATGCCCATATTGCTAGAGCTAAATAACTTGAAAATGCTGAAACTGGTGAAGATTTTGAATCACCTAGTACATCTCACTCCCCCAATAAATATGAATTGCGTTATGTACCTGAAGGTTATGTTATAGATGGGGAAGTAGCTAGGGACTTTCTTGCCTATGAAAATAGAGATGACTTGAAGAAACTACTAATGCCACAAAATTTGAACATGATTGTTTTTGGAATATTTAAGAATTTTTGGTTCTGAAAACACACCAGGAGGGCACACATGTGGGCCGCGAGGCAATTGGGCGCGACCACCCGCAAGGGCGCGCCCTGTTGTGTGGTGGGGCCCACAGGGCATCCCTGCCTTATCTCTTCACCCATGTCATCCCTTACCTCTAGCAAAAATTTCCTCTCTCTCTCACTCATGTTCTTCCTCCCGAAACTGTGATTTTCGATCTCTTTGCTCGGAACTCCATTTCTCAAACTGCTTTGAGATATTGATCCTTTGTATGTGACTCCCCCATTCCTCCAATTAGTTTTTGCTTTAGTGGTTTATATTGTGCATATTTTTCTCCACTTGATGCTAAGGAAATTGAGCTTGCTTGTCTAATTCTTTGAGTTCCAAGTAGTGGGAATGCTCGATATGTCCTCTAGCAAACCATGTGTGTAGTTGCTACCAATTTTGCAAAGTTTTACTAACATAATTTTGTGGTCCACAAATTTGATAAATTTGTTCATAGGAAAAATTAATTTCTTTAGGAGAGGTTCTTTAAGTAGCAGCTCCAAAGGAGTTGTTGCAATGACCTCGGACCAAGATATCAACATCCCTCACAACCCGGAGGTTAGGCCGTGTGAATGGGCACATACACCTTTCATGAGTGAGGTGGGTTCTCAGCAAGGGTTCATGCAATTCATTGCAAATGATGGGTTAACCAAATTCCTCGCAGATGAGTGTGACCAATACTACCTACCTACATATTCCTTTGTGCAAATATTTTACTTCATGAATACGCCCGATGCTCCCATGGTTCGTTTTGATTTATATGTTGAACATCATGAAATACCACTTTTTGAATTCTGTGAAATATGCATGATTCCTTCTGTCGAGGGAAACCGTGAACCTAGAAACGCGGGGTTTCTCCTCACCTTGACCGTGGGAGAAACTAGGGGCGTGTCGAAGGCTAGGGCCATTAGCTTAAACTTTCCTTGTATGCAGTACTTCGCTTTATTTATAGGGAAATGTTTAACTGCTATGACTCAGGGTGCTGGTCTCAGCGCCTCCACCCTCGCTATCTTACACTGCACACTTTATGGTGACAGTACCTACATCATACGAGCTATCGTTGCACGTCGTTTCCGTCTTAAGCAGATTAAGGGCCAAATCCATGGTGGTATCTATGGCACCCGCCTAGCGAAGCATTTCAATGTTGATGTACGTCCAACTGATTACCCATTGCCTAAGGTTTATCTCGATCATCAGTTTTCTTAGATCAGCACATTTGTTACTGCTTAGTATACAAGGAGAAGACTCTCGATGTTATTGTGTTGCTTTCACCTTCTTTGTTTAACTTTCATGACAAGCACAAATACACTATCACGCGAGAGGATATAATTGCTTACCGAAACCAGTTAGCTGCAGTGGACGTCCAGGCCCATGCATGTGACACTCAGGTTCCTCAGCAATAATACTTTCCCTCACATGACGTCTATTGCCAGTAGTAGCCACCAAGATAGGCAAAATCCTAAGCTTGGCGGGGGGGGGGGGGGGGGGGGGGTTTACGTATTTCTCATCGACATTACGTTCATGTTCACACACTTCATATAAACTGTCGGTATTCATCCGTTTTCATTGTATATCCATGGTAGTCTTATTTTTCTGCTTTCTTCTTGTGTGTTTGAAAAACTTTAGAAAACCTAAAATATTTCTCGCTCCTTTTTATTTTTTATTTCCCATTTAATTAGTTTTAGTATTAAAGGAAAACCCAACAAGATTTCATTTACTTGTTGGGAGTTTTCCCGTGTAAATAGTTTTTCTAGTTTTTTGTTTTTCCTTTGCTTGTTTGCCTTCTTTGAAAAATTTAAAACTCCATAAATATTTCACTGTGTATCTCTGAATTTCTTTTCTCTTCTTTGAATTGTCGAAAGGAGAAGAGCACGATGAAAATATTGACCGGCTCTCATGTGCATTAATGTTGATCAAACCAAGAGCCAATATTACCATGTCTTCTCCTTTGCGCAAATGCCTTGCAGATTCCAGCTTAGTCCACGACACTCGTGCACTATTATTATTATCAAATTGTTTTGTCGTGCAAGTGAAAGGCAATAATGACGATATTTGGTGAAGTGATTGTGGCAACAGATCTGGTATGAACTCTTCTTGTTTTCCATTTTTGTAAATATGTTTAGCTCGTTCGATCTTGATTTAGTATATCATGAGTGAAAATGTTTATGATGACAAATAGAGATTATAGTTTCTCATGCCATGCTTAAATGGCTTGGAGTTGATAATGATTTATCTTATGTATCAACATGCATTAAAATAGTTATGATGTGGTATGGTAGTATGGTATTTCCCTCTGAGCAATTCCAGCGGCCTGACTTGGCCCATGTGCAAGCATGTATTTTTTTCAAAACCAATGCATTCTTCATGATGTCTAAATTTAGAGAGTTTATGAAAGTGCGTTATATCGACTAGAGGGGGGGTGAATTGGCGATTTTTACAATTTCATCACTAAGGAAATTCCTAGTGAGGAAAGTCCTCAGTCATGAACTGCGTGCAGCGGAAATAGTACAAGATCAGAAGTGCAAAAATGACTACTGCAAAGTACTCAATGTGATTTCAGAGATTCGGTTTGCACAGGTCACAAGTAAAGGATAACCAGGTGAAGAATTTGAGGTGACTAATTCAGAGAAAATCTTGAGTCAAATTATTCAAACTGTACAGATTAAAGTCTTCAACGTGCAATTGAGGAAATGAGAGAGTTGAGGAAATAGAACCAGTAGCTTGATGACCCAGTTCCAACTGTTGTGAAAGTTGTACGTCTGGTTTGGAGCGGCTTGGTATTGAAACCAAAGAACACATAGTAAAGGGACACACAGTCGCTACCGTATTCTCCTTCAGATAAGGATACACAGTCCTCGCCCAACACTCGTGCGAAGTCTTCAGGGCAGACTTCCAAACCCTCACAAACTCGGTCACCTGGCGATCCACAATTGACCGCTGTATGCTCTAGACCATGACGCCTAGCCGTCTGGAGGATGCACAATCCTCAAAGGTAACAAGCATCGGTTCCACACAGGAACAACTTCTTTAGTGATGCTCAATCGCTTGGGTTTTGGTTTGGGTTTGGGTGTTTGGGGTATTTCCTTACTTGAAGATTTTCGCTCAAAGGTTCTTAAGAATTTAGGTTGCTCTAAAGGACTAGTTTCAGTTTCTCTTTGAGCAGCCAACCAACTAGTGGTTGTGGAGGGTGGCTATTTATAGCCTGGGAGCATCCCAACATGGTTTGACATAAATGCCCTTTAATAATATGACCGTTGGGTGGATAGGATCTATGACAGGTGGCACATGGCGCGACAACGGTAGGAACTTTCAACTGTGAAAGTCCTCATGTCTCTCATATTCCTCACTTCGAGGCTTTGGTAGTTGTTGGCTTGGGTTGAGCATCATGAGGAAATTCGTTCCATAGTTTTACCTCGACCCCCTTTAACAGTACGGTGTTCCTATGACTCAAATGTAAACAAAATGAAACAGAAAGAGTAAATCTTTAAGCTTCAAAGTCTTCAGAGTGTTTTCTTTAGGACACACTGAATTCCTCATCTTCAATATCTTCATGAGGAATATCAACTTCTTCGCAATTTCTTCGCGGTCAAAGTCTTCAAGGAATGACCAAAGTCTTCACCCCAAGACATACATTTTTAGGGGTCGATTTTCATCGAATAACTCAAACTCCTCAGCGACTTATAGAGCATGTGTACACTCACAAACATACCAGTCTCTTAACCTATAAGTCTTCAAACCACCCAAATCACTAAGGGGAACTAGATGCACTTACAATCTCGCCCTTTTTGGTGGTTGATGACAAATAGGTTAAGTTTTCAATGGGGATAATAATATGAAATGTAAGTACTGAGTTTGAGGAATTTGAAGGTAAGATACATAGAAACTCCCCCTGAAGATGTGCATGTTTTGAGGAATTTGCTTTGAACAATATATGCACATTGATGATATATATCATGGAGATCTCCCTTGTATCTTGTAATTCATGCATGCATTTGACATATAGTATGAGGAAATTGAAATGCATGATGAAAAATGGTGTGTGATGAATTTCAGCATGCATTCATTAATTAACTTGAGAAATAAGCATGCAAGGAAAAATGTTCAAAAGTATTAGAACACCATCGGGCTTAAGTTACAACTCATTACATCAAAAACTTCAGAAGAACCAAGAGTTTGTAACTTAATAAAGTTTATACGCCCATAAATTTATCCCGCTTGAAGACTAACTCACATATTTCTCCCCTTTGTCTTCAAGTGACGAAAAGGGATGAAACTGAGGACTAACGTCCATGAAGCATTTCACTTCTGTGTTGAGGTAGAGGCGTGAGCATTCTTGGAGTCAGACTTCCTTTCTGGGCCAGTTGCAATATCCTCAGGTTCTTCATCTGAATCAGCACTGCAGAATGAAGAAAATGAGTTGTCCACCAAGTCAGGAACTGGAATAGTCTTGAATTTCTTCTTGTTGGGGAACGTTGCATGGGAAACAAAAAAATTCCTACGCACACGAAGACCTATGATGGTGACGTTCATCTACGAGAGGGAGATTTGATCCACATATCTTTGTAGATCGCTCAGCGGGAAGCGTTAAGAAACGCGGTTCATGAAGTGGTACACCTTTGTGATTCAAATCACCGTCGTCCCACGATCCGTTCCGATCTAGTGCCGAATGGACGCCACCTCCGCGTTCAACACACGTACAGCTCGATGACGATCTCGGCCTTCTTGATCCAGCAAGAGAGATGGAGAAGTAGATGAGTTCTCCGGCAGCGCGATGGCGCACCGATGTTGGTGATGATCTATTCCTGCAAGGCTCCGCCCGAGCTCCGCAGATATCTAATAGAGGAAGAACTACGAGGTGAAGGTTTGAGTTGCACGTGGCAAAGTTGTATCTGAAAAAGCCCCAAACCTCTAGTATATATAGGAGGAGCCAAGGGGTGGGGCAAAGCCCTAGGGCTCCAGTCAAAGGTGGCCCTCCTTGGGTCGACCGAAGTGGGAGGGAGGAGTCCTTCTCCAATCCCACTTGGATTTGGACTCCTTCCTTATTTTTCCACCTCTTTTGGATTTTCCAGTTTTTCCTCATGGGCTTTCCTTGGATGACTTTGCCAGCCCATTATACCTTGTTGTGCATCCAATAAACCCATGTGGACCCCTTGGAGCGTGGTGGGCCCACTCAGTGGGCCCCAGGAACCCATTCGTCACTCCCGGTACACTGCCGGCAATGCCCGAAAACCTTCCGGAATCCAAACACCAAATTCCTATATATCAATCTTCGTTTTCGGACCATTCCAGAAACCCTCGTGACGTCCGTGATCTCATCCTGGACTCCGAACAAACTTCGGTCACCAACACATATAACTCAACTATACTAAAACATCATCGAACCTTAAGTGTGCAGACCCCGCGGGTTCGAGAACTATGTAGACATGACCCGAGACACTCCTCGGTCAATATCAAATAGCGGGACCTGGATGCCATTATTGGATCCTACAAATTCTACGAAGATCTTATTGGTTGAACTTCTGTGCCAAGGATTCATATAATCCCGTATGTCATTTCCTTTGTCCTTCGGTATGTTACTTGCCCGAGATTTGATCGTCGGTATCCGTATACCTATTTCAATCTCATTACCGGCAAGTCTCTTTACTCATTCTGTAATACAAGATCCCGTGACTTACACTTAGTCACATTACTTTCAAGGCTTGTTTGAGATGTTGTATTACCGAGTGGGCCCCGAGATACCTCTCCGTCACACGGAGTGACAAATCCCAGTCTTGATCCATGCTAACTCAACGGACACCTTCGGAGATACCTGTAGAGCACCTTTATAGTCACCCAGTTACGTTGCGATGTTTGATACAGACAAGGTATTCCTCCGATGCTAGTGAGTTATATGATCTCATGGTCATAGGAATGAATACTTGACACATAGAAACAATAGCAACAAAATGACACGATCACATGCTATGTTTATAATTTGAGTCTTGTCCATCACATGATTCTCCTAATGATGTGATCCCGTTATCAAGTGACAACACTTGTCTATGGTCCGGAAACCTTGACCATCTTTGATCAACGAGCTAGTAAACTAGATGCTTACTAGGGACAGTGTTTTGTCTATGTATCCACACATGTATTTGTGTTTCCAATCAATACAATTATAGCATGGATAATAAATGATTATCATGAACAAAGAAATATAATAATAACTAATTTATTACTGCCCCTAGGGCATATTTCCAATAGTTTCCCACTTGCACTAGAGTCAATAATCTAGTTCACATCACCATGTGATTTTAACGAATCCAACACCCATACAGTTCTGGGGTTTGATCACGTCTTGCTTGTGAGAGAGGTTTTAGTCAACGGTTCTGAACCTTTCATATCCGTGTGTGCTTTACAAATCTTTATGTCATCCTATAGATGCTGCTACTACGTGCTATTTGGAAATATTCCAAATGACTACTCTACTATACGAATCCGGTTTACTTCTCAGAGTTATTCGGATTAGTGTCAAAGCTTGCATCGACGTAACCCTTTACGACGAACTCTTTAATCTCCTCCATAATCGAGAAAAAATTCCTTAGTCCACTTGTTACTAAGGATAACTTTGACCGCTGTTTAGTGATTCAATCCTGGATCACACTTTGTACCCCTTGACAAACTCATGGCAAGGCACACATCAGGTGCGATACACAACATGGCATACTTTAGAATCTACGGCTAAGGCATAGGGGACAACCTTCGTCCTTTCTCTTTCTTCTACCATGGTCGGGCTTTGAGTCTTACTCAAATTCACACCTTACAACACAGCCAAGAACTCCTTCTTTGCTGATCTATTTTGAACTCCTTCAAAAACTTGTCAAGGCATGCATTTCATTGAAAGTTCTATTTAGCATTTTGATCTATCTCTACAGATCTTGATGCTCAATGTTCAAGTAGCTCTATCCAGGACTTCCTTTGAAAAACTCCTTTCAAACAACCCTTCATGCTTTACAGAAATTCTACATTACTTCCGATCAACAATATGTCAACCACATATACTTATCATAAATTCTATAGTGCTCCCACTCACTTCTTTGGAAATACAAGTTTCTCATAAACCTTGTACACACCCAAAAGCTTTGATCATCTCATCAAAGCGTATATTCCAACTCCGAGATGCTTGCACCAGTCCAAAGAAGGATCGCTCGAGCTTGCATACTTGTTAGCATCCTTAGGATTGACAAAACCTTCTGGTTGTATCACATACAACCTTTCCTCATGGAAACCATCGAGGAAACAATGTTTTGACATACTATGTGCAATATTTCATAAATAATGCAACAACTGCTAACAGAATTCCAACAGACTTTTAGCATCGCTACGACTGAGAAAGTCTCATCATAGTCAACTCTTTGAACTTGTCGGAAACATCTTTGTGATAAGTCAAGCTTTTCTTAATGGTGACTTTTCACCATCATCGTCTGTCTTCCTTTTAAAGATCCATCTTTACTTAATAGTCTTACGACCATCAAGTAGTGCTTCCAAAGTCTACACTTTGTTTTCATACATGGATCCTCTCTCGGATTTCATGGCCTACAGCGATTTGTCGGAATCCGGGCCCACCATCGCTTCTCCATAGTTTGTAGGTTCATTGTTGTTCAACAACATGACCTCCAAGACAGGATTACCGTACCACTCTGTGGTAGTATGCGGCCTTGTGGACCTACGAGGTTTGTAGTAACTTGATCCGAAGCTCAATGATCACCATCATCAGTTTCCACTTCAATTGGTGTAGGCGCCACCGGAACATCTTCCTGTGACCTGCTACACACTTGTTGAAGTGACGGTTCAGTAACCTCATCAAGTTCCACCACACTCCCACTCAATTATTTCGAGAGAAACATTTCCTCGAGAAAGGACCCGTTTCTAGAAACAAACACTTTGCTTCTGGATCTGAGATAGGAGATGTATCCAACTATTTTGGATATCCTATGAAGATGCATTTATCCGCTTTGGGTTCGAGCTTATGAGACTGAAACTTTTTCACATCAGCGTCGCAGCCCCAAACTTTCAAGAAACGACAGCTGAGGTTTCTCCAAACCATAGTTCATACTGTGTCATCTCAACAGAAATATGCGGTGCCCTATTTAAAGTGAATGTGGTTGTCTCTAATGCATAACCCATAAACGATAGTGGTAATTTGATAAGAGACATCATAGTATGCACTATATCCAATAGGGCGCGGCTATGACGTTTGGACACACCATCACACTATGGTGTTCTAGGTGGCATGAAGTGCGAAACAAATTCCACATTGTCTTAACTATGTACCAAAAACTCGTAACTCAGATATTCATCTCTATGATCATATCGTAGATAGTTTATCCTCTTGTCATGACGATCTTCACTCTGAAGCAGCTTTGAACTTTTCAATATTTCAGACCTTTGATTCATCAAGTAAATACTCCTGTATCTACTCAAATCGTTAGTGAAGTACGAACATAACGATATCCACTGCGTGCCTCAGCACTCATTGGACTGCACACATCAAAATGTATTACTTCCAACAAGTTACTTTCTTGTTCCATGTGGTATGATTTTGCATGCCTCAAGTGATTCAAAATCAAGTGAATCGAAACGATCCATCTGCATGGAGTTTCTTCATGCGTTTATACCAACAGGTATGGTTTGCATGTCTCAAACGTTTCAAAAATGAGTGAGTACAAAGATCCATCAGCATGGAGCTTCTTCATGCATTTTACACCAACATGACTCAAGTGGCAATGCCACAAGTAAGTGGTACTATCATTATTACTTTGTATCTTTTGGCACCAATATTATGAACATGTGTAACACTATGATCGAGATTCAATAAACCATTGAGGGTAATTATTCAAGCAAATAGAATAACTATTATTCTCTTTAAATGAATAATTATATTGCAATAAACACGATCCAATCATGTTCATGCTCAACGCAAACACCAAATAACAATTATTTAGGTTTAACACCAATTCCTATGGTAGAGGGAGCGTGTGATGTTTTGATCACATCAACCTTGGAAACACTTCCAACACTTATCGTCACGTGCCTTTAGCTAGTCCCGTTTATTCCATAGCTTTCATTTTGAGTTACTAATCACTTAGGAACCGAACTGGTATCCAATACCCTCGTGCTACTAGGAGTACTAGTAAAGTACACATCAATATCATGTATATCAAATATACTTATGTCGACTTTGCCAGCCTTCTTATCTACCAAGTATCTTGGGTAGCTCCGCCTCAGTGACCATTCCCGTCATAACAGAAGCACTTAGTGTCGAGTTTGGGTTCAATCTTGGGTTTCTTCATTAGAGCAGCAACTGGTTTGCCATTTCATGAAGTATCCCTTCTAGCCCTTGCCCTTCTTGAAACTAGTGGTTTTACTAACCATCAACAATTGATGTTCCTTCTTGATACGTCTCCAACGTATCTATAATTTTTCATGGTTCCATCCTAATATATTATCAACTTGGGATGTCTTATATGCATTTATATGCCTTTTTATACCATGTTTGGGACTAACCTATTATGTCAGTGCCTCGTGCCAGTTTCTGTTTTTCCGTGTTTTTGACCTTTTCAGAAAAGAATATTAAACAGAGTCCAAACGGAATAAAACCTGCGGGATCATTTTTTCCATCACAGAAGATACACAAAGGACTTGAGAACCAAGGCAGGAGGTCTCGTGGGAGGTCATGAGCCCCCTAGGCTAGGGTGCATGGCAGGCTTGTGGGCCCCACGTGCCTCCTCTGCCCTACCTCTTTCGCCTATAAATTCTCTAAAATCCCGAAACCAACGAAGAGAGCCACGAAAATACTTTTCTACCGCCGCAAGCTTCTGTCTCCGCAAGATCCCACCTGGGGACCGTTCTGGTGCTCTGCCGGAGGGGGATTCAGACATGGAGGGCTTCGTCATCAACACCATTGCCTCTCCGATGATGCGTGAGTAGTTCACCACAGACCTTCGGGTCCATAGCTAGTAGCTAGATGGCTTCTTCTCTCTCTTGGATCTTCAATACAAAGTTCTCCATGATCTTCATGGAGATCTATCTGATGTGACTTTCTTTTGCGGTGTGTTTGTCGAGATCCGATGAATTGTGGATTTATGATCAGATTATCTATGAATATTATTTGAGTCTCCTCTGATTTCTTATATGCATGATTTCGTATCCTTGTAATTCTCTTCGAGTTATGGGTTTCGTTTGGCCAACTTGATCTATAATACTTGCAATGGGAGAAGTGCTTGGTTTTGGGTTCGTACCGTGCGGTGTCCTCACCTGGTGACAGAAGGGGTAGCGAGGCACGCATCATGTTGTTGCCATCAAGGGTAAAAAGATAGTGTTTGTCGTGGGTATAAGTCTGACAGTAGATGTGTAGGGTACGAAAGGATGGGCAGAGCCTTAGCTACGGCGAGGTTGTATGAGTTCAAGCCCCTCCACGGTGGAGGTAAAAGCCCTACATCTCAGTGCTCTTGGGAGCTTAGTGTCGAGTGGAATATCAGATTAGAGTAAATGCCAACCCCTGCACCAGTGGGGAAGGGCGGCTTATATAGAGTGCGCTGCCCTCCACAACGGCCCGGTGGAAAGGGGTGGAATAGTGGCGAATAAATGCCTACGTTACAGGTAACGTATGCCTTAAATTCTAATAATGGTGTATGAAAACGTATGACCGTTGCCATCCTGGGAGGTTACGATGTACAGAGTGGAATTCAGTCGGTACGTTAAATACGCTCCGAATGCTCGTCACCGACTTGATGATGGGGGAGTCCTTAGTTCAGTCGGAACTGTCTAAGGGCCTTGTCCTCTATGAAGGGTAGTCCTTGGGTAGGACCTATAGGGCAGGCCTATGACCCTACCCTGGGACTATAACCCCATCATTAGTCCCCGAACGGATCGGGGTTGGAACGATGAAGTGATGCGTGGAGTACGGATTCGACTGGTATGGATGTGACTTTGGTGTCGTTTGCCTCGATCCATTTTATCCTTTCGACGAGCGATCCGAGTGAATATACTAGTGAAACGAACCGTCAGGGACTGAGTGCTTCCGCGGAATCTTTCGATGTGACCGGTCAAACTGACAACGGCGGATTTTCCGGGATCCTCAAATTTCGGTTGCCGCGCGCTCAGCGGGGATGACGACATCGCCATCGAGTAGTGTCTGCCGCCTCGATTACCGCGCCGTTTCTTCTCCACTAACATTGCAGCAGCCGGTCGGAGGGAGAAGATTTCGGGGCCACCTGTTAGCGACTCAGTCGGAAGCTTATTTAAGCCCTTCCGGCGGGGATCTCTTGTTGCGCTGCTCTTCTCCCTTGCGTTAACCTCGCTCCTCCCGCAGCTCCTTGCGCCTCAAGCCTCCTCCTTCCTCTCCTCCTCTGCGGATCTGTTGCCTTCATCATGACGAAGGGGCAGACCAGCAAACTCGAAGCGTAGAAGAAGAAGAAGGGGGCGGCCCCTGCTCAGTGGCGACAGTGGGCACTGCCGGCGGGTTGGATCCAGGGGGATTTCCTCCCCTCCATGGTGACGGCGGACGACTTGCTGGAGCTGGTGGAGCATGACATGATCGCCAACAAGTCATGGAGGCTGCCGGCGGAAGGCGAGACGGAGCCGGCGCCAAAGGAGGGGGAGCGCGTCGTGCTGCTCAGCCACGTGTTCAGGGGTTTCTCCCTGCCTCCCCACCCCTTCTTCAAAGGTATTATGAATCACTTCGGGGCGCAGCTCCATCATTTTCCTCCGAACGCGATAGCCCACCTTGCCGCATTCGTCACCCTTTGCGAGTGCTTTATTGGATGTCCCCCCCACTGGGGGCTCTTTAAGTACGTCTTCTCCGCTAGGTCCCAAACTATCAAAAAGCTTTGCCAGTCGGACGATAAGACCCATCTCCTCCAACTCTGCGGAGGCTTAGGCTTCTAGAAGAAAACAAAAAGTAGCTACCCTCTCTCCAGTTGTCCGAGTCAGTTAGGAATTGGCAGTCGACCTGGTTCTACTGCCACGACATCGCCTGTCCGAATGCTGTGACTGGGCTGCCACCTTTTAGCCTAGACCATCCGGCCCCTCCCAGGTAGCTTGCGCTCTCAAAGGTGGAAAAGGTCCACATCCAGCCTCTGGTTGACGCGTTGATAGCCGTCGTCCGCAAGGGAGTCACCGGCACGGACTTGCTGGAGACTTTTCTGGGTCGGCGCATCCATCCGTTGCAAGCCCGACACCACGCCATGTGGCACTACGTGGGGCCTGAGGATTCCACTCGGACTCACCCAGAGTGCGTGACCGGGGAGACTGTGACAGCGTGGGTCCGCGGCATCACAGGCGCATGCGACAACCCCCAAGGAGTCCGACGAGTGAGGCCCTTCCGCGCCGACAATCCTCCTCCGAATGAGGTGAGCGCATCTTGTCGAGTGCTTTCAATCTTCTTAGATTTATCACTTTTCTTGTACCGTCGCCTGGCGTCTGACGTTGCCGACTGTGTCTTGTGCAGGAGTGGACTAACTGGCATTCTGCCGTCTCGAACGGGAATCCAGCTGAGGAAGAGGAGGGCAGCCACGAGGGCAGCATGGACAGCGCCGAGTACGTCTCCGACAGTGGGGAGACGGAGGAGGAGACCGAAGAGGAGGAGGAGGAGGTTGGGGATCAGAGCTCGCCACCTCCACCACGAGAACATTGAACTAAGCGCCGTCACGATCCCGCGACTCCGCCGGCTCCTCCAGTGGCCTTGAGTGCTCCGCCAGCCCCTCCCATAGCTCCGAGTGCTTGGAGTGTGAAGAGGACTAGGGACGCTGCTGCCGAACACACGGACCAGCCGTCCAAGGTGGCCAAACCTAGCGGGCCCAAGCCTCGGAAAGCTTTGCCTCGGATGAGGATCGCTGTTCCAGTCCCCTCAGCGTAAGTGTCTTGCTCTCCCATCATCCTTCAGTATCTGATTGAACTCATTCTTATCTGTCGAGTGGATTTCACTCAACAGAGCTGCTACCTCCGCCGCCTCTCTGCCGCACCAGGATGATGATCCCATGGACACGGATAACGCTGCCACATCCCAACAAGGTATGTTGTCACGACTCTGAGAGTTTGTATTTATGGTTTCGCGAGTGCTGCCTTTAATCTTGCCCTTTTTCTGTGATTTCATGTTGTTCAGTCGGGCTTCCTTCGGAGGTGATTCATCTGGAGGATGACGACCAAAGGGGGTCAGGGCCAGCTTTAGCGCCTGTCCTTGAGGTTGTCCCATCTGGTGCTGCTCCCACCACGGTCGTGCTGCCGACCGAGACGATGCCGCGGACTAAGACGGTGCCCCTCGTGGCGGAACCAACTGGAGCGGAGCTTGGGATGCCCAAGGAGTCTTCTGCCGCGCCGGGTCCATCAACCGTTCAGTATGACGCCCGACATCTCCCGGAAGACCAGGTGGGGGCCGCCAAGGACGCCATGGTGCAGGTGGAGTTGATGGCGGGTGATGCCAAGGGAGCGTACGACTCCATCGCGTCTTTGTACAAGAGAAGCTTGGAGCTCCGGGACGATATCCGAGTAAGTGCGCTATTAAGTGTTTACTTTCCTCTTGTCACCCACTCGGGGTTGCAGTGATAGACCCGGATATCGTAGGATGATTTTGCAGTGGTTCACTCCGAGTGAACCCAGTGGGTGTAGTCCCCGAGACTTCTGTCGAGTGCTTGCACTGGCAGTTGTCTTTAGATGCATTTTCCGTTACCTGAGCGGATCAGAGCTGATCTGCCCGAATGGTTCCAGTGGGGGCAGTCCGAGTGCACCCACTGGGTGTAGTCCCCGAGAGTAGTGTTACTCAGGTCGGGTGATAGTAGTGTCATAGATTTGTCTGTTTGTCATGTAGCTCAATAGGGCCGGCCTGTTCGAGCTTCATGCCAGTGGGGTCACTCTTAGTGAACCCACTGGGTGTAGTCCCCGAGACCGCTGTCGATTGCTTGCATTGGCAGGGGTCTGAAGAACTTTGAGCTTTGTTTGTTTTCCTTGTTGAATGTGTCTGATCTTCCCTTTGCGCTGATTTGGGAGAAGACTTGCGAAATGGGATCCGCGTACAATGCTCTGAAGGCTGAAAAGATTCAGCTTGCTGCGGAATTGGAGGCGGCTGTGAATGACTTGGCTGGTATGAAGGGGGCTCTTGCTGACCGAGAGAAGTCTTTGGAGGAGTCCCGGGAGACCAACAAGGCATTGGTGGCCGAAATTGAGAAAATGGACAGGCAAAGAACCGAACGGATGGGTCAGCTGAAGTTGATGAACAATCGGTGCATGGCGCAGGAGAAGTACGTCAGCGACTGGGCAAGGAAGATGATTGCACTGCTTGGTGGTAAGCTTTTTGCCGTGTGCTTCTTGTCTTTGGAGTTTATGCTGCGTTTACTTTCTGCTTGTCTTTTCTTGGCAGATTTTTGTCTGGACACTGAGGCTGAAGCAGCCGACATTAAACGGTCGGTTGTTCCGAACGTTCCACTCGGCGACGAAGCCAACCGAGACATGCTCCGAGCACATATTCGCCTTGGCAGAGTTGGACCTTTCATTGGCCGCCTGAGAGAAGTCATCGGCCGGATCGACAAGGAGTTGTGGCCCGAAGACGATTCCCCGCAAGAAATAGAAGGGTTGGTGACTCGGCTGGAGGACGTCCCGAACAGAGTGCAGGCTTGGAAGAAGTCTCCCGCTCGTTGTGGTGCGGACGTGGCGCTATCGCTGGTCCGAGTGCATTGCAAGGAAGCTCGCGAAGAAAAGCTGAAGGCGTTGCAGGTCGCCAACACCAAGAAGCTTCGATTCGAAGATTTCATGGAGACCTTCCTCGACACAACCACTCGCATCGCAGACGGGATCGACCTTGACACCTTTGTGGAGCCTGCCAGTCCCGGTGACGCTTGAAAAACTTTACCTCGGTATGCCGAGTGGTATCTGTATCAAACTTTGGCCACTGCTGTTGGCCGTCACATTCATGGTTCGGTGTGGATAAGCTTGATCCACACCGAGCTGACTGATCGTAGATCCAACTTTGAATTCGAATCGAATACTTTGCTCTTCTTTCGCCAAAAAACATTTTTGACACGATTTTGGCTCGTGGTTTTTTGTTTGGCGTTTCTTGGTGAAGCCAATGGCAAACATGATGAAGCTTTTTTACTTAGGCGACTCTGAGTCGCAGCTAAGTCCCCGAGTGTGACTTTTCATGCGCACTCGGAGTGAGTTGACACTCATGTAGTTGTCAGTTGTCTTCACATCTACATGAGCCTCAATGAGGGTGTGCTAAGCCTCCGAGTGGATCTCGAGGACATACTTGAAGGAAGCTTTTTTACTTAGGCGATTCTGGATCGTAGCTAAGTCCCCGAGTGTGGCTTTTAGTGCGCACTCAGAGCGAGTTTGTACTTAGGCGATTCTGGGTCGCAGCTAAGTCTTCGAGTGCGGCTTTTGGTGCGCACTCGAAGCGATTTTTTACTTAGGCGATTCTGGATCACAGCTAAGTCCCCGAGTGCGGCTGTAAGCTCGCACTCGGAGCGAGTTGTTACTCATGTAGTTGTCAGTTGTCTTCACATCCACATGAGCCTCAATGAGGGTCTGCTAAGCCTCCGAGTGGATCTCGAGGATACGCTCGAAGGAAGCTTTTTTACTTAGGCGATTCTGGATCGCAGCTAAGTCTTCGAGTGCAGCTGTAAGCTCGCACTCGGAGCGAGTTGTTACTCATGTAGTTGTCAGTTGTCTTCACATCCACATGAGTCTCAATGAGGGTCTGCTAAGCCAACGAGTGGATCTCGAGGAAACATTCGAAGGAAGCATTTTACTTAGGCGATTCTGGATCGCAGCTAAGTCTCCGAGTGCGGCTTTTAGTGCACACTCGGAGTGAGTTTTGTACTTAGGCGATTCTGAATTGCAGCTATGTCCCCGAGTGCGGCTGTTAGTGCACACTCGGAGCGAGTTTGTACTTAGGCGATTCTGGGTCGCAACTAAGTTCCCGAGTGCGACCTTTAGTATGCACTCGGAGTGAATTTTTTTACTTAGGCGATTCTGGGTCGCAGCTAAGTCCCCGAGTGCGGCTTTTGGTGCGCACTCGGAGCGAGTTTGTACTTAGGCGATTCTGGATCGCAGCTAAGTCTCCGAGTGCGGCTTTTGGTGCGCACTCGGAGCAAGTTTGTACTTAGACGATTCTGGGTCGCAGCTAAGTCCCCGAGTGCGGCTGTTAGTACACACATGGAGCGAGTTTGTACTTAGGCGATTCTGGGTCGCAGCTAAGTTCCCGAGTGTGGCTTTTGGTGCGCACTCGGAGCGAGTTTGTACTTAGGCGATTCTGGGTCGCAGCTAAGTCTTCGAGTGCGGCTTTTGGTGCGCACTCGGAGCAAGTTTGTACTTAGGCGATTCTGGGTCGCAGCTAAGTCCTCGAGTGCGGTTGTTAGTGCACACACGGAGCGAGTTTGTACTTAGGTGATTCTGGGTCGCAGCTAAGTTCCCGAGTGCGACTTTTACTACGCACTCGGAGTGAATTTTTTTACTTAGGCGATTCTGGGTCGCAGCTAAGTCTCCGAGTGCGGCTTTTGGTGCGCACTCGGAGCGAGTTTTTTAGTTAGGCGACTCTGGGTCGCAGCTAAGTCCCCGAGTGCGACTTTTAGTGCGCACTCGGAGAGATTTTTTTTAGACCGGAGTCTGCAAACGCGGAATAATTTTGAACCTGCAAGAAATCAATCTGCTTTGTATTACTTCAATGATACTTGTTCTTTACATTGTCCTCGTCGGCGGTCATGTGTAGAAGCGCTTCAGGAGATCTCCGTTCCACGCCCGCGGCTCGTCCGTTTCCCTGTCGAGGTTGTAAAGTCGATACGCCCCATTGTTCAGCACCTTAGAGATGATGAAGGGTCCTTCCCAGGCGGGAGCCAACTTGTGTGGTCTCTGCTGATCCACTCGGAGCACCAGGTCGCGTGCTTGGAATGTGCGATTCCTGACATGTCGCGCGTGAAATCACCGCAGATCTTGTTGATAAATTGTTGAGCGAGTCAGTGCCGTCTCGCGCTCTTCTTCCAGAAGATCCACTCCGTCTTTCCTAGCTTGCTCTGCTTCGGCTTCAGAGAAGAGTTTGACTCGTGGAGAGTTGTGAAGCAAGTCACTCAGAAGGACCGCCTCTGCTCCATAAACGAGGAAGAACGGGGATCGCCCTATAGATCTATTCGGAGTTGTGCGGAGGCCCCACAACACCGAAGGCAGTTCGGTGACCCATGCGCCGGCAGCATGTCCAACTTCTCGCAGGAGTCGAGGCTTCAACCCTTGAAGAATAAGCCGCCCGCTCTGCTTGCCCGTTTGTTTGGGGATGCGCCACAGATGCAAAATCCACTCGGATACCTTGGCCTTTGCAAAAACCTTTGAATCTGTCCGAGTCAAAGTCTGTGCCATTGTCGGTGATTATGCTGTGCGGAACCCCGAATCTGGCGATGATGTCTCTGACAAATTTGATGGCCGTAAGGGCGTCGAGCTTCTTGATGGGCTTGGCTTCAATCCACTTGGTGAACTTGTCGACTACTACCAATAGATGAGTGAATCCCCCTTGGCCTGTTCTGAATGGTCCGACTGTATCTAATCCCCACACTGCAAACGGCCAAACAAGAGGGATTGTCTTCAGCACAGATGTTGGCTTGTGGGACTTGTTCGAATAGAACTGACAGCCTTCGCATCGGTCGACCATATATTTTGCCATTTCATTCGCCTGCAACCAGAAGAAACCAGCTCTGAATGCTTTGGCGACGATTGCTCTTGAGGAAGCATGATGGCCGCAGGTTCCCGAGTGAATTTCTTCCAGGATTAACTGTCCCTCTTCAGGGGAGATGCACTGCTGAAGGACGCCTGAAACACTTTCCTTGTACAACTGGCCATCAATGACGGTGAAGGACTTCGACCTGCGGACGATCTGCCTAGCTTGGACTTCGTCTTCTGGTAATTCTTGTCTCAGGATGTACGCAATGAACGACACAGTCCAATCAGGGATGAGAGCAAGAATCTCCATGATCAAATCAACCACAGCAGGGACCTCGACTTCAGTCGGATCTGTTGAGCTCTTCGGTTGTACTGGTTCTTCTGTGAAAGGATCTACTTTCACCGATGGGAGATGTAGGTGCTCGAGGCAGACATCACTCGGGACTGGTCTCCGAGTGGATCCGAGTTTTGCCAACTCATCAGCTACTTGGTTTTTCAGTCGGGGAACATGGTGAAGTTCCAGACCTTCAAACTTCTTCTCGAGCTTCCTTACTACGTTGCAGTATGCGGTCATGGTGGGGTTTCTTACATCCCATTCATTCATCACTTGATTAACCACCAGATCTGAATCGCCATAGACCATCAGGCGACGGACGCCGAGTGTGATGGCCATGCGCAATCCATAAAGGAGAGCTTCGTACTCTGCCTCATTGTTGGAAGAATCGAAATGTATCTGCAACACATACTTGAGTTTATCACCTTTTGGCGATATGATCACTACGCCAGCGCCGGAGCCATTCAACATCTTGGACCCATCGAAGAACATGGTCCAATGAGCCGAGTAGATGTGAGTCGGTTGTTGTTGTTCTACCCATTCTGCTATGAAGTCAGCCAGAGCTTAAGACTTTATAGCCTTCTTGGCTTCGAACTTGATGTCGCAGTATAACATCTCCATTGCCCACTTCGCCACTCGACCGGATGCGTCACGATTGTGGAGGATTTCCGACAATGGAGCATCAGAAATGACAGACACCGAGTGGTCTTGGAAATAATGAGCCACCTTCTTTGTAGTCATGTATATCCCATAAATAAGCTTTTGATAATGGGGATACCTCTGCTTGGAAGGAGTGAGGACTTCAGAGACATAATATACTGGCCGCTGAACCTTGTACGCTTTGCCTTCTTCTTCGCGTTCGACTGTGAGAGGAGTGCTGACGACTTGATTTGTAGCCGCGATGTACAGAAGAAGGGGTTCTTTGCTGAGCGGGGCAGTAAGAACCGGCTGGGTGGAAAGCAGGGCTTTGAGGTCGTCGAATGCAATTTGGGCTTCGTCTGTCCACTCGAAAGTATCTGATTTCTTCATGAGTCGGTACAGAGGTAGCGCCTTCTCGCCGAGTCGAGCGGTAAACCTGCTCAAAGCCGCTAGGCAACCTGTGAGCCTTTGAACATCATGTATTCTGACCGGCCGTTCCATTCGGATGATGGTCCCGATCTTTTCGGGGTTGACATCGATCCCTCGTTCCGAAACAAAGAAACCGAGTAACTTCTTGCTGGGAACACCGAATGAACACTTGGCTTGGTTGAGCTTGATATTGTACCTATGCAGGTTGGCGAATGTTTCTGCCAAGTCAGTCAGCAGGTCGGAACCTTTGCGTGACTTGACTACGATATCGTCCATATATGCCTCCACATTTCGACCGATCTGGTCAAGGAGGCATTTTTGGATCATGCGCATAAAAGTTGCTCCTACATTCTTCAAACCGAATGGCATAGTGATGTAGCAGAAGCACCCGAATGGGGTGATGAAGGCTGTTTTTAATTCATCCGGACCATACAGACGGATCTTATGATAGCCCGAATAGGCATCAAGGAATGAAAAACGCTCGCAACCTGCAGTCGAATCAACAATTTGATCAATGCGGGGGAGTGGGAAATGATCTTTCGGGCAGACCTTATTGAGATGCTTGAAGTCGATGCACATACAGACGGACTTGTCCTTCTTGGGCACCATGAAAACATTGGCGAGCCACTTGGAGTGGTGTACCTCGCGAATGAAGTTGGCTGCCAAAAGTTTAGCCACCTCCTCTCCGATTTCCTTCCTTTTGTGCGCGGCGGACCGACGCAGGCGTTCTCGGACGGGCCGAGCAGCAGGATCTACATGCAGTCGATGCTCAGCCAACTCCCTGGGTACACCTGGCATGTTAGCGGGCTTCCATGCAAAAATGTCCCAGTTCTCATGGAGGAATTGGATGAGCTCAGCTTCCTATTTTGGATCAAGGGTGGTGGAGATGTTCGTCGGGGCAGCGGTGTCGTCCGTTGGGTGGATGCTGACTTTCTTCGTGTCTCCTGCCGACTGGAATGCGGACTCCGAAGCTGGCTTCTTCGAATGCATCAAGTCAGCGGGGTCGTCTGTCTTCGTGTACTCATCCAGCTCGAGGATAGCCATCTGCTGATCGGCAATCCTTGAGCCCTGCTGCAGACACTCCTCGGCCCGCTGCCGATTGCCTGTGACCGTGATCACACCTTTGGGACCCGGCATCTTCAGCTTCAAATACACGTAACATGGACGGGCCATGAAACGCGCATACGCCGGGCAGCCCAGAATCGCATGGTATGCACGCCGGAAGTCCACCACCTCGAATGTCAGCTTTTCCTTGCGGAAGTTCTTGTCGGAGCCGAAAACGACGTCCAACGCGATCTGGCCGAGTGACTTGGCCTTTCATCCTGGGACGACTCTGTGGAACTGCATGCTGATCTCGCTAAGTTTGGACATCGGAATGCCCATCCCCTTGAGAGTGCCGGCGTACAAGATGTTCAAGCCACTGCCGCCGTCCATGAGGACTTTGCGCAGTCGGACTCCTTTCACCACCGGGTCGACGACCAGAGCTTGCCTCCCTGGGGTGGGCACGTGTGCTGGATGATCCGACTGATCGAAGGTGATCGCAGTCTGAGACCATTTTAGGAACGTGGGGTTGGTTGGGGTTGCCATGTTCACCTCCCTTTTTACCAGCTTCAATCGACTCTTGCTTTCCACGTCAGCAAAAATCATCAATGTTGCATGGACTTGGGGGAACGGATCCTCCTTGTCCTCATCATCCTGCTCGTTGTCCTTTTCACTCGGCTGCCCTTTGCCGAACCCTTGGATCAGGAGGCGACATTGCCGAGTGGTGTGCTTCAGGAATATGGCGTTGCCTTCTTCGTCCATCTTCGTGTGGATTGGACATGGCTAATCCAGGATGGAATTCCCGAACTGTTTCTTCTTGGGGGTGTACTGAGCTTTCCCCTTACCCTTGAACTTGGCATTGGTAACGGCTGCTGCCTCTGCCTACGGACTGGACGGAGCTTTCTGCTTCTGCTTCCGATTGCTGTTCCCATCTCCATCGGCCACTACCTTATGCTTGCCGCTATGTGTGCGGTCCTCTTCTTCGCCATTTGCATAGCGTGCGGCTATCTCCATCATCTTGCGCATGGAGATGTCGCCTGTCCAACCGAACTTCAGCTATAGATCTCTGTACCGCACGTCTGCCTTGAAGGCGCAGACTGCTTGGTGCTCTGTAACGTTCTCCACCGTGTGGTAGAGGGTCGTCCAGCGCTGGATGAAATCGCGCAGGGGTTCATTCTGCTTCTGGACACAGTGCTGGAGCTGCATGACACCAGCAGGGTGTTTGCACGTGCCCTCGAAGGTCCTGATGAAGACTCGAGACAGATCTGCCCAGCTATAGATGCTCGATGGAGCCAACTGGTTCAGCCACACTCGAGCCGAGCCATCGAGCATCAGGGGAAGATGTTTTATGGCGACCTGGTCATCTCCGCCACCGATCTGGACCGCCACTCGGTAGTCGTCCAGCCACGTTTCTGGCTTGGACTCTCGTGTGAACTTGCTGACCCCCGTCGCCAATCGGAAGTTGGGAGGGATGTCAGCTGAACGGATGGCCCGACTGAAGCACTCGGGACCAGAGACGATGGTCCTGTTACCACTCGGACGGTCTCTATCGTGACCATCACGGTGGACTTGACTCCTGTCGACCTTCCTCTGGGCGATGTACCCTCTTGCGTCGGGCCTTGGATCATACGCGTCACCGACTGAACGCCGATCATCGTGATGTCGGGGCCCATAAGGCCCACCCCGCGGAGGGGTGCGTGAACGACGACGATCTTCGGGATTCATGGAACGGCTGCCCCCTCTGCGTCGCTGATGAGAGTCGGGGCTGAAAACCGATCGATGCATGTTCGCGTGAACAGAACTATTGTGGATCCTGTTGTGCGACTGAGAGACCGCCGAATTCTGCTGCTGCGCCGTGTGCAACAGGGCACGGATCTGCTCGATCCCTCTACCAGCCTCTGAATTAGTCGGTTGGAGGGAATCGGCTATCTTGGCAGCAGCAGCGAGGTGGAGGACGGGTGTGCGGTGTTGGAATTATGCCCTAGAGGCAATAATAAATGTATAGTTATTATTATAATTCCTGTATCAAGATAATAGTTTATTATCCATGCTATAATTGTATTGAATGAAGACTCATTTACATGTGTGGATACATAGACAAAACACCGTCCCTAGCATGCCTCTAGTTGGCTAGCCAGTTGATCACTGATAGTCAGTGTCTTCTGATTATGAACAAGGTGTTGTTGCTTGATAACTGGATCACGTCATTGGGAGAATCACGTGATGGACTAGACCCAAACTAATAGACGTAGCATGTTGATCGTGTCATTTTGTTGCTACTGTTTTCTGCGTGTCAAGTATTTATTCCTATGACCATGAGATCATATAACTCACTGACACCGGAGGAATGCTTTGTGTGTATCAAACGTCACAACGTAACTGGGTGACTATAAAGATGCTCTACAGGTATCTCCGAAGGTGTTAGTTGAGTTAGTATGAATCAAGACTGGGATTTGTCACTCCGTGTGACGGAGAGGTATCTCGGGGCCCACTCGGTAATACAACATCACACACAAGCCTTGCAAGCAATGTAACTTAGTGTAAGTTGCGGGATCTTGTATTACGGAACGAGTAAAGAGACTTGCCGGTAAACGAGATTGAAATAGGTATGCGGATACTGACGATCGAATCTCGGGCAAGTAACATACCGAAGGACAAAGGGAATGACATACGGGATTATACGAATCCTTGGCACTGAGGTTCAAACGATAAGATCTTCGTAGAATATGTAGGATCCAATATGGGCATCCAGGTCCCGCTATTGGATATTGACCGAGGAGTCTCTCAGGTCATGTCTACATAGTTCTCGAACCCGCAGGGTCTGCACACTTAAGGTTCGACGTTGTTTTATGCGTATTTGAGTTATATGGTTGGTTACCGAATGTTGTTCGGAGTCCCGGATGAGATCACGGACGTCACGAGGGTTTCCGGAATGGTCCGGAAACGAAGATTGATATATAGGATGACCTCATTTGATTACCGGAAGGTTTTCGGAGTTACCGGGAATGTACCGGGAATGACGAATGGGTTCCGGGAGTTCACCGGAGGGGGGCAACCCACTCCGGGGAAGCCCATAGGTATTTGTGGGGATCACACCAGCCCTTAGTGGGCTGGTGGGACAGCCCACCAAATCCTATGCGCCAAGGAAGAAAAATCAAAGGAAGAAAGAAAAAAAAGGGGAGAAGTGGGAAAGGGGAAGGACTCCCTCCCACCAAACCAAGTAGGACTCGGTTTGGGGGGGGAGAGTCCTCCCCCCTGGCTCGGCCGACCCCTTGGGGTTCCCTTGGACCCCAAGGCAAGGTCCCCCTCCCTCCTCCTATATATATGGGGCTTTTAGGGCAGATTTGAGACGACTTTCTCACGGCTGCCCGACCACATACCTCCATAGTTTTTCCTCTAGATCGTGTTTCTGCGGAGCTCGGGCGGAGCCCTGCTGAGACAAGATCATCACCAACCTCCGGAGCGCCGTCACGCTGCCGGAGAACTCTTCTACCTCTCCGTCTCTCTTGCTGGATCAAGAAGGCCGAGATCATCGTCGAGCTGTACGTGTGCTGAACGCGGAGGTGCCGTCCGTTCGGTACTAGATCGTGGGACTGATCGCGGGATTGTTCGCGGGGCGGATCGAGGGACGTGAGGACGTTCCACTACATCAACCGCGATCTCTTATCGCTTCTGCTATACGATCTACAAGGGTACGTAGATCACTCATCCCCTCTCGTAGATGGACATCACCATGATAGGTCTTCGTGCGCGTAGGAAAAATTTTGTTTCCCATGCGACGTTCCCCAACAGTGGTATCAGAGCTAGGTTCATGCGTAGATGTCTTCTCGAGTAGAACACAAAAGGTTTTGTGGGCGGTGATGTGCGTTTTGCTGCCCTCCTTAGTCTTTTCTTGATTCCGCGGTATTGTTGGATTGAAGCGGCTTGGACCGACATTACTCGTACGCTTACGAGAGACTGGTTTCATCGTTACGAGTAACCCCCTTTGCTCAAAGATGACTGGCAAGTGACGGTTTCTCCAACTTTAGTTGAATCGGATTTGACCGAGGAGGTCCTTGGATGAGGTTAAATAGCAACTCATATATCTCCGTTGTGGTGTTTGCGTAAGTAAGATGCGATCCTACTAGATACCCTTGGTCACCACGTAAAACATGCAAGAACAAAATTAGAGGACGTCTAACTTGTTTTTGCAGGGTATGATTGTGATGTGATATGGCCAATGATGTGATGTGATATATTGGATGTATGAGATGATCATGTTGTAATAGAAATATCGACTTGCACGTCGATGGTACGGCAACCGGCAGGAGCCATAGGGTTGTCTTTATACTAACATATGTGCTTGCAGATGCGTTTACTATTTTGCTAGGATGTAGCTTTAGTAGTGATAGCATAAGTAGCACGACAACCCCGATGGCGACACGTTGATGGAGATCATGATGATAGAGATCATGGTGTGGCGCCGGTGACAAGAAGATCGTGCCGGTGCTTTGGTGATGGAGATCAAGAAGCACGTGATGATGGCCATATCATGTCACTTATGAATTGCATGTGATGTTAATCCTTTTATGCACCTTATTTTGCTTAGAACGACGGTAGCATTATGAGGTGATCTCTCACTAAAATTTCAAGACGAAATTGTGTTCTCCCCGACTGTGCACCGTTGCTATAGTTCGTCGTTTCGAGACACCCCGTGATGATCGGGTGTGATAGACTCAACGTTCACATACAACGGGTGCAAAACAGTTGCGCACGCGGAACACTCGGGTTAAGCTTGACGAGCCTAGCATGTGCAGACATGGCCTCGGAACACATGAGACCGAAAGGTCGATCATGAATCATATAGATGATATGATTAGCATAGGGATGCTTACCACTGAAACTACTCCCAACTCACGTGATGATCGGACTTGGGATAGTGTAGGTGGATCATGAACCACTCAAATGACTAGAGAGATGTACTTTTTGAGTGGGAGTTTAGCATGTAATTTGATTATGTTGAACTCTAATTATCTTGAACATAGTCTAAGTCCACTTTGAATATATTTGTGTTGTAGATCATGGCTCACGCAAGTGTCATCCTCAATTTTAATACGTTCCTAGAGAAAGCTAAGTTGAAAGATGATGGAAGCAACTTTGTAGACTGGGCTCGTAATCTTAAGCTAATCTTACAAGCTGGAAAGAAGGATTATGTCCTTAATGCTGCGCTAGGAGATGAACCACCCGCTACGGCTGATCAGGATGTTAAGAACGCTTGGTTAGCGCGTAAGGAGGACTACTCAATAGTTCAATGTGCAGTCTTGTATGGCTTAGAACCGGGACTTCAACGTCGCTTTGAGCGTCATGGAGCATTTGAGATGTTCCAGGAGTTGAAGTTCATCTTTCAGAAGAACGCCCGGATCGAGAGGTATGAGACCTCCGATAAATTCTATGCTTGCAAGATGGAGGAAAACTCGTCTGTCAGTGAACATGTGCTCAAAATGTCTGGGTACTCAAACCGTCTAGCTGAACTGGGGATTGAACTCCCGCAAGAAGCTATCACTGACAGAATCCTCCAATCACTGCCGCCAAGCTATAAAAGCTTTGTGTTGAACTACAACATGCAAGGGATGAACAAGTCTCCCGGCGAGTTGTTTGCGATGCTGAAAGTCGCAGAGTCTGAACTCCGTAAAGAACATCAAGTGTTGATGGTGAGCAAGACCACTAGTTTCAAGAGAAACGGCAAAGGCAAGAAGGGCAATTCGAAGAAGAGCGGCAAGCCTGTTGCCAATCCGTCGAAGAAACCCAAGGCTGGACCTAAGCCTGAAACAGAGTGCTTCTATTGCAAGGGTATGGGTCACTGGAAGCGCAATTGCCCCAAGTATCTGGCAGATAAGAAGGCGGGCAAAGAAAAATCAGGTATATTTGATATACATGTTATTGATGTGTACTTAACCAGCTCTCGTAGTAGTGCCTGGGTATTCGATACCGGTTCTGTTGCTCACATTTGCAACTCGAAGTAGGAACTGCGGAATAGACGGAGGCTGGCGAAAGACGAAGTGACGATGCGCGTAGGAAACGGTTCCAAGGTTGATGCAATCGCCGTCGGCACCGTGTCACTTCAACTACCATCGGGATTAGTGATGAACTTAAATCATTGTTATTTAGTGCCTGCGTTGAGCATGAACATTATATCTGGATCTTGTTTATTGCGAGACGGTTACTCTTTTAAGTCTGAGAATAATGGTTGTTCTATTTCTATGAGTAACATCTTTTATGGTCATGCACCGAATGTGAGAGGATTGTTCATATTGAATCTCGATAGCGATACGCATGTACATAACATTGAGACCAAAAGAGTTAGAGTAAACAATGATAGCGCCATATTTTTGTGGCACTGCCGCTTGGGTCATATTGGTGTAAAGCGCATGAAGAAACCCCATGCTGATGGACTTTTGGAGTCACTTGACTTTGATTCACTTGACACTTGCGAACCATGCCTCATGGGCAAGATGACTAAAACTCCGTTCTCCGGAACAATGGAGCGTGCAAGTGACTTATTGGAAATCATACATACCGATGTGTGTGGTCCGATGAGCGTGGAGGCACGCGGCGGATATCGTTATTTTCTCACCTTCACTGACGATTTGAGTAGATATGGTTATGTTTACTTAATGAAGCACAAGTCTGAAACATTTGAAAAGTTCAAGCAATTTCAGAGTGAAGTAGAAAATCATCGTAACAAGAAGATCAAGTTCCTACGGTCTGATCGTGGGGGTGAATATCTAAGTTTCGAGTTTGGTACTCACTTAAGACAATGTGGAATTGTTTCGCAGTTAACACCGCCTGGAACACCACAGCGTAATGGTGTGTCCGAACGTCGTAATCGTACTTTATTAGAAATGGTGCGATCTATGATGTCTCTTACTGATTTGCCGTTATCGTTTTGGGGTTATGCATTAGAAACAGCTGCATTCACTTTAAATAGGGCACCATCGAAATCCATTGAGACGACACCATACGAACTGTGGTATGGCAAAAGGCCAAAGTTGTCGTTTCTTAAAGTTTGGGGATGTGATGCTTATGTCAAAAAGCTTCAGCCTGAAAAGCTGGAACCCAAAGCGGAAAAGTGCGTCTTCATAGGCTACCCAAAAGAGACAGTTGGGTACACCTTCTATCTCAAATCCGAGGGCAAAGTGTTTGTTGCTAAGAACGGAACTTTTCTCGAGAAGGAGTTTCTCTCGAGAGAATTGAGTGGGAGGAAGATAGAACTTGACGAGGTTGTCGAACCTCTCATCCCTCTGGATGGTGGCGCAGGGCAAGGGGAAACCCCTGTGATTGCGACGCCGGTTGAGGAGGAAGTTAATGATGATGATCATGAAACTCCAGTTCAAGTTTCTGTTGAACCACGCAGGTCGACGAGATCACGCGCTGCTCCAGAGTGGTACGGTAATCCCGTCTTGACAATCATGTTGTTAGACAACAATGAACCTGCAAATTATGAAGAAGCAATGGTGGGCCCAGATTCCAACAAATGGCTAGAAGCCATGAAATCCGAGATAGGATCCATGTATGAGAACAAAGTGTGGACTTTGGAGATACTACCTGAGGGCCGCAAGGCTATTCAGAACAAATGGATCTTTAAGAAGAAGACGGACGCTGACGGTAATGTGACCGTTTATAAAGCTCGACTTGTGGCAAAGGGTTTTTCACAAGTTCCAGGAATTGACTACGATGAGACTTTCTCTCCCGTAGAGATGCTTAAGTCCGTCAGAATCATGTTAGCAATAGCTGCATTTTTCGATTATGAAATCTGGCAGATGGATGTCAAAACGGCGTTCCTTAACGGTTTCCTTAAGGAAGATTTGTATATGATGCAACCCGAAGGTTTTGTCGATCCTAAAAATGCTGACAAAGTGTGTAAGCTCCAGCGATCCATTTATGGACTGGTGCAAGCATCTCGGAGTTGGAACAAACGTTTTGATGAGGTGATCAAAGCATTTGGGTTTATACAAGTGGTTGGAGAATCTTGTATTTACAAGAAAGTGAGTGGGAGCTCTGTGGCGTTTCTAATATTATATGTGGATGACATATTACTGATTGGAAACAACGTAGAGTTTTTGGAGAGCATAAAAGGTTACTTGAATAAAAGTTTCTCTATGAAGGACCTAGGAGAAGTTGCTTACATTCTAGGCATTAAAATCTATAGGGATAGATCAAAACGCCTGATAGGACTTTCACAAAGCACATACCTTGATAAAGTTTTGAAGAGGTTCAAAATGGAACAGTCCAAGAAAGGGTTCTTGCCAGTGTTACAAGGTACGAGATTGAGTAAGACTCAGTGCCCAGCAACTGATGAAGATAGAGAGCATATGCGCTCCGTCCCCTATGCTTCAGCCATAGGTTCTATCATGTATGCGATGCTGTGCACTAGACCGGATGTTTGCCTGGCCATAAGTATGGCAGGTAGGTTCCAGAGTAATCCAGGAGTGGATCACTGGACGGCGGTCAAGAATATCCTGAAGTACCTGAAAAGGACTAAGGAGATGTTTCTCGTGTATGGAGGTGACGAAGAGCTCGCCGTAAAAGGTTACGTCGATGCAAGCTTTGACACAGATCCGGACGACTCTAAGTCGCAAACCGGATAAGTATTTATTCTTAATGGGGGTGCAGTAAGCTGGTGCAGTTCCAAGCAAAGCGTCGTAGCAGATTCTACATGTGAAGCGGAATACATGGCTGCCTCGGAGGCGGCTAAGGAGGGTGTCTGGATGAAGCAGTTCATGACGGATCTTGGAGTGGTGCCAAGTGCACTGGATCCAATAACCTTGTTCTGTGACAACACTGGTGCCATTGCCTTAGCAAAGGAACCAAGGTTTCACAAGAAGACCAGACACATCAAACGACGCTTCAACCTCATCCGCGACTACGTCGAGGAGGAGGACGTAAATATATGCAAAGTGCACACGGATCTGAATGTAGCAGACACGCTGACTAAACCTCTTCCACGGCCAAAACATGATCGACACCAGAACTGTATGGGTGTTAGATTTATTACAATGTAATTCACATGGTGATGTGAGGGCTAGATTATTGACTCTAGTGCAAGTGGGAGACTGTTGGAATTATGCCCTAGAGGCAATAATAAATGTATAGTTATTATTATAATTCCTGTATCAAGATAATAGTTTATTATCCGTGCTATAATTGTATTGAATGAAGACTCATTTACATGTGTGGATACATAGACAAAACACCGTCCCTAGCATGCCACTAGTTGGCTAGCCAGTTGATCAATGATAGTCAGTGTCTTCTGATTATGAACAAGGTGTTGTTGCTTGATAACTGGATCACGTCATTGGGAGAATCACGTGATGGACTAGACCCAAACTAATAGACGTAGCATGTTGATCGTGTCATTTTGTTGCTACTGTTTTCTGCGTGTCAAGTATTTATTCCTATGACCATGAGATCATATAACTCACTGACACCGGAGGAATGCTTTGTGTGTATCAAACGTCGCAACGTAACTGGGTGACTATAAAGATGCTCTACAGGTATCTCCGAAGGTGTTAGTTGAGTTAGTATGGATCAAGACTGGGATTTGTCACTCCGTGTGACGGAGAGGTATCTCGGGGCCCACTCGGTAATACAACATCACACACAAGCCTTGCAAGCAATGTAACTTAGTGTAAGTTGCGGGATCTTGTATTACGGAACGAGTAAAGAGACTTGCGGGTAAACGAGATTGAAATAGGTATGCGGATACTGACGATCGAATCTCGGGCAAGTAACATACCGAAGGACAAAGGGAATGACATACGGGATTATACGAATCCTTGGCACTGAGGTTCAAACGATAAGATCTTCGTAGAATATGTAGGATCCAATATGGGCATCCAGGTCCCGCTATTGGATATTGACCGAGGAGTCTCTCGGGTCATGTCTACATAGTTCTCGAACCCGCAGGGTCTGCACACTTAAGGTTCGACGTTGTTTTATGCGTATTTGAGTTATATGGTTGGTTACCGAATGTTGTTCGGAGTCTCGGATGAGATCACGGACGTCACGAGGGTTTCCGGAATGGTCCGAAAACGAAGATTGATATATAGGATGACCTCATTTGATTACCGGAAGGTTTTCGGAGTTACCGGGAATGTACCGGGAATGACGAATGGGTTCCGGGACTTCACCGGAGGGGGGCAACCCACTCCGGGGAAGCCCATAGGTATTTGTGGGGATCACACCAGCCCTTAGTGGGCTGGTGGGACAGCCCACCAAATCCTATGCGCCAAGGAAGAAAAATCAAAGGAAGAAAGAAAAAAAAGGGGAGAAGTGGGAAAGGGGAAGGACTCCCTCCCACCAAACCAAGTAGGACTCGGTTTGGGGGGGGGGAGAGTCCTCCCCCCTGGCTCGGCCGACCCCTTGGGGTTCCCTTGGACCCCAAGGCAAGGTCCCCCTCCCTCCTCCTATATATATGGGGCTTTTAGGGCAGATTTGAGACGACTTTCTCACGGCTGCCCGACCACATACCTCCATAGTTTTTCCTCTAGATCGTGTTTCTGCGGAGCTCGGGCGGAGCCCTGCTGAGACAAGGTCATCACCAACCTCCGGAGCGCCGTCACGCTGCCGGAGAACTCTTCTACCTCTCCGTCTCTCTTGCTGGATCAAGAAGGCCGAGATCATCGTCGAGCTGTACGTGTGCTGAACGCGGAGGTGCCGTCCGTTCGGTACTAGATCGTGGGACTGATCGCGGGATTGTTCGCGGGGCGGATCGAGGGACGTGAGGACGTTCCACTACATCAACCGCGATCTCTTATCGCTTCTGCTGTACGATCTACAAGGGTACGTAGATCACTCATCCCCTCTCGTAGATGGACATCACCATGATAGGTCTTCGTGCGCGTAGGAAAAATTTTGTTTCCCATGCGACGTTCCCCAACATGCGGAACACCTCGACGTTGCTCTGGCGAGTGCGCCGACTGGTAGAACGGCGGTGTTGACGACGAGCGCCGGATGATTCACCGACCTCATTCTTGTTCTGACCAGTTCGGAGGGGACTTTCATGGGAATCAGCCATGAGAACTTCGGCTGCAGGCCCGCGACCCAATTACTCGGAAGGTAACTCAGTCGGAACTGAGTCCAAGCACTGGGACGGCGGCGCGACCACAACCGACTCGAGGACCGCCACTTGAGAAGATGCGTTCTGTCGCGCCTGGGCATGTCGCACCCAACGCTGGAGCCGCGGACGGCGGGACCACTTGTTGCGGCGCGTGACGGGGGCGAAGATCGACAACGGGGCCGATTGCTGGAGAAGAAGGACGCCGCGGGCAATGGCACGGAAGTGCGTAGCCCCGCGACTGGGGAGCGCTTCGACGTCGAGATGCGCATCCCCAAGCCATGTCGAATCGTCGACGATGAAGGAGAGCACGCCGAAGAGGATCTCATGACCCATGCACAAATCTCCCTCGAACGACATGATGAAAAGATGAAGTTGCAAACTCGCCGGAAGTCGCTTAGACGCGTGCCCCATGGTGGGCGCCAACTGTCGTGGGTATAAGTCTGACAGTAGATGTGCATGGTACGAAAGGATGGGCAGAGCCTTAGCTACGGCGAGGTTGTATGAGTTCAGGCCCCTCTACGGTGGAGGTAAAAGTCCTACGTCTCAGTGCTCTTGGGAGCTTAGTGTCGAGTGGAATATCAGATTACAGTAAATGCCAACCCCTGCACCAGTGGGGAAGGGCGGCTTATATAGAGTGCGCTGCCCTCCACAACGGCCCGGTGGACAGGGGTGGAATAGTGGCGAATAAATGCCTACGTTACAGGTAACGTATGCCTTAAATGCTAATAATGGTGTATGAAAACGTATGACCGTTGCCCTCCTGGGAGGTTATGATGTACAGAGTGGAATTCAGTCGGTACGTTAAATACGCTCCGAATGCTCGTCACCGACTGAATGATGGGAGAGTCCTTAGTTCAGTCGGAACTGTCTAAGGGCCTTGTCCTCTATGAAGGGTAGTCCTTGGGTAGGACCTATAGGGCAGGCCTATGACCCTACCCTGGGACTATAACCCCATCAGTGTTTATATCATATTGCATGAATTTATCCCTCTACATCATGTCATCTTGCTTAAGGTGTTACTCCGTTTGTTACAAACTTAATACACTAGATGCATGCTGGATAGCGGTCGATGTGTGGAGTAATAGTAGTAGATGCAGAAAGTATCGGTCTACTTGTCTCAGACGTGATGCCTATATGTATGATCATTGCCTTAGATTTCGTCATGACTTTGCGCGATTCTATCAATTGCTCGACAGTAATTCGTTCACCCACCGTAATACTTGTTATCATGAGAGAAGCCTCTAGGGAACACTATGGCCCCCGGGTCTATTTTACACATCATATATTCTTATCTACAAAAATACCAAAAATACTGTGTTGCACTTTTTACCTTTTATCACCTTCAGATCTCACCTTGCAAATAATCGTGAAGGGATTGACAACCCCTTTATTGCGTTGGGTGCAAGTTTGTTTGTTTTTGCGTAGGTTCATTGGTGCCTCATCTTGATACTCCTACTGGATTGATACCTTGGTTCTCAAACTGAGGGAAATACTTATCTCTACTTTGCTGCATCACCCTTTCCTGGTAAGCTCAAGAAGTAGCAGGAAGAATTTCTGGCGCCGTTGCTGGTGAGTATTCAAGTGAAGCATATCTACCAAGTACCTATCGCAAACTCATCTCTTGCATTTACATTATTTGCCATTTGCCTCTCATTTTCCTTGCCCCCACTTCTAAAACAAAAATTTACAAAAATATTTGCCTTTTTCATTTGCCTTTATGTCTTACTTAGTTTGCTTGCTCGTTTTCTTTGCATGATGGTGTTGGCACTCAAATAACAGAAATAACAAACTTATGGATCCTCACCCACTTGCTAATCTCTTTAAGAGGTCCAATTATGTTGAACCATTTGCTAGTGAGTTTTGTGCACTAGATTATCTTTATGAAGTTTTGCTTGAGATGCGTGAATCTGAAAATTGTGATGAAGAAATTTATGAAGTGATTCACGAGGGCTCCTTGAATGAAAGCATGATTGCAATGGTTTCACTATAAATTCTATTAATGTCAATCATGCTAAAAATATGCAAAACCCTAAGCTTGGGGATGCTAGTTTTGCTATGTCCACTACTTGTTGCAATGATCATGATTGGGGTGATGATTTTTCTTACGATCTTGAAAATTTGTTTAAGCCTCCTGATTAATATGATATTGGTAATAATGTTTGCAATAATATTGAAAGTGGGTTTGGAGAAGTCATGACTTTAGTTGATGATAATCCCACTATTTTTGAAGAGCGTCAACTTTGCATGCATGTGGATCATGAAAAGTATATCCTATGTGATAGTTATATTGTTGAATTTGAATATGATCCCACATGTAATAATTATGAGAGAGGAAAATATGGTTGTAGAAATTTTCATATCACTAAATCACCTCTCATTATGTTGAGATTGCTATTGTCTCTTTCTTCTTCTTTGCATATGGTAGCTATTGGTTGTCTTGATAATTTGTTTTCCTATAAAATTCCTATGCAAAGGAAGTATGTTAGACTTATATGTGATTTTCACATGCTTTATGATGCTCTCGTTGTGCTTCAATTCTTGTCTTTTGTGTGAGCATCATTGAATTATCAATGCCTAGCTAAAAGGCTTTAAAGAAAAGCGCTTGTTGGAGGCAACCCAATATTTTTTTATTTCCTGTCCACACCATCATTAGTGTTTGTGCCAAGTAGAATCTTTATGATTAGTTTTGGTGATAGTTGTTTAATCGTGCTGAAAAAGACAGAAACTTTGTGCTCACGAAATTATTTTTAATTCATATCCAGAAAGATATTTTGAGTTGATTCTTTTTGCTTCTGATTGATATGCAAATTTCCCTAATTGTCATAATTGTTCAGAACTTTTGGGATACCAGAGGTATACGAAATATACAGATTACTACAGAATGTTCTGTTTTTGACAGTTTCTGTTTTTGTTGTGTTGATTGCTTATTTCGATTAAACTATGGTTAGTATCGGAGGGTACGAGCCATGGAAAATTGAGAATAAAGTAATATAACGTCAATCTAAATGGAAATCAAGTTTACTACAGTACCTAAAAAAATTGGTAGTTTGTTTTCTTATGCTTTCTGTTTCTGTTGTGTTGATTGCTTATTTTGATTAAACTATGGTTAGTATCGGGGGGTACGAGCCATGGAAAAGTGAGAATAAAGTAATATAACGTCAATCTAAATGGAAATCAAGTGTACTACAGTACCTAAAAAAATTGGTAGTTTGTTTTCTTATGCTAATGATATCACGAGTTTCTCTTTAAGCTTTGTGTTGTGAAGTTTTAAGTTTTGGGTGATGTTCTTATGGAAAATGGAACAAAGAGTGAAAGAGCTTAAGCTTGGGGATGCACAGGTCATCCCAAGACAAATTCAAGGACACCAAAAAGCCTAAGCTTGGGGATGCCCCGGGAAGGCATCCCCTCTTTCGTCTTCAATCCATCGGTAACGTTACTTGGAGCTATATTTTTATTCACCACATGATATGTGTTTTGCTTCGAGCGTCGTGTATTATAGGAGTCTTGGCTTTTTGTTTTGTCACAATCATCTTTGCTGCACACCTTTTTGAGAGGGACATGCACTCATCGTGATATTGTTAGAATACTCAATGAGGTTCACTTATATCTTTTGAGTTAGGCAATTTAGCTCGCATGAGCTTCACTTATATCTTTTGAGCTAGATAATTTTGTTCTAGTGCTTCACTAAAATATTTGTAGAGCACGGCGGCGTCATATTTTGAAGAAATAAAAACTCTCGATCTTCACTTATATCAATTTGAGACCTCTCTCTCTAAGTAACTTGGTAATTGGCGTGTGCTATGTAATTAGTCCTAAATATGATAGGCATCCGAAGAGGATATAATAAAAACTTTCATATTCAAGTGCATTGATTAGTAAGAGAAGTTTGATTCCTCACAATTAGTTTTGATATATGGATATGGTAATATTAGAGTTATGTTAGTAGGGTGTTGTGAATCTAGAAATACTTGTGTTGAGGTTAGTGATTCCCGTAGCATGCACGTATGGAGAACCGCTATGTTAGGAAGTCGGAGCATAATTGATTAATTGATTGTCATCCTTTGTGTGGCGGTCGGGATCTCGCGATGGTTAACACCTACCAACCCTTCCCCTAGGAGTATGCGTTTAGCACTTTGTTTCGATTACTAATAAAACTTTCGCAATAAGTATATGAGTTCTTGATTTCTAATGTGAGTCCATGGTATAGATGCACTCTCACCTTCCACCATTGCTAGCCTCTCTAGTGCCGCGCAACTTTCGCTGGTGCACAAACCCACCATATACCTTCCACAAAATAGCCACCATACCTACCTATTATGGCATTTTCATAGCCATTCCGAGATATATCGCCATGCAACTTCCACCATTCCGTCTTATGACATGTGTCGTCATTTTTCATTGCATGATCGTAAGATAGCTAGCGAGATGTTTCAACATCATACGCTAAGCTAGATCATTGCACATCCCGGTACACTGCCGGAGGCATTTCATATAGAGTCATTATTGTTCTAGGTATTGAGTTGTAAGTAAATAAAAGTGTGATGATCATCATTATTAGAGCATTGTCCCATGTGAGGAAATAAAAAAAGAGGCCAAAGATGCCCACCAAAAAAATGAAAAAAGAGGCCAAAGAGCCCAAAGAAAAAATGATAAGAGAAAAAGAGAGAAGGGACAATGCTACTATCTTTTTCCACACTTGTGCTTCAAAATCGCACCATGTTGTTCATGATAGAGAGTCTCTTGTTTTTTCACTTTCATATACTAGTGGGAATTTTCATTATATAACTTGGCTTGTATATTCCAATGATGGGCTTCCTCAAAATTGCCCTAGGTCTTCGTGAGCAAGCAAGTTGGGTGCACACCCACTAGTTTTCTTTTTGAGCTTTCATACATTTATAGCTCTAGTGCATCTGTTGCATGGCAATCCCTACTGATTCACATTGATATCTATTGATGGGAATCTGCATAGCCCGTTGATACACCGAGTCGATGTGACCATCTCCTCCTTTTTGCCTCACAACCACCACCACACTCTATTCCACCTATAGTGCTATATACATGGCTCACGGTCATGTATTGCGTGAGAGTTGAATTTTTTTGAGAATGTAAGAGTGCGAAAACAATTACTTGGCCAATATCGGGGTTGTGCATGATTTAAATTCGTTGTGTGAGGATGATGGAGCATAGCCAGACTATATGATTTTGTAGGGATACCTTTCTTTGGCCTTGTTATTTCAAAAGTTCATGATTCTTTGCTAGTATGCTTGAAGTATCATTGTTTTCATGTCAATATTAAACTATTGTTTTGAATCTTATGGATCTGAACATTCATGCCACAATAAAGAAGTTACAAAGAACAAATATGTTAGGTATCATTCCACATCAAAAATTCGGTCTTTATCACTTCCCTACTCGAGGACGAGTAGGAGTTAAGCTTGGGGATGCTTGATACGTCTCCAACGTATCTATAATTTTTGATGGTTCCATGCTATTATATTATCAACTTGGGATGTCTTATATGCATTTATATGCCTTTTATATCATTTTTGGGACTAACCTATTAACTCAGTGCCTCGTGCCAGTTTCTGTTTTTCCGTGTTTTTGACCTTTTTCAGAAAAGGATATTAAACGGAGTCCAAACGGAATAAAACCCGCGGGATAATTTTTTCCTTAACAGAAGATATGCACAGGACTTGACAACCAAGGCAGGAGGTCTTGTAGGAGGTCACGAGCCCCCTAGGCGCGCCCTAGGGGGGCGCCTGGCAGGCTTGTGGGCCCCACGTGCCTCCTCAGCCCTACCTCTTTCATCTATAAATTCTCTAAAATCCCGAAACCAATGAAGAGAGCCAGAAAATACTTTTCCGCCGCGGCAAGCTTCTGTCTCCACAAGATCCCATCTGGGGACCGTTCTGGTGCCCTGCCGGAGGGGGATTCGGACACGGAGGGCTTCTTCATCAACACCATGACCTCTTTGATGATGCGTGAGTAGTTCACCATAGACCTTCGGGTCCATAGCTAGTATCTAGCTGGCTTCTTCTCTCTCTTGGATCTTCAATACGAAGTTCTTCATGATGTTCATGGAGATCTATCTGATGTAACTTTCTTTTGCGGTGTGTTTGTCGAGATCCGATGAATTGTGGATTATGATCAGATTATCTATGAATATTATTTGAGTCTCCTCTGATTTCTTATATGCATGATTTTGTATCCTTGTAATTCTCTTCGAGTTATGGGTTTTGTTTGGCCAACTTGATCTATAATACTTGCAATGGGAGAAGTGTTTGGTTTTGGGTTCATACCGTGCAGTGTCCTCACCTAGTGATAGAAGGGGTAGCGAGGCACGCATAGTGTTGTTGCCATCAAGGGTAAAAAGATGGGGTTTTCATCATTGGTTTGAGTTTATCCCTCTACATCATGTCATTTTGCTTAAGGCGTTACTCTGTTCGTCATGAACTCAATACAGTAGATGTATGCTGGATATCGGTCAAAGTGTGGAGTAATAGTAGTAGATGCAGAAAGTATCGGTCTACTTGTCTCGGACGCGATGCCTATATGTATGATCATTGCCTTAGATATCGTCATGACTTCGTGCGGTTCTATCAATTGCTCGACAGTAATTTGTTCACCCACCGTATTATCTGTTATTTTGAGAGAAGCCTCTAGTGAACACTATGGCCCCCGGGTCTACTTCACACCATATTTTCAGCCTTACACTTTTACTTCGTTGCACTTTCCGCCTTGAGGTCTCACTTTGCAATCAATCTTGAAGGGATTGACAACCCCTTTATAGCGTTGGGTGCAAGCTCTTTTGTGTTTGTGCAGGTACTCTGGACTTGACGCGATTCTCCTACTGTATTGATAGCTTGGTTCTCAAACTGAGGGAAATACTTACTGCTCCTGTGCTGCATCGCCCTTTCCTCTTCAAGGGAAAAACCAACGCAAGCTCAAGGGGCGACAGAAAGATTTCTGTCGCCATAGTAACGGCGGCGGAGGAAAATATTCTCTTGCCGGCATGAGTTCGGCAACGGCGAAGTCGAGGCAGTGAAGTTGTTCCTCACCGGCGACGAGGATGCTAGCGGCGACGCTAGGTTTTGAGCTCGAGAGGAGGAGTCGAGAGGGAGGAAGAGTTTTTCACTGAGGGGGGTAAGGGGCTATTCATAGCTTAGGTGAAAACGGTCTGAAGCAAAAACTTCGGACGGAACTGCCCTTGCCCTTTCGTCTCCACCTGACACATGCTACCCACGATCGAAGCGGTGGAGATCGTGGTTATCCTATCGTGAGTAGTGGGTGCGGTTACTGTGGTAACGTTAAGATTAATTTTTGAATTTTGATGATTTTTTTGCAAAGTCCTGAGCTGACAAGGACTCAGTGAGGATTTTGAACAAGTGTCAAACATAACACATATGAAGAATTGAGAATAGACTGGGTTGAGCTTAGCATAGAGGGGAGTCGGGTGTGATAACATTTACTTAGAAGAAAAACCAAATAGAAGACTTAGCAATAAGTGAATGCTGTTGAGGACATTGAAAGCTCATCATTATATATATATATATACATACATATATATATATATATATACATATATATGTATATATATATATATTCGATGAAGATCATCACAGAAAAGTTTGAAGAATTTGAAAATTTGATGACTTTGACAATTTTGAGGATTTTGTGAAAAGTTTCAGATTGAAGAATTACAACTTTGAATAATTTCAAAGTTTTGTGGTGGCGTGACCCACCGTATAAGAATGATGATTTCAGGTGCTGCGTACAATTGTCGTAGGGCCCTAAGAACCAAATTCTTCATTAATTTCTTCACACTTAGAGTGATATTCTTCATTGATTCAAGAAAATTGTTACTTCGTGTGTTGCACATCCAAGTCATCAATTTTGCATAAGTGTTAGGATTGGTGCATGTTTAAAAAACATTTGAAGGCTGTGGGATATTTAGCTCACACCGCAACTTGCAAAATCTTGTCTCATCCAATGGCTTTGTGAAGATATCTGCTAGCTGGCCATCAGTCTTCACATGGTCGATGATGATATTGCCCTTGAGTACATGATCACGAAGAAAATGATGACGAATCTAGATGTGATTGGTCTTCGAGTGTTGTATTGGGTTGTAGGCGATCTTGATTGCACTCTCATTGTCGCAGTAAAGGGGCACATTCTTCATGTTGATGCAGTAATCTTTGAGGGTTTGCTTCATCCATAGCAGTTGTGCACGGCAAGATCCAGCAGCAATGTATTCAGCTTCAGCAGTGGAGAGTGATATGCACATCTGCTTCTCAGCAGACTAAGGATCTTCTGAGGAAATGACATGTGCCTCATGTTGACTTGCGACCCACACGGTCACCAGCATAATCAGAATCAGAATATCCAACGAGGTGAAGATTTGAGCCCTCGGGGTACCATAATCCTAGTGTTGGTGTGTGAGCTAGATATTGAAGAATATATTTCACAGTCTTATGGTGTGATTCCTTCGGTGTTGCTTGAAAACGTGCACACATGCAAACACTAAGCATAATGTCTGGACTAGATGCACATAGGTACAATAAAGAGCCAATCATAGAACGAGATAACTGTTGATCGAAATCTATACCATTTTAGTCACTCAGAGGTGGCCTTTGGTAGGCATAGGAATCTTGATGCCTTTGCATTCATGCATGCCGAATTTCCTCAGGACATCCTTGAGGTATTTCTCTTGAGATATAAAGATGTCATTGTGTTGTTGACGAAGTTGCAGACCTAAGAAGAATTTCAGCTCCCCATCATGGACATTTGATATTCCTCACCCATCATGTAGGCAAATTCATCACTATAACGTTTGTCAGTACAACCAAAAATAATGTCGTCGACATATATTTGGCACATGAATAGTTCATTGTCATAGGATTTTGTGAAAAGAGTAGGATCAAGTGAACCAGGTTTGAATCCTTTCTTCATTAGGAGTTCCTTCAATTTATCATACCACGCCCGAGGGGCTTGCTTGAGGCCATAGAGTGCCTTTTTGAGTCTGAAGACTTTGTCAGGATGCTTCGGGTCTTCAAAACCTGGGGGCTGAGCAACATCTACTTCTTCCTCAGGCTTATCATTGAGGAATGCACTTTTCACATCCATTTGATATAGAGTAATATTGGGATGGTTAGCATAAGCGAGTAATATTAGAATAACTTCAAGTCTAGCAACAGGTGCAAAATTTCATCAAAGTCAATTCCACTAGGAAAAACCTTATAGGTAGGAGCCTATTGTTGGAGAACGTCGCATGGGAAACAAAAATTTTCCTACGCGCACGAAGACCTATCATGGTGATGTCCATCTACGAGAGGGGATGAGTGATCTACGTACCCTTGTAGATCGTACAGCAGAAGCGATTCGAGATCGCGGTTGATGTAGTGGAACGTCCTCACGTCCCTCGATCCGCCCCGCGAACAATCCCGCGATCAGTCCCACGATCTAGTACCGAACGGACGGCACCTCCGCGTTGAGCACACGTACAGCTCAACGATGATCTCGGCCTTCTTGATCCAGCAAGAGAGACGGAGAGGTAGAAGAGTTCTCCGGCAGCGTGACGGCGCTCCGGAGGTTGGTGATGATCTCGTCTCAGCAGGGCTCCGCCCGAGCTCCGCAGAAACGCGATCTAGAGGAAAAACTATGGAGGTATGTGGTCGGGCAGCCGTGAGAAAGTCGTCTCAAATCTGCCCTAAAAGCCCCATATATATAGGAGGAGGGAGGGGGACCTTGCCTTGGGGTCCAAGGGAACCCCAAGGGGTCGGCCGAGCCAGGGGGGAGGACTCTCCCCCCCCCCAAACCGAGTCCTACTTGGTTTGGTGGGAGGGAGTCCTTCCCCCTTCCCACCTCTCCCTTTTTTTTTTCTTTCCTTTGATATTTTCTCTTCCTTGGCGTATAGGATTTGGTGGGCTGTCCCACCAGCCCACTAAGGGCTGGTGTGACCCCCCCAAATACCTATGGGCTTCCCCGGAGTGGGTTGCCCCCCTCCGGTGAACCCCCGGAACCCATTCGTCATTCCCGGTACATTCCCGGTAACTCCGAAAACCTTCCGGTAATCAAATGAGGTCATCCTATATATCAATCTTCGTTTCCGGACCATTCCGGAAACCCTCGTGACGTCCGTGATCTCATCCGGGACTCCGAACAACATTCGGTAACCAACCATATAACTCAAATACGCATAAAACAACGTCGAACCTTAAGTGTGCAGACCCTGCGGGTTCGAGAACTATGTAGACATGACCCGAGAGACTCCTCGGTCAATATCCAATAGCGGGACCTGGATGCCCATATTGGATCCTACATATTCTACGAAGATCTTATCGTTTGAACCTCAGTGCCAAGGATTCGTATAATCCCGTATGTCATTCCCTTTGTCCTTCGGTATGTTACTTGCCCGAGATTCGATCGTCAGTATCCGCATACCTATTTCAATCTCGTTTACCGGCAAGTCTCTTTACTCGTTCCGTAATACAAGATCCCGCAACTTACACTAAGTTACATTGCTTGCAAGGCTTGTGTGTGATGTTGTATTACCGAGTGGGCCCCGAGATACCTCTCCGTCACACGGAGTGACAAATCCCAGTCTTGATCCATACTAACTCAACTAACACCTTCGGAGATACCTGTAGAGCATCTTTATAGTCACCCAGTTACGTTGCGACGTTTGATACACACAAAGCATTCCTCCGGTGTCAGTGAGTTATATGATCTCATGGTCATAGGAATAAATACTTGACACGCAGAAAACAGTAGCAACAAAATGACACGATCAACATGCTACGTCTATTAGTTTGGGTCTAGTCCATCATGTGATTCTCCCAATGACGTGATCCAGTTATCAAGCAACAACACCTTGTTCATAATCAGAAGACACTGACTATCATCGATCAACTAGCTAGCCAACTAGAGGTATGCTAGGGACGGTGTTTTGTCTATGTATCCACACATGTAAATGAGTCTTCATTCAATACAATTATAGCATGGATAATAAACTATTATCTTGATACAGGAATTATAATAATAACTATACATTTATTATTGCCTCTAGGGCATAATTCCAACAGTCTCCCACTTGCACTAGAGTCAATAATCTAGCCCTCACATCACCATGTGAATTACATTGTAATGAATCTAACACCCATATAGTTCTGGTGTCGATCATGTTTTGGCCGTGGAAGAGGTTTAGTCAGCGGGTCTGCTACATTCAGATCCGTGTGCACTTTGCATATATTTACGTCCTCCTCCTCGACGTAGTCGCGGATGAGGTTGAAGCGTCGTTTGATGTGTCTGGTCTTCTTGTGAAACCTTGGTTCCTTTGCTAAGGCAATGGCACCAGTGTTGTCACAGAACAAGGTTATTGGATCCAGTGCACTTGGCACCACTCCAAGATCCGTCATGAACTGCTTCATCCAGACACCCTCCTTAGCCGCCTCCGAGGCAGCCATGTATTCCGCTTCACATGTAGAATCTGCTACGACGCTTTGCTTGGAACTGCACCAGCTTACTGCACCCCCATTAAGAATAAATACGTATCCGGTTTGCGACTTAGAGTCGTCCGGATCTGTGTCAAAGCTTGCATCGACGTAACCTTTTACGGCGAGCTCTTCGTCACCTCCATACACGAGAAACATCTCCTTAGTCCTTTTCAGGTACTTCAGGATATTCTTGACCGCCGTCCAGTGATCCACTCCTGGATTACTCTGGAACCTACCTGCCATACTTATGGCCAGGCAAACATCCGGTCTAGTGCACAGCATCGCATACATGATAGAACCTATGGCTGAAGCATAGGGGACGGAACGCATATGCTCTCTATCTTCATCAGTTGCTGGGCACTGAGTCTTACTCAATCTCGTACCTTGTAACACTGGCAAGAACCCTTTCTTGGACTGTTCCATTTTGAACCTCTTCAAAACTTTATCAAGGTATGTGCTTTGTGAAAGTCCTATCAGGCGTTTTGATCTATCCCTATAGATTTTAATGCCTAGAATGTAAGCAACTTCTCCTAGGTCCTTCATAGAGAAACTTTTATTCAAGTAACCTTTTATGCTCTCCAAAAACTCTACGTTGTTTCCAATCAGTAATATGTCATCCACATATAATATTAGAAACGCCACAGAGCTCCCACTCACTTTCTTGTAAATACAAGATTCTCCAACCACTTGTATAAACCCAAATGCTTTGATCACCTCATCAAAACGTTTGTTCCAACTCCGAGATGCTTGCACCAGTCCATAAATGGATCGCTGGAGCTTACACACTTTGTCAGCATTTTTAGGATCGACAAAACCTTCGGGTTGCATCATATACAAATCTTCCTTAAGGAAACCGTTAAGGAACGCCGTTTTGACATCCATCTGCCAGATTTTATAATCGAAAAATGCAGCTATTGCTAACATGATTCTGACGGACTTAAGCATCGCTACGGGAGAGAAAGTCTCATCGTAGTCAATTCCTGGAACTTGTGAAAAACCCTTTGCCACAAGTCGAGCTTTATAAACGGTCACATTACCGTCAGCGTCCGTCTTCTTCTTAAAGATCCATTTGTTCTGAATAGCCTTGCGGCCCTCAGGTAGTATCTCCAAAGTCCACACTTTGTTCTCATACATGGATCCTATCTCGGATTTCATGGCTTCTAGCCATTTGTTGGAATCTGGGCCCACCATTGCTTCTTCATAATTTGCAGGTTCATTGTTGTCTAACAACATGATTGTCAAGACGGGATTACCGTACCACTCTGGAGCAGTGCGTGATCTCGTCGACCTGCGTGGTTCAACAGAAACTTGAACTGGAGTTTCATGATCATCATCATTAACTTCCTCCTCAACCGGCGTCGCAATCACAGGGGTTTCCCCTTGCCCTGCGCCACCATCCAGAGGGATGAGAGGTTCGACAACCTCGTCAAGTTCTATCTTCCTCCCACTCAATTCTCTCGAGAGAAACTCCTTCTCGAGAAAAGTTCCGTTCTTAGCAACAAACACTTTGCCCTCGGATTTGAGATAGAAGGTGTACCCAACTGTCTCTTTTGGGTAGCCTATGAAGACGCACTTTTCCGCTTTGGGTTCCAGCTTTTCAGGCTGAAGCTTTTTGACATAAGCATCACATCCCCAAACTTTAAGAAACGACAACTTTGGCCTTTTGCCATACCACAGTTCGTATGGTGTCGTCTCAATGGATTTCGATGGTGCCCTATTTAAAGTGAATGCAGCTGTTTCTAATGCATAACCCCAAAACGATAACGGCAAATCAGTAAGAGACATCATAGATCGCACCATTTCTAATAAAGTACGATTACGACGTTCGGACACACCATTACGCTGTGGTGTTCCAGGCGGTGTTAACTGCGAAACAATTCCACATTGTCTTAAGTGAGTACCAAACTCGAAACTTAGATATTCACCCCCACGATCAGACCGTAGGAACTTGATCTTCTTGTTACGATGATTTTCTACTTCACTCTGAAATTGCTTGAACTTTTCAAATGTTTCAGACTTGTGCTTCATTAAGTAGACATAACCATATCTACTCAAATCGTCAGTGAAGGTGAGAAAATAACGATATCCGCCGCGTGCCTCCACGCTCATCGGACCACACACATCGGTATGTATGATTTCCAATAAGTCACTTGCACGCTCCATTGTTCCGGAGAACGGAGTTTTAGTCATCTTGCCCATGAGGCATGGTTCGCAAGTGTCAAGTGAATCAAAGTCAAGTGACTCCAAAAGTCCATCAGCATGGGGTTTCTTCATGCGCTTTACACCAATATGACCCAAGCGGCAGTGCCACAAAAATATGGCGCTATCATTGTTTACTCTAACTCTTTTGGTCTCAATGTTATGTATATGCATATCGCTATCGAGATTCAATATGAACAATCCTCTCACATTCGGTGCATGACCATAAAAGATGTTACTCATAGAAATAGAACAACCATTATTCTCAGACTTAAAAGAGTAACCGTCTCGCAATAAACAAGATCCAGATATAATGTTCATGCTCAATGCAGGCACTAAATAACAATGATTTAAGTTCATCACTAATCCCGATGGTAGTTGAAGTGACACGGTGCCGACGGCGATTGCATCAACCTTGGAACCGTTTCCTACGCGCATCGTCACTTCGTCTTTCGCCAGCCTCCGTCTATTCCGCAGTTCCTGCTTCGAGTTGCAAATGTGAGCAACAGAACCGGTATCGAATACCCAGGCACTACTACGAGAGCTGGTTAAGTACACATCAATAACATGTATATCAAATATACCTGATTTTTCTTTGCCCGCCTTCTTATCTGCCAGATACTTGGGGCAATTGCGCTTCCAGTGACCCATACCCTTGCAATAGAAGCACTCTGTTTCAGGCTTAGGTCCAGCCTTGGGTTTCTTCGGCGGATTGGCAACAGGCTTGCCGCTCTTCTTCGAATTGCCCTTCTTGCCTTTGCCGTTTCTCTTGAAACTAGTGGTCTTGCTCACCATCAACACTTGATGTTCTTTACGGAGTTCAGACTCTGCGACTTTCAGCATCGCAAACAACTCGCCGGGAGACTTGTTCATCCCTTGCATGTTGTAGTTCAACACAAAGCTTTTATAGCTTGGCGGCAGTGATTGGAGGATTCTGTCAGTGATAGCTTCTTGCGGGAGTTCAATCCCCAATTCAGCTAGACGGTTTGAGTACCCAGACATTTTGAGCACATGTTCACTGACAGACGAGTTTTCCTCCATCTTGCAAGCATAGAATTTATCGGAGGTCTCATACCTCTCGATTCGGGCGTTCTTCTGAAAGATGAACTTCAACTCCTGGAACATCTCAAATGCTCCATGACGCTCAAAGCGACGTTGAAGTCCCGGTTCTAAGCCATACAAGACTGCACATTGAACTATTGAGTAGTCCTCCTTACGCGCTAACCAAGCGTTCTTAACATCCTGATCAGCCGTAGCGGGTGGTTCATCTCCTAGCGCAGCATTAAGGACATAATCCTTCTTTCCAGCTTGTAAGATTAGCTTAAGATTATGAGCCCAGTCTACAAAGTTGCTTCCATCATCTTTCAACTTAGCTTTCTCTAGGAACGTATTAAAATTGAGGATGACACTTGCGTGAGCCATGATCTACAACACAAATATATTCAAAGTGGACTTAGACTATGTTCAAGATAATTAGAGTTCAACTTAATCAAATTACATGCTAAACTCCCACTCAAAAAGTACATCTCTCTAGTCATTTGAGTGGTTCATGATCCACCTACACTATCCCAAGTCCGATCATCACGTGAGTTGGGAGTAGTTTCAGTGGTAAGCATCCCTATGCTAATCATATCATCTATATGATTCATGATCGACCTTTCGGTCTCATGTGTTCCGAGGCCATGTCTGCACATGCTAGGCTCGTCAAGCTTAACCCGAGTGTTCCGCGTGCGCAACTGTTTTGCACCCGTTGTATGTGAACGTTGAGTCTATCACACCCGATCATCACGTGGTGTCTCGAAACGACGAACTGTAGCAACGGTGCACAGTCGGGGAGAACACAATTTCGTCTTGAAATTTTAGTGAGAGATCACCTCATAATGCTACCGTCGTTCTAAGCAAAATAAGGTGCATAAAAGGATTAACATCACATGCAATTCATAAGTGACATGATATGGCCATCATCACGTGCTTCTTGATCTCCATCACCAAAGCACCGGCACGATCTTCTTGTCACCGGCGCCACACCATGATCTCTATCATCATGATCTCCATCAACGTGTCGCCATCGGGGTTGTCGTTCTACTTATGCTATCACTACTAAAGCTACATCCTAGCAAAATAGTAAACGCATCTGCAAGCACATATGTTAGTATAAAGACAACCCTATGGCTCCTGCCGGTTGCCGTACCATCGACGTGCAAGTCGATATTTCTATTACAACATGATCATCTCATACATCCAATATATCACATCACATCATTGGCCATATCACATCACAATCATACCCTGCAAAAACAAGTTAGACGTCCTCTAATTTTGTTCTTGCATGTTTTACGTGGTGACCAAGGGTATCTAGTAGGATCGCATCTTACTTACGCAAACACCACAACGGAGATATATGAGTTGCTATTTAACCTCATCCAAGGACCTCCTCGGTCAAATCCGATTCAACTAAAGTTGGAGAAACCGTCACTTGCCAGTCATCTTTGAGCAAAGGGGGTTACTCGTAACGATGAAACCAGTCTCTCGTAAGCGTACGAGTAATGTCGGTCCAAACCGCTTCAATCCAACAATACCGCGGAATCAAGAAAAGACTAAGGAGGGAAGCAAAACGCACATCACCGCCCACAAAACCTTTTGTGTTCTACTCGAGAAGACATCTACGCATGAACCTAGCTCTGATACCACTGTTGGGGAACGTCGCATGGGAAACAAAAATTTTCCTACGCGCACGAAGACCTATCATGGTGATGTCCATCTACGAGAGGGGATGAGTGATCTACGTACCCTTGTAGATCGTACAGCAGAAGCGATAAGAGATCGCGGTTGATGTAGTGGAACGTCCTCACGTCCCTCGATCCGCCCCGCGAACAATCCCGCGATCAGTCCCACGATCTAGTACCGAACGGACGGCACCTCCGCGTTCAGCACACGTACAGCTCGACGATGATCTCGGCCTTCTTGATCCAGCAAGAGAGACGGAGAGGTAGAAGAGTTCTCCGGCAGCGTGACGGCGCTCCGGAGGTTGGTGTTGATCTTGTCTCAGCAGGGCTCCGCCCGAGCTCCGCAGAAACACGATCTAGAGGAAAAACTATGGAGGTATGTGGTCGGGCAGCCGTGAGAAAGTCGTCTCAAATCTGCCCTAAAAGCCCCATATATATAGGAGGAGGGAGGGGGACCTTGCCTTGGGGTCCAAGGGAACCCCAAGGGGTCGGCCGAGCCAGGGGGGAGGACTCTCCCCCCCCCCAAACCGAGTCCTACTTGGTTTGGTGGGAGGGAGTCCTTCCCCTTTCCCACTTCTCCCCTTTTTTTTCTTTCTTCCTTTGATTTTTCTTCCTTGGCGCATAGGATTTGGTGGGCTGTCCCACCAGCCCACTAAGGGCTGGTGTGATCCCCACAAATACCTATGGGCTTCCCCGGAGTGGGTTGCCCCCCTCCGGTGAACTCCCGGAACCCATTCGTCATTCCCGGTAACTCCGAAAACCTTCCGGTAATCAAATGAGGTCATCCTATATATCAATCTTCGTTTCCGGACCATTCCGGAAACCCTCGTGACGTCCGTGATCTCATCCGGGACTCCGAACAACATTCGGTAACCAACCATATAACTCAAATACGCATAAAACAACGTCGAACCTTAAGTGTGCAGACCCTGCGGGTTCGAGAACTATGTAGACATGACCCGAGAGACTCCTCGGTCAATATCCAATAGCGGGACCTGGATGCCCATATTGGATCCTACATATTCTACGAAGATCTTATCGTTTGAACCTCAGTGCCAAGGATTCGTATAATCCCGTATGTCATTCCCTTTGTCCTTCGGTATGTTACTTGCCCGAGATTCGATCGTCAGTATCCGCATACCTATTTCAATCTCGTTTACCGGCAAGTCTCTTTACTCGTTCCGTAATACAAGATCCCGCAACTTACACTAAGTTACATTGCTTGCAAGGCTTGTGTGTGATGTTGTATTACCGAGTGGGCCCCGAGATACCTCTCCGTCACACGGAGTGACAAATCCCAGTCTTGATCCATACTAACTCAACTAACACCTTCGGAGATACCTGTAGAGCATCTTTATAGTCACCCAGTTACGTTGCGACGTTTGATACACACAAAGCATTCCTCCGGTGTCAGTGAGTTATATGATCTCATGGTCATAGGAATAAATACTTGACATGCAGAAAACAGTAGCAACAAAATGACACGATCAACATGCTACGTCTATTAGTTTGGGTCTAGTCCATCATGTGATTCTCCCAATGACGTGATCCAGTTATCAAGCAACAACACCTTGTTCATAATCAGAAGACACTGACTATCATCGATCAACTGGCTAGCCAACTAGAGGTATGCTAGGGAAGGTGTTTTGTCTATGTATCCACACATGTAAATGAGTCTTCATTCAATACAATTATAGCATGGATAATAAACTATTATCTTGATACAGGAATTATAATAATAACTATACATTTATTATTGCCTCTAGGGCATAATTCCAACACCTATTAGTAGCGCTCGAAAGTAGAAAGTGCTGCTGCTATTTAGCAGTAGCGCTGGACACAACGCAACGCTACTGCTAATGTCCTTAGCAGTAGCGATGGCCCTATAATATGCGCTACTGATAAACATGGACCAACGAGGCCACCCGCAGTAGCTATAGTAGCAACACCGTTACTAATCCTGCGCTACTGCTAACGTCAATATCAGTAGCGCTGCGTAGCATCCAGCGCTACTGCTAAAAGGGGCCCAACGACGTAACCGCAGTAGCTGTAGTAGAAACACTGGCGTGGTAAAAGCACTACTGCTAAGTACAATAGGAGTAACGCTCCTCCGGAACCACCGCCACTGCTATGTTCAGTTAACACCCGCCGTGCCTAAAAATTTCCTAACTCTCCCCCACTCCCCCACCCCCTCTCTCCTCGATCTCAAGCCGTCGCCGCCTCCCTCGCCGTCGTCGTTGCCGCTGCCTCCCTCGATGTCATCATTGTCTTCGTCGTCGCCGCCGCCTCCCTCGCCATTGCCACCGCCCCCTCCCCTCTAGCTCTGGTAAGCCCCCTTCCCCTCTCCCGCTCCGGTAAGCCCCGTCCCCATCCCGCTCCGGTAAGCCCCCCACCCCCTCCAGGCGCCGCTGCCCCCCTCCCCTCCCGCTCTAGGCACCCCAAGGCTGCTTCCATTTTGATTTTAGGTCCATCGGTTCAAGATGTCATCTTGAGATGCATGTTAATAAGAAAATCAAGATATGTTTGTTGAAGATCTTTTGATGGGCTAACTAGAAAGAAGGAAAAAATCTTGTTTGTAAATTTCATGTAAGTAGGCACATTAGGTTTGAATTAGACAACCAATGGTTTCAAACAACTTATTTAAACTTTGGAGAGGAAAAGGGGCACATAGATATTTCACCAACCTACAAATATCATCCTTTTGTTGGTGTTAATGCATAAAAGAGTAGTGAGTTTCTCACTTTTGCTTGCTAAGTTGTGCTAAGTTTTGCCGGAATGTCCGAGTGGCCTATGTTTTTCCAGAATGTTGATTCATTTCCGTTCTGGAAAATTTCAAGCGCTCCATATGTCCACTATTTAGCAAAGGTCATGCCGAAAATTTCCATGAATTTCATCATGACTAGTGCTAGAAACTAGGACATATGGAGTGCTTGGGAATAGCCGGAAAGGGTAATGAATCAACATTCCGGCAAAACATAGGTCCCTTTTTATTATTCATGCTTCTGTTTATATATAGATGTTCAATTTTTTCGATATAGTGTCACGGTTGTTGTTTACACATTTACCACATCAAAACAGGAAATGTCTGACGATGAATATTGGGAGTGTGAATATTGCGGCGACTGTCGGGGTATGTGCGACACGCCTCACCTGCGAGATGATAGGTTCTTCAGCATGAAGCTTGACGAGAATGGAGATATGTTCCTCCCTTGCCATGCAAGAAGATATGTGTTGGAGAGGCTCGGTTTCGAAGACCACGAGAGAATTGAGACGAGGAGCGCTAACCTGAGGACTATACATGGTCACACATTTGTTATCAAAGTATTTAATTCAGTTTTTCAAACAGAATTTGGGTGCCCAAATTGGGAAGATCTTTGCAAGGCATATGGATTTCACGAGGGTATGGAAATAACCTTCCATCTTCGTCCTGAAGATAATATGCCAGGCAACATCGACATTTGGGTGGTTGTCGATATGCTTCCTGTTTTACCTCCATGTGAGTTCCTCAACCATATTTGTCAAGTAATTTGCATTCTATATTTAGAAATAGTTGGTGTTCATCCATATACTAAATTTGTTAAATTATAATTTATAGCTTATTTCGTTTCTTCGAGCGAATTACGGAAATTAATTGACATGACACACTACACGTGTGGATCACATCTAACTTGGGAGAAGAAGGATGTTCTTCTCTACTTTCTTGTTGGTGTTCTGGTTTCTAGGGATACCTTCCCGTATAAGTTTGGAATCGGCCAAAATTATACATTTTACATGCCACTAGTGCATAGGTTGAGGCCGAATGACATTCGCCGAAATATCTTGATAAGAGTTTCCTAATTAAGTACGCTCTACTATTGCATAAATGGTGTTGATTACATTGCTAACTAGGTTATTATTATGTTCTTCAATAGCAACTGCCACATAATGTAGTGCCTCTGTTGATGCACCCAGAAGGTCATATGAAAATTAAAAGCCCGCTGAGGGCTCAGCTCGATGCTCCATACTCGAGTAACCTCAAATCAAAATAAAAAAGGCTCTAACTTGAAGCATGGAGAGAAATAAAGAAGGATCGCAAGCCACAAGTTGGAGACCGTTGGATCTCTGTGATTCATCATGGAGACATAGGTGTTATTCTGTTTTATGACATTATACCTAAGAGCGAGGACTAGGTCCTATGAGAGATAAGTTATTCTGGTTTATATTAACTTGACATGATCGATTAGGATGCATGCATATGATGACTATTATGATGTTTCTGTGTCTTACTTTATGTGTATCATATGATAACTTGGTATATAATTAAGATGATGATGAGTTGTTAGATGAGTACGTAAGATGATGATGAGTTTTATGACCTGATACTCCCTCCGTCCCAAAATTCTTGTCTTAGCTTTGTCTAGAAATGGATGTATCTAAATACTAAATTTGACTAGATACATTCGTATCTAAACAAATATAAGACAAGAATTTTGGGACAGAGGGAGTACTTTATGTGTATGATGTGATGCAAATTATGCATGTTTATTATGATATGATGAAACCACTGTATAGAGCATGCACAAATACGTAGGGGGGACATAAATACGATGCGAATTAAATATTAAAAGCAGGAATATTAGTAGTAGCGCTGGCTTAGCAGTAGCGCTCTACTTATTCCAACGCTACTGCTAACGTAGATACGAGTAGCGCTTTCAATCCAGAGCTACTGCTAAGAGTTAGCTGTAGCGCGTTAGCAGTAGCACTGGCCCTAGCGCTACTACTAAGGGTAAAACCAGCGCTACTACTAGGGTTTTCCCTAGTAGTGACAAGTCGCGCCTTGTTCCTCACAACCTGACCATCCTCATCTTCCTTGTTTCGGTAGATCCACTTGGTGCCGATGATATTGTGCTTGCGAGGATCTGGTCTTTTGACAAGTTCCCATACGTCATTTAGCTTGACCTGAAGAAGTTCATCTTGCATGGCTTGAATCCACTCAGGTTCCATGAAGCCTTCAGCAACTTTTCAGGGTTCTCTGATAGACACAAAAGAGGAATGCCCACAAAAGTTAACTGAATGTGAATCTTTTGAGCGAGTGAGGGGACCTAGCGCATTGATGTCATCGAGGATTTTGTCCAGTTCTACTTTATTTGCAATCCTTGGATGAGCTGGTTGAAGACTTTGGTTAGGCTGAGGAATTTGATCTGTAGCATTTTCCTCAGGTGCACCTACTTGAATTTCATCACTGTTGGGGACGACTTCTTCAACAAAGGATTGTTTCTCAGTAGGAATGATATCTTCAGAAGCCTTGTGCTTAATAGCTTCCTCATGAGTCAATTTATCTGGCACAGGAGGCAGTTTCTCTCTTTGCAAGCTGTTACTTTCATCGAACCACACATCTATAGTTTCAACAATCTTGCTGTGATAGGTGTTGAAGACTCTATAGTTGTGCGAGTCCTTTCTGTAAGCAAGCATAAAACCTTTATGTGCTTTAGGTGCAAACTTGGAGCTATGGTGAGGATCTCTGATCCAGCATCTTGCACCGAAGACTTTGAAATAACTTACATTGGGTTTCTTGTCAGTGAGGAGTTCATATGAGATTTTCTTGAGGAATTTGTGAACATATACCCTGTTGATGATGTGGCAAGCAGTGTTGATTGCTTCAGGCCAGAAGCGACGAGGAGTATGATATTCTTCAAGCATAGTCCGTGCCATTTCAGCCAGAGTCATGTTCTTGCATTCAACGACGTCATTCCATTGAGGAGTATAAGGATCAGACAATTCATGAGTAATACCAAGTTCATCAAGATAATCATCAAGACCAATATTTTTGAATTTTGTCCCATTATCACTCCTGATGTGTTTGATCTTGACGCCGAAGTTCGTCGAGGCCCTTCAGGAAAATCATTTGAAGACTTCCTGCACTTCAGTTTTATACAAAATGATGTGTACCCAAGTATAGCGAGAATAGTCATCAACGACGACAAAGCCATATAAGGATGTTGCATTGGTTAGAGTAGCATAATGAGTAGGTCCAAACAGATCCATGTGAAGCAATTCAAACAGACGAGTAGTTTTCATGATAGTCTTCGAGGGGTGTTTGGATCTGGTCATTTTTCTAGACTCACAAGCACCGCATAGATGGTCCTTGAGAAATTTGACCAATTCGATGCCGATGACATGCTTATTCTTTGCTAGTGTGTGCAAATTCTTCATGCGTGCATGACCAAGTCGTCGATGCCATAACCAGCCTTCTGAGGTTTTTGCTAGTAGACATGTGGCTCGTTGAGGACCTGTGGAAAAATCAACAATGTACAAGTCTCCTCTCCTAAATCCTTCGAAGACTTTGGATTTTTCAGATTCCATAATGACTACACATCTATATTTTTCAAAGATGACAATCATATCAAGATCACAAAGCATTGAGACTGACATGAGGTTAAACCCAAGGGATTCGACAAGCATGACCTTGTCGATGTGCCGATCCTTAGAAGTAGCCACTTTATCAACTCCCAATACCTTACTTTTACCTTTATTAACATAAATGATTTTCTTTAGTGGTGATGGAGTCAGTGGTATATTCATCAATAAGCTCTTATCACCAGTCATGTGATTTTTGCAACCAGTGTTAAGAACCCACTCTGTATTCTTGGGTTTGTCATCCTGCACATGAATTAGTACAACTTACCATCTCATATGCTTCAGACTTGAAGAATATGATATCAATTTCATTAGACAAGAATTTTGTCATAAACAGTAAATTTGAGGACGTGTGAAATGTTATAATTTCATCATGTTTTAGCTTGCATCCAATCAAGCAATTTCCTCAGGTCTCCAGCAAATTCTTCCGATCATGACTTTCATCTGGGAACCTGACCTGTAGAAGTGATTAGTTCGATTTCTTCACCACCCACATATGAAGGGGTGGCAAAGAGTTCATCATCCTGCGAGCACCGTATTATAATGGAGGCATTGAAGCTAATGCACTTATTTTCACAGTAGGGGGTTAGAGTACTCAAATGAATAGGAAGAAAAATTCTTGGAGGACTTATGAACATAATGATTTGAGGAATAATGCTCATATTCGTGTCCCTTGTAGTTTCCGTGCATATCAGAAGCATTAGTGCGAGTACGGGCATAATATTGACCATTTGAGAAATTTGATCCTCGTGAAGACTTTGGTCCACCTGAGGAATTTGATATGGGTTTCTGGTTCTCCACTGGTGGTTTCATGAGGACATTCACATGAAGATTTTCCAAGCAACTTTTGTGAACCCAGATTTTCCTCAAGGGTGGCCCATTCCTGCAGTTAGTTCCAACATATCGAGCAAATACTTCACCAGATTGATTTTTGAATAGTTTATAGTTGGAGTCAAATGACTCATCAGAGGAATTGGACATTTCATATGCAAAGCCTGTTAGAGTGGATGGATCAATTGGAGGGCCTTTAGCAACAACCCATGGGGTTTTGGGGTACTGCTTAGGTTTCCAGTATGATCCATCAACATTCAATTTCCTCTCGAAGGCAATGCCCTCTTTCCTCGGATTCCTGTTCAGAATCTGCTTTTTGAGCACATCGCAAAGGGTTTGATCCCGTTGAGACTTTTGTGTATGCATGTCACATACAATTCCTTCAATCCTGCATTTTCGTTAGTAGCATTTGTGGTTTCCTCAAGTGAAGAATTTGATACCACATTAATAGTTGAATAATTTGTAGCGATAGAAGCATTTGATGATTCAGGTGAAGAATTAGTAGTTTCACGCTCGATGCATTTCAGACATGGTGGAATGAATTCTACCTGAGCGGTGCTGATTTTTGAGCAAACAATGAATCATTTTCCATTCAAAGATCATCATGGGACATTCTTAACTTCTCAAGATCAATCTTCCTTTGAAGAAATTCATAGGAAAGTTTCTCATGATCAGCCAAGAGTGTGCCATAGCGATCTTGAAGACTATCAAATCTAGACTAAAGACTTTGAATGTCTTTAGTGAAGACTTGAGTATGATTCATTTCATCATTCAACAGATCATCACTTTTGTCTAGCAGTGTCTGAAGCTTTTCAATGGCACTTTGTTGCTTAGTGGCCATGTTGGCAAGTTTATAGTAATTGGGTCTTTGATAATCATCAGGTTCACAGTCACTAGAATCAGAGGAGGACGTGTGGTTTGGTACCTTTGAACCTTTTGCCATGAACCAATAGGTTGGAGCGAAGTCATCAGCATATTCATCAGTGTAGTTGACATTGTTATTTTCTCCAAGGTTGAAGATTGATTTGCTGATGAATGTGGTAGCCGGTGCAAGACTTGCCACACCAGACTCTGACTCCACTTCACAACCTTCCTCTTCATCATATTCCTCACATTCTTCTTCAGAATCCATTTCCTTGCCAATGAGTGTACGAGCCTTTCTGAAACTGGTCTTCTTGTGCGATGAGGACTTTGAATATGAGGATTTTGAAGATTTCTTCTTTTTCTTCGAGCCATCAAAACTTTCGTCCTTGTATTTCTTCTTCCTTGATTCTTTCACCTAGCGAAGACAATCAGCAATATAGTGACCAGATTTCTTGCATTTGTGGCAGGTTCTTTTCTTGTAGTCCTGAGATGAAGATTCTGATTTCCTCATATCTTTTCTTGAAGATTTTCCGAAGTGGCCACGTTTTGTGAACTTCTGCAATTTCCTTACGAGCATAGAAAGTTCCTGTCCCAGTTCTTCAGGGTCACCAAGACTGCAATCAAATTCTTCTTCTTCAGATGAGGAAATAGCCTTAGCCTTCAGCGCACAAGGTCTTGAATAGCTTGGTCCATACAGATCTCTCTTTTCTTCTTGTTGGAATTCATGAGTATTGAGTATCTCAAGTATATTAGCAAGATCGATCATCTTGTAGTCTCTTCGTTCTTGGATCATCAGAACAAGTGTGTCAAATGATGGATCAAGAGATCGTAGCAGTTTCTTCACAACTTCATGGTCAGTGATGTCTCTAGCTCCTAGTGCTTGAAGTTCATTTGAGATGTTAGTGAGGCGATCAAAGGTATCTTGGCAACTTTCATTGTCAAGCCACTTGAAGCGATTGAAGATATTGCGAAGAACATCGAATTGAGAGTCACGCTGTGTTGAGACTCCCTCATTGACTTTGGATAGTCTATCCGAGATAAGCTTTGTTGTGCCCAAAGCACTAACTCTGCCATACTGACCGTTGCTTAGGTGGCCACAGATGATATTTCTTCGCTTGTGAGTCAAGTTGCTTGAACTTCTTCACATCAGCGACAGAGACAGTAGCAGTCATGGAGGGAATACCATTTTCCACAATATACCAGAGATCATTGTCAATTTCTTGAAGATGCATTTGCATCTTGGTCTTCGAGTAGGGGAAGTCCTTTCCTTAGAAGGTAGTACATCCTGCAGTAACCTTGATCATACCTGCAGTCGACATAACTAAAACTCCGAGCGATTAAACCAAAATCACATAGAACAAGGGAGTACCTTGCTCTGATACCAATTGAAAGTGTGTTATATCGACTAGAGCGGGGTGAACATGCAATTTTTACAGTTTCATCACTGAGGAAATTCCTAGTGAGGAAAGTCCTCGGTCATGAACTGAGTGCGGCGGAAATAGTACAAGATCAAAAGTGCAAAAATGTCTACTACAAAGTACTCAGCGTGATTTCACATATTCGGTTTGCACAGATCACAAGTACAGGATAAGCTGGTGAAGAATAACTCAAGTGAAGAATTTGAGGTGAGGAATTCAGAGAAAGTCTTCAGTCAAATTCTTCAAACAGTACATATGAAAGTCTTCAACATGCAACTGAGGAAATGAGAGATTTGAGGAAATAGAACCAGTAGCTTGAGGAAGACAGTTGTTGTGACCCAGTTCCAACTGCTGTGACAGTTGTACGTCTGGTTTGGAGTGACTTGGTATTGAAACCAAAGGACACACAGTCCCGGGACACACAATCCCTACCGTATTCTCCTTGAGCTAAGGACACACAGTCCTTACCCAACACTCTTGGTAAGCCTTCAGGGCAGACTTCCAAACCCTCACAAACACGGTCACCCGATGATCCACAATTGACTACTGGATGCTCTAGACCATGACGCCTAGCCGTCTGGAGGATGCATAGTCTTCAAAGGTAACAAGCGTCAGTTCCACACAGGAACAACTTCTTTAGTGATGCTCAATCACTTGGGTTTTGATTTGGGTTTGGGTGTTTGGGGTATTTCCCTAATTGAAGATTTTTGCTCAAAGGTTCTGAGGAATTTGGGTTGCTCTAAATGACTAGTGTCAGTTTCTCTCGGAGCAGCCAACCAACTAGTAGTGTCCCGACTTGGTTTGACAGAAATGCCCTTTAATAATACGACCGTTGGGTGGATAAGATTTGTGACACGTGGCGTGTGGCACGACGACGGTCGTAACTTTCAACCGTGAAAGTCCTCATGTCTCTCATATTCCTCACTTCGAGGCTTTGGTAGTTGTTGGCTTGGGTTGAGCATCATGAGGAAATTTGTTCCATAGTTTTACCTCGACTCCCTTTAACAACATTATGGTCCTATGACTCAAGTGTAAAGAAATGAAACAGAAAGACTAGATCTTCAAGCTTCAAAGTCTTCAGAGTGTTTTCTTCAGGACACACCGATTTCCTCATCTTCAATATCTTCATGAGGAATATCAACTTGTTCGCGATCAAAGTCTTCAAGGAATGACCAAAGTCTTCACCCGAAGACATACATTTTTAGGGGTCGATTTTCATCGAATAACTCAAACTCCTCAGTGACTTATAGATCCTGTGTACACTCACAAACATATCAGTCTCTTAACCTATAAGTCTTCAAACCACCAAAATCACTAAGGGGCACTAGATGCATTTACAGTTTATATCCTACTCATGCTAATGTCCAATATTAATTATTCAAAATGCATGCTTATGACCATTTTTGCTCTCTAGCTGGTCGCTTCCTAATCTATTGCTAGCTGATGGGGTTATAGTCCTTGGGTAGGGTCATAGGCCTGCCCTATAGGTCCTACCCAAGGACTACCCTTCATAAGGGACAAGGCCCTTAGTCAGTTCCGACTGAACTAAGAAGTTCCCATCATCCAGTCGGTAACAGAGCTTGAACCATCCAGTCAGAGACGAGCATTCGGAGCATATCAAACTAACCGACTGGATTCCACTCTGTGTGTCGTAACCCCCCTGGTAGGAAACGGTCATACGTTTCGACACGCCTTTATTAGCATTTAAGACATACGTTACCTGTAACATAGGCATTTATTCGCCACTACTCCACCCCTGTGCACCGAACCGTTGTGGAGGGCAGCGCACTCTATATAAGCCACCCTCTCCCACTGGTGCAAGGGTTAGCAACTCATTTGTATTCCATATTCCACTCGACAACAAGCTCCCAGAGCACTAAGACGTAGGGCTATTACCTCCACCGCAGAGGGGCCTGAACTCATACAACCTCGCCATAGCTAAGGCTCTGCCCATCCTTTTCGTACCCTACACATCTACTGTCAGGCTTATACCCGCGAGAGTTGGCGCCCACCATGGGGCAGGCGTCTAAGCGACTTCCGGTGAGTTTGCGACTACTTCCTTTCATCATGTCGTCCGGTGGAGATTCGAGCATGGGTCACCAGATCTTCTTCGGCGCTCTCTCCTTCATCGTCGATGATTCGGCGTGGCTTCGGGATGCTCCTCTCGACGTCGAGGCGCTTCCCCGTCGTGGGGCTACGCACTTCCATGCCGGCGCCCGCACATTCTTCTTCTCCAGCAGTCGGCTCCGGTGTCAATCTTCACCACCGTCACGCGCCACAACAAGCGGTCCCGCCGTCCGCGGGTCCAGTGTTGGGTGCAACACGCCCAGGCGCGCCAGAACGCGTCTTCGCAAGTGGCTGTTTTAGAGTCTGTTGTGGTTGCCCCGCTGTCCCAGCGCCCGGACTCGGTTCCGACTGAGTTTCCTTTCGAGTAAGCGGGTCGCGGACCTGCAGCAGAAGTACACCTGGCCAACTCCCATGAAGATCCCCGTCAAGCTGGCCGGAACGAGCACGAGGTCGTCAAAACGTCCGGCGCGCGTCGTCCACCTCGTCGTTCTGCTAGTCGGCACACTCGGCGGAGCAACTTGGAGTTGTTCCGCACACCCCTCCTCAACTTGGCTGCGGCTGCCAAGATAGCCGATTCCCTCCAACCGACTGATTCGGAAGCTGGTAGAGGGATCGAGCAAATCCGCGCCCTTTTGCACACGGCGCAGCAGCAGAATTCGGCAGTCTCCCAGTCGCACAACAGGATCCACAATAGTTCTGTTCATGCGAATACGCATCGGTCAGCCCACAGCTCTGGTTCCCAGCAGCGGCACAGGGGAGGCAGCCGTTCCATAAATCACGAAGATCGTCGCCGTTCACGCACCCCTCCCTGGGGTGGGCCCTACGGGCCCCGACATCATGGTGATCGATGTTCAGTCGGTGACACTTACGACCCAAGGCCCGACGCAAGAGGGCGTATCGCCCAGCGAAGGGTCGACACGGGCCGCGCCCACCGCGATGGTTACGATATGGACTGTCCGAGTGGAAGCAGGACCATCGTGTCTGGTCCCGAGTGTTTCAGTCGAGCCATCCATTCGGCTGACATCCCGCCCAACTTCAGATTGGCGACAGGAATCAGCAAGTTTACAGGAGAGTCCAAGCCAGAAACGTGGCTGGATGATTACCGAGTGGCAGTCCAGATCGGAGGAGGGGACGACCATGTCGCCATGAAATACCTCCCTCTGATGCTCGACGTCTCAGCGCGAGCGTGGCTGAACCAGTTGGCCCCCTCCAGCATCTATAGTTGGGCAGATCTGGCCTGAGTGTTTATCAAGACCTTCGAAGGGACGTGCAAGCGCCCTGCGGGCCTCGTGGAGCTCCAGCATTGCGTCCAGAAGCAGAATGATCCCCTGCATGACTTCATTCAGCGTTGGACAACCCTCTACCACACGGTGGAGAACGTCACCGAGCATCAAGCAGTCTGCGCCTTCAAGGCAGGCGTGCGGTACAGGGATCTGTACCTAAAGTTCGGCCGAAGAGGTGACATCTCCATGAGCAAGATGATGGAGATAGCAGCACGCTATGCAAATGGCGAAGAAGAGGACCACATCCGAAGCGGCAAGCACAAGACAGTCGGTGATGGAGATGGGAGTAACACTCGGAAGCAAAAGCAGAAAGCTCCATCCACTCCGCAGGCAGAAGCTGCAGCCGTGACCAATGCTAAGTTCAAGGGCAAAGGGAAGGCGTAGTTTACCCCCAAGAAGAAGCAGTTCAATAATCCCATCCTGGACCAGCCATGTCTGGTTCATACGAAGATGGACGAAGAAGGCAACCCCATATATCCAAAGCATACCACTCGACAATGTCGCCTCCTGATCCAGGGGTTCGACGAAGGGCAACCGAGTGAGAAGGACAACGAACAGGATGAGGAGGATAAGGAGGATCCGTTCCCCCAAGTCCATGCAACACTCATGATTTTTGCTGACGTTGAGAGCAAGAGTCGACTGAAGCTGGTGAACAGGGAGGTGAACATGGCCACCCCTACCAACCCCAAGTTCCTCAAATGTTCTCAGACTGCGATCACCTTTGACCAGTCGGATCATCCAGCACACGTACCCACCCCAGGGAGACAGGCTCTGGTCGTCGACCCGATGGTGGATGGAGTCCGACTGTGCAAAGTCCTCATGGACGGCGGCAACAGCTTGAACATCATGTACGCTGACACTCTCAAGGGGATGGGCATTCCGATGTCCAAACTCAGCGAGAGCAGCATGCAGTTCCATGGAGTCGTCCCTGGACGGAAGGCCAAGTCACTCGGCCAGATCGCGTTGGACGTCGTTTTCGGCTCCGACAAGAACTTTCGCAAGGAAAAGCTCACGTTTGAGGTGGTGGATTTCCAGAGCGCTTACCACGCAATTCTGGGCCGCCCAGCGTATGCGCGTTTCATGGCCCGTCCATGTTACGTATACCTGAAGCTGAAGATGCCAGGCCCAAAAGGCGTGATCACCATCACGGGCAATCGACATAGGGCCGAAGAGTGTCTGCAGCAGGGATCAAGAATCGCCGACAAGCAGATGGCCGTCCTCGAGCTGGACGAGTACAAGAAAACAGTCGAACCCGCAGACCTGATTCGCTCGAAGAAGCCAGCTTCAGAGTCTGCATTCCAGTCGGCGGGAGAGACGAAGAAGGTCAGCATCCACCCGACGGACGACACTGCTGCCCCGACGAACATCTCCACCACCCTCGATCCTAAATAGGAAGCCGAGCTCACCCAATTCCTCCGTGAGAACTGGGACATCTTCGCATGGAAACCCTCTGACATGCCAGGTGTACCCAGGGAGTTGGCTGAGCACCGACTGCATGTGGATCCCACCGCTCGGCCCGTCCGAGAGCGCCTGCGCCGGTCCGCCGCGCACAAGAGGAAGGCAATCGGGGAAGAGGTGGCCCAGCTGCTGGCAGCCAACTTCATTCGCGAGGTTCACCACTCCGAGTGGCTCGCCAATGTTGTCATGGTGCCTAAGAAGGACAAGTCGCTCCGAATGTGTATCGACTTCAAGCATCTCAATAAGGTCTGCCCGAAAGACCATTATCCGCTCCCCCGCATAGATCAAATTGTCGATTCGACTGCGGGTTGCGAGCATTTGTCATTTCTTGATGCCTACTCGGGCTATCATCAGATCCGTCTATATGGCCCCGATGAATTAAAAACAGCCTTCATCACCCCATTCGGGTGCTTCTGCTACATCACTATGCCGTTCGGTTTGAAGAATGCAGGAGCTACCTTTATGCGCATGATCCAAAAATGCCTTCTCGACCAGATCGGTCGGAATGTGGAGGCATACATGGATGATATCGTAGTCAAGTCTCGCAAAGGTTCCGACTTGCTAACTGACTTGGCAGAAACATTCGCCAACCTTCATAGGTACGATATCAACCTCAACCCCGCCAAATGTTCATTCGGCATTCCCAGCGGAAAGTTACTCGGTTTCTTCGTTTCCGAACGAGGGATCGATGTCAACCCCGAAAAGATCGGGACCATCGTCCGAATGGAGAGGCCGGTCAGAATACACGATGTTCAACGGCTCACAGGTTGCCTAGCGGCTTTGAGCAGGTTCATCAGTCGACTCGGCGAGAAAGCACTTCCTCTGCATCGACTCATGAAGAAATCAGATACTTTCGAGTGGACAGACGAAGCCCAAGTCGCATTCGACGACCTCAAAGTCCTACTTTCCACCCAGCTGGTTCTTACTTCTCCGCTAAGTAAAGAGCCCCTTCTTCTGTATATCGCGGCTACAAATCAAGTCGTCAGCACTGTTCTTACAGTCGAACGAGAAGAAGAAGGCAAAGCATACAAAGTGTAGCGGCCAGTGTACTACGTCTTCGAAGTCCCGACTCCTTCCAAGCAGAGGTATCCCCACTATCAAAAACTTATCTACGGGATTTACATGACTGCGAAGAAGGTGGCCCATTATTTTCAAGACCACTCGGTGTCTGTCGTTTCTGATGCTCCGTTGTCGGAAATTCTCCACAATCGAGACGCGTCAGGCCGAGTGGCGAAGTGGGCAATGGAGATGTTGTACTGCGATATCAAGTTCGAGGCCAAGAAAGCTATTAAGTCTCAAGCTCAGGATGACTTCATAGCAGAATGGGTAGAACAACAGCAACCGACCCACATCTACTCGGCCCATTGGACAATGTTCTTCGATGGGTCCAAGATGTTGAATGGCTCCGGCGCTGGCGTTTTGATCATATCCCCAAAGGGCGACAAGCTCAAGTACGTGCTACAGATACACTTCGATTCCTCCAACAACGAGGCAGAGTATGAAGCTCTCCTCTACGGATTGCGCATGGCCATCTCACTCGACGTCCGTCGCCTGATGGTCTACGACGATTCAGATTTGGTGGTCAATCAAGTGATGAGAGAGTGGGACGTCAGGAACCCCACCATGACCACATACTACAATGCAGTGAGTAAGCTTGAGAAGAAGTTTGAAGGTCTAGAACTTCACCATGTTCCGAGACTGAAGAACCAAGCAGCTGATGAGTTGGCAAAACTCGGATCCACTCGGAGACCAGTCCCGAGTGACGTCTGCCTCGAGCACCTTCACCTGCCCTCAGTCAAAGAAGATCCTTTCATAGAAGAACCAGTACAACCAAAGAGTTCAATAGACCCGACTGAAGTCGATGTACCTGCTATGGTTGATCTGGTCATGGAGATTCTTGCCGTCATCCCTGATTGGACTGTGCCGATCATTGCATATATCCTGAGGCAGGAACTACCAGAAGACGAAGTCCAGGCCAGGCAGATAGTCCGCAGGTCAAAGTCATTCACTGTCATTGATGGCCAATTGTACAAGGAAAGCGTTTCAGGCGTTCTTCAACGATGCATCTCCCCAGAGGAGGGGCAGCTAATCCTGGAGGATATATACTCGGGGACCTGCGGTCATCACGCCTCTTCGAGAGCAATTGTCGCCAAGGCATTCAGGGCTGGTTTCTTCTGGCTGCAGGCAAACGAGATGGCTAAAGATATGGTCGACCGATGTGAGGGCTGTCAGTTCTACTCCAACAAGTCCCACAAGCCGACATCTGCGTTGAAGACAATCCCTCTTGTGTGGCTGTTTGCAGTATGGGGATTAGATACAGTCGGTCCATTCAGGACAGGCCAAGGTGGATACACACATATGTTGGTGGCAGTCGACAAGTTCACAAAATGGATTGAAGCCAAGCCCATCAAGAAGCTCGACGCCTTAACAGCCATCAAGTTTGTCAGGGACATTATCTCCAGATTTGGTGTGCCTCACAGCATAATCACGGACAACGGAACAAACTTCGACTCGGACAGATTCAAAGGTTTCTCTGCAAGCCAAGGTATCCGAGTGGATTTTGCTTCCGTGGCACATCCTCAATCCAATGGACAAGCAGAGCGGGCGAATGGACTTATTCTGCAAGGTTTGAAGCCCCGACTCCTGCGAGAGGTGGGACATGCCGCTGGCGCATGGGTCACCGAGTTACCTTCAGTGCTTTGGGGTCTCCGCACAACCCCGAACAGATCTACAGGGCGATCACCGTTCTTCCTCGTTTATGGAGCAGAAGCGGTCCTTCCGAGTGACTTGCTTCACAATGCTCCACGAGTCGAACTCTTCTCTGAAGCTGAAGCAGAACAAGCAAGGCAAGATGGAGTGGACCTTCTAGAGGAGGAGCGCGATTTGGCACTGACTCGCTCAACCATTTATCAACAAGATCTACGGCGCTTTCATGCACGCCACGTCAGGAGTCGCACGTTCCAAGCAGGCGACCTGGTGCTCCGAGTGGATCAGCAAAGACCTCACAAGTTGGCTCCTGCCTGGGAAGGACCCTTCATCATCTCCAAGGTGCCGAACAACGGAGCATACAGACTCTACAACATCGACAGGGAGACAGACGAGCCGCGAGCATGGAACGGAGATCTCCTGAAGCGCTTCTACACGTGACCGTCGACTGAAGCAATGTAAAGAACAAGTATTGATGAAATAATATAAAGCAGATTGAGCTTTTGCAGATTCAGAATTCTTCCGCGGTCGCAGACTCCGGTCTCAAAAAAAAACTTAGCTGCGATCCAGAATCGCCTAAGTTCTAACTTTCTCTGAGTATGCACTAAACGTCGCACTCGGGGACTTAGCTGTGATCAAGAATCACCTAAGTAATAACTTTCTCCGAGTGTGCACTAAACGTCGCACTCGGGGACTTAGCTGTGATCAAGAATCACCTAAGTAATAACTTTCTCCGAGTGTGCACTAAACTTCGCACTCGGGGACTTAGCTGTGATCAAGAATCGCCTAAGTTCTAACTTTCTCCGAGTGTGCACTAAACGTCGCACTCGGGGACTTAGCTGTGATCAAGAATCGCCTAAGTTCTAACTTTCTCCGAGTGTGCACTAAACGTCACACTCAGGGACTTAGCTGTGATCAAGAATCACCTAAGTAATAACTTTCTCCGAGTGTGCACTAAACGTCGCACTCGGGGACTTAGCTGCGATCAAGAATCGCCTAAGTATTAACTTTCTTCGAGTGTGCACTTAACGTCACACTCGAGGACTTAGCTGTGATCAAGAATCGCCTAAGTATTAACTTTCTTCGAGTGTGCACTTCACGTCACACTCGGGGACTTAGCTGCGATCAAGAATCGCCTAAGTATTAACTTTCTCCGAGTATACACTTAACGTCACACTCGGAGACTTAGATGCGATCAAGAATCTCCTAAGTATTAACTTTCTCCGAGTGTACACTTAACGTCACACTCGGGGACTTAGATGCATTCAAGAATCGCCTAAGTATCAACTTACTCCGAGTGTGCACTCGGGGGCTTAGCTGCGATCCAGAATCGCCTAAGTACATGAGTAATAGACCCTCATTGAGGCTCATGTGGATGTCAAAACAACTGACAACTACATGAGTAGCAGACCCTCATTGAGGCTCATGTGGATGTCAAAACAACTGACAACTACATGACTTACACATCGCACCGCGTGCGACCTCATAGTCGCACTCGACAGCATAGCCGCGATCCCGTATCGCCCAAGTATTTTTTGACCTTCGAGTGTGTCCTTCAGATCCACTCGGAGACTCAACGGACCCTCATGGAGGCTCATGTGGATGTCAAGACCACTGACAATTACATGAGTACCAACTCGCTTCGAGTGAGGCCTGTCCGACGCACTCGACGCCTTAGCTGCGATCATGAATCGCCTAAGTACTCTATTGCCTTCGAGTGTATCCTACAGATCCACTCGGAGACCCCGCAAGACCCTCACAGAGGCTCATGCAGATGTCAAGGCAACTGACACTTACATGCTACGCATGTTTGCCATTGGCTTCACCAAGAAACGCCAAACAAAAACTCGAGGCAAAATTGCAACACAAGAGCAAACGATTTGATTCAGATTCAAAGTTCAAACAAAGATAGTTCACTCGGTGCGGATCAAGCGTACCCGCACCGATCCAAGAATGTGACGGCCAACAGCAGTGGCCAAAGTTCCTTACAAATCAACACTCGGCATACCGAGGATAAAGTTTTCTTACGCATCATCCGGATTAGCGCCAGGACTGGAGGGCTCTACGAACATGTCCAGATCGATATCGTCGGCGATGCGGATGGCACTCTCAAGGAAGGTTTCCATGCAGTCTTCGGATCAAAGTTTCTTTGTGTTGGCAACCTTCAATGCTTTCAGCTTCTCCTCGCGCACCTCCTTGCAATGAACTCGGACCAGGGACAGAGCAACATCTGCACCACAACGAGCCACAGATTTCTTCCATGACTGCACTCGGTTCGGGATCTCCTCCAGTCGAGTCATCAAGTTTTCCATCTCCTGCCGCGACTCATCTTCAGGCCAAAGCTCCTTGTCGATTCGGCCGACGACCTCTCTCAGTCGACCGATGAAAGGGCCAACTTTGCCCACGCGGATGTGCGCTCGGAGCAGATCTCGATTGGCGTCCTCGCCGAGTGGAACGTTCTCGCGAATCGACCGCTCCACGTCAGCTGCTTCAGTTTCAGCGTCAATGCAAAAATCTGCAACAACAGGACAAGCAAACAATAAGCGCCGAGTGTGACGCACATATCACAAGCACTCGGAAAAAGCAGGACTTACCAGCCAGACGCGTCATCATCTGCCGAGCCCAGTCACTGACGTATTTCTCCTGCGCTATGCACCGTTTGTTCAGCACGTCCATTTGTCCCATCAGAGCAGTCCTTTGTTTCCCCATCTTCTCAACTTCCTCAGTCAGCACTTTTTTCGCTTCGCGAGCCTGCTCCAACGACTTCTCTCGTTCCGCCAGAACCTCCTTCATACCAGCCATTGCAAGCAGCGCCGCATCCAGCTCACCAGCAAACTGAATCTTCTCCGCCCTGAGAGTCTCATATGTTGTCCCCATTTCACAAGTTTTCTGCCAGCCAGCACCAAGAGACAATCAGACAATACAACAATAAAAAGTCTAAGTTCTTCAGACCCCTGCCGACGCAAGCAGTCGACAACGGTCTTGGGGACTACACCTAGTGGGTTCACTGAGAGTGACCCCACTGGCATGCAACTCAAGCAGGTCTGCCCTATTGAGATACATGATAACACCTACGCCTACGAGGCTAATACTACCCGACCTGAGTAAAATTACTCTCGGGGACTCTTACAGTAAGTGCACCCCGAGTGCCACAACTGTTCGCAGTCGACCATATTATTTATGGATCTGACCAAGTAAAAGACAATGTGTATAAAGACAACTGCCTGTGCAAGCACTCGACAGAAGTCTCGGGGATTACACCCACTCGGTTCAATCAGAGTGAACCCATTGCAAAAATCATACGGTATCCGAGAACACCCAGTGGGTTACAAGAGAAAAGTAAATACTTACTAGCCCACTTACTCGGATATCGTCCCGCAGCTCCAAGCTCCGCTAGTACAGGGATGCGATGGAGCCGTATGCCTCTTGGCTTCCCCCGCCATCAGCTCTGCCTGCACCATGGCCCCCTTGGCCGCTCCCACCTGCTCCTCCGGGAGACGCTGGATGTTGAACTCAACATTCGACGAGCCTGGCATCATTGGCTCCTTGGGCATCCCAAGGCCCGCTCCAGTCGGTTCATCAGCCACCAGCGCCGTTTCAGTCGGCAGCATCACCTCAGTCGGCAGCTCGTCTGCGGCGAGAGCAGTAACTGGCGGAGCAGCCTCAAGAACAGGCTCCGCAGCTTGCTCGGGTCTCCCCTGGTCACCCTCGTCCACGCAAATCGCCCCTGACAGACCGAAGGACACGAGATCTCAGAAAGAGAAAGAGGCAAGACCGAAGATAGAATTCGCAATGCGATAAAATAAAACTCTCGGAGTCACTACAACGCACCTGGCTGAGACGAGACGACGTTGTCCGTGTCCATGGGTCATCCTCCTGGCATGCCGGAGAGGTGGCGGAGGTAGCAACTCTGTCGAGTGAAGTTCATTCGACCATTAAACAGGAGTCCAATCGGATATCAGAGGAAATTAAAAGATCAATGCACTTACGTGGAGGTGACAGGAACAGTGACCCTCATCCGCGGCAAAGCCTTCCGAGGTTTAGATCCACTCGGTTTGGCCGCCTTGGAAGGCTGACCCGCGGACTCAGCAGCAATATCCCTGGTCCTCTTGGTGCTCCAAGCACTCGGGACCACGGGAGCAGTGGGCGGAGCACTCGAGGATGCTGGAGGGACTGAGGGAACTGCTGGTTCATGTCGACGCTTGGTTCGATGCTCTAGCTGCGGGGGAGGCGAGTCCAGCTCTTCGTCTTCCTCCTCTTCCTCACTAGTCTCTTCCTCCGTTTCCCCGCTGTCGAAGACATACTCGGCGCTCTCCACGCTACCCTCCTGGCTGCCTTCCTCCTCCTCCTCGGCCGGGTTCCCGTTCGAGACGGGAGAAAACCTATTGGTCCACTTCTGCATAAAATTCAGTCGACGACATCAGACGTCACGCAGAGATTCAAGCAAGCAATAAGACTAAGACAGTTACGTGCACTCGACAAATGGTACTCACCTGGTTCGGAGGAGGATTATCTGCGCAGAAAGGCCTCACTCGCCGGGATCCTCTGGGGTTCTCGCAGGCGCCTGTGATCTGGAGCACCCACGAGGTCACCTTCTCCTCAGTCACACCCATAACGATGGTCCGAGTGGAATCCTCAGGCCCCGTATAATGCCACATGGCGTGGTCGCGAGCCTGTAGGGGTTGGATGCGCCGACCGAGGAAAACCTCCAGCAAGTCTATGCCGGTGACCCCCCTTCTGACGACATCTACGAGTGCGTCGACCAGAGGCTGGATGTCGTTCTTCTCCGCCTTCGTGAGCGCAAGCTGCTTAGGTGGAGCGGGCCGATCTAAGCTAAAGGGAGGCAGCCCAGTCGTGGCATTCGGGAAGGCAACGTCCTGGCAGTAGAACCACGTCGACTGCCAGTTCCTGACCGACTCACTCAGCTGAAGGGCACGATAACTACTCCGACTCTTTTTCTGGAAACCTAAGCCTCCGCAGAGCTGGAGAAGATGTGTTTTATCGTCCGACTGGCTGAGTCGTTTGATAGTTTGAGATCTAGCAGAGAATATGTGCTTGAACAGCCCCCAATGGGGAGGATAGCCGATGAAGCACTCGCACAGAACAATGAAAGCAGAGAGATGGGCTATAGCATTCGGGGGAAAGTGGTGAAGGTGCGCCCCGAAGTGGTTCATAATGCCTTTGAAGAAAGGATGCGAGGGCAGAGAGAAACCTCGATAGACATGGCTGAGTAGCAGGACGCGCTCTCCCTCCCGAGGCGCCGGCTCGACCTCATTCTCCGCCGGCAGCCTCCACGACTTGTGCACGATCATCCCGTGCTCCACCAGCTGCAGCAAATCCCTCTCCGTCACCGTGGAGGGAAGGAAGTCGCCTTGGATCCACCCCGCCGGCAGCGGTCGCTGCCGCCGCTGAGCAGGAGCCGCCGCCTTCCCCTTCTTCTTCCTCGCCTCCATCTTGCTAGTCTGACCCTTGGTCATGGCGGAAGTTGAGGATCCGCGGAGGGGAAGGAGGAGGGAGGAGCTTAGGTGCACTGGAGGTGGCGAGAAGGACGGAGCAAGCGAAGGCAAAAGATTCGGCGAGCGTAACGAAAAACCCTCGCCGCTGGGATTTAAGTAAGGTTCCGACTGGGTCGCTGGCAGGTGGCCCCGAAACCTTATCCCCCGACCAACCGCAACGATATTAGTGGAGAGTATGAAGGCGCGAGAATCGAGGCGTCAGGCGCTACTCGAGCGCGATGGCGTCATCCCCGCTGAGCACGCGGTAACCGAAATTTGAGGATCCCGGAAAATCCGCCGCTGTCAATTGACTGGTCACGTCAGAAGATACCGCGGAAGCACTCGGTTTCCGACAGTTCGTTTCACAAATACTTCCACTCGGATCGTAGGTCAGAAAAGATAAAATGGATCGAGGCAAGCAATGCCAAAGTCACATCCGTACCAGTCGGATCCAAACTTCAAGCATCACTTCGTTGTTCCAACCTCAATCCATTCGGGGACTAATGATGGGGTTATAGTCCTAGGGTAGGGTCATAGGCCTTCCCTATAGGTCCTACCCAAGGACTACCCTTCATAAGGGACAAGGCCCTTAGTCAATTCCGACTGAACTAAGAAGTTCCCATCATCCAGTCGGTAACAGACCTTCAACCATCCAGTCAGAGACGAGCATTCGGAACATATCAAACTAACCAACTGGATTCCACTCTGTGCGTCGTAACCCCCCTCGGAGGAAACGGGCATACGTTTCCACACACCTTTATTAGCATTTAAGACGTACGTTACCTGTAACGTAGGCATTTATTCGCCACTACTCCACCCCTGTGCACCGAACCGTTGTGGAGGGCAGCGCACTCTATATAAGCCACCCTCTCCCACTGGTGCAAGGGTTAGCAAATCATTTGTATTCCATATTCCACTCGACAACAAGCTCCCAGAGCACTGAGACGTAGGGCTATTACCTCCACCGCAGAGGGGCGTGAACTCATACAACCTCGCCGTAGCTAAGGCTCTGCCCATCCTTTTCGTACCCTACACATCTACTGTCAGGCTTATACCCGCGACACTAGCCTTCACCTGTACTAAGTGGGAATGGTGCATGTGCATCCAAATTCCTAAACTAAAGTTGTTCCACATGAGTCCACCATACTTACCTATATGCAGTATTACCCTGCCGTTCCAAGTAAATTTGCATGTCCCACCTCTAATATTCAAACAAGCATCTATTTTATGCACTTCTACCACTCACGTAGTGAAGGGGAGGTCAGTATCTTCTATGCTAAGTGACTTATTCTCAAGATGAACGTTTATTCGACGTCATTGCACGAGAGAGGCTGGTAAAAAGGATGCCCAATCCTGCAAAAACAAAAATTAAATAAACGAAACTCCTTGGGACTGTTGATATGTTGGCAGGCACCCATGGATTCGATCAACCATGCTTTGTGTATGGATGGTGGATCGGAGTAAACTTTACAATTCTGTTGGGGAACCGACAATAATGAGTTTTGCATGGAAGATATTGAAAACCTTTGTAGTAACGTTGACAGGAAAAGTGCAACAACCAAAATTACAATTTCAATTCTGTTTTAGAACTTGAGCTCTAGCACCTCTACAAATAAATGCTTCCTCTGTGAAGGGCCTTTCTATTTAATTTTATGTTGTTCCTGGGTCATCATCTTCCTACTAAAAGCACCAGACAAGAGAGCACTATTGTCATTTTTATGCATTGAGTCTAGTTACTGTTGAATGTGAGAATGATTGCATCTATTCTATCCTGAATTCCAATATTTAGTCGCTTCTTGAATCTCAGAGGTGCTCTGCATTTATGTTTTGGGTCTCAAAAAGGTCTGGAAAAATATCATGTCATCATATTATATCGTGATTGTCTTGACAAATTGTTGGCATGTCAGATATCTTATTATTGCTTACTAGTTGGTGATGTATTTCCATGAGTGAATATATGTTTATTTTTTATCATGGATATGGTTATTTATGATTTACTGAAAACCTGAACACTAGCTAAGCATATACTCCCTTTGTTCCTAAATACTTGTTGTTGGAGAGAACTAGAACTAGATTAGTTGTCCCCAACAACAAATATTATGGTACACACGGAGTATATGGCAACGCGAACAAAAGAGTTTGTAAAAGTTCTCTTTATCCCTTTGAGTTTATCCAATGAATTGCTTGAGGACAAGAAATGAGCTAAGCTTGGGGGAGTTGATACGTCTCCAATGTATCTAAATTTACAAACACTTTTTCTCTCTTGTTTTGGAATGTAATTTGCATGATATGAATGAAACTAACCCACCCGCATGCTCTTTTCAGCAGAATTACGTTGGTGTTATTTTTGTGCATAAATAGAAGTTCTTAGAATTGGACGAAACTTTTCGTGAGTTTTATTTGGGAATTATAAGGAACTATGAAGCAAAGATTCAGCAGAGGGGTGCCCACGTGGCCCACGAAGCAACACGGCGCAACCACCCCTAGGCGGCGCCCTGTTGTGTGGTGGGGCCCATGAGGCTCCTCCGAACCTATTTCCTATCCTATAAATTCATATATTTGGAGGAAAAAATCAGAGAGAAGTTTTCATCGCGGTTTACGAGATGGAACTGCCGCCACATCATGTTCTTCCTCCGGAGGGGTAATCTGGAGTCTGTTTTGGGCTCCGGAGAGGGGGTCCGTCGCCTTAGTCATCACCTACCCTTCTTCATCAACTATTCCATGATTCTCACCACCGGGAGTGAGTAATTACCTTGTAGGCTTGCTGGTCTGTGATGGGGTTTGGATGAGATTGATCATGTAATCTAGTTAAGTTGATATGGCTTGATCCCAAGTATCCATTATATTCTTAGATTGATGTTGCTATGACTATGCTATGCTTAATGCTTATCACTAGGGCCCAGGAGCCATGATTTCAAACCTAAGCTTATTATGTTTTATCTGAATATGAAAAGTGTTTAGATCCTATCCTGGAATTTGTATGCACCTATTATGTGTCTTGATCCGGATACCCCAAGGTGACAATAATTGGGATTCTCTCCGGTGATTTGCCGTAGTTTGGGGAGTTCATGTATTCACCATGTGTTAATGCTTTGTTCTAGTTCTATATTAAAAGGATGCCTTAATATCCCTTAGTTTCCAATAGAACCCCGCTGCCATGGGAGGGCAGGACAAAAGATGCCATGCAAGTACTTATCGCAAGCACGTATCACTCTATAGGGAATACATGCCTACATTATATTGATGAATTGGAGCTAGTTCTGTGTCACTCTAGTGTCTAACTATTACATGATTGATGTCATCCATATCTTTCCATCGTTGCACCATGGCCTGCACTTTAGATATACTTAATCTTGCTAAGTTGTTGTGTCAAATCAATAAATTAGGGTGAAATACTATCCGTGAGGACTGTCACAATCCCCTATACTTGTGGGTTATCAATCATCAAAAAAATTGAGTGGATCTGACAGGCCTGAAAATTGAGGTGCTTTTTTGTGCAAAATTTACTACGCTGCCCATTTTTTCGCACTTGTCGTTTTACATTCTCACCGCCCTATAAATATACGAGGGGGCCCTAAGGATCATTTTTACCTCTCCGTGCCATCGTTTTCTTTCGTCATTCATTGTCTTTGTCACGCCCGACCTTTCTTCTTCTGGCGGCGCTGAAACGTCTCCAACGTATCTATAAATTTTGATCGTTCCATGCTATTATATTATGAACTTTGGATGTTTTATATGCATGAATATGCTATTTTATATTATTTTTGGGACTAACCTATTGACCTAGAGCCGAGTGCCAGTTTCTGTTTTTTCCCTATTTTTGACCTTTTTCAGATAGGAATATCAAATGGAGTCCAAATGGAATAAAACCTTCGCGGTGATTTTTTTTGGACCAAAAGAGACCCCCGAAGCTTTGGAAGAAGGCCACAAGAGCCACGAGGGAGTAACGAGCCCGGTAGGCACGCCCTACCCCCCCCCCCCCCCCCCCCCCCCAAAGGGTCTAGCAGGCTCGTGACCTCCACGTGGGCCCAACTGACGTAATTCCACCGCCATAAATTCCTATAAATACAGAAACTCCCCAAAAGAAACCTAGATCAGGAGTTCCGCCGCCGCAAGCCTCTGTAGCCACCAAAAACCAATCGGGAGCCCGTTTCGGCACCGTGTCGGAGGGGGAATCCGTCTCCGGTGGCCATCTTCATCATCCCGGCAATCTCCAGGACGAGGAGGGAGTAGTTCTCCCTCGAGGCTGAGGGTATGTACCAGTAGCTATGTTTTTGATCTCTCTCTCTCGTGTTCTTGAGATGTCATGATCTCGATGTACCACGGGCTTTGCAACTATAGTTGGATCCTATGATGTTCTTCCCCCTTTCCCTTCTTGTAATGAATTGAGTTTCCCCTTTGAAGTTATTTTATCGGATTGAGTCTTTAAGAACACTTGATGTATGTCTTGCACGTGTCTATCTGTGATGACAATGGGATATTCATGTGAGTACTTGATGTATGTTTTGGTGATCAACTTGCGGGTTTCGTGACATCGGGAACCTATGAATATGGGTTGGCACACGTTTTGACTCTCTGGTAGAAACTTTGGGGCACTCTTTGAAGTTCTATGTGTTGGTTGAATAGATGATTCTGAAATTGTGTGATGCATATCGTATAATCATGCCCACGGATACTTGAGGTGACAATGGCGTATCTAGGTGACATTAGGGTCTTGGTTGATGTGTGTCTTAAGGTGTTATTCTAGTACGAACTCTAGGATAGATTGAACGGAATGAATAGCTTTGTGTTATTTTACTACGGACTCTTGAATAGATCAATCAGAAAGAATAACTTTGTGGTGGTTTCGTACCCGACAATAATATCTTCGTTTGTTCTCGGCTATTAGTGACTTTGGAGTGACTCTTTGTTGGATGTTGAGGTCTAGTTATAGGATCCAATTATGTTATCATTGTTGAGAGAACTTCACTAGTGAAAGTATGAACCCTAGGCCTTGTTTCCACGCATTGCAATACCGTTCGTTCTCACTTTTATTATTATTTACCTTGCTGTTTTTATATTTTCAGATTACAAAAACCTATATCTACCATCCATATTGCACTTGTATCACCATCTCTTCGCCGAACTAGTGCACCTATACAACTTACCATTGTATTTGGTGTGTTGGGGACACAAGAGACTCTTTGTTATTTGGTTGCAGGGTTGCTTGAGAGAGACCATCTTTGTTCTACGCTTCCTGCGGATTGATAAACCTTAGGTCACCCACTTGAGGGAATATTGCTACTGTCCTACAAACCTCCGTACTTGGAGTCCCAACAATGTCTACAAGAAGAAGGTTGTGCAGTAGACATCAAGCTCTTTTCTTGCGCCGTTGCCGGGGAGGTTAGCGCTCGAAGGTATATCTTTAGATCTTGCAACCAAATCTTTTAGTTTCTTGTTTATCACTAGTTTAGGTTATTAATATAAAATTACAAAAAAAATGGAATTGATTTGGCGACATATAATTCATCTTTATAATGTCTTTCGTTAACATGATGGAAAGGAAAATTGTGCTCAAGTGCTAAAGGAAGAATTACATAGAATGCTTGGCATGAAATATTTGAATGATGATCATGATTGCAATGTTGTTAGTATGAATTCTTTGAATACCCATGATGCTAATGATATGAAAAGCCACAAGCTTGGGGATGCTATGTTTGATGAAGATGATCTTTTTAGTTCCCCCACTTTGAATGATCAAAATTATTATGATGAAAGCATGCCCCCTATCTATGATGATTATTGTGATGATGCTTATGCTATAAATAAGAATGATAATAAAACTTGTCACAATTATGAGTACCCTCTTAGTGAACATTACTCTTTTAATGTGGAAACAATTCGTAGTATTCAAGTCTTTTACGATACTCCCACTACTATTGATGAGAATAAATTTCCTTATGTGGAGAGTAGTAAAATTTCTATGCTTGTAGATCATGAAAATAATGATTTAGGTGCTGGTTATATTGTTGAATTCATTCATGATGCTACTAAAAATTATTATGAGAGAGGAACATATGCTTCTACATATTGCAATAATATCAAGTTTCCTCTCTATGTGTTCAAATTTTTGAAGTCATGCTTGTTTTACCTTCCTATGGTAGTTGATTCTTGCTCCAATAAATTGTTTGATCACAAAATACCTATGCATAGGAATTGGGTTAGACTTAAATGTGCTAGTCATATGCTTCATGATGCTCCCGTTATGTTTCAATTCTTATCTTTTATGTGAGCATCATTGAAATCATCATGCCTAGCTTGAAAGACATTAAAGAAAAATGCTTGTTGGGAGACAAACCAAGTTGTATACTTACTGTTTTTGTGTGTTCACATGATTAAGATACTGTATTAATCATGTTTTATTTCCTTAGTTTCAATAAAGTGCCAAGTAAAAGCCATTATGATTAGTTTGGGTGATAGTTGTTTGATCATGCTGAAAATGACAGAAACTTTGCGCTCGTGAAATCATTTCTAATTTCAATCCAGAGAGTGGTTTTAGGTTTATTCTTTTTGATGCTTATTTATATACAAATTTCCTTAATTGTCATAATTGTTTCAGAATTTTTGGAAGTGCAGCAGTATGGTCATCATTCAGATCATTACAGATTGTTCTGTTTTTGACAGATTCTGTTTTCAATGCATAGTTTGCTTGTTTTGGTGTTTCCATAGATTATATTGAGTAATATAAATTGTGGAAATAGTAAGATACAGTAGGAATTGTGTGAAAATAATTATGAGTCTTGTTTTGACAGTACCCAAGTGATTGGTTTGCTCGTTATCATACTAACCCATCTCATGAAGTTCCGTTAAGTTTTGTGTTGTGAAGTTTTCAAGTTTTGGGTAGAGTTTCGATGGACTATGGAACAAGGAGCGGAAAGAGCCTAAGATTGGGAATTCCCAAGGAACCCCAAATCCATATTCAAGGACACCAAAGATCCTAAGCTTGGGGATGCCCCGGGAAGGCATCCCCTCTTTCGTCTTCAATCCATCGGTAACTTTACTTGGGGCTATATTTTTATTCACCACATGATATGTGTATTGCTTGGAGCGTCATTTTATTTTATTAGTACTTGCTTTCTGTTATTTATATTAATGTTTTGCATCATTTAATTCAATAAAAATGTCAAGTATAGCCTTTACCATGCTTAATTTGCAAGTATAGGAGTCGCTGTTCCAAAACAGAAATTTGCTTGTAGTGAAACAATCCCCTAGAATTTTATGTACATCGGAATAGATTGAAATTTGGACACAGTATGATATTATAAATTATCTACAGTGTGGATTGTTTTCATATTTTTAGGAGTTAATTAAGTATGGATCTTGCTGCATTCTTTACAGACTTTTCTGTTTAGGCAGATTGCTGTTATGTTTGCATTGTTTGCATATGTTTGCTTGTTTAATGATCATATTTGAGTATAGGAGTTTTAAATATGCAGAGGCATTTAGTATGCAATGCCAAATAATAATTTTAGTGATTTGCTACAGTAGAGGATGATATAGTTTTGCATTGATTTATACTAACCTATCTCACGAGTTCTTGTTGAGTTTTGTGTGGGTGAAGCTTTTAAGATTTCGGAAAACATCATATGAGAGGAATTAAGGAGACACAAAAAGCTCAAGGTTGGGGATTCCCAAGTAATCCGCAGTCCATATTTCAAGAAGTATCAAGTGTCCAAGCTTGGGGATGCCCCGGTTGGCATCCCACCTTTATTCTACAACAATTATCGGTTAGTATCGGTTGAACCTAAGTTTTTGCTTCTTCACATGTTTAATGCTATCTTTGGAGTGTCATTTTATTTTGTTTGAATAAGGTACTTAGGATCTGAAATTCTTACATGGGAGAGTCTTGACATAGCCAAATAATTATTCAACTACTCATTGATTTTCACTTATATCTTTTGGAGTAGTTTTTCTTTTACTCTCATGCTTCACTTATATCATTTTGAGAGTCTTAAACAGCATGGTAATTTGCTTAGGTTATGAATCTAGTCCTAATATGATGGGCATCCAAGAGGGATATAATAAAAACATTCATATAGAGTGCATCGAGTACTATGAGAAGTTTGATTCTTTGGATATAGTTTTGAGACATAAGGATGGTTATATTAAAGTCATGCTAGTTAGTAATTATGGATTGGTAGAAATACTTGTGTTAGAGTTTGTGATTCCCGTAACATGCACATATGGTGAACCGCTATGTTAGGAAGTGGGAGCATGATGTTCTTATTGAGTGTCATCCTTTGTGTGGAGGTCGGGATCGCGCGATGGTTAACTCCTACCAACCCTTTCCCTAGGAGCATGCGTCTAATACTTTGTTTCGATTACTAATAAAACTTTTGCAATAAGTATGTGAGTTCTTTATGACTAATGTTGAGTCCATGGATTATACGCACTCTCACCCTTCCACCATTGCTAGCCTCTCTAGTACCGCGCAACTTTTGCCGGTGCATTACACCCACCATATATCCTTCCTCAAAACAACCACCATACCTACCCATCATGGCATTTCCATAGCCATTCTGAGATATATTGCCATGCAATTTCCACCGTTCCGTTTATTATGACACGCATCATCATTGTCATATTGCTTTGCATGATCATGTAGTTGACATCGTATTTGTGGCAAAGCCACCATTCATATCTTTCATACATGTCACACATGAGTCATTGAACATCCCGGTACACCGCCGGAGGCATTCATATAGAGTCATATCTTTGTTCTAAGTATCGAGTTGTAAGTAAATAAAAGTGTGATGATCATAATTATTAGAGCATTGTCCCATGTGAGGAAATGACAGAAGCTATGATTCCCTCACAAGTTGGGATGAGACTCCGGACTTAAAATAAAAATAAAATAAAAGAGGCCAAAGAGCCCACCAAAAAAAATGAATGAAAAATATATGAAAAAAGAGGCCAAAGAGCCCAAACAAAAAAAAAGAGAAAAAGAGAGAAGGGACAATGCTACTATCCTTTACCACACTTGCGCTTCAAAGTAGCACCATGTTCTTCGTGATAGAGAGTCTCATATATTGTCACTTTCATATACTAGTGGGAATTTCATTATAAAACTTGGCTTGTATATTCCAATGATGGGCTTCCTCAAATTGCCCTAGGTCTTCGTGAGCAAGCAAGTTGGATGCACACCCACTTAGTTCCCTTTTGAGCTTTCATACACTTATAGCTCTAGTGCATCCGTTGCATGGGAATCCCTACTCATTCACATTGATATCTATTGATGGGCATCTCCATAGCCCGTTGATACGCCTAGTTGATGTGACCATCTCCTCCTTTTGCCTCACAACCTCCACCATATTCTATTCCACCTATAGTGCTATGACCATGGCTCACGCTCATGTATTGCGTGAGAGTTGAAAAAGTTTGAGAAAGTAAAAGTGTGAAAGCAATTGCTTGACTAAGACCGGGGTTGTGCATGATTTAAATACGTTGTGTGGGGAAGATGGAGCATAAGCAGACTATATGATATTGTAGGGATAACTCGGTCTCTTTGGCCATGTTATTTTGAGAAGACATGATTGCTTTGTTAGTATGCTTAAAGTATTATTGTTCTTATGTCAACATTAAACTTTTTGTCTTGAATCATATGGATCTGAATATTCATGCCACAATATATGTTAGGTAGCATTCCACATCAAAAATTCAGTTTTTATCATTTACCTACTCGAGGACGAGCAGGAATTAAGCTTGGGGGTGCTTGATACGTCTCAATCCGTGAGGACTGTCGCAATCCCCTATACTTGTGGGTTATCAATCATCAGAAATTTTGAGTGGATCTGACACGCCCGAAAATTGAGGTGCTTTTTTGTGCAAAATTTACTACGCTGTCCTTTTTTCGCACTTGTCGTTTTACATTCTCACCGCCCTATAAATATACAAGGGGGGCCCTCAGGATCATTTTTACCTCTCCACGCCATCGTTTTCTTTCATCGTCCGTTGTCTTTGTCACGCCCGACCTTTCTGCTTCCTGCGGCGCTGATACTACTCCAACGTATCTATAACTTTTGATCATCCATGTTATTGTATTATCAACTTTGGATGTTTTATATGCATGAATATGCTATTTTATATTATTTTTGGGACTAACCTATTGACCTAGAGCCCAGTGCCAGTTTCTGTTTTTTCCTTGTTTTTGACCCTTTTCAGATAGGAATATCAAACGGTGTCCAAATGGAATAAAACTTTCGCGATGATTTTTGGACCAAAAGAGACCCCCGAAGCTTTGGAAGAAGGCCAAAAGAGCCACGAGGGAGTCACGAGCCCGGTAGGCGCACCCTACCCCCGGGAGGGCCTAGCGGGCTCGTGACCTCCTCGTGGGCACAACTGACGTAATTCCACCACCATAAATTCCTATAAATACAGAAACCCCCCAAAAGAAACCTAGATCGGGAGTTCCACCACCGCAAGCCTCTGTATCCACCAAAAACCAATCGGGAGCCCGTTCCGGCACCCTGCCGGAGGGGGAATCCATCTTCGGTGGCCATCTTCATCATCCCGCCGATCTCCATGACGAGGAGGGAGTAATTCTCCCTCGGGGCTGAGGGTATGTACCAGTAGCTATGTGTTTGATCTCTCTCTCTCGTGTTCTTGAGATGTCATGATCTCGATGTACGGCGGGCTTTGCTACTATAGTTGGATCCTATGATGTTCTTCCCCCTCTCCCTTTTTGTAATGAATTGAGTTTCCCCTTTGAATTATCTTATCGGATTGAGTCTTTAAGAACACTTGATGTATGTCTTGCACGTGTCTATCTGTGGTGACAATGGGATATTCATGTGAGTACTAGATGTATGTTTTGGTGATCGACTTGCGGGTTTCGTGACATCGGGAACCTATGCATATGGGTTGGCACACGTTTTGACTCTCCGGTAGAAACGTTGGGGCACTCTTTGAAGTTCTATGTGTTGGTTGAATAGATGATTCTAAAATTGTGTGATGCATATCGTATAATCATGCCCACGGATACTTGAGGTGACAATGGAGTATCTAGGTGACATTAGGGTCTTGGTTGATGTGTGTCTTAAGGTATTATTCTAGTACGAACTCTAGGATAGATTGAATGGAAAGAATAGCTTCGTGTTATTTTACTACGGACTCTTGAATAGATCGATAAAAAAGAATAACTTTGTGGTGGTTTCGTACCCGACAATAATCTCTTCATTTGTTCTCCGCTATTAGTGACTTTGGAGTGACTCTTTGTTGCATGTTGAGGGCTAGTTGTATGATCCAATTATGTTATCATTGTTGAGAGAACTTCAATAGTGAAAGTATGAGCCCTAGGCCTTGTTTCCACGCATTGCAATACCGTTCCTGCTCACTTTTATTATTATTTACCTTGCTATTTTTATATTTTTAGATTACAAAAACCTATATCTACCATCCATATTGCACTTGTATCACCATCTCTTCGCCGAACTAGTGAACCTATACAACTTACCATTGTATTTGGTGTGTTGGGGAAACAAGAGACTCTTTGTTATTTGGTTGCAGGGTCACTTGAGAGAGACCATCTTCATCCTACGCCTCCCTCGGATTGATAAACCTTAGGTCACCCACTTGAGTGAAAATTTCTACTGTCCTACAAACCTCCACACTTGGAGGCCCAACAACATCTACAAGAAGAAGGTTGTGTAGTAGACATCACGTGCCCTCGAAGACGAACATCAGCCACGCTAGATTTGCATCAACAGGACTCCGAACATTCCCGCCATGCTCCCGTGCTTCGTCACGCTCCTCTAAAGATTTGTAAGTTTCCCACATTCTTCCATTCTGAGGGATTTCATTTCTCTTTTCTTCCATTTAGCCTTGATAGTAGCGGCTCAGACACCGGTATCTGACTTATTATTCTTCTGGCTTACCAATCTTATGATCACAAAAACGCCGACTTATCCCATATATATGTAATTCACCGGCTTATTTGCTCTTACTTTCACCCTACAATTGACTTGCGAGAATCTTGATGGCCCCAAAGACTAGCAAGGCCGTTGGCTGGGTCTGGTCCCAAGTATCATTTCTCACATTGGACGATCTTGTGGGCAAAGGTCTTTTGCTGACTCAAGCAGAGATCAGCTACCGAGCACCTAAGGAAGAAGGTTCCCCCAACCTCAATAGGGGGAAGTTGATATTTTTGTAGTTCATTTGCATAGAGGCTTCCGACCACCCGGGTTAAAATTCTTCAAAGATGTGGCCAATTTATTCAACCCTAGTCCGCAAGACATTGGGCCCACTCAATCACCAATCTTTGTCAGTTCCAAGTTTGTTGTGAAGTGTTTCTCTAGACAGAACCAACTGTCAGCTGTTATTCATGAAGGACCTCACGCTCTAGGCAGCTGTTATTCATGAAGGACATCGCGCAGCGGCAGGAGGTCTTTAGCCTTGCCCGCCACTGCTGGGATTTTTCCACCCACCACTGCTAGGCATTCTTGGAGTAGTGATTAATGAAGTCCACCAATGCCTGAGATTTGATAGTTGTGTGAGGCACATACTTCACATGGTGTGGTCCAAGCTCGATTGCCCACTTAGCAACACAGCTAGTAGCCTCCCGGTTTTGGATGATGTCTCCCAGAGGAACTGAACTGACCACAGAATTGGGTATTCTTGAAAATAGTGCTTCAATTTGCGACTAGCCATGAAAACACAAAATGCTAGTTTCTGACAGTGTGGATATCGTTGCTTGTACAAGGTTAGAACTTCACTCACATAATAGACTAGTCTCTGGACTAGGTATTCCTTCCCAGCCTCATTTCGTTCCACGAAAACTGCTACACTCACCACTTTGTTATTGGCGGCAATGTACAGGAGCATAGAACTTTATCAATCGGGGAGGCAAGGACGGGCGACTCAATCAATCGCTTCTTAAGAGCTTCGAAGGCCTTGTTTGCAACATCATTCCAGACAAAATTGTGTGTCTTTTTCAATAGCTGGTACAGTGGAATGGCCTTCTCAACGAGGAGGCTTATGAATCGGTTTAAGGCTGCAATGTGACCTGCCATACACTGGACCTCACTAACACGGGCCAGCTTAACGAGCGAGGTCACCACTTGATCTTGTCCGGGTTAGCCTTGATACCCCGTTTTGATATCAGAAAACCTAGTAACTTGCTTGCAGGGACACCAAAAATGCATTTGGCGGGGTTGAGCTTCATCTTGTAAACCCAAAGATTGTCAAAACTCTCCTTGATTTCATCCAATAAAGTATCCTTCTTCTGGGACTTTACCACAATACCATCCACGTAAGCATGAACATTGCACCCAATATGTTTGTGGAAACAATTTTGTACCCAACGCTGATAATTAGCCCCCGCGCTCTTAAGTCCAAAAGGCATAGAGACATAGCACAAATGCCCAAAAGGTGTGATAAAGGTTTTCTTTTGATGATCCTCAATGATTTTCTTGGTCTGATGGTAGCCAGAGTAAGCGTGTACGAAGCATAAGCTCTTGCAACTAACAGTGGACTCAATGATCTGCTTAATGCGAGGAAGAGCGAACGGGTCAATGGAACAAGCTTTGTTGAGATCTTGTAACCAAAATACATGCGCCACATGTTGTTTTTATTTAGAACCAGCAGTGGGTTTGCCAATCATTTAGGGTGGAAAACATCAACAATGAACACAGCAGCTAAGAGTCGGGCCACTTCTTCGCCAATAGTCTTCCGTCTCTCCTCGTTAAAACGACGGAGGTATTGTCGGACAAGTTTCATCTTTGGATCCACATTGAGGTGGTGCTGAGTGAGTTCTCCTGGTACAACATGCATGTGAGAAGGTTTCCATGCAAAAATGTCTCGATTCTCACAAATGTACTCATTGAGTGCGCTTTCCTATTTGGGATTCATGTCTTCCCAATAGTGAACTGTTGGGACGAATCTCCTGGAGTTAAATCAATCTGCTTTGTATCCTCGGTGAGCTTGAATTTGAGCAGGGAATCAGACTCTGTAGTGGACCTCTCAGGGGGGGTCATGTCTGTCGGTTCAACATTGACAGTGTAGAATTTTAGATGTTCTACTGCACAAGCCAACTCGGCGCAAGCGACATCTCCCTCCTCACATTCTCGAGCAATTTTTTGGCTGCCAACGACTATGATGGTCCCCTTTGGCCCAGGCATCTTGAGCTTGAGATAGATGTAACATGGTCGTGCCATGAAGCGGGCATAAACCGCCTATATGAAAAGGGTGTGATAAGGGCTTTTAATTTTGACCAGCTCAAAGGATAGAGACTCACATCTATAATTGAGCTCCATACCAAAGGCAACTTCTAGCTGGATTTGCCCAATTGTATATGTTGATTTCACGGGAACAATCCCAAGAAAACTGTGGAAGAGGGGTGCAACTGTTTCTCCGATAGATTCATCTATATGAACGTGTCACAATATAACATGTAGATGCTACTTCCCCCGTCCATGAGTACCTTCGTGAGCGTATATACACCAACTTGAGGCACTACCATCAGACTGAGACCACCCAGATTATCAACCCAGAGAGGATGATCATCTCTGCTCCATGTTATCGATTGTTCTGACCAGTTTAAGTATGCGGGGACAACCCGCTAGACCATAATGATGGCTATGTGCTGAACCTTGCGGTCACACTTGAAAATGTTGATTGTGAACACGTGATACTACCCGTTGTTCAACTGCTTAGAGTTGCTGTGAAAACTGGCGTGATTACCGTGTTGCTGATTGCCTTGCACGGAACGTTCATTTGCATCGTCGTTGTTGCCCGAACCCTGGAAACCAGTCCTCGAGCCACCTAACCCATGGAAACCATGGTTTGCAAAGACATCGGATGAGACGGCTCCTGGAAAGCCGGTCCCAGAACCTCCAATGCCGGGTTGTCCCGGGTGTCCACCGCCACTGACTCCATGGTGATTTTGATAAGCTTGATTGCGAAATTCCTGCATGATGAACCAGTTCTCCCACGAGTGGTTGGTGGCTTGTCTGGGAAACTATGTTTGGCACAAGGATCTTTAAGTGCATCCTCATAGTTAGGAGGTTTGTTCCCATTGTAATATGTGACGGAGTTTTTGTTCCGTCGCTCACCCTTGAGGCTAGTGTTAGAGCTAGCCACAAAGTATGATCCTCCCTTTGGAGGCTTAAACTTACCACCATTGCCTTGACTACCATGTTGTGCATTATGCCCTCGTAAGGACATTCATGAGGTCACCCATATCTTTATACTTTCCCTTGAGTCGTCCAAGCTTCTGAACAAGAGGCTGGAAGTGTCAGTTCTTCTCCAAAATTAAGACAGCCTGGGCGGCTGTTATGCTATCGGGGGAGTGAATAATCTTCGTGAGCCGATGGGAATAGTGATGCACAGACTCATTAGTACATTGGACACAATGTTGTAGATAACAATCGTCATTCGGCGTTTGTAGATTTCTTCAAATTTACCCAAATATTGATTGAATGACAAGACATGTTTTTCAACCATGTGCAAGCCGGCCCCTCCAACATCATGGTCAGGTACTTATCGCAGACTACATCACTAACATCTAGCATGTCCATGGATATGCCATAACTCTCTATCCATGTAGTCGGCTCGAGATCAGTTGTGTAATTGGGAACCTTGCGAGGACCCTTGAAATCCTTGGGCATACACTCATTGCGTAGAGCCGGGGCGAAACATGGCATTCCAATAGTTATGGATCTTAGACCTGGAGATTAGACCCACCCCGTAAGAAACTGGATGGGATCCGGAGGGGGGCATGTGACCTGACAGTTTTGCCTCTCGCATGGCCCGAGCCACATCGACTATTGCTTGCGCGTATGATGCTTCTGCCGGGCTAGGGAGTTTTGAGAACGCTGCCTGCGTTCACTGCTAGAGATTGCGAGAGATTCCACATGTTGACTTATAGCGCAACTCTGATATGGGGTAGAGTGAACCCAGTCACGACTATAGGAGTAATGCACCTAATGGGTGACTGCAGTCTTCAACATCCCAATGGTGTTTCGGCCTCAATATAAACCGGGGTTATTCCCGTGCTCAGAAGCGCTTCAAAGTTGCAAATCGACACCAGCATATTGTCCACATGATTGAAAAAATGACCCACGACGTCTGGAAACGATGAGGTGCTAACTAATCCAAAGAAGGGTGGACCGACTTATGTTCTCGAGCCGGCTGATGAGGCTGAGCCGTCCGCGGGTGCACGTCATGGGTTAACTGGGGTATAACCCGTTCCTCGGGCGTACTGGTAGCATCCCCTAGCATATCCTGCGGGGGCGTGCTGAACACGCGAGTAGGCTCGTAATCAAGGGGCGGGTGGGTTGAATGTGTGCTCCGATGAACCGCCTCTGAAGCGTTTTGAAGAAAACCCAGATGCCACGCTTCTGTCTTCAAGCAATCAACCTCGTTCTGGATGTGAGCCTACACCTTTGTCATGCGAATATTCTCAGTATTGATATCCTCCTAAGCCTTAACCATCTACTTATGAGGCTTGGTGATCCTCGTGTTGCGTTCCGTCTGATTCTTTGCGGTTACTCGTGTCTCGAGGAGCTTCGTCGTGGTGGCCATCAAGTTGGCCATAACTTCAGCCGACATTTTACTCGAGTCGTCTACGTTTGGAGCAGGCGCTGAGGTGCCGGTCCCGGTTACCGCACCAGCCGTCGTGGAGTCGAGGGTCGTTGATGTCCCTGCCATGAAGACGACGGCTAACCGAGGTGGCTAGAGGGACCCTTGGGCAGTCTCATCGTCGGAGTAGCCCCCAAGCCTACCATCAAATAGCGGGACGATTTATTTAGTGTCTCCAACTGAGGAGTCACCATTGGAGTAAGGAGGGTATCTCCGCTAGTCGTAGAGTTATCCGCGAGGTCAACTCCCTGGCTGAAGCCGACGAAGACATGATCCAGACCGGCTTGAGCCCGACAGGGTCAGGTGCGCCGAGCCGGCTCAATGATGCCGGTGCAGATGTCCAGCTTGGGTCCTGATTCGCTAATTTTTTCGATGAAGACGTGGATCTTGCCAAAGGGGACCCGTTACCCGTACTCGATTGAGCCGGCCTTGGAACCCCAGCCTGAATCATCGATGTAGAGTTTGTTGCGACAACTCATAGTCATCTGGCCGATCAGGTCCCTCGATCCCTGGGAAACCTCCCTCCAAGAACTCAACACCACCGTGCGCTGGCCCTATGGTGGGAGCGAGCTGTCGTGGTTTTGTCATGGGAGATGTCCTACCGATATGATTAAGCCTAGGAGCCATTCTGACTAGGTGGTTGCTTGGATGGGGTTGATCGGGAATGAGAGAAAAGGTTTACCCAAGTTCGAACCCTCCGATGGAGGTAAAAGCCTACGCCGTGCTTATGTGTCTATTGGTGATGCTCTCGATTACAAGTGTGCTGAATCGCTAACCTAGCTCTCGAGGGTCTATTTCTTAGTCTTTCTGCCTCATGGGCTCTCCTTTGTATATAGTTTGAGGCCATGAGATTACAATAGAGTCTGGGTCATATTACAACCCGTGCCTTAGTCTACTTCCTACTCATCTTGTCTCTCAAGTAAGGGAAAACTCCTTATGAGCCCCTCCTTGATTATGAGCCGACATGTCAGATACAGGACCACAAGCCAGCCTTCTCCTCAAGGCGCATCCTGGGCCTTGAACTTCATGTTTAACCACGGCCCATGCACTGCTACTAATTAGGAGCCGCCGCTGGTGATCGGGTCATACCGTGGGGTATATCCCCAACAGACGATGACCGTTGCCGAGACCTGATCCACATTCAGATAGACCATGGTGTGGCCCTTGGCAGGACAATAACACTGGAGAGGTCGGTGAGGGGCCGCATGATGATCCTTGTCGGTGTTTTAATGGTTGCGTATGTCTTCATCGGAGGAGCCACAAGGATCTAGTCAGCTGCGATATCGAGGTGGCGTGAATGCCGATGAAAATCATGTCGACCTTGGTCATGACGAACGATGGCGACGTCTATGTCGTCATTTTCTTGTCAAGGCATCGCAGTTGGAGGTTGCGTCACCTTGCTCAGGATGTTCTAGGGGGGGGGGGATCTAGAACTGGGTCTCCCGGTCGGACGATGACGACACATTCGTGCCGTTCTACCTCCTGGGGGTATCATTTTGGAGGAGGTACCGGCTTGAGGAGATAAGTTGAGAAGCAGTGTTCTGTTTACCACATGCACGACCGCAGGTCTTTATGGCTTGCTGCAGCATAGTCGTAGCGGCGGTCGTGTGTTGATGAACACACGCAGGACGATGACGATTTCCGACAACGGAAGAATTGAGTGGAAAGGTCAATGCGTTGATAATTCATGAAGATGGCACGTCAGAAGATGGCGGAAGCTGATTCTAGAGCATGCATATACGTTGTGCGCAGAGGGTCTAGCTAGACCAATTGGTGCTTTGTGCTAGCCGGTGGGCGGATTGGTTAGGTCATCGAAATAGATTGATGCGAGGTCAGGCCACATCATCAACAGCTTGTAGGTGTAACAACAATAGTTGCCTAGATGATGGCTTCAAGTTGATCCACATATTTGTTTTGTTAGGGTTCTCTTGAATAATATAATAAAATTATTATATACATCGTTTGATGTAGAAGCTGGGGATAATTCTCCTTTTTGAAGAAAAAAAACGTGACCGCTTCTCCTGTAGTATATTTCACTAAAAGTCCAAAACCCAACATTGGCAACTCTTGCCGAATTTAGCAGCAGAATGTATTATGGGTCTCTTCCATGCGACAAAACAAATTGAAGTAGGAGCAAACGGTTCAAGGAGTGGTATTATACAGAGTTAATTATTGCATGGCTTACATCGATCTCGCCCAATTGGAGTCCAAAACTCCATATTAACAAAAAATATTTCTGGAAGTATTAACGACGCAAACAACAACAAAACTTGCACTAGAAAATAACAACAAAAATAACACAATAACATTAACGCATGGAGAGCTCTCCCAGTACACTTTTCAAGGACGGACTGCAGGCTCGCCTTCGACACAACTGATATTTGGGAAATATCGGAACATCCATCGATTGAAATTAACCTGCCAATAGATTATGTAATTTATTAATATGGGAATGTAATTTGTTAATTAATTCTGCCGCAATCAAGAACACCTAACTGTAGAGGCGCTAATGGACGTCGAGCTACCTCAATTCCTCACGGCAAAGAGGGGGAAATCGATGAGGAAATAGAGCGAAAAGTAAGATTTAAATTGTAGCAGGTACCTGTGCAAGAACACGAATGGTGCGCAATGATCCTAGAGGCGGAGCTCGAGTTCGAGCTCCTCACCGGCGCTTGCAACGGAGGCCCTCGTGCTGAGCATGTCCACCGCGACGCCATGTCCGGCGGGCGAATCCACAAGGAGCTGCGCGTGGTCTCCAAAGCGTGGAGCGCCGCTACCCCACCTCTCGGGCCTGGCATCAGCGCCAGTTGACACGCTGCCACCGCCGTGCGATAAGATGGAGGTGCTCATGGATCGGCCGCTGCCGGAATCAACGGCGGTGCCACGGATGTGGCCTTCGTCGTAGGGGCCGTACATGTAGGGGTCGCTGAAGCTGCCGAGGCGGTCCTTGCGGTGCGCGTTCTGGTGGCCGCCGAGCGCCTGTGACTTGAGGAAGGTCTTGTTGCAGAAGAGGCACGGGAACAGCCGCACGTCCTTGCCGTTCACGCGCGCTGTCGGCGTTGCCACCTCCCTGATCTCTTCCCGGCCATGGTTGCCGGCTGCCGACCCGAACGACAGCGTCAGATCCGCTGCCGCAGCCGCTGCCTGCGAGTGGAACCACGATGGCTTGGCGTTGTCCATCCAAGTATATATATACTGCTGTTGCTGCAGTGTCACTCTTAAGGTCTAAAAGCACTCTACAACACAAGACTATGAACGACAGATGATCGATGATAATGGTAGCGGCGGCACTTCTATATTGGGAATATATGCTAACAGAGGAGGACGAATGGGAACGGAGCACGCTCTGCCTGCGATATGATGGGCATAAATAGACCCCTCTAGTCGAATGCTACTACTGTTTTCACTTAAAAAAAGAAAATAGATCCCTCCTTTTATCAAAAAAGAAGAAAATAAAATAGATCACATCCCATTGACAGGGAGCGGAGGCGCTACAGACCTGCCGTAGCATTGGCTGACTGACGACATGATGCTCACCTTTTTTTCCCAAAAACTTTCGATTGCAGTACAACAAAGCTAAAAATAATAAAAATTACATTCAGATTTGTAAACCATCTAAAAAAATACGAACACTGAAGTGAGCTGAATATGCATGGTCGTCATCGTCCGTTCCTCATCAAAACTGGATAAAAATTGTTGTGGTAAATAGTTGGAAAGTCGCCTTACCAAGGTCCTATAAAATCAGGCACCTGAACAACAATATCGCAGTCAATAAAAAGAAGCTTATATCAAAAGTATACAAATCGAAGACACATGAATATAAACAAATCAAGACCGGATCCGAGCAAATTCATCAAAGACTACCATCGACCGAATCCAACGAGATCCGCCGAAGACACATCTCAACATGCCCTCGACGATGCCAAGCACCCCTGGGATGAGGGCTAGGTGAGGACAACCTTATTTCATCTTCAAAGAGCCACCACCATCGCGCCTCCGTGAGCATGATACAAGCCCTAACAAATTTAAATCTATAGCCAATAATATTATTGGCTATAGATGTGTTTCTCCATTTTTTTGGTATGTCCACCTACCCAAAGTTATTGATAAAGTTGAACCAAATTACCCACCATAACACCTGTAAGTGGCAAAAAACTCTTTGTAAATTGTTTTTACGATTTTTCTTCTGCCAATGAAAATGCCCCTAAATTTTAAGTAAATTGTCTACCCTGCGCCACACGTGAGATAAACTCTTCATTAATTGTTTCTCGAATTTGTTTCATCTGTCATTGAAACCGCCCCTAAAGTTGAAGTAATTACCCACCCGCCATCCATAAGTGAAAAACTCTTCCTTAATTGTTGATCTAAAGTATTCTTTTGTAATCAAAATTATCACTAAAGTTCAAATAAATTACCCACCCTGTCACCCGTAAAAGTGAAAAAACAAGTGTTCCTCTGCATTATTCGTATGTCACATGACCCTCTAGTTTTCCATCCATCAAGAGACTAAACTTTTTTTCTTGTTCTCATACGCACATTAAAGATGTACACAAAAAAGCATTGATGCACTTTTAATATCTTTCGTTCTGAAAAATGCCATAAAAATGGATAGATTCGAAAAAATTATAGGTTACGTATAGTTTGTTTTGTTGTTAGAGAGATAGATAAATGAATGGATGAAACAAAGTATCATCTCAAGGGGAACACCTCCGAGTGGCATATGTTTTGCAGCAACGTTGTTTCACTCCTGTTTCGAAAAAATTTAGGCGCTCGATATGTCCTCCTTTTAGCAAAGGTCATGCCAAAATATCGGCTTGCTTGTGACAGAATGTATGACATATCCAGTGCGTTAGATTTGCCGAAATGTTCCAGACTACGGAGTGCGGGCGGAAGAAGTCATCCGTTTGGTGGAGGAGCCATGTTCTCTCACTAAAAAAGCCACATCCATATATTAGAATTTCTTGTAGAAAGCGCCAGTAACATCATCTTAGTTCGGTCTGGCTATCAAGAGAATCGTACCATTATAATCACATGCCTTCCATTGGCATACAAATTGTGTTCCTTTTAACTATATCATGCGATAAACATCACTAGTACAAAATGGGGTTATAGTCTATAGTCCCGGTCTTCAGCTGGGACTATTAACTTGGGACTAAAGACCCCCCCCCCTTAGTCCCGGTTTGTCATGAACCGGGACTAAATGCCCTCCATGTGTTACCAACCCAGACTAAAAGTTTTTTCGTTTTTCTAAAAAAATCATTTTTTTATTATTTTTAAATAAATTCAATTTTAATTTTTTACGACTTTCAAATCTTTGAATTATTTGACAATTTAATCTCTAACCACCCGTACTCACTTCATTCATTTCAAATCATCTAACTTCCTGACCGATCATCCATCCTCTCATTAATTCAGTCAAGCACGCTTAACTTTTCGGTTCTATCTCCACAAGTTTACAAGTCTCCACTTGTTGTTTTCTTGACAACAGTAAGCTATCATTCCTATTAACCCTTAGGTCTTGATGTCACATGATTTAATTTTTTGAATTCCAAATAATTATTAAAATAAACAACAATGTTTAATAAACAAAAATAATTAATTTAAAAACTTATAAAACTTGAAAAAGGAAAACAATTCAAAACAACTCGAATAATTCTTAAGAAGCATAAAAAAATCCAAAATAACAAAAAAGTTCAAAATAAAATAAGTAATAATAATAATATTGAATTTCAATGAAAATCAAATAAGTAATAATATTGTTTTATTCCTTTTTTGCCATTTATTCATTTAATATGGCATAATTAATATCTTTAAATCTATAAATCGAAATTCGACAAATAATATGTCCATTATTATAAGAAAAATGTGAAGAATCCAAATATGACACCCTTTTTTAAAATAAAATTAGAAACAACTAACATCGCAATAAATTAACATTAACTAATTACAAAAACGAAATTATTATCAAACAACAGAAACTTAAGTTAATTATATTAAAGTGGCAAAAGAAATTACTTTTTAATATAGCAAAACTAATTCTACCAACTAAAGTGTCAACTTCCAACCTTTTCAGTGTTCATTTGTATTTTTTTTCATTTGAGGGTCATTTAGCTCAAAAAACCATTAAATGCATGAAAAGTAGCAAATGAAGTTTGAAATGGTTGAAATTTGAAGATGTGGTTAGAATGGTGCATAGTGAATGCACAAAAAGTCTGAATTTGAAATAAGTTAAAAAAATGAAATTTCTTTGTAATAGATTAGTTTTCGTCCGAAACCCCCATACTTCGAAGAAGATGATCAAGTTTGTACACAAAGTGCATCCAGTTTTTATTGTAACCCTCTCAACTTTTTAGCACATGTTATGTGGTTGAAATGATGATAACATGTCAGGTTTCAACCTTTTCACATTTGTATTGCTTTTTAATTTCAGGGTCATTTAGCTCAAAAAATCATTAAATGCATGAAAAGTAGCAAATGAAGTTAGAAATGGTTGAAATTTAAAGATGTGGCTTAAAATGGTGCATATTGAATGCACAAAAAGTTGGAGTTGAAATAAGTTAAAAAAATGAAATGCATTTGTAATAGTTGAGTTTTCGTCCCAACTCCTCATACTTCGAAGGAGATGGTCAAGTTTGTACACAAATTGCATCCAGTTTTTGATGTAACCCTCTCAACTTTTTATCACATGCTATATGGTCTAAATGATGATACCATGCCAATCTTCAACATTTTTAGTGTTCATTTGTATTGCGTTTTAATTTCATGGTCATTTAACTCAAAAAATCATAAAATGCATGAAAAATAGCAAATGAAGTTAGAAAGGGTTGAAATTTGAAGATGTGGCTTGGAATGGTGCATAGTGAATGCACAAGAAGTATGGATTTAAAATAAGTTTAAAAAATAAAATGTCTTTGTAACACATGAGTTTTCGTCTAAAAGCCTCATACTTCGAAGGAGATGGTCCAGTTTGTAAACGAAGTGCATACAGTTTTTGTTGTAACTCTCACAAATTTTTATCACATGCTATGTGGTCGAAATGATGATACCAATGCCAAGTTTTAATCTTTCCAGAGTTCGTTTTTAGTGACAACAATTAATAACCATAATTAAATGACTAAAACAACTATATAAGCAAAACACTACTGTTTTATTTAAAATTCTAATTTAAATTATTCTAAAAATAACCAAATAAATCTTACTGTGACAACGATCTAACATGTGACTAGGAGCAAAAAGAATTAAATTAAAAACTATTTTTAAACTCAAGTTATTCACAATCTAGGGTTTGAAGCAAATTTGAACATATTCAAATTTAAACCATTCAAGTTTGAAAACTAAGGCATAAATAGAAACTAGACAAAATTTTGAATCTAATGCAAAAATAATCACTCAAAAACATCAAATATCCTAAAAGATATAAGGAATTTAAAACAGAAACTAAAAACAGACAACAAATAGAAAAATAAAAAAAACTTTCAAAATCCTTTAATCCGGGTTGGTATGTGCAACCGGGACTAAAGGTTAGACCCCCTTTAGTCCCAGTTTGTATCACCAACCGGGGTTAAAGGTCTATCTCTAGTCCAGGTTAGTGATACAAATCGAGACTATAGGGGCTCGTAGGGGCCCTAGCCTGACGCCAGCCTGCCACCACCCCTTTAATCCCGGTTGATAACACCAATCATGATTAGAGGTCATAAATGAACCGGGACTAAAGCCTAGCCGCTGAAACCGGGACTAGAGGTCACATTAGTCCCGGTCCAAAATCCAACCGGGACTAATGCTCCGAACGAAAGGTCATTTTTCTACTAGTGCATGTAATTCTAACTTTCTAAGAAGACTACACCCCTCATCGATCATCAATAGATGATGCTTAGGATGGACAATTCCATCACTTACATAGTGGTTATTTTTCAGATATTCTAATTATCCAATGGTAGTGAAATAGCTCATTTCATGGCTTGTCATAAAAATTGTGTATCATTACTAAGGTGATTATCTAGCATCACGGAGGTCCTGAGATAAGGCATGGTTGAATAAAATAGCAAATAAAAAGTATACAAAATTAGTAACTTCAACGTTCCTATTTTGCGATCAGATCCGAACGCTTTTGCTACCGCTCGATCCGCATTGCAAGTCGCTCGCTCGCGCTAGTGTGGGCGATCCGGATTTTCTCGTTTCGTTTTTTTCTACGATCTTGTCGAGTAGATTGCTCCCCTTTTATCCGCGACCTGATGGCCCGCACACAATTACTTTTTTAACATCTACTAATAGCCATCCAAAAATTTACTCAGGCTTGGCAAGAAAAAGGGACTTTGGAGCTCGAACTCAGCACTTTCAGGTTGTTGTTATGAACAACTCAATCCACAAACCACTCGAGCATGCTTAGTTGCATATTAACTTGTAGTATAAAGCTAGATATTTGATCCTAATTTTTACTACTAGATATAATCATTTTCCATTTTTATTTCCATGAGTTTTCTCTAGTTCATGTTGTTTTTCCAGTTTATGATGGAAGTAGGTATCTACGTCACTTCTATAATAATGGTGAGGGTGTTTCTGGTAACTCACACATCGTAGACTTGATAACTTATGTGTTTCAGTCCTGATAACTTTGGTGAGAGGGTGGTGAAATATGCACACGGTAACTTTAATGTTAGTAGCAGGGTAACTTAGACTTCGGACCCCGGTCATGGTAAATTTTGGCGAGGCGGGGGGGGGGGGGGGTAACTCACACACTACAAACCAGATAACCTATGTACCATAGTCCTGATAACTTTGGCGATGGGGTGGAAATGGGGGAGTTGTTGAAACACACCACGATAACTTATGTGCAGATAACATGACTTTTTACGTCCCCAAGACATGATAAGTTATGTACACCCCTGGGTAATTTCGCGCACGGGCGGGGGTTATGAAATATACCCATGGTAACTTTAATGTTAATAGCATGGTAACTCACACATCGTACACCCTCGGTAATTTTCACGAGCGTGGCAGGGGTGAGAATATCCCCTGATAACTTTTGTGTGAATAGATGGTAACTCACACGTCGCATATCTCATAACTTATATAACCCGATGATGGTAACTTTGGCGCCGAGGGAGAGAGGGCAGGGGCGGTTGATGGATTATTCCATGATAACTTTTATGTGAATAACATGGTAACTCACACACCGCAGACCTGATAACTTATGCACCTCGGTCCTGATAACTTTGCTATGGGGGAGGGTTGATGAAATATCCCCCGGTAACTCTTTTGTGAATAGATGGTAACTCACACATCATGGAGCTGATAACTTATGTACCTCGGTCATGGTAATTTTGGTGACGGGGCAGGGAGAGTTGATGAAATATTCTATCAGTAACTTTTGTGTGAATAGCATGGTAACTCACACATCGTAGACCTGATAACTTATTTACACCGGTCCTGGTAACTTGGCGACGGGGATGAGGGGGGTGATGAAATATCTCCGCATACATCCGATAATTTTTGCGTAAATAGCATGGTATTTTACGCGCCACATACCTGATTATAGGTGGCCAGCAGGCCGACCTGGGTACGACACAACCCGAGACACACCTAAACAGCACTAGACTGGCACCACCCGCAAAGTTCTGTTTTATAAAGTGAGTCATGCCATGTTGGCATGTGGACCTCACCTACGGCTGAGGCACGTCATCGAGGGTAGGCGATACTGTAGACATGATAATTTAGTTATAAACATCATGATAAACTTTTGACCCTGGAAAAAAAGATAGTTGAAACACCTTCAGTAACTTCAATGTAAACACCATGATAAGTTAGTACTACGGGCATGATAACTTCTGACTTAAAAAAAGTTGTCAAAACATACCAACATGGGATCTAATTTCGAAGGTCTCGTCGCGACGAACCTTTTATGTGAAAATGGTTTTTCGATGGGAGCAACGGTTTAAGCTACAAAACATTTAAAGTTTCAAAACAGGAATAATCTTTTGCTCACATCATATGTTTTGTCTTGTACTCCCTCTGTTCCTAAATATAAGTCTTTTTAAACATTTCTCTAAGAGACTAAATACGGATGTATATAGACATACTTTAGAGTGTACATTCAATAATTTTGCTTCGTATGTAGACCTTTAGTAAAATCGCTTAAAAGACTTATATTTAGGAACGGAGGGAGTAGTTTGCATGCATGCATGAAATCATAAATCAACACTTATACATGTCCTTCATCGACCGCCACGAATGTTAAGCAATTAAGAAAAAAAGAAAATTAGATGTATGATTAGTAATTAAGCAAGAGAAAGGGGCGTTCGGATCTGTCTCTAAATTCTGACTAGTCGAAAGTTAGCACAGTCCAAAAGTATATTTGTGGTTTACATATTTCTAACCTGTTTGTTAGAATATTTATGCTGTGCCACAAATCACAATATTGGCGTGGTGTGATTTCGTTTTACAAATTACCATTGATTTTATGTTTTTAGTACGTGTAAGTTTGTTGCGTGTCAAGCGCAACACCGCAAGAAGTAAAATCCTTTATCCGCCACAGGATATCTCTATGACACGGGAGGACTTTGCAGATGGTCTCACACTCGAAACATACTCGAGTGCTACGAGACAACAAACATTTAATGTTGGCAAAGTCACATGGATTGTGAAAAAGATCTCCCAGCTAAAAATACGTCGATAATCCAGGACACTTTTGTTTTTTTGAAATATGCAGTGGCAGGACACTGTCAGCGTACTATTATAAGTACTCCATTAGATGGCTGAGAGAAACAGGTGGTACCATTAGCATTTCTCGTCGGTGAGGCTCCCAACATTGTTCATTGGCAGCAGGTCCCTCACAAATCGTACGATATTTCTCGTCCCCGTCGTGCACTCTCGGAGGTGTTTTGGCGGGTCACTAGCTCTGCTTACCGACAGGTGTAGGTTGCTTTGCTTGGCGAGGCAACACGTACCCACAACATAGATTAGCTGTTTGCTGTGTGGATCTGCTCACTCCTCCAAGTGTTCTCGGTCCCAGCAAGTAAAGAAACGATACCTTGCCTTGCCTTGCCGTATTTAATTGTGCTGTCCTCGAATAATCCGACAAAAAAATTAAAGCACCTACAACCGTACGTCTTAGACCGAACGGCTTAAATTAGACTCACATAATTTATCCGGATGATTTAAACCGGTCTCAAATGCTTGAAGTGTCCGGTATTCACTATATCCAACTCAAATGCGGGGTGAATATATGGTGACCCGAAAGCACCCGAACGCGTCCGTCGTGTCAGTCCAGCCCACCTCTGGCTCAGTCCATCCTCATAAAAACCTCATCTGAATCAAACCCTACGGTCCAAATCACTTTGCTTTGCTCCATCTTTCCTCCGCCCTTTCTCCAATCCGCTCCAATTCGATCTCCGTCCACCATGACGAGCTCCGGCAACCGCTCCGTCGGCTCTGGCGATGACTGGGACGCTTTACTCCGCGAGACGGCCGACGACAAGGACGAGACGTCCCTCTGCATCGCGCCGCAATAGTAGCGGGTGCAAACAGGGGGGCAGTTCCGAGTTTGCTCGGTCGCCTCTCATCCACAAAGCTGGAGTTGGCCCTTCCTTCCCCGAGCGCAGCGTCATGTAGGGAGCTCACTTCGTGTCTCCTGTTTGGCAACCTCTTCTCGGATGCTCCACAAGGGAAGAAGTGGGTTCTAGTGCGTGCTACGACGACGTCGCGGATGCGCACGCCGGAAGCGGATGGGTGCAACGCCCGCCACGAGAGGCAGCGGGTAAAGGAAAGGGCGGAAATGTCGGAGGCGGCCGTGCAGTCCTCCCGCCGCCTCTGTGGGATGCCAGGGGTGCCCGACGAGAGGTGCGTCTCCTTGTGTAGGTCTATCACTGGTCACTTAAGGATGTGTTTGGTTGCAGGAATATCCTCCCAGAGATAGGGATAACCACTCTTTTTTGTGGTTGCCATGCGTTTGGATCTAGGGCGAGGAGGGATAGAGGCAGCCAGATGCTGGGAATATTCGCCAAAAAAGGGACGTGGTCAACCGCAAAAAATGAGCGGGCGGCGGCAACCACTCTGCACGCGTCGCGCCCCTCCTCTTGATCCCGGGACAGGCCGACGCGGCAGGGCGGCCGGCGCGGCGGCAGGAGGCCGAGGCGGCCGGCGCGGGAGGAGGCCGGCGCGGGTGGAGGCCAGGGCGGCCGGCGGCAGGAGGCCGGCGCGGCTGGTATCCCACCTGGTTGGGATACCCACAACCACCCTAGCCTATCCCTCTAACCAAACACACCGTAAGACGTCGGAGACGATCGCCCGCCAGCTCTGGAGGAAGAAGGCCAAGTCGCTTCGACTTGGCATTGAGAGGTCCGAGCGCGAGCCAGTGAAGGGAAAGGGTGGCGAAGCTCAAGCGGAAGCATAAACTACGTATTCCGATGGCTGAAGGGCTACATCGCCTTCTCCTCTTCCTCTAACGGTGACGGCTTCAACGACACGCCTCCTTTCGTGGAAGCCTAGGGAAATGAGTGGAAGGCAAAACGCGGACGAGGAAGTGGTTAACTTTGGTCCTCTCTTTGATTTTAATTTCTGTATGGTATTGAACTTGTAGCTCTCCTCGCACATGACTCATGGGTAAGAAGACATGGCAGTCAATGTGGCAATTTTGAGACCAAAATACCTAGGGTGGACCTAAACTACGTCACCTCCAAACACTTTGCACGCCGCTCTGATGGCTAGTCGCAATGAGAGAAATCCCGATGCCCCCACGTCGACTAGTGGTTTATATTATAGTTTTTAGTAGTGCTTCTTCTTCGAGTTTGTCTTTCAGGATCTGATCCTTCTAGGGATGCAACATCTTCATAATGGCTTCAGGCTGTAAGGGCAGAAATTGTATGGAATGTCATGCCAAACCTCCTTCTTATAAAAGCAAAGTGGTTAAAAAAAGTAAATGTTTCTTATTGCAAGGTGGACATCAAGGACACAACTGAATACATTCTCCATAGTAAAAAAAAAGTCAAGAAAGGGGAAGGGAAACCTCGAGCAAGGTATAGAGGGGCTCTGCTTGGACAAGGGTAATACTGAAAGCATCCTAGGTATCTACTCTATGATATTAGAGCAACTTTAATGGGACGATTCATTTTGTCCGCCGCCGTCCGTTTGGGTCCGCATGAACAAAAATGATGGCCCAACGCGCGGACCCATTTCCAAAAAGCGTCCGCTTTGCGTCCGCGTCGACCCATTTATGACTCAAATTTGGGTTGAAATGCGTCGACGCGGACACTAAGTGGACGCGCGGCGTTCTCTCTGTGTCTGCATGTGGTCGGCATGGCCTACTTGTCACACAACAACTCACCCACCTCTGCTTGCTTATTTAATTCGCTGACCCACTCCCACCCACCTCTCTCCTATTACTGGCTTGCCATTGGGTGCATATGCCGATCCATTTAATAAAACGGACACGAACAGGCCGGCGGACGATCCAAATGGACAAAAAACAAACAAAAACGTTGTCCGTTTGCGTCGCCCTGTTGAAGTCGCCCTTAGATTATCTTTTGATGAGATATTTGAAAACGTGTAATAACTTGCATCCCTGTCATACTTACGTCCGTGGATCAAGGTGGATGTTACGAAAAGTCTATATTTTAGCATGTCCGTTTCTAATGGGATGTCAGACTCTATGTGAGCCGTGGATTAATTTGGATGCACTTGTAAACTTGTCTATCATTGTGCATTTTACTACTGGGTTGTATGATAATTTAATCTTGTGCCTGCACTTCCTTTTCTATCTAATGAAAGAACGGCCTATAGCCCTTCGGATAATTTATCTCCAGCAATGCAGTCGCTCCCCTCATGTTGCCAATGGATAGGTCACTGGCAATTCTCAACTGAAATATGAGACACATTAACTCTAATAACAAGTGGATGGCTCTTTAAAATTATATATATAGTACAATTCTCCTCCTCTCCCATTTGCCTTCAAGAAACCAAAAGAGAAAAATTGACAACGTCTATTTAAAGAAATTGTTCATAAATATTTGAGCATGCTATATACTCGTGGATTAATATGAGTTGCACAGTATTGTCAGATCCAGATTTTATGGACAACTTTTATTATGTAACAACCACATGTCGTATACTCCATCCGTTCCTAAATATAAGTCTTTTAAGCGATTTTACTAGATATCTATATACGGAGTAAAATGATTGAATGTACACTCTAAAGTATGTCTATATACATCCTTATGTAGTTTACTAGTGAAATCTTTACAAAGACTTATATTTAAAAACGGAGGGAGTAGGTAACATGCGACCAGCCAATGGTTATCAGTGACACAACTTTTCTTTTGTTCTGTTCTAGATGTAAAGATTATTTTCGTCACTTACTTCAGAAGTAGTGGCCAGGGGCGCCATGCGTTATATATCTCCCTGAATCCAAATTTATTTCTATCGTGCTTTGCTCTGTAGTCCCTGCTTTGCACGTGAATCCAAATTCTCCTGCGAACTTTGAAATCGGTGGTACAGTTCGCTTAGCCAACTTGGAACTTACATCTGTGCACATACATATGCTCATTTTATTCAAGTAATATATGATGCGATTCTACTTAAGCCAAGGTGTTTTTTCCCGTGATGGAAACTGGTGCAGTTCATTAGCTTTTTGCCATGGTGAATTACAAATGGGATGCTTATATCTTGCATTATACTGAATTTATGTACTAGCAGATAAGAACTGATATTATACTATCATGAATCTTTTTTATTTTTTGCATATTGGGGAACATAATACTGACTTTATCTTTGCGCAAAACGTTAAATTGCTTAGAACAGAGATGATGCTTATGGCTGTAGTCAGCTAACGTTGATGCAATATGGGTCGTTTTTTCTTTGTATTGAAGTAACTGTGTATGGTTGGACCATATATTACTTATCTAATGACATGCTCATTTGTAATCCAGGGTGTTTGTTCGCCTATGATGGAAATTGGTGCATTTGTTGTCAATGCCATGGTGAATTTCATTTGGCTGCTTCGTTCGCAAATATACAAATGGAATGTCATTCTCCAGATTAAGAAGCCCATGTCCGGTGCTGCTCTTAACTTGGTTGGAAAATGCTTTGTTCTTTAGTATACTAAGAAAAATGCAGGCCATAAAAATCTCTCTATGTGGCTTCTCGAAAGTTTGTCTTATAATTTTCAGTCTTGGGTACGTGTAGTTTCTTCAGGTTATAATCTGAAAAATGTGGCTATGTATGTTCATTGTAAGTAGAAATCTCTTAGAGATTATGATACCGAAGATGATACTATATCACCGTACCATTTTCCTTTGATTAATTGATTTAATGTAGTTAAATCTTGGGCAATGGATATCATGCATACTTTCCATTTTCAATGTTTACTATGAGAAAAGGGGTTGTCATAGCATTTTGTGGGTATGTTGTTGTTTGGCACATATATGCCTTCTCCGTTTCTTATTGCAGGAATGTCTACAAAAGAAGAAACTATTATATTTGATTTTAGAAAGAGAACAACGACAAAGCATTATGGTTCGAAGCAAATCATCCAATCATGGAGGCCAAGTTGAACAAAAAGGCCAAAACTGGGCACACAAAGGATTAAATGATCAAGAGAACAAGGAGAAATTAAGCATGACGGCAAAGAGAAAATCATCTAGTGCTAACAAGCTACTCCACCAACTTTTTCTCTTTCTCTTTATGTACATCTGTAACCATTTAGCTAGACTATCTTAAACCAGTACTCACCCATTGTACTTTTTAATTCACCCCTTATGCGACCATGTTATCCATATTATTTTCACTTAACATACCAAAATATGACAAACTATTAATAGCAAATAGAAGCAACAAGAAATAAGCACGCCGCACCTCTGCCTGCTAGTAGCTCATTACATACGCACCGGCCTCCACCTGCTAGTAAGGATAAGGAAGGAAGTAGGTCTTTGGGCTTTTGGTATTGCCTGACGGCACAACACATCCCCTGAATTGTTATGCACTAAGGTCATGCTCAACCACTAAGGTTTTATCTTTGATACAAGCTATTACTATACACTAAGAGCATCTCTAGTAGAACCCTCAAACCCTTAAAAATAACCGCTTTTTTACAGTTTTCGTCGGCAAAACGACGTAGACTAGAACCCTTAAACACTTAAACCCGTAAAAAGATTTAAAGGTCCAACCCGCAAACCCCTTCCCAGCCTGTAGAAGTGAGGGATGGGAGGGAAAACTCCCCCCAACCCGCACTCCACTTCCCACATCGCGCGGGAGCGAAAACCACCCCGCCTCCCAACTCCTCCCGCCGCCGCGGAGCCCCCGGCCGCCGTCGAGCCAGCCGCCCCGCCCGCCCCGGTGGCCGCCGCGCCCGCCCCCGCGCCCGCCCCTGCCGCCGCCGCGCCCGCCGCGCCCGCCCCCGCCCCGCACGCCCTGGCCACCGTGGCCGACGTGGTGGCGGCGACCCACGTCGGGGCCAAGCGGCGGCGGGCGGGCCTAGCACCGCCTCCTCCTGCCCCGGCCGCTGCCGTGCCCGCCCCGGCTGCCCCGGCCACCGTCCAGCCCGCCCCCGCGAAGAAGAGCCGGCCGAAGGTCTCCTCGCGTGGGCCGCGAGGGGCTTCCTTGAAGGCCGCCGGCGCATCCCCGAAGCGGAAGAAGGTCGCGGCACGGAAGAAGCCCGCGGCCCCGGCCGTCGCTGTCGCCGAACCTCCTCCTGCCGCGCACGAGGTGTTCGAGGAAATGGCAACCCCAACCTCGTTCATGGACCTCCTTCAAGACGCGGAGGTGACCTTGGGGCTCCGCCTCTAGAACCCTTTGGTGAGGAGGTTGAAGAAGATGAGGAGGATGAAGGGGATGACGAGGAGGAGGTGGCCGAGATAGGGGAGGAGGCATTCACCGCCGCTTCCCGCCCACACGCGCGGTCGACAAACTACACCGAAGCAGAAGATATCCTCTTGGTTCGTGCTTGGGCATCTGTGGGGATGGATGCAACAACCGGCACCGATCAAACCGGTAAAAGGTATTGGCACAGGATCGAGGACAACTATTGTAGGATCAAGCCGAAGAATTGTGGGTTCATCTCTCGCAGTTACCGGTCGCTTCAAGGCCGGTGGGATTTGATGAAGCCCGCTTGTGCTCGTTGGAGTGCGGCCATGGACCAAGTGAGGGATGCACCACCTAGTGGAACCGTGGAGAGTGACTATGTGAGTACATATCTCTTCACTATTTTGATTATGTGTGTGTACTATGTGGGTTCTTATGTGATTATGTGTGGTTGATAGGAGACAATTGCCGGCATGAGGTACAAGGAGATGGCCGCTTCCAAGGGCAAGCCATTCCCATTTAAGCATGCTTGGGCAATTCTTCAAACCTATGACAAGTGGAAGTTGAGGGATCAAGAGACCGCACCCAAGAAGTCGGCAATGCTTAGGATGGATGATAGTGAAGATGAGGAGAAGGAGAGGAACTTGGGCAAGCCCGAGGGAACCAAGAAGGGCAAGCAAAGGGTGAAGATGGAAGGAGAGGCATCAAGCCTAAGGGAGAAGATGGAGAAAATGATGAAGGCAAGAGAGGAATTGACAAGGAAGACATTGGAGACGAAGATTCTTATCACCGAGAAGAAGAAAGAGGTCAAGCTTGCACAAGTTGAAGCAAAACGTGAAGAAGCAAAGCGCAAGGCCGACTTGGAGGAGAGGATGATCAAGGTGAAAGAGGCAAAGGTATGGAAAGAACTCATGGTGGAAGAGAAGGAGCACATGATGATGTCCAAGAAGGACATGGATGAAGAACAATTGCAATGGTGGAAGGACTACAAGGAGGACATCGCAGAGAGGAAGAGGATATTCCGTGGTGCGTCCTCTACTCTTCGAGGTGACACTCCGATGAGTGGTGGTGGTGATGGCGGTGTGGATGACTCCAATGGAGGTGCTTGATGGACGTGCAAGTGGTCTAGGAAATGGCGCCAAGTGCAACTTTTTGGTGATGGTGCCGATGAGAGGGGGAAGATGATGATTGTGTGATGTAAACACTATTAAACCATGCATCAATGATCTTTATTTCCGTGTTTGTTTGAAGGTTTATTATGTTTGTCTTGTGAAAATTATGCAATGCCAAATGACAGTTTGAAGGGTTGGGGTTGGGGCAAAGACTAGAACCCTCAAACCCAACCCTTATAAAGGAATATTCTGTTATAAGGGTTGGGTTTGAGGGTTCTAGTCTTTGCCCTTGTTTTTCAACCCTTAAAAGTGTCAAAAATGGGCAATTCTAAACCCTTAAAACTGGTTTTACATTTAAGGGTTTCAGGGTTCTACTAGAGATGCTCTAAGATCATTGCGACGTCCTTGATTTGATCGTACACTAATCATACACGCAAATGCGTAAGATCAAGCTCAAGGACTCACGAAAAGATATCACAACACAAATATAGGCAGAAATAAAAACATACAAGCTTCATATTACAAGCCAGGGGCCTCGAGGGCTCGAATACAGAAGCTCGAGAAACACACGAGTCAGCGTAAGCAACAAAACTTGAGTACACACATGAAAACATGACAATGTCTTAGAGAAGACTAGCACAAAAGATACATCGATCGAACGAGACGAGGCCTCATGTCTGGGAACCTCCTAAACTACTCCTGGTCGTCAGCGGCCTGCACGTAGTAGTAGCCACTATCGGGGTAGAAGATGTCGTCGGCGGGATACGCCACCTCCTGGGCTCCGTCATCTAGTCGCAGCAAACGTATCAAGGGGAAAAGGGGGAGCAAAGCAACGGTGAGTACTCATCCAAAGTACTCGCAAGACTGAAATAAGAACTACACTAAGTATGCATCAATATCAAAGGGAAGGGGTTATATGTGGACTGATTGCAGCAATGCAAGAATAGAGAGAGGGGACTAGTCCTATCAAAGACTAGCATCTTTAGCATCTTGCAGCAATAGACGAGAGTAGAGCAAGTAACACAAATAAATAGTCATATTGTTGCACCAATAGACGACAAAAGTCTAGCATCTTCAGCATCTTTCACATACTCTTAGCTCTAGTGCATCATTTGTATGGCAATCCCTACTCATTCACATTAATATCTATTCATGAGCATCTCCACAGCTTATTGATATGCCTAGTTAATGTGATCATCTTCTCCTTTTTTGTCTTGCAACCTCCACCACGCTCCACACCACTTATAGTGCTAAAACAGTGGCTCACGCTCATGTATTGTGTGAGAGTTGAAAAGGTTTGAGAAAGTAAAGGTGTGAAAACAATTACTTGGCCAATACCGGGGTTGTGCATGATTTAAATTTGTTGTGCAAGGATGATAGAGCATAGCCAGACTATATGATTTTGTAGGGATAACTTTCTTTTGGCCTTGTTATTTTGAAAGATCATGATTACCTTGCTAGTTTGCTTGAAGTATTATTGTCTCCACATCAATAGCAAACTATTGTTTTGAATCTAACGGATCTGAACATTCATGTCACATAAGAGGAGTTACAAAGGACATCTATGCTAGGTAGCATGAAAGCATCAAAAATTCATTCTTTATCACTTCCCTACTCGAGGTCGAGCAGGAGTTAAGCTTGGGGATGCTTGATACGTCTCCAACGTATCTATAATTTTTGATGGTTACATGCTATTATCTTGTCAACTTTGGATGTTTTATATGCATGAATATGCTATTTTATATCTTTTTTGGGACTAACCTATTAACTCAGTGCCAAGTGCCAGTTTCGGTTTTTTCCGTGTTTTTGGCCCATTTTCAGAGGGAGTCCAAATGAAATGAAACTTTACGATGATTTTTTTGGGACCAAAAGAGACCCCCGAAGCTTTGGAAGAAGGCCAGAAGAGCCACGAGGGAGTCACAAGCCCTGACGCCGCCACCACCCCCCTAGGTGGCGCAGGGCAGGCTTGTGACCTCCTCGTGGGCCCAACCGACGTAATTCCACCGCCATAAATTCCTATAAATTCATAAACCCCCAGAAAGAAACCTAGATCGGGAGTTCCGCCGCCGCAAGCCTGTGTAGCCACCAAAAAACAATCTGGAGCCCGTTCCAGCACCCTGCCGGAGGGGGAATCCATCTCCGGTGGCCATCTTCATCATCCCGACGATCTCCATGACGAGGAGGGAGTAGTTCTCCCTCGGGGCTGAGGGTATGTATCAGTAGCTATGTGTTTGATCTCTTTCTCTCGTGTTCTTGAGATGTCTTGATCTCGATGTACCATGGGCTTTGCTACTATAGTTGGATCTTATGATGTTCTTCCCCCTCTCCCTCTTGTAATGAATTGAGTTTCCCCTTTGGAGTTATCTTATCGGATTTAGTCTTTGAGAACACTTGATGTATATCTTGCACGTGTCTATCTGCTGTGATCAACTTGCGGGTTGTGACAATTGGGAACCTATGCATATGGGTTGGCACACGTGGATTCATGTGAGTACTTGATGTATGTTTTGGTGATCAACTTGCGGGTTCGTGACATTGGGAACCTATGCACAGGGGTTGGCACACATTTTGACTCTCTAGTAGAAACTTTGGGGCACTCTTTGAAGTTCTATGTGTTGGTTGAATAGATGATTCTGAGATTGTGTGATGCATATCGTATAATCATGCCCACGGATACTTGAGGTGACAATGGAGTATCTAGGTGAAATTAGATGTATCTTAAGGTGTTATTCTAGTACGAACTGTATGATGGATCGAACGGAAAGAATAGCTTCGTGTTATTTTACTACGGACTCTTGAATAGATCGATCAGAAAGAATAACTTTGTGGTGGTTTCGTACACGACAATAATCTCTTCGTTTGTTCCCCGCTATTAGTGACTTTGGAGTGACTCTTTGTTGCATGTTGAGGGCTAGTTATACGATCCAAATATGTTATCATTGTTGAGAGAACTTCACTTGTGAAAGTATGAACCCTAGGCCTTGTTTCCACGCATTGCAATACCGTTCGTGCTCACTTTTGTTACTAGTTACCTTGTTGTTTGTGTAATTTCAGATTACAAAAACCTATATCTACCATCCATATTGCACTTGTTTCACCATCTCTTCACCGAACTAGTGCACCTATACAACTTACCATTGTATTGGGTGTGTTGGGGACACAAGAGACTCTTTGTTATTTGGTTGCAGGGTTGCTTGAGAGAGACCATCTTCATCCTACGCCTCCCGCAGATTGATAAACCTTAGGTCACCCACTTGAGGGTAAATTGCTATTGTCCTACAACCCTCTGCACTTGGAGGCCCAACAACGTCTACAAGGAGAAGGTTGCGTAGTAGACATCAATGCTACCTACACGCAATCGGCTCTAATACCAACTTGTGACACCCTCGATTTCTTCAGACTGCCATAATTTTTCAGAATTTTTGAAGTACGAGAGGTATACGAAATATACAGATTGCTACAGACTGGTCTGCTGTTAACAGATTCTGTTTTGTTGTGTTGGTTGCTTATTTTGATGAAACTATGGATAGTATCGGAGGGTATTAGCCATGGAAGATTGAAAATACAGTAACCCAACATCAGCATAAGTAGAATTTAAGTTTGCTACAGTACCTAAGGAAGTGGTGGTTTGCTTTCTCATACTAATGTTATCACGAGTTTCTGTTTAAGTTTCGTGTTGTGAAGTTTTCAAGTTTTCGGTGAAGTTCTTATGGACAAAGAGATAAAGAGTGGCAAGAGATTCAATGATGCCGTAAAATCCTAAGCTTGGGGATGCCCCCGGAAGGCATCCCCTCTTTTGTCTTCAATCCACCGGTGACGTTACTTGGGGCTATATTTTTATTCACCACATGTTATGTGTTTTTGCTTGGAGCGTTTTGTATCGTAGGAGTCTTTTATTTTTGTTGTGTCACAATCATCCTTGCTGCACACCTAGAGAGAGATACATGCAGTCACCGTGATTTTGTCGAGCTTCACTTATATCCTTTGGTAGACAATTCAGCTCACATGTGCTTCACTTATATCTTTTGAGCTATATACTTTTGCTCTATGTGCTTCACTTATATCTTTTAGAGCGCAGCGGTGCGTGGCTTGGTAGTTGATCTATGCTTTGAAAATAGTCTCAAAAGGGGTAGTTATCCAAAGGGATACGAAAACTTCCACCTTCATGTACATTGAATAGTTAGAGAAGTTTGATTCATCTCAATTAGTTTTGAGTTGTGGTTTTGGTAATATTGAAGTCATGCTAGTAAGGTGTTGTGGATCTAGAAATACTTCTGTTGAAGTTAGTAATTCTCGTAGCATGCACGTATGGTGAACCGCTATGTGATGAAGTCTGAGCATGATTAGTCTATTGATTGTCATCCTTTGTGTGGCGGACGGGATCGCGTGATGGTTTATACCTACCAACCATTCCCTTATGAGTATGCGTTGAATGCTTTGTTTCGATTACTAATAAAACTTTTGCAACAAGTATATGAGTTCTTCATGACTAATGTTGAGTCCATGGTTTAGATGCACTTTCACCTTCCACCATCACTATCTTCTTAGTGCCGTGCAACTTTCGCCGGTGCACAAAACCCACCATTAGCCTCCCTCAAAACAGCCACCATACCTACCTACTATGGCTTTTTCAAAGTCATTCCGAGATATATTGCCATGCAACTACCACCATGACATGTGCCACCACGTCTACATTGCCATTGCATGATCGTAAGATAGCTAGCATGATGTTTCCATTAATGTCTATGCCATGCTAGATCATTGTCACGGTACACTACCGAAGGCATTTCAGATAGAGTCATCATTGCTCTAAGTTTTGAGTTGAAAGTGTGATGATCAACATTGATGGAGCATTGTCCCATGTGAGGAAATAAAAGAGGCCAAAGATGCCCACCAAAATAAAAAAAGAAGAGGCCAAAGAGCCCACAAAAAAATATATGTATAAAAAATGAGAGAAAAAGAGAGAAGGGACAATGCTACCACTTTTCCACACTTGTGCATATTAAGCACCATGATCTTCATGATTGAGAGTCTCACGTTTTGTCACCATCATATAGCTAGTGGGAAATTTTCATTATATAACTTGGCTTGTATGTTCCAATGATAAGCTTCCTCAAAATTGTCTTAGGTCTTCGTGAGCAAGCAAGTTGGATGCACACCCACTAGTTTTCTTTAAGAGCTTTCGCATACTCTTAGCTCTAGTGCATCATTTGTATGGCAATCCCTACTCAAACACATTGATATCTATTGATGAGCATCTCCACAGCTTATTGATATGCCTAGTTAATGTGATCATCTTCTCCTTTTTTGTCTTGCAACCTCCACCACGCTCCACACCACTTATAGTGCTAAAACCATGGCTCACGCTCATGTATTGCGTGAGAGTTGAAAAGGTTTGAGAAAGTAAAGGTGTGAAAACAATTACTTGGCCAATACCGGGGTTGTGCATGATTTAAATTTGTTGTGCAAGGATGATAGAGCAAAGCCAGACTATTGGAAATATGCCCTAGAGGCAATAATAAAATGGTTATTATCATATCTCCTTGTTCATGATAATCGTCTGTTGTTCATGTTGTAATTGTATTAACAGGAAACAGTAATACATGTGTGAATAAATAGATCACAATGTGTCCCTAGCAAACCTCTAGTTGGCTAGCTCGTTAGTCAATAGATGATCATGGTTTCCTGATCATGGGCATTAGATGTCATTCATAACGGGATCACATCATTGGGAGAATGATGTGATGGACAAGACCCAATCCTAAGTATAGCACTAGATCGTATTGTTCGTATGCTAAAGCTTTTCTAATGTCAAGTGTCTTTTCCTTCGACCGTGAGATTGTGCAACTCCCGGATATCATAGGAGTGCTTTGGGTGTATCAAACATCACAACGTAACTGGGTGACTATAAAGGTGCACTACGGGTACCTCCGAAAGTATCTGTTGGGTTGGCACGAATCGAAATCGGGATTTGTCACTCCGTGTGACGGAGAGGTATCTCTGGGCCCACTCGGTAGAACATCATCATGAGCTCAATGTGACTAAGGATTTAGTCACACGATGACATGCTACGGAACGAGTAAAGAGACTTACCGGTAACGAGATTGAACAAAGTATAGGTATACCGACGATCGAATCTCGGGCAAGTTCTATACCGACACACAAAGGGAATTGTATACGGGATTGATTGAATCCTTGACATCGTGCTTCATCCGATGAGATCATCGTGGAGCAAGTGGGAGCCACCATGGGTATCCAGACCCCGCTGATGGTTATTGGCCAGAGAGGTGTCTCGGTCATGTCTACCTGTCTCCCAAACCCGTAGGGTCTACACATTTAAGGTTCGATGACGCTAGGGTTATAGGGAATTGTTATACGAAGTTATCAAAAGTTGTTCGGAGTCCCGGATGAGATCCCGGACGTCATGAGGAGCTCCGGAATGGTCCAGAGGTAAAGATTGATATATAGGACGGATGGTTTCACACACCGAAAGTGTTTCGGGCATCACCGGTAACGTACCGGGACCACCGGAGGTGGCCCCGGGGGTCCAACGAAAGGGGGAAACGACCCCGGGAGGCTAGGTGGGACAAGTGGGGAGGGAACCAGCCCCTAGGTGGGCTGGTGCGCCCCCCACTCAGCCCAAGGCGCATGGGAGAGGGAAGGGGGGCCTAAGGCCCACCAGGGGTGCGCCACACCCCTCCTCCCCTCCTGGCCGCCACCTCCTGGCGCAGATGGGGGCATCCGCACCCCTTGGGGGTGGGAACCCTAAGGTTTGCGCCCCCTCCCTCTTCCCCTATATATAGTTGTGGTTTCGGGGCTGTTTCGCACACGGTTTTCTCTTTCTCTCTCTCTTGGCGTAGCCCTCCCTTCTTTCTCCTCCTCTCTGCCGGTGCTTGGCGAAGCCCTGCCGGGAGACCTCGTCTCTCCATCGACACCACGACGTCATGCTGATGCAGTTCTTCCCCAAACTCTCCCTCCTCCTTGCTGGATCAAGGTGCAGGAGACGTCACCGGGCTGCACGTGTGTTGAACGCGGAGGTGTCGTAGTTCGACACTAGATCGGAATCACACCGCGATCTGAATCGCCGCGAGTACGACTCCATCAACCGCCTCCTAGTAACGTTTCCGCTTAGAGATATTCAAAGGTATGAAGATGCACTCACCCCTCTCTCGTTGCTGGTCTCTCCATAGGAAGATCTGAATATGCGTAGGAAAATTTTGAATTTATGCTACGTTACCCGACAGTGGTATCAGAGCCAGATTTTCTATGCGTAGATTCTATGCACGAGTAGAACACAAAAAGGTTGTGGGCGATGATTTGTTAATTGCTTGCCGCTACTAGCCTTATTATTTTCCGGTGGTATTGTGGGATGAAGCGGCCGAGACCGACTTTACACGTACGCTTACGTGAGACTGGTTCCACCGACAGACATGCACACCGTGCATAAAGGTGGCTAGCGGGTGTCTGTCTCTCCTACTCTAGTCGGATTGGATTTGATGAAAAGGGTCCTTATGAAGGGTAAATAGCTTTGGCATATCATCGTTGTGGCTGTCACGTAGGTAAGAAAGCGTTCTTGCTAGAAACCCAAATCAGCCACGTAAAACTTGCAACAACAATTAGAGGACGTCTAACTTGTTTTTGCAGGGTCTGACATGTGATGTGATATGGCTAAAGTTGTGATGTTGCATGTATGATGTATGAGATGATCATGTTATTGTAATAGGTTTCACGACTTGCATGTCGATGAGTATGACAACCGACAGGAGCCATAGGAGTTGTCTTAATTTATTGTATGAGATGCAACGCCATGTGCTTACTACTTTTACTTCATTGCTAACGGTTAGCTATAGTAGTAGTGATAGTAGTAGTTGGCGTGACGACTTCACGGAGACACGGTGATGGAGATCATGGTGTCACGCCGGTGACGATGATGATCATGCGATGCCTGAAGATGGAGATCGAAAGAGCAAAGATGATAATGGCCATATCATGTCACTATATGATTGCATTGTGATGTTTATCATGTTTTTCATCTTATTGCTTAGAACGACGGTAGCATAATAAGATGATCCCTCTTAAAATTTCGAGAACGTATTCCCCTAAGTGTGTACCGTTGCGAAGGATCGTTGTCTCGAAGCACCATGTGATGATCGGGTGTGATAGATTCTAACATTCGCATACAACGGGTGTAAGCCAGATTTACACACGCGAAACACCTAGGTTGACTCGATGAGCTTAGCATGTACAGACATGACCTCGAATACAAGAGACCGAAAGGTCGAACATGAGTCGTATGGTTGAATACGATCAGCATGAAGTTGCTCACCATGGTGACTAGTCCGTCTCACGTGATGATCGGACACGGGTTATTCAACATGGATCATGTATCACTTAGATGACTAGAGGGATGTCGATTTAAGTGGGAGTTCATACTTAATTTGATTAAATGAACTTAATTGTCATGAACTTAGTCTAAAAGTTATCTTTATAAATATTGTAGATGGCCAACGTCAACCTCAATTTCAATGCATTGCTAGAGAAAAACAAGCTGAAAGATGATGGTAGCAACTATGCGGACTGGGTTCGCAACTTGAAGCTCATCCTTGAAGCAGCTAAACAGGCTTATGTCCTTGATGCGCCACTAGGTGACCCTCCCACTCCCGCAGCAGCCCAGGACATTCTGAACGTCTGGCAAACGCGGAGTGATGACTACTCTCTGGTTAGGTGTGGCATGTTATACAGTTTAGAAACGGGGCTCCAAAGGCGTTTTGAGCAACACGGTGCATATGAGATGTTCCAAGAGCTGAAGCTAGTTTTTCAATCTCATGCCCGTGTCGAGAGATATGAAGTCTCCGACAAGTTCTTTAGTTGTAAGATGGAGAAGAACAGTTCTGTCAGTGAGCACATACTCAAAATGTCTGGGTTACACGGTCGTCTGACTTCACTTGGAGCCGAACTTCCGGATGATGCTATAATTGACAGAATCCTCCAGTCTCTCCCACCAAGCTACAAAGGCTTTGTGCTTAACTACAACATGCAAGGGATGAAGAAGACCATTCCCGAGTTGTACTCGATGCTCAAGTCTGCAGAAGTAGAAATCAAGAAAGAGCATCAAGTGTTGATGGTCAACAAGACCACTAGTTTCAAGAAAGGCAAGGGTAAGAAGAACTTCAAGAAAGACGGCAAAGCCGTTGCCGCGCCCAGTAAGCCAGATACCGGGAAGAAGAAAAAGAATGGACCCAAGCCTGAGACTGAGTGCTTCAATTGCAAGGGAAAGGGTCACTGGAAGCGGAACTGCCCCAAATACTTAGCGGACAAGAAGGCCGGCAACATTAAAGGTATATGTGATATACATGTTATTGATGTGTACCTTACCAGCGCTCGTAGTAGCTCCTGGGTATTTGATACCGGTGTTGTTGCTCGCATTTGCAACTCAAAGCAGGAACTGCGGAATAAGCGGAGACTGGCAAAGGACGAGGTGACGATGCGCGTCGGGAATGGCTCCAAGGTCAATGTGATCGCCGTCGACACGTTACCTCTACATCTACCGTCGGGATTAGTTTTAAACCTTAATAATTGTTATTTAGTACCAGCTTTAAGCATGAACATTGTATCAGGGTCTTGCTTAATGCGAGACGGCTACTCACTTAAGTCAGAGAATAATGGTTGTTCTATTTATATGAGTGATATGTTTTATGGTCATGCTCCGCTGGTGAATGGTTTATTCTTGATGAATCTCGATTGTGATGTTACGCATATTCATAGTGTGAGTACCAAAAGATGTAAAGTTGATAATGATAGCCCCACATACTTGTGGCACTGCCGCCTTGGTCATATCGGCATTAAGCGCATGAAGAAGCTCCATACTGATGGACTATTAGAGTCTCTTGGCTTTGAATCATTTGACACATGCGAACCGTGCCTCATGGGCAAGATGACTAAGACTCCATTCTCAGGAATAATGGAGAGAGTAACCGACTTATTGGAAATAATACATACTGATGTGTGTGGTCCAATGAACGTTGAAGCTCGCGGTGGCTATCGTTATGTTCTCACTCTCACCGATGATTTGAGTAGGTATGGGTATATCTAGTTGATGAAGCACAAATTTGAGACGTTTGAAAAGTTCAAGGAATTTCAGAGTGAGATCGAGAATCAACGTGACAGAAAAATTAAGTGTCTGCGATCTGATCGTGGAGGAGAATATTTGAGTCACGAGTTTGGCACACACCTAAGGAAGTGTGGAATCGTTTCACAACTGACGCCGCCTGGCACACCGCAACGCAACGAAGTGTCTGAACGTCGTAATCGCACTTTATTAGATATGGTACGATCTATGATGTCTCTTACCGACTAACCGCTATCATTTTGGGGATACACATTAGAAAGTGCAGCATTCACTTTAAATAGGGCACGGTCTAAATCCGTTGAGATGACACCGCATAACTATGGTTTGGCAAGAAACCTAAGTTGTCGTTTCTTAAAGTTTGGGGATGCGATGCTTATGTGAAGAAACTTCAACCAGAAAAGCTCGAACCCAAAGCGGAGAAATGCATATTCATAGGATACCCTAAGCAAACTATTGGGTATACCTTCTATCTTAGATTCGAAGGTAAAACCTTTGTTGCCAAGAACAGATCCTTTCTAGAGAAAGAGTTTCTCTCGAAAGAAGTAAGTGGGAGGAAGGTAGAACTTGATGAGGTAATTACACCCCCTCTCGAACAGGATAGTAGCGCAGCGCGGGAAGTTGTTCCTGTGGCGCCTACACCAACTGAAGAGGAAGTTAATGATAATGATCATGAAGCTTCAGATCAGGTTACTACTGAACCACGAAGGTCCACGAGGGCACGCTCCGCACCAGAGTGGTACAGCAACCTTGTGATGGAAATCATGTTGTTAGACAACGGTGAACCTTCAAACTATGAAGAAGCGATGGCGGGCCCGGATTCCAACAAATGGCTTGAAGCTATGAAATTCGAGATAGGATCCATGTATGAGAACAAAGTATGGACTTTGGTGGACTTTCCCGATGACCGGCGAGCCATGAAAATAAATGGATCTTCAAGAAGAAGACTGATGCAAACGGTAATGTAACCGTTTATAAAGCTCGACTTGTCGCAAAGGGTTTTCGACAAATTCAAGGAGTTGACTACGAAGAGACTTTCTCTCCCGTAGCGAAGCTGAAATCAGTCCAAATCATGTTATCAATTGCCGCCTTTTATGATTATGAAATTTGGCAAATGGACGTCAAAACAGCGTTCCTTAACGGGAACCTTAAGGAAGAGTTGTATATGATGCAACCAGAAGGTTTTGTCGACCCTAAGGGTGCTAAAAAAGTGTGCAAGCTCCAACGCTCCATCTATGGGCTGGTGCAAGCATCTCGGAGTTGGAATATTCGCTTTAATGAGGTGATTAAAGCGTTTGGGTTCATACAGGTTTACGGAGAAGCCTGTCTGTACAAGAAAGTGAGTGGGAGCTCTGTAGCTTTCCTCATACTGTATGTGGATGACATATTATTGATGGGAACAATACAGAAATGTTGGAGAGCATAAAGGCCTATTTGAACAAGAGTTTTTCAATGAAGGACCTTGGAGAAGCTGCATACATATTAGGCATCAAGATCTATAGAGATAGATCGAGACGCCTCATAGGTGTTTCGCAAAGCACATACCTTGACAAGATATTGAAGAAGTTTAATATGGAAAACTCAAAGAAAGGGTTCTTGCCAGTTTTGCAAGGTATGAGATTGAGTAAGACTCAGTCGCCGACCACGGCAACAGATAGAGAGAAGATGAGTATTGTCCCCTACGCTTCAGCCGTAGGCTCTCTGTTGTATGTCATGCTGTGTACCAGACCTGATATAAACCTTGCCATAAGTTTGGTAGGGAGGTACCAAAGTGATCCCGGTATGGAACACTGGACAGCGGTCAAGAATATCCTTAAGTACCTGAAAAGGACTAAGGAAATGTTTCTCATTTATGGAGGTGACCAAGAGCTCGTCGTAAAGGGTTACGTTGACGCTAGCTTCGACACAGATCGGATGGCTCTAAGTCATAGACCGGATACGTATATGTTTTGAATGGTGGGGCAGTGAGCTAGTGGAGCAGCAAGCAAGAAGTCGTGGCAGCATCTACATGTGAAGCGGAGTACATAGCTTCTTCAGAAGCAGCTCATGAAGGAATTTGGATGAAGGAGCTCATCACCGACCTTGGAGTGGTTCCAAGCGCGTCGGGTCCAATGACACTCTTCTGTGATAACACTGGGCCATTGCCATAGCCAAGGAGCCCAGGTTTCACCAAAATACGAAGCACATCAAACGCCGCTACAACTCCATCCAGGACCATGTCCAGAGTGGAGTAATAGATATTTGAAAAGTACACATGGATCTGAATATTGCAGACCCGTTGACTAAACCTCTTCCACGAGCAAAACATGATCAACACCATAATGCTATGGGTGTTCGATACATCACAATGTAACTAGATTATTGACTCTAGTGCAAGTGGGAGACTGTTGGAAATATGCCCTAGAGGCAATAATAAAATGGTTATTATCATATTTCCTTGTTCATGATAATCGTCTGTTGTTCATGCTATAATTGTATTAACAGGAAACAGTAATACATGTGTGAATAAATAGATCACAATGTGTCCCTAGCAAGCCTCTAGTTGGCTAGCTCGTTAGTCAATAGATGATCATGGGCATTAGATGTCATTGATAACGGGATCACATCATTGGGAGAATGATGTGATGGACAAGACCCAATCCTAAGCATAGCACTAGATCGTATTGTTCGTATGCTAAAGCTTTTCTAATGTCAAGTGTCTTTTCCTTCGACCGTGAGATTGTGCAACTCCCGGATACCGTAGGAGTGCTTTGGGTGTATCGAACGTCACAACGTAATTGGGTGACTATAAAGGTGCACTACGGGTACCTCCGAAAGTATCTGTTGGGTTGGCACAAATCGAGATCGGGATTTGTCACTCAGTGTGACGGAGAGGTATCTCTGGGCCCACTCGGTAGAACATCATCATGAGCTCAATGTGACTAAGGAGTTAGTCACACGATGACATGCTACAGAATGAGTAAATAGACTTACTGGTAACGAGATTGAACAAGGTATAGGTATACCGATGATCGAATCTCGGGCAAGTTCTATACCGACACACAAAGGGAATTGTATACGGGATTGATTGAATCCTTGACATCGTTGTTCATCTGACGAGATCATCGTGGAGCAAGTGGGAGCCACCATGGGTATCTAGACCCCGCTGATAGTTATTGGCCAGAGAGGTGTCTCGGTCATGTCTACGTGTCTCCCGAACCCGTAGGGTCTACACACTTAAGGTTCGATGACGCTAGGGTTATAGGGAATTGTTATACGAGGTTATCGAAAGTTGTTCGGAGTCCCGGATGAGATCCTGGACGTCACGAGGAGCTCCGGAATGGTCCAGAGGTAAAGAATGATATATAGGACTGATGGTTTCGGACACCGGAAGTGTTTCGGGCATCATCGGTAACGTACCGGGACCACCGAGACCATCGGGGGTCCACCGAAAGGGGGCAACGACCCCGGGAGGCTAGGTGGGCCAAGTGGGGAGGGAACCAGCCCCTAGGTGGGCTGGTGTGCCCCCCACTCAGCCCAAGGCGCAGGGGAGAGGGAATGGGGCAAACCCTAAGCCAGGTGGGCCTAAGGCCCACCAGGGGTGCGCCACACCCCTTCTCCTCTCCTGGCCGCCACCTCCTGGCGCAGATGGGGGCAGCCGCACCCCTTGGGGGTGGGAACCCTAAGGTTGCGCCCCCTCCCTCTCCCCCTATATATAGTTGAGATTTCGGGGCTGTTTCGCACACAGTTTTCTCTCTCTCTCGGCGCAACCCTGCCCTTCTTTCTCCTCCTGTGTGCCGGTGCTTGGCGAAGCCCTGCCGAGAGACCTCGTCTCTCCATCGACACCATGTCGTCGTGCTGCTAGAGTTCTTCCCCAACCTCTCCCTCCTCCTTGCTGGATCAAGGTGCGGGAGACGTCACCGGGCTGCACGTGTGTTGAACGCGGAGGTGCCGTAGTTCGGCACTAGATCGGAATCACACCGCGATCTGAATCGCCGCGAGTACGACTCCATCAACCACGTCTTAGTAACGCTTCCGCTTAGCGATCTTCAAAGGTATGAAGATGCACTCACCCCTCTCTCGTTGCTGGTCTCTCCATAGGAAGATCTGAATATGCGTAGGAAATTTTTGAATTTATGCTACGTTACCCAACACAGACTATATGATTTTGTAGGGATAACTTTCTTTTGGCCTTGTTATTTTGAAAGTTCATGATTACCTTGCTACTTGTCTCCACATCAATAGCAAACTATTGTTTTGAATCTAACGGATCTGAACATTCATGTCACATAAGAGGAGTTACAAAGGACATCTATGCTAGGTAGCATGAAAGCATCAAAAATTCATTCTTTATCACTTCCCTACTCGAGGACGAGGAGGAGTTAAGCTTGGGGATGATTGATACGTCTCCAACGTATCTATAATTTTTGGTAGTTACATGCTATTATCTTGTCAACTTTGGATGTTTTATATGCATGAATATGCTATTTTATACCTTTTTTGGGACTAACTTATTAACTCAGTGCCAAGTGCCAGTTTCTGTTTTTTCCGTGTTTTTGGCCCATTTTCAGACGTAGTCCAAATGGAATGAATCTTTACGATGATTTTTTTGGGACCAAAAGAGACCCCCGAAGCTTTGGAAGAAGGCCAGAAGAGCCACGAGGGAGTCACAAGCCCTGACGCCGCCACCACCCCCCTAGGTGGTGCAGGGCAGGCTTGTGACCTCCTCGTGGGCCCAACCGACGTAATTCCACCGCCATAAATTCCTATAAATTCAGAAACCCCCAGAAAGAAACCTAGATTGGGAGTTCCGCCGCCGCAAGCCTCTGTAGCCACCAAAAACCAATCTGGAGCCCGTTCGAGCACCCTGCCGGAGGGGGAATCCATCTCCGGTGGCCATCTTCATCATCGCGGCGATCTCCATGAGGAGGAGGGAGTAGTTCTCCCTCGGGGCTGAGGGTATGTACCAGTAGCTATGTGTTTGATATCTCTTTCTCGTGTTCTTGAGATGTCTTGATCTCGATGTACCATGGGCTTTGCTACTATAGTTGGATCTTATGATGTTCTTCCCCCTCTCCCTCTTGTAATGAATTGAGTTTCCCCTTTGGAGTTATCTTATCGGATTGAGTCTTTGAGAACACTTGATGTATGTCTTGCATGTGTCTATCTGCTGTGATCAACTTGCGGGTTTGTGACAATTGGGAACCTATGCATATGGGTTGGCACACGTGGATTCAATTGAGTACTTGATGTATGTTTTGGTGATCAACTTGCGGGTTCGTGACATTGGGAACCTATGCACAGGGGTTGGCACGCGTTTTGACTCTCTGGTAGAAACTTTGGGGCACTCTTTGAAGTTCTATGTGTTGGTTGAATAGATGATTCTGAGATTGTGTGATGCATATCGTAAAATCATGCCCACGGATACTTGAGGTGACAATGGAGTATCTAGGTGACATTAGGGTTTTGATTGATATGTATCTTAAGGTGTTATTCTAGTACGAACTCTATGATGGATCGAATGGAAAGAATAGCTTCATGTTATTTTACTACTGACTCTTGAATAGATCGATCAGAAAGAATAACTTTGTGGTGGTTTCGTACCCGACAATAATCTCTTCGTTTGTTCCCCGCTATTAGTGACTTTGGAGTGACTCTTTGTTGCATGTTGAGGGCTAGTTATATGATCCAATTATGTTATCATTGTTGAGAGAACTTCACTAGTGAAAGTATGAACCCTAGGCCTTGTTTCCACAGATTGCAATACCGTTCGTGCTCGCTTTTGTTACTAGTTACCTTGCTGTTTTTGTAATTTCAGATTACAAAAACCTATATCTACCATCCATATCGCACTTGTTTCACCATCTATTCACCGAACTAGTGCACCTATACAACTTACCATTGTATTGGGTGTGTTGGGGACACAAGAGACTCTTTGTTATTTGGTTGCAGGGTTGCTTGAGAGAGACCATCTTCATCCTACGCCTCCCGCGGATTGATAAACCTTAGGTCACCCACTTGAGGGAAAATTGCTACTGTCCTACAACCCTTTGCACTTGGAGGCTCAACAACGTCTACAAGGAGAAGGTTGTGTAGTAGACATCAATGCTACCTACAGGCAATCGGCTGTGATACAAACTTGTGATGCCCTCGATTTGATCGTACGCTAATCATACACGCAAATGCGTACGACCATGCTCAAGGACTCACGGGAAGATGTCACAACGCAACTCTAGACACAAATAAAAACATACAAACTTCATATTACAAGCCACTGGTCTCGAGGGCTCGAATACAAAAGCTCGAGAAACACACGAGTCAGCGGAAGCAATAAAATATGAGTACAAACATGAAAACATGACAATGTCGTAGAGAAAGCTAGCACAAAAGATACATCGATCGAACGAGGCGAGGCCTCCTGCTTGGCAACCTCCTAAAATACTCCTAGTCGTCAGTGGCCTCCACGTAGTAGTAGGCACCGTCGGAGTAGCAGACATCGTCGACGGGATACGCCATCTCCTGGGCTCCGTCATCTCATTGCAGCAATCGTATCAAGGGGAAAGGGGGAGCAAAGCAACGGTGAGTACTCACCCAAAGTATTCGCAAGACTGACATCAAAACTAAACTAAGTATGCATCAGTATCAAAGGGAAGGGGTTATATGTGGACTGACTTCAGCAATGCGATAATAGAGAGAGGGGACTAGTTGTATCGAAGAGTAGTATCTTCAGCGTCTTGCAGCAATAGACGAGAATAGAGCAAGTAACACAAATAAATAGTCATATTGTTGCAGCAATATTAATTAAGGTCATGCCCAGAGATTCTTCCTCGACTCCCTATGAGAAAGCAATCCCAGAGCAAACATTCCAGTTAAGTAACAGTTCAAGTTGTATAAGATCGAGGAATAACTCCTAGTCGTCCTGTAACCGTCGACACGGCTATTCGAATAGTTAATTTTCATCCCATGCAGGGGTGCACCATAGTACCCAACATGCTTGATAAACTTTGTCCGGACAAACTTTCTTGGGTCATGCCCGACCTCGGAACATCAACACGTCGCAAACCCTACCTAGGCTCAACAGAGGGGCCAGCCAGCCGGTCTAAATCCAAACGCTCTTGCACGATGCAAGGGAGGCCAATGTCAGTCCTGGCACCTCTTATACAAGAACGATGCTTATCCGGGCCACTCGTTCGTGTGCTGCTCCATTGCTGATGTCTGAAGAGCTTCAACTGATACCACGACGTCGAGAACCCATAACTCGTCCCACGTGAAGTTTAGTGCGAAAAGGTCTCCCGACCAACTCAGATCAAACACCCAAATCCATTTGCACTTTAAATTAATCTCGAGGATGTGTGGCAAGGCCGAGAATGCCTGGCCACGACCCATCACATCCACGCGAGAATCCACCCGCAACACATCTTTCATGTTCCCAGTAGCAAGGTCAAGTAAGTGTGTGGCTGTAACATCACACGGATCTGAGGTATCACCCTCGATGGATTCCGAACGATGTAATCATCAAGGTGGCTAGGGAGGAATCACCCTCGATGGACCATGCTTGATGGGTTGTATGATAGAATCGTTATCGGAGGTGGTGAAGGAGGAATTACCCTCCATAAACCACCGCCGGTTAACTATACTACAACACTAACATCGGAGTACATAGCGAGGTGTAACCCTCGGTACTCGATAGTAGCTCTACAACGTCGTACAACGAAGGAAGTGTGAGTGATGTGACGGTCCTGGCTCGTCGATCAGATGATCGAGACTTGATGAAAAAGGAGGGGCAACTGGAGTAATGGTCAAAGGGGATCACTGCTCCACCTATACTAAGGAGTTTAAAGTACGGTAGAGTAAAGTATTAGTTCATACAAAACAGGCTATGCATCATAATAGGAGCTATCCACAACAGTAGCAAAATCTAATGCAAGCATGAGGAAGAAAAAATAGGCCATATATGAATGATCAAAGTTTGCTTGCCTTGTTGCTGTGCGACAAAAGTTTGGTCGTCAGGTGGGTAGCCGTACCCGGGAGCAACATTAGCATCAGAGTCTACCGGAGAGAAGAGGGGGAAGAAATAATTAACACAATGCAGGCAAATGCATCACCATGCATGAAATGTCAATAAGTAGCGATATGCATGAGCTAACGCAGTATTATTCGTCATAGATGGATCGGAAAAATATGTGACGATATTTCTCGGGTCTCTCGCTACTACCGCACATGCAAAAACAATGGAAAAGTTTCATGTTCCCTATGCTAGGAAGCCATGACATACGAATGGACAGCGTATCCGGATTCATCTCGTTTTTGCGATCAATTTCATGTACAAAATATTTCCATCCGGATTACGGATTATTTTATATTAATTGATAAAAATTTCTTAATAATTAAAATTAAATTGATTTATTTTAATTCAATAAACATTTATGACATCAAAATGATGTCATGCTCACATCAGAGTCAACAGTCTTAGTTGACTAGTCAAATTAATCACTCGGCCCCATCTGTCATAGACACATTTTTAATTCATGTTTAATAATTAATAAACAGATTTAAATCAGTTAAATTTAATTCAATTAGATTAAAAAAGCAAAGGGGTCCCACATGTCATAAATTCATAATTAATCTAATTAAGTAAGCAGTTTAATCCAGAGTTAATTAAGTACTTAATTAACTAATTAACTAATTAATATTTTAATTATTAGTATTATAATAATTTTATCTATTTATTTTTATTCTATATTAAATTTTCTATCTAATTAGCAGGTGCATGGGGCCCTGTTGTCCTTTAGTAGGATAGGGGGATTTACCCTAAATCAACTAACACGGGGTTTAACCCCAATTGTCAAATCATAAGGAGGGGGGCTGACGACCAGGGCCGAGGCCAACCGGGGGCAAGGCCAAAGGTGACGAGAGCCGGCGGCCGCCGCGGCCAGCGACGTGGCGCGGGCGCGAGGGACTGCACACGGGAGCAGGACGACGACCATCGGGCGAGCGGGGACGGAGCGCTGCAGCGGGGCACACGTAGGGTGCGGGCGCGGTGGCCGGATGAGCCGGGGCGCGGTCGGGGACGCGGCACCTGCGGGGTGGCAGCGGGGAGAACGGACGGTGCAACGGGGCCTTGTGAAGGGGCTGCCGGGGGCTCGACGGAGAGGAGGGGTAAGGAAGAAAAGGGAGAGAGCTCACATGGAAGGTCGTATGGGCTTTGGGCGCCAATGAGGTGGCGCCGGTGGGGAGCAGTTGTGGAGGATCTGACGGCAAGGGCTGGTGGTGGCCGGTGCCGGCGGCTCACACGCGCACACGCGGGGGCGAGGGAGGAGGTACGACGACCGGTGACGGGGAAGACGATGGCGGTGGTAGTGGCTGACGGGCAGGAGGGGCGTTGGGCCATGGGGGGCGGGTGCAGGGGGAAGGGCCACTACTGCGATAAGGCCGGTGCGGGGCGGTGTCAGCGCCGACGCCCGATCCCGTTCTGGATCGGGAGTGAGAGGGGAGAGAGAGGTGAGGTGTGGGGCGAGTGAAGGGGTTTGGTGGGTATCGGTGGAGGCAGCGTACCCTAGTAGTGGCCAAGGTGGGCCGATCCTTTAGGTTGCCGAATGGGCCAAGGCCCAGCTGGGCCGGTCAGGAGCGACAGGGGTTTTTCCTTTTTTTTTGTTTTAGTTTCTCTTTTTATTAGTTCTGTTTTTCTTCTTTATTTTACTTATAAACTAACTTTACAAAAAAGAAGTGAACATGCCTAATATTGCAAAGAAATATTTGTCATAGCCACAATTATTTTCAAGACCTTTTGAAAACAATAGAAAAAATATTCTAATCCAAAAAGGCTTTTAATAATTGTTTGGCATATGTTAAAATAGTTTTGAAGCACTTAAGGATATGATAAAATGTTGGTTCTATTTGATAAAAGTTTAGGGAATATTTGCAACTAAGCATGATTTTTATTTTACAGTTTGAAGAAGTAATTTATTTAACTTTAATTTTAATTTGAATTTAGTTTTGGTTTTTATCAAGTGGCAATTTGACTTAGCTAATCTTGATGGCATGGCACCATAGGCGTGTGATTACTTAGCATGATTACAGGGGTTAGTGTAGCCTAATCCAGAGATGTCACAATCATGTACTTCATAAATCTAACCAGCATGTGTGTTTACTGTTACATAGGCATTAAAAATGATCATCTTAACACAATATCTGATCTAGTCTCCATTTCTCCTTACCCTTTAGAAAATGAGGTACTAAGTATGCATGCCAAATATAATTCAGAAAATCGCAAAAGTAAATCTTCATGATAAAAGGCACTAATAATATAACTTGTGTTAAGAAACAATTTTAGTATTAAAAAATATTTTGTTAGAGCACTAGAGTTTCTTATTGTACGAAGGACACGGAAATATTCATTCGCATGAAATTAAGAAACACTTCAAAATCTTCTTTTCGAGCACTAGAGTCACTCATTATACAAAGGAGGCGAAAATATTCCTTTTGCATGAAACTGAGAAACGCATGGAGTGACATGAGCATGTGAAAAGGAGGGCTTTTTTATTTTCTATTTATTTTGTGATTATTCATTCTACAAGTTCTATTGATGTGCAAAAGTAGATACATGCCTACTTTTGTCAATGACAACCTGGTATTAAGTGATATGATAGCATTATTTCAGTATCAACTTGCACCAAGAGAATATAGAAAAGACTACTTGTTGTAGCATTAATATGTACTCCCTACAAAGTTGTACTAATGTTAAGATACTTATTTTAAAAAGACGGAGTATACTATAAATAACTACACACTCGACATAAATCCATAGTTGGATAAAGGTAAGATTCGACGGTATTGAACATATGAGTGGACATGCATGGTGGACAAGGTCCATTAAGCTCACCCTCATAAAAAATCTCAATTTCGTCGAGCTTTTAGCATACTCAGTCTCGTCACCTCACTCATCACTCCATCCGTCTGGATCAGCCGCCGAGTACTCGGGTTGTGCTAGCGCCCGGAATCCTAAGCGCTAAATAGGGTGCAAACCGTACAAGGCGCACACCCCCGCTCATTCGGTAGTGTATCGCCCCTCCATTTAATTTTGGAACCTTGTTGAAGGTTTTCGCTGGTTTCTAGCTGGGTTTTTGGTGGGTTTTTTTACCAGCTTTTTGTTCAGATTTGTTATTATTTTATTTATTTATACTTTTTTTTATTTCCTTTATGTTTTAATTTTTCGTTAGTTGACTCTATTTTTTATCTAAAAATTCATAATTTTTCTATTTTGCCATTTTTCTTTCAATTAATGAACTTAACTCAATTTAGCGTACTTTTTGTGATTTATCAACCTTATCCAAGTTCACAAACCCTTTCAAATGTTATGAACTTTTGAAAATTGTAAACTATATTTCAATTTATAAATTCTTAAAACTTTTGAACTTCCCAAATCCGCGTACATATTTCAATTTTATAACTTTCCCAAAGTCTGCTAACAATTTCAGATTTTATTAAGTTTTTAATTTCATAAACTATTTCAAATTATGTGTAAATTTTCCAAATTATTAAAGGTTTTCAAATTTACCATCCTTTTTAAATTCATAAACATTTTTCAAATTCTATAAACTTAAAAGGAAACTTTTCCAAATTTAATAGTCAACATCCAAACCGGTTGACCGGTGAACTAAGCAAAGGAAGTGCAGGAGTGATCAAGCAAACGACCTGCTCACACAGTTGGGCCGGGCCACGCAGGAGGTCTCCGGTAGTTTCTCTTTTTGTTTGAAAAATAGCATATCTCCGTTGGTTCGATCGGACTAGGGCTAGCGAGTCCGGCATAGCAATTTTGGATGGGCTTGCTGGCTATCGGTCCCTTTAATTCAGAAATAAGAAAGTGTCGCGTACCCCCGTGTAGTTCTACCGCAAGTTGGGTCGAGCCAACTAGCAAGACTCATTTTTTTTGTCTTTGGGAAGGTTATAGCATTAACAAGACTAGGTTTTTTATGCTTTCTTTTTTCTTCATTTTCATGTTCCTTTTTTAATTATTTTATTTATGTACTGTGAATATATTTTAAATTAGGTAATATTAATTCATTAACAATTTCTGAATTCACAAACATTTTCTGAACTCTAGGACATTTTCCGAATAGACTATATATTTTAGAACGTTTTAAATTTATTGAATTCACAAAATATATTATTTTTTATAGATATAGAATACAAACTTTGTAATTTCGTCAACATTGTTTTTCTCAAATGTTCTTTCTGTTTTGCTAATTTCATGTGATATTTTACATTTGTTTACTTGGCAAAAATTTAAATCTTCAACATTTTACAAATTATAAAATATTTTATCCCATCAACATTTTTGAATTTCTAGAAATTTTAAAGTTTTTAAAAAAATATTTGAATCTTCATCATTATTTTAACATCTATCCATTATTTTATTTTTCGTTGTACATTTTCGGAAGTTTCTAAAAATAAAAAACAATGTGCACACCCTGATCCAGCCGAAAGCCACGTGGAGGCTTGTGTCCGGGGGAGCAGAAGTGTGGCTGCGCGTCTTACAGTGCTATGAGTGATTGGCCAGGCCATTTACAGATATTTTGGAACCTAATATTGTTTTGGCGGGTCCGGGGTGGTTTCGAATCAATTTTTTCTTTGCATTTCTTTTGGAGATTTTATGTTTTACCCTTTGGTCTTCTAGTTTTTTTAATGTTTTATTTTGCCTTTTCGGTTTTCTCTATCTTTCCTTTTTTTCTAAATCATTATTTTTAACCCGTCCAGCTTTAGTATATGAGGATTTTTTAAGTGAGAAGTCCACATTACAACCTCGAATTACCACCAAAGTCTAATGTACAACCCTGAATTATGAAACCGTCTATAATTTTAATCTTGAACTATCAAACCGAACAAGAGAGAACCCTTGTATTGTTTTTGACGGTTTTTTAATGGTCAACAAAACTCATGTGCCAAAACTGCCTAGAAATTTTCCAGAAAAAATTCAGAAATCAAGACTAACCTTATAATCAATCTGTAAAAGTTTCAACGAGTTTTGCTAAATCGAAAAGAAAACTAGAACAAAAATACAAATTCAGAGTCATTTTGAGTCAAATTTGGCAAAAAATAAAGTATCCCGAATTTTTATAACCAATTCTAGAAACTTCACACTAACGTTATATTGAATCTGGAAATGTCTAAATTTTCCTGAATAGAAAAAACTAGAAACCACATACAAGTTCTAACTCATTTTGGGCCAAAATGTGACCAAAACTTAAAGTGACCATCATTTGCTTAAACACAGTTTCTCGAAAATCCACAGTACCAATAGATTAAATCTGCGAAAAGTTCAACAAGTTTTGCCAAATAGAAAAAATAGGAACATAAAATAAATCCGAAGTCAGTTTGGGCCATAAATTGTCCAAAAATGAAAGTGCACAGAATTATTTTCAAAAAATGTCAAAAGTGCACACTACCTTTATAATAAATCTTGGAAAGTTTTCACAAGTTTTTCCAAATAAAAAACTGGAATAAAAATTGAAATACAAAACCATTTTAGGTCAAAATTTGGCTAAAAAATGTAAGTACCCATGATTTTTGTAAATAATGCTACAAAATTCGCACTACCCGTATATTGAATTTGGAAAGTTTCAAGAGTTTCTGCTCAAAACAAGAAAAAAAAGGGACTACTTAAAATATTTGAGCCATTTTTGATCAAATTTGGCAAAAAAAATATGAAAGTGCCCAAATATTTTTGAAGAAAATCCAAAAAATGCATCAAAGCTTTTATTCAATATAGGAAAGTGTCATAAAGTTTGACATGAGAAGGAAAGAAGTAGATAAAATTAAGTGGGACTTGGGTGACTTGGCGACTGACTCGATGCTGACCAGTCAAAAACCAATTCGGTAGTTCAAGCTTGTAAAGTATAATTTTTTGTAGTTCAGAGTTGCATATTAGATTATGGTGATAGATCAAAATATTGGTATCAACTTCATTTTTTTATTTCACTTTGAAATTTTTGTTGTAGACATTAAATAGTTTCAGACCCAAAATTAACATTTTTACAGATACACATTGAACATCTTTTGAACACACATTAAACATTTTCAGATAGATGATGAACATTTTTCAAATGCATGTTAAACATTTTTCAATACATGTTCATAATATTAAATACATGGCGAACATCTTATAAATGCACTGTGAATGTTTCCTAAATACATGGTGAACAGTTTTTACATGTCATGATAAATTTTCGAAAAATGACTGAATAATTTATTTTTACATTTCTTAATATTTCCATGAACAGTTTCACATGTTTACAAAACTGTTACGAGCGGGCTTTCGTAAAAATATTATTGACTTAGCATGCCACACGCCGTCTCCTCACCTGCATGCCGGCCGTTTCGTACAAAACTGAACGCGCCGGGTGATTTAGAGAGTGAATTTTAGCTTTCGTGAGATGGTGTATCAAAGTGAGCATCAGTGAAAAGTTGATGTATGAATAATGCATTCACGTCTACCAAGCCACCATACAACGTCCCCCGTTGTGGATTACAACGTCTTACACAACTCTCTTACAGCAGCAAAGCTACTCAGCACCGGCGAATCATCAACTAAGGGCGCGTTCGAATTCACTCCACGCCGGAGTGGAATGGCATCTAGTGAAACATCCTAGAGTTGATAACAGGCCGCTCCCGGCGGTCCGCTCTACGAAGAGATGCCGAAGAAGCACTAAGTTGACTTTTGATGTCTTTTAATTAGTGGGAACTAAAGTTGACCGATGTACATTGTACCCCCTATTCTATTTTATAGTGTAGTGCATCTTTGTTTTTCGTGATCTAAGTTTAATCAACCAACTAGATGGATCGCGATCAGAGCAAAAGATATACCACTAATTCGTATGAAAAAACGAATTAAGTGATATAGTTTTTTACTTTCGTCGTAATTGGTTTTATAGATTAAATATATAATCAAACTTTGATCTTGAAAAACGCGAGCTCATTGCATCATGAAATGAAGGGGTAGTATGTATTCTACTACTGTATTTCGGGACCGGCGAATCATCAACTAAGTTGACCTTTGGTGAGTTTTTAATTAGTGCGAACTAAAGTTGACCGATGTACAGTAGATGATTGTACTACTGTATTTGGAGACCCAGATCCGAAGGAAGGGGGCGGGTCACTTGGTCTCTATATGTATAGCTTCATTCATATCACAAGATGAAGATTAGAAAGCAACGGCACAACGCTTTGTAGGTGAAGGTCGCCTCGTCCAGCTCCTCTCCTCTCCTCTCCTCTTCTTCTAGCCGCCTCTATAAATCAAGCACGACTCGTCCTCGGCGGCAACGTACTGCCCTCCACTCACTCTTGGTCCGGCCGGCGCCTCACAAGTCAGAAAGAATGGCGACCAAGGCGGTGGACCTCCGCTCGGACACGGTGACCAAGCCCTCGGAAGCCATGCGCGCCGCCATGGCCGCGGCGGACGTGGAGGACGACATCCTGGGCTCGGACCCGACGGCGCGCCGCTTCGAGGCGGAGATGGCCCGGATCATGGGCAAGGAGGCCGCGCTGTTCGTGCCGTCCGGCACCATGGCCAACCTCATATCCGTCCTCGTGCACTGCGACACAAGGGGCAGCGAGGTCATCCTCGGCGACAACTCCCACATCCACGTCTACGAGCACGGCGGCATCTCCACCCTCGGCGGCGTCCACCCCAAGACCATCCCCAACGACCCCGACGGCACCATGGACATCGATAAAATCGTTGCCGCCGTCAGGAGTCGGGATGGGTCGCTCTACTATCCCATCACCAGGCTCGTGTGCTTGGAGAACACACAAGGAAAGTGAGTTGCTCTGTCCGATGCTCATGTTACTGATCATTCAAAACTCACAAGGCTAATGCCTTCCCTACTGCTTCAAAGTAACGATTATTCGTGATCTTGTTTTTTTCCTTCTTTTTTGTGACTGTTACGTGTTTTCAGTAATTGTTTAACAAAATGGTTGTGTGCACCTTGACGATTTTGCAAAGGCCGGGGCTATCCATTTTCAACAACAACAAAAAAGTAGTAATAAGTATTTTTCTTGGACTCATAATATATACATTAATTGTCATAACATCTTATATTTTACGTAGGACAGAGGGAGTAGTAGCTAACTCCGCTACGTTACGTGATTGATAGTATTTTTGTTGTTGTTGCCGCAGTTGTGGAGGAAAGTGTCTGTCTGTGGAGTACACCGACAAGGTTGGTGAAGTTGCTAAAACCCATGGCCTCAAGCTTCATATTGACGGAGCTCGTATTTTCAATGCCTCGGCGGTAAGTACTACTAGGTATCATTTAACCGGATGGTCTAAGAACCAAGTATGCGTATCAATCTTCTCCTGCAATTTTAGATCATCACTGCTATCGTATATGTCAGGCACTTGGGGTTCCTGTTGATAGACTTGTGAGGGCTGCTGATTCGGTTTCGGTACGTATCGATTTGCTTAGTCCTCCTATAGTGGCGGATTATATACGATGGGCCACACTGGTATATGTATGACTGTATTTCTTTGTTAAACGTCGAAGTGCAGGTAGGCCTAGCAAAAGGGATAGGTGCTCCTATTGGATCAGTTATTGTCGGTTCCAAGGCCTTCATACACAAGGTGATGATGGACACAATTTCTGCTAGAGCAGTAAGTTTGAGCTGCCTGCTTAAGAAACCATGTAAATGAAAATCTGGCAAATAATATTTTCAGGCTACAATTCTTAGGAAGACACTAGGTGGTGGCATAAGGCAGGTAGGAATTCTTTGTGCTGCGGCCGAAGTTGCAGTCCGCGACACCGTGGGCAAGCTTGCGGACGACCATAGGAAGGCTAAAGTCTTAGCAGGTTTCATATTAACTGATATTTTCCATCCTATCAATATCAGCACTCCATTGTTCAGCCTTGAATATGTTTTTCTTGTCCAACTGTTCAGATGGACTGAAGAAAATTGAACATTTTACAGTTGATTTAGCTTCAGTGGAGACCAATTTGGTTAGTCGTCCTGCTACTCCATCGATCAGAGAGTTTGATTGATGTTTTCTGATAAGATTCTATGCATCCACACTGCATTGTATTCCCTAGGTATTCTTTGATATGGCGGATGCACGCATATCACCTGCTAAATTGTGTCAAATTCTGGAACAACGCAATGTGCTTGCAACGCCAATAGGCTCCAAGAGGTTCAGTTCAGTTAGCTCAGTTGCTTTCAAGGATATCCTTATGCTTCATATATAACTTTCTCTAAGCCTCCATTTTGAACTCCTTCAATTTGCAGTGTCAGACTTGCGGTACACTACCAAATTTCAGACGGTGATGTCCAATATACTTTGAAATGTATTGAGGTACGAAAATCTTAGATTTTTGTGTGATCTTGTATCAACGACGATCTACGTTGTGTGTGGAACTGTAGTCTGTAGATAGCACTGATTTGTTGCTCCATTTTCAGGAAGCCGTGGAGGAAATTCTGACATGCGATGCTAAACTGGATCATCTGACGAACGGCGCTACCACGAATTCATAAGGGCACTAGTTGCTGGCTAGGCCACTTCCCTCTGGCTCCCGCTTGTTTGTGATCATGGCCGGCATTGGTAATAATGTAGTAACAACTTCGACAATAATTTATTGCCTTTTTATGCATGCGTTGTGCGTGTGATTACGTTGTTCTTAGCTCACAACTTCCAATTATAGGATAGTAAGGCCAACTCCAATGCAGCGAACCATTTCTTCCATTGGCGTTCGTTTGGCCCGCGAGGACAAAAATGTCTCGTGTACGCATTTGTGTCCTAAATTTAGGCCCGATTTACGTTTATATTATCGAATTCATGCACCAGCTAGTTGTTTTAAAAGTCTGAAATGATGTATATTTCAATATTTCTTCCCATATCAAGCCTATTTTAGTCCTGAAATGTGGGATCACGCCGCAGAATCTTTTTTAATATTGCGTTGGCAGGGTCTTGAACTCAAGACAACTTGACTCTGATATCATATTAAATTCATGCATCGACCAGTTGTTTCAAAAATCCGAACTCATGAAGAGAGGCGGATAATATATTTAATACACACAAAGATGAGAAGGACGCGTCATGCATCCTCTCGGTGTCTGTCTCGAACCCATGCATGGACCACCCAACAAGCACCCACCGGTCCCATTTTATCAACACACATGTGGGACGGCCCCGCATATCCGCCAGCAAGTCTTTTTTACTACCACGCGTGCGGGTGGAGTGGCGTGCAGTGCACATCCCGGTCTTATTCCTCTCCTCCGCCTCTAGACAGCCGACGAACCAACACACTAGTAGGAAAAACCTTATAGGCAGGACCTTAGTAGTAGGGTTGGAAAAACAAAAACGCTGCTGGTAATTAGCAGTAGCGCTGATCCTGTCAAGCGCTACTACTAACACCTTAGCAGTAGCGTTGCTTATCAAAAACGCGCTACTACTATGTGGGATCAGACGATGCCACCGACGGTAGCTGTAGTAGCAGCGTTGCCCCAAATCCAGCGTTACTGCTAAGTGTTTAGCGGTAGCGTTTTGTTTTGCAGCACCGCTGCTGCTAGTGCCCCACTTAGTAGTAGCGTTGTCCAAAATGCAGGGCTACTAATTTTAACACACACACACACACACACCCCACCCCCCGTGGACCGTCTTTTTAGTTTTGCAGAAAATAAAAAAAAATGATACAATCTTTAAAAAATAAAATCCTTTGAGATGTAGTTAGGTTATGGTAACCTTTTCTCAAATGCTTAAAATTCCAAATGTAAAAAAAGTTATGGTAAAAAGAAGTTTTTTCGAGAAAAAATAAAAAAATAATTTTATACTTATTTTATTTTCAATTTAAATTCAATATTATTATTACTTAGTTTGTTTATTTTAATAATTATTTGGATTTCAAACAATTAAATCATGTGACACCAAGACCAAAGGGTTAATAGGATTGATAGCTTACTATTGTGAGGAAAACAACAATTGCAGTCTTGGAAACTAGGGCGATAGAACCAGGAAGTTAAGCGTGCTCGGGCTGAAGCAGTCCCAGGATGGGTGACCGGCCGGGAAGTTAGACGATTTAGAGATTAAATTGTCAAATAATTCAAAGATTTGAAATGAAAATTAGATGACAGATTTGAAGTGAAAATTAGAATAAAACATAAAAACAAATCAAAACATATTCAAAAGTTTGCTTAGATTTGAAAATAGAAACATAGTTATCAGTAGCGCTGGATAGGGAAGCGCTTGCTATGCAAAATTCAAGCGCTACTACTACTAGGGTTTTCCCTAATAGTGACAGCCGACAAAAATGACATAGAATTGGATCCAGGGGAAGCCCGAGAAGCATGACCACGAGGCCGGCTCATCCTCTAGGTCATCGGGGCCGCGTCGCCGCGTGGCAAGCTTCACCCTAACATCAACTATGCCACTGTGGAAGCGTGTCTACATCGGTGCCGAGCAGTGCCAGCAGTACAGGGATACAGTCACCATGGTGGCGCATGATGTGCACATGCGAGACACACGGCTGGCACCTCAACCCACAGAGGATGTACATGCCTCCCTTTCAGCCACCGGTCGCTTGCTTATGGGAGATACAACGCCGCAGAGATTACCTCTCGGAGGATCTCCGCCGCGACCCGACATACGTCGTCTTCTCGCTGTACTAGGACACTTGGTTCTGCATGAGCACGACGCCCGGTGCCGATCATACTTTGCCACCCGTGCCTCCCCTTATGCTAGTGCACGTGCTTCGAGTCCGATGAGTGTGCTCTTGCGTGCACGTGATAGCTACCAGTCCACCGCCACAACCGTTATGTTGGACGAGGCATCCCAGATCACCAAGGAGGACGGGTGAGGACCTTAAATGGCCATAGAGTTATCCGAGCTCCCCATGGGAGGGTTTGGCGACACAGTTGGCCTTACCGATTGTAGATGATGTCGTCGTCCTTGAGTTGGAGGAGGAGTAGGTGATGGTGGGGCAACCGTGGTCATGATGACCACGGTACCTTGCACGCCGGAGTTGGTATCGGCCCTAGACAGTTGAGTCGGCGGGGAGTCGTGGTCATGGCAGCAACAACCTGTGGCGCATCCTCGGCACAAGCTCTAGCCGGAGCCGTAGTTAGTATTGTGTGCACCACCACACGTCGGCACCACTTATCCCATGGTTGTTCCCATGATAGCATTCGCCCTTCATCGATGTCACCGTGGACGACAAGACGACCAAGACTGGATCTAGGGTTTCATTTAGTTTATTATTTTTTATTTTATTATAAGTTAATGTATGGCCAGGACTTTCGGTGGCAAGCAAGGTCTTCTAAATTTCAAATTGTTGAAATGTGTCGGGTGCGTTCAGCGCACCTATGGGTCAGCAGGCAAGAACGGATGTTGGTGTCCGTATGACGGATTCAAACGGATGAAAAATGAATTCAATGTAATTTGCCAAGGAAGCAAAAGGATTTAAGGTGATGTTTAAATGAGTTAATTGCATGTAGATACCACTCTTTAGTACCAATCAGTACCACAGTTTATGCATGTAACAGTTCAATACCACTATTCGGCTGAATCGTTATAAAACGAACTAACAGCCATCTAACCACGTATAGACCATGTATCTGACAACGCGGGCCCACCTGTCAGACGCCATGATGGAAAATCGACGCGTGCCGGTGCACTGATTAGGACGTGAGGCGGGTGCGACCGGTCTTAGTGGGCTTGGTCGAACCAAGCCGGACCCCTCGACCACTCCAGATAACCGTATAACCAACCACTCCGAACGGATGAAAAATGAACTAACAGCCGTATAACCGAGGCGAGTGCTTCAAAGTATCGATTATTCGTGATCTTGTTTTTTCCTTCTTCCTTTTTGTGACTGTTAGGTGTTTTCACTAATTATCTAATAAAATGGTTGTGTGCACCTCGACGATGCAAAGGCCGGGGCTATCCATTCTCAACAAAACAAAAAAGTAGTAATAAGTACTCCCTTCATTCCTATTATATTAATTGTCATAACATCTTATATTATAGTATAAAGGGAGCACTAGTAGAAAAAGGGCCTTTTGTCCCGGTTCATAAGGATCTTCTGCCCCGGTTTCGGAACCGGGACAAAAAGGTCGTTACTAATGCCCTTTGCCTTTAGTCCCGGTTCTTACACGAACCGGGACAGATGGGCCTCCACGTGGCCGCTGCAGCCAGGCCAGGCAGGGGGGCCTTTAGTCCCGGTTGATGACACCAACCGGGACCAAAAGGCATCCACGCGTCAGCACCTGGCTGGAGCTGAGGTTTTTTTAAAGGGGCTGGTTTAGGGGTTAATTTAGGTTGTTATTAGCTAGCTAATAGAGAAAAATGTCCTCTCTTATATATCTCCGTGCTTGGTCATCCATCGTGCTTTCTTTTTTACACTATATCATTTCATATCATTTTTGTCGAATGGCAATAGTATTCTAATCGATCATCTAACAAGTCATCATCAACTTAATCATATACCAAGTTATCATATGATACACATAAAATAAAATAGAGAAACATCATAATATATATATAGTCATCATATGCATTATGCATCCTAATTAATCGATCATGTCAAGTAATAATATAAACTAGAATAACTTGTCTCTCATAAGACCTAGTCCTCGCTCTTAGATATAATGTCATAAAACAGAATAACACCTATGACTCCATGATGAATCAGAGAGATCCAACGGTCTCCAGCTTGTGGCTTGCGAACCTTCTTTATTTCTCTCCATGCTTCAATTAGGAGTCTTTTTTATCTTGATTTGAAGTTAATCAAGTATGGAGCATAGAACTCAGCCCTGAGCGGGCTTCTAATTCTCATTTGACCTTCTGGGTACATTAACGGAGGCACTACATCATGTGGCAGTTGCTATTGAAGAACATAATAATAACCTAGTTAGCAATGTAATCAACACCATTTATGCAATAGTGGAGCGTACTTAATTAGGAAACTCTTACCAAGACATTTCGGCGAATGTCATCTGGACTCAACCTATGCACTAGTGGCATGTAAAATGAATAATTTTGGCCAAATCCAAAATGATACGGGAAGGTATCCCTAGAAGCCAGAACACCAGCAGCAAGAAAGTGGAGAAGATGGTCCTTCTCCTCCCAAGTTAGATGTGATCCATACGTGTAGTGTGTCGTGTCAATTAATTTTCGTAATTCAGCCGAAGCAACGAAATAAGCTGTAAATTATAATTTAACAAATTTAGTATATAGATGAACACCAACTATTTCTAAATATAAATGCAAATTACTTCACATGGAGGTAAAACAGGAAGCATATCATCGATAACCACCAAAATTTTGTAATAATTTAATGTTTCAAAAATACTTAAATTTTTTGTAATTGTGCACAAGATGTGGGCATTATATAAACCATTCAAAACAACCACATGTGCTACGATCATTCAAAGGACAATTTGGGTTGTTGTTGTTGTTGTTTGTACAACATGTAACATGATATAATTATAACTATGGCCCAATAACTAGGAACCTGCAACGTGTGGCCAAAGTTTTAATAGACGATGAACACCACATGACATGTAAATTGCGAGAGGAAAACAGGTTGACTACACCAACTATTTATAAATATAAATGCAAATTACTTGACAAATATGGTTGAGAAACTCACATGAAGGTAAAACAGGAAGCATATCATCGACATACACCCAAATGTCGATGTTGTCTGGCATATTATCTTCAGGACGAAGATCGAAGGTGATTTCCATTCCCTTCTGAAATCCATATGCCTTGCAAAGATTTTCCCACTTTGAGCACCCAAATTCTGTTTGAAAAACTGAATTAAATACTTGGATAACAAATGTGTGACCATGTATAGTCCTCAGCTTAGCGCTCTTCGTCTCACGTGGTCTTCGAAACCGAGCCTCTCCAACACATATTATCTTGCATGGAAAGGGAGGTACATATCGCCGTTCTTGTCAAGCTTCATGCTGAAGAACCTATCGTCTCGCAGGTGAGGCATGTCGCACATACCCTGAGAGTCACCGCAATATTCACACTCGCAATATCCATCGTTAGATATTTCCTGTTTTAATGTGGTAAATGTGTGTAAACAACAATATAATTGTGACACACTATATATATATCGAAAAAATTGAACATCTATATATAATAACTCTTCATGCTCGCATCATGCATCATCATATATAACAACAAGTCCTACTAATTAATCATCATCATACATATTTAAATAAAGTGTGCACATGAGGAGCATATTCAACAATAATATCACCAAAAAAATCACCAATAATATGAACATATCCGATCTTTGCATATATATGAACATACAAACATGCATATTCGATCTTAAGCTCCTAAGATGCTCTTCAACTGGACCCTGTTCATTTCAACTTCACACGCATTCAACGGGTCATGCACGTCCTCGGTAAGCATTCACATTGTGGTACACACATACTATCTCCATCCTATAATATAGAAGATTTTCTGACACTATATATTTTCAGACACAGGAACATGATTCTTACTACTTCTTTTTTGTACCAGTTCGGCGCCAACTAACATTGATCGGAGGGAATATCTTAGTTGAGCTGGGAAAGAAAAACGTGCACATGAGGAGCATATTCAACAATAATATCACCAAAAAAATCACCAATAATATGAACATATTCGATCTTTGCATATATATGAACATACAAACATGCATATTCACCTTTTGACATATTCGATCTTTGCATATATATGAACATACAAACATGCATATTCAACAATAATATCACCAAAAAAATCTTTTAACAGAAAAAAAACTTTGCTCACGGCGACGGTGTCGGGGACGGCGACGACGACGACGACGACGGTGAGGTGCGGCGCGGGGCGGGGCGGAGCGGCGACGGTCGATGGTGAGGTGCGGCGCGGGCCGGGGCGGGGCGGGGCGGCGACGGGCAGGGGCCGGCGGCGTCGCGGGGCACGGGGCGCGGGGCGGCGACGGCGTTGGGGCGGCGCCGGACGGCGTTGGGGCGGCGCGGGACGGCGCGGGGCGAGGACGGCGACGGCGAGGCGGACATGGAGACGGCGAGACGGAGTCGGGGCAGCCTGGCGGCGTCGGGATCGAATGGAGAGAGGGGGAGAGATCAAAATTTCTAAACTGTCGCTTATATAGCCCCACCTTTAGTCCCGGTTGGTGGCACCAACTGGGACCGAAGGTCTCTTTTCAGCAGCCCGACGGGCGGGAAGTAGAGGCATTGGTACCGGTTGGTGGCACAAACTGGGACCAAATGCCTCTTTTCAGCAGCCCAAAGGGCGGGAAGAAGAGGCCTTTGGTCACGGTTGGTGGCACTAACCGGTACCAATGCCCCCCTTTAGTCCTGGTTGGTGCCACCTACCGGGACCAAAGGCCTTGCGCGGTGCGGTGCTATGTTTAGTCCCACCTCGCTAGCCGAGAGGGGCTCGGAGTGGTTTATAAGCCGTGCCGAACCAAACACTTCGAGCTCTTCTCTACTGCAGGCTTACGGGCCTAAAATCACTCTCTACTTGTGGGGCCTATTGGGCCTACTACGGGCCTGCATCCTGGCCCTAGTAATGGGTTTCTAGTCGTATGCACGCCGTGGTGGCCGTGTAGGTGGCATTTTTTTTATTTTTTTTCCTGTTTTTTGCTTTTTTTTGTTTCTAATTACTTATTTATTTTCTTTTACGATAATTCTTTTTGCTATTAAAGTTTGTAACAAAATTCTAATTACTTATTTATTTTCTTTTATGATAATTCTTTTTTGCTTTTAATGTTTTGAACAAAATTCTGATTACTTATTTATTTTCTTTTATGATAATTCTTTTTGCTATTAAAGTTTGTAACAAAATTCTATATAATTTTAGTTTCAATAATAACAGAGGTTTATCAAAGCTTTTTAGTTGATTCCTTTATTTTAATTTTTTTCTAGTTTTTTTGCTTTCTTTTTTGTTTCTAATTACTTATTTATTTTCTTTTACGATAATTCTTTTTGCTATTAAAGATTGTAACAAAATTCTAATTACTTATTTATTTTCTTTTATGATAATTCTTTTTGCTTTTAATGTTTTGAACAAAATTCTAATTACTTATTTATTTTATTTTATGATAATTCTTTTTACTATTAAAGTTTGTAACAAAATTCTATATAATTTTAGTTTCAATAATACTAGAGGTTTATAAAAGCTTTTTAGCTGATTCCTTTATTTTAATTTTTTCCCAGTTTTTTTGCTTTCTTTTTTGTTTCTAATTACTTATTTATTTTCTTTTACGATATTTTTTTTGCTACTAAAGTTTGTAACAAAATTCTAATTACTTATTTATTTTCTTTTATAATAATTCTTTTTTCTTTTAATATTTTGAACAAAATTCTAAGTACTTATTTATTTTCTTTTATGATAATTCATTTTGCAATTAAAGTTTGTAAAAAAACTCTATATAATTTTATGATAATTCTTATATATTACTTTTATGATAATTTTTGTTTATAAACCCTGAGTGTAGAGAAGATGAAGGGAGAAGCGTAGTGCTCACCTGCACGTTGGCCTAAAGCTAAGCAACGTGCAGGTGAGCATTGCGCCTCTCTTTTATTTTGGCATGGTATCATCATTTCATCCACATAGCATGTGCGAGAAAGTTGAGAGGGCTATGGCAAAAACTGGATGCAGTTCGTGTACAAAACGGACAATCTCTTTGGAAGTATCAGGGTTTCATACGAAAACTCGTCTCTTACAAAGGGATTTCATTTTTTTGAACTTATTTGAACTCCATAGTTTTTCTCTGTTCAAAATGCACCATTCAAAGCCACATCATCAATTTACAACCTTTTTGACTTCATTTGTTATTTTTCATGCATTTACTGATTATTTTGAGCTATAAGACCATGAAATTGAAAAGCATTTTAAATGAACTCTAAAAAGGTTCCAAGTTGGCATGGTATCATCATTTCACCCACATAGCATGTGCGAGAAAGTTGAGATGGTTACGGTAAAACTGGATGCACTTCGTGTACAAAACTGACAATCTCTTTCGAAGTATCAGGGTTTCATACGGAAACTCGTCTGTTACAAAGGGATTTCATTTTTTTGAACTTATTTGAACTCCATAGTTTTTCTGTGTTCAAAATGCACCATTCAAAGCCGCATCATCAATTTACAACCCTTTCTGACTTCATTTGTTATTTTTCATGCATTTACTAATTATTTTGAGCTATAAGACCATGAAATTGAAAAGCAGTTGAAATGAACTCTGAAAAGGTTCCGAGTTGGCATGGTATCATCATTTCAGCCACATAGCATGTGCGAGAAAGTTGAGAGGGTTACGGAAAAAACTGGATGCACTTCGTGTACAAAACGGACAATCTCTTTCGAAGTATGAGGGTTTCATACGGAAACTCGTCTGTTACAAAGGGATTTCATTTTTTGAACTTATTTGAACTCCATAGTTTTTCTGTGTTCAAAATGCACGATTCAAAAGCACATCATCAATTTACAACCCTTTCTGACTTCATTTGTCATTTTTCATGCATTTACTGGTTATTTTGAGCTATAAGACCATGAAATTGAAAAGCATTTGAAATGAAATCTGAAAAGGTTCCAAGTTGGCATGGTATCATCATTTCACCCACATAGCATGTGCGAGAAAGTTGAGAGGGTTACGGCAAAAACTAGATGCACTTCATGTACAAAACGGACAATCTCTTTGGAAGTATGAGCGTTTCATACGGAAACTCGTCTCGTACAAAGGGATTTCATTTTTTTGAACTTATTTGAATTCCATAGTTTTTCTGTGTTCAAAATGCACAATTCAAAACCACATCATCAATTTACAACCCTTTCTGACTTCATTTGTTATTTTTCATGCATTTACTGATTATTTTGAGCTATAAGACCATGATATTGAAAAGCATTTGAAATGAACTCTGAAAAGGTTCCAAGTTGGCATGGTATCATCATTTAACCCACATAGCATTGCGAGAAAGTTGAGAGGGTTACGGCAAAAACTGGATGCACTTCATGTACAAAACGGAAATCTCTTTGGAAGTATGAGGGTTTCATACGGAAACTCGTCTGTTACAAAGGGATTTCATTTTTTTGAACTTATTTGAACTCCATAGTTTTTCTGTGTTCAAGATGCACCATTCAAAGCCACATCATCAATTTACAACCCTTTCTGACTTCATTTGTTATTTTTCATGCATTTACTGATTATTTTGAGCTATAAGACCATGAAATTGAAAAGCATTTGAAATGAACTCTGAAAAGGTTCCAAGTTGGCATGGTATCATCATTTCACCCACATAGCATGTGCGAGAAAGTTGAGAGGGTTAAGGCAAAAACTGGATGCACTTCGTGTACAAAACGGACAATCTCTTTCGAAGTGTCAGGGTTTCATACGGAAACTCGTCTGTTACAAAGGGATTTCATTTTTTTGAACTTATTTGAACCCCATAGTTTTTCTGTGTTCAAAATGCACCATTCAAAGCCACATCATCAATTTACAACCCTTTCTGACCTCATTTGTTATTTTTCATGCATTTACTGATTATTTTGAGCTATAAGACCATGAAATTGAAAAGCATTTGAAATGAACTATGAAAAGGTTCCAAGTTGGCATGGTATCATCATTTCACCCACATAGCATGTGCGAGAAAGTTGAGAGGGTTACGGGAAAAACTGGATGCACTTCGTGTACAAAACGGACAATGTCTTTCGAAGTATCAGGGTTTCATACGGAAACTCGTCTGTTACAAAGGGATTTCATTTTTTTGAACTTATTTGAACTCCATAGTTTTTCTGTGTTCAAAATGCACCATTCAAAGCCACATCATCAATTTACAACCCTTTCTGATTTCATTTGCTATTTTTCATGCATTTACTGATTATTTTGAGCTATAAGACCATGAAATTGAAAAGCATTTGAAATGAACTCTGAAAAGGTTCCAAGTTGGCAGTGGTGACAATTTTAACACAACACATGATATCCATTACATCTAGGGCACAGCATTGCATTTGTTCAAGTTCACAACAGTGCACAAATGATAGAATTACATCTAGGGCACAACACACTAGCAGAAACATAACAGACACACTCCCACTTAATTGGTTTGCTTAGATCAAATAGAAACTAAACTAGCCACAATGATGATGCCAAGATCAAAGAGAAACCCATTGTTTCGATGAGCTCATTCCTTTTCTGCAACTTCAATTGCATTTTCTTGTTTTCATTGTTCAGATCCATAACCTTCTTCTCCATCCTACTAGCTTTGATCCAACTACGTTCAAGGCCACCATGGAGCTCCTCAAAAGCTTGCCCCACTAGCTCAGTGGGAGGGGGGTCAATCCAAACAACCCAATCACACTCATCAAGAAGCTCTTAAACCAGAGTTCACATAATTAGGTGAAATTCATAACTTTGCAATAAATGGATGAAAGCAGAGTACCAAATGATGTTTTGAGGAATTACATCGAGTGGACAACCCAAAAACCATCTTCCCGTGCTTGCTCCACCCCAAGAAACACGGCGAGGAGGAATTAGCCCATGCCCCGGGCAACGGTGATTCAAGCGCTCCTCAAGGCCGTAGAAACTTGGATTGGGAATGAAAAATTCGGATTGGAACTGCACAATCCCGCAGCCATCCACCTACGAGCCAGAAAGGCGCATATTACGGCCCATTCCGCGAAACCCTAGATTAGAAATCCCCAAATCCAATGTCAACCGAAAATCCAAATCCACTTACCTCACTGTCTGCGTAGGAGCTTGCACATGACATTACGGACGTACACATGGACGTGCCCCAGCGGTGAAAACGGGGACGGGGCGTGACAGACCGCTAAATATAGACAAATCTCGGGGAAAATGGAGCTCCGAGGTCGAGCTTCGAGAGGAGAAAGCTTAACTAGTGTGGCTCGGGCATTTCATCGAACACCTCATGTGCATAGGAGGTAAGCTAGAGCACCCAAATGCCCTCCCCTCGCCGGCCAGAAAAGAACAGAGTGCTCTGCCGCGGCGATGGGTATATATAGGCAAATTATTTGTCCCGGTTCGTGGCATAAACAGGTTCAAGGCATGAACCGGTACCAATGGATTTGGGCGAGGAGCGCGGCCAGTTGGTCCCGGTTCGTGCCTAGAACCGGGACAAATGGGTCCACACGAACCGGGACCAATGCGCACGAGGCCCCGGCCGGCCCCCTGGGCTCATGAACCGGGACAAATGCCCCCATGGGTCCCGTTTCATGAAGAACCGGGACTAATGGGCTGGCAGGCCCGAACCAAAGCCCTATTTTCTACTAGTGGAGTAGTAGCTTATTTTTTAGAAAAGGAGGAATACCTCTCGCCTCTCCATGAAAGTAAGTAGTAACTAATTCCGCTACGTTGCGTGAATGATTAATAGTATGTTTGTTGTTGTTGCCGCAGTTGTGGGGGAAAGTGTGTACCTCTGGAGTACAAGGACAATCAATAATTGATAGTATTTTTACATGAATTATTAATAGTATTTTTGTTATTGTTGCCGCAGTTCTGGCTAGTATTATACGCTATTACTCACTCATTTTGGGTCCCGCTGCGATCCAAACGTTCGGGGAACCCCTCGGTTTGGCTACGAGTTACTCGTTAAAACTCACAGCTTTGGTCTATTCTCGCCAATTTTCTATGCTATTACTCCATCATTTTGGGTCAGACTGCAATTCAAACGTTCACGGAACCCCACGGTCCGGTTATGGGGAACTTGTCAAAACTCACAAATCTGGCCTATTCTCGCCGATTTTGTATGGTATTACTCACTCATTTTGGGTCCCGCTGCGATCCAAACGTTTGGCGAACCCCGAGGTCCGTTTAGGGAACTCGTCAAAACTCACAGGTTTTGCATATTCTCGCTAGTTTATACTATTACTCACTGATTTTGGGTCTCGCTGCGATCCAAACGGTCGAGGAACCCCGGTGTCCGATTATGGAGAACTCGTCAAAACTTGCAGTTTTGGCCTATTCTCACTAGTTTTCTATTGCTATTACTCACTAAATTTCGGTCCCGGTGCAATCCAAATGTTCGGGAAACCCTCGGGTCACGCTACGGGATACTCGTTAAAACTCGCAGTTTTGGCTTATTCTGGCCAGTCTTCTATGCTATTACTCACTGATTTTGGGTCCCACTACGATCCGAACGTTTGCGGAAGCCCGGTGTTCGACTACGGGGTATTCGTCAACACTCGCAGTTTTGGCCTATTTTGGCAATTTTTCTATGCTATTGCTCAATCATTTTGGATCCCACTGCAATCCGAACGTTCGTGGAACCCCGCGATCCGGGTATAGGTACTCGTCAAAACTCACAAATTTAGCCTATTCTGGTCAATTTAGTATGCGTCCCACTGCGATCCGAACGTTTGAGGAACCCCGGGGTCCAGTTACGGGGAACTCGGGCAAACTCGCAGATTTGGCCTATTCTCGCGAGTTTTCTATACTATTTCTCAGTCATTTTTGGTCCCGGGGCGACCCGAACATTCGGGGAACGCCGAGGTCCGGTTATGGGGTACTCATCAAAACTCACATATTTGGTCTATACTCGCCAGTTTCTATACTATTACTCACTGATTTTAGATCCCGCTCCGGTCCAAACTTTTGGGGAACCCCGGTGTCCGGTTACGGGAAACACGTCAAAACTTGTAGTTTTGGCCTATTCTGGCCAGGTTTCTATGCTATTACTCATTCATTTTGGGTCCCACTGCAATCTGAACGTTCGAGGAACCCCGTGGTACGGTTATGGGGAACTCGCTAAAACTCATAGATTTGGCCTATCCCGGCATGTTTTACATGTTATTACGCACTGATTTTGTGACCCATTGCAATCCGAACGTTTGGGGAACCCCGAGGTCCGTTACGGGGAACTCGTCAAAATTCACAGATTTGGCCTACCTCCCGAGTTTTCTATAATGTTACTCATTGATTTTGGGTCCCGCTACGATCCAAACATTCAGGGAACCCCGGGGTCTGGTTACGGGGAACTTGTTAAAATTCGTAGTTTTTTCCTATTCTGGCCAGTTTTCTATGCTATTGCTCATTGAATTTGGGCCCCACTGCAAACCAAACGTTCAGAGAACCCCAGGGTCCGACTACGGGGTACTCTTCAAAACTCATAGTTCTGGCCTAGTCTAGCCAATTTCTATGGTATTACTCACTCATTTTGGGTCCCGGTGCGAACCAAACATTTGGGGAACCCCGAGGTCCGGTTACGGGGAACTCATCAAAACTCACAAGTTTGGCCCATTGTGGCAAGTTTTCTATACTATTACTCAATGATTTTGGGTCCTGCTGTGATCCAAATGTTCGGGGAATCCCGGGGTCCAGTTACGGGGAACTCATTGAAACTCGTAGTTTTGGCCAATTCTGGCCAGTTTTCTATGCTATTACTCACTGATTTTGGGTCCCGCTGCCATCCGAACATTCGGGGAGGCCCGGGGTCCGGCGACGGGGTACTCGTCAAAACTCACGGGTTTGGCCTATTATGACCAATTTCTATGCTATTACTCAATGATTTTGGGTCCCGCTGCAATCCAAACGTTCGAGGAACCCCGCGGTAAGCTTATGGGGAACTCGTAAAACCTCATAGATTTGGCCTATTCTGGCCTCTTTGGTACGCTATTACTCACTGATTTTGGGTCCCGCTGTGATCCAAATGTTCGTGCAATACCGACGTCCTTTTAGGTGGAACTCGTCAAAACCCTCAGATTTGGCCTATTCTCACTAGTTTCTATACTTTTACTCACTCCTTTTGGGTGCCACCGCGATCCAAACGTGTGTGGAACCCCGGGGTCCGGTTACGAGGAACTCATCAAAACTCGTAGTTTTTGCCTATTCTAGCGAGCTTTCTATGCTATTACTCACTGATTTTGGGTCCCGCTGCGACCCGAATGTTCGGGGAAGCCCAGGGTCCGGCTACGGGGTACTCGTAAAAACTTGTTGTTTTGGCCTATTCTGGCCAGTTTTCTATGCTATTACTCATTCATTTTGCGTGCCGCTGCAATCCAAACGTTCGGGGAACACCGCGGTCCAGTTATGGGGAACTCGCAAAAACTCACAGATTTGGCCTATTCCTGCCAGTTTTGTATGCTATTACTCACTGATTGTGGATCCTGCTGCGATCCAAACGTTCGGGGATCCCCGAGGTCCGGTTACGGAGAACTCGTCAAAATTCACAGATTTGGTCTTTCTGGCCAGTTTTCTATACTATTACTCACTGATTTTAGGTCCCGCTGTGATCCAATTGTTCAGCAAACGCCGTTGCCCGGTTACGGGGAACTCGTCAAAACTCAGAGGTTTGGCCTATTCTGGCCAGTTTTGTGTGCTATTACTCACTGATTTTGGGCCCTGGTCCGATCCGAACATTCGGGGAGCCCCGAGGTCCGGTTACGAGGAACTTGTCAAAACTCACAGATTTGGCCTAATCTTGCAATTTTTCTATCCTATTACTCACTCATTTTGGGTCCCGTTGCGACCCAAACGTTCGGGGAATCCGGGGTCCGGTTACGGGGAACTCATCAAAACTCGCAGTTTTGGCCTATTCTGGCCAATTTTCTATGCTATTACTTATTCATTTTGGTTCCCACAGTGATCCAAACGTTCGGGGAACACGAGAGAGTGATTATGGGGAAATCAATAAACTCAATGATTTGGCCTATTCTGGCGTTTTTTCTATGCTATTACTCACTAATTTTGGGTCCGACTGCGATCCGAACGCTAGGGGAACCCCGTGGTCCTATTATTCCGAACTCGTCAAAACTCGTAGATTTGGCCTATTCTGGCCATTTTTTTATGCTATTACTCACTGATTTTGGGTCCCCCTCCGATCCAAACATTCGGGGAACCCCGGGGTCCAATTACGGGGAACTCGTCAAAACTCGCAGTTTTGGCCTATTCTAGCCCGTTTTCTATGCTATTACTCACTGATTTTGGGTCCCGTTGCGATCCAAACGTTCCGAGAATCTCGGGGTCCGACTACGGGATACTCGTCAAAACTTGCAGTTTGAGCCTATTCTGGCCACCTTTCAATGCTATTACTCAATCATTTTGGGTCTTGCTGCAATCAGAACGTTCGGGGAACCCCACGGTGTCAAAACTCACAAATTTGGCCTATTCCAGCCTGTTTTGTATGCCATTACTCACTGATTTTGGGTCCCACTGTGATCCGAACGTTAAGGGAACCTCGAGTACCGTATAGGGGAACTCGTAAAAACTCGCAGGTTTGGCCTATGCCCGCTAGTTTCTATACAATTACTCATTCATTCTGGGTCCCACTTCTATCGAAACGTTCGGGGAACCCCGTTGTCCGGTTACGGTGAACTCGACAAAACTTGCAATTTTGGCCTATTCTCTCCTGTTTTCTATGCTATTATTCACTAAATTTGGGCCCCGCCGCGATCCAAATGTTCGGGGAACCCTGCGGTCCGACTACGGGGTACTCGTCAAAACTCATAGTTTTGGCCTATTCTGGCCAGTTTTCTACGCTATTACTCATTGATTTTGGATAACGCTGCGATCCGAACGTTTGGGGTAGCCCGGGGCCCGGCTTCGGGGTACTCGTCAAAACTGAGAGTTTTTTCCTATTCTGCCAATTTTCGATGCTATTGCTCAATCATTTTGTGTCCCGCTGCAATCCGAACGTTCGAGGAACCCCTCATTCGTCGTATGGGAAACTCGTCAAAACTCACAGATTTTGACTATTCTAGACAATTTTGTATGATATTACTCACTGATTTTGGGTCCCGCTGTGGTCCGAACGTTCGGGGAACCCTGAGTTCCGGTTATGGGGAACTCGTCAAAATTCACAGATTTGTTTATTCTGGCCAGTTTTCTATACTATTATTCACTGATTTTGGGTCCTGCTGCGATTTGAACATACACGTTAGCCCGGGGTATGGCTACGGGGTACTCATCAAAATTCACAGATTTAGCCAATTCTGGCCAGTTTCCTAGACTATTACTCAATCATTTTGGGTCCCGCTGCGACCCAAACGTTCTGGGAACCCCGGGGTCCGGTCACAGGGAAATCGTCAAAACTCACAGTTTTGGCCTATTCTCGCCCGTTTTGTATGCTATTACTCATTGATTTTGGTTCCTGCTGCGATCCTCACGTTCGGGGAACCCCAGGTTTCGGGTACGGGCAACTCGTGAATACTCCTACATTTGGCTTATTCTGGCCAGTTTTCTATATTATTACTCACTCATTTTGGGTCTTGAGGTACCCCGAGGTCCTCTTATGGGGAACTCGTTAAAACTCACAGATTTGGCCTATTCTTCCAATTTTTCTATCCTATTACTCATTGATTTTGGGTCCCATTGCGATCGAAACGTTGGGGGAACCCCGGGGTCTTGTTAAGGGGAACTCATCAAAACTCGCAGTTTTAGCCTATTCTGGCCAGTTTTCTATGCTATTACTCTTTCATTTTTGGTCCCGCTGCGATCCGAACGTTCGGGGAACCCCAGGGACCAGTTTGGTTATGGGGAACTCACCAAAGCTCACTGATTTGTCCGATTCTCACCAGTTTTCTATGCTATTACTCACTGATTTTGGGTCCGGCTACGATCGAAATGTTGGAGAACCCCATGGTCCGGATATAGGGAACTCGCAAAAACTCGTAGATTTGGCCTATTCTGGCGAGTTTTATATGCTATTACTCACTAATTTTGGGTCCCGCTGCTATCCAAACATTCGGGGAACCTTGGGGTTTGGTTAGGGGAACTCGTCAAAACTTGCAGTTCTAGCCTATTCTGGCCAATTTTCTATGCTATTACTCAATGGTTTTGGGTCCCGTTGCGCTCGGAACGTTCAGGCAAGCCCAGGGTCCGACTACGGGGTTCTCGTCAAAACTCACAGTTGTGGCCTATTCTGGCCAATTTTCTATGCTATTACTCAAGCATTTTGGCCCCCTCTGCATTCAAACGTTTGGGGAACCCCACAGTCCGGTTGTCAGGAACTCATCAAAATTAACAAATTTGGCCAATTCTGGCCTGTTTTCTATGCTATTACTTACTGATTTTGGGTCCCGCTCCGATCCAAACGTTCGGGGAAGGGGAACTCGTCAAAAGTCACATGTTTGGCCTATTCCCGCTAGTTTATAGACTATTACTCACTGATTTTGGGTCCCGCTGCGATCCAAACGTTCGGGATCCCCTGTGTCCGGTTACGTGGAACTCATCAAAACTTGCAGTTTTGGCCTATTCTGACCAGTTTTCTATGCTATTACTCACTAAATTTGGGTCCCTCCGCGATCCAAACGTTCGGGGAACCCCGAGGTCCAGCTATGGGGTATTCGTCAAAACTTGTAGTTTTGGCCTATGCTCGCCAATTGTTTATGCTATTACTCACTAATTTTGGGTTCCGCTGCGATCCAAATGTTCGGGGAACCCGGGGGCCCGGCTACGGGGTACTCGTAAAAACTCACAGTTTTGGCCTATTCTGGCCAATTTGCTATTGTTTGCTCAATCATTTTGGGTCCCGCTGCAATTTGAACGTTCGAGGAACCCCGCGGTCCGGGTATGGGGAACTCTTCATAACTCACATATTTGGCCTATTCATGCCAGTTTGGTATGGGTCCCGCTGTGATCCAAACGTTTGAGGCACCCTGATACGTCTCCAACGTATCTATAATTTTTGATGGTTCCATGCTATTATCTTGTCAAACTTTGGATGTTTTGTATGCCTTTTGTATGTTTTTTGGGACTAACTTATTAACTCAGTGCCAAGTGCGAGTTCCTGTTTTTTCCGTGTTTTTGACCCTTTTGAGAGGAGGATTTTAAACGGTGTCCAAATGGAATAAAACTTCCGAAAAGATTTTTTCCGGAACAGAAGATACGCATGAGACGTGAGAACCAAGGCAGGGGCCACTAGGGGACCCCACAAGCCCCCTAGGCGCGGCCAGGGGGGCGCTCCTAGCAGGCTTGTGGCCCCCCTATGGCTCGTCTGCCCTACCTCTTCCGCCTATAAATTCCTAAAAAATCCAAAACTGCGGGAGAGATCCATGAAAATACTTTTCGCCGCCGCAAGCTTCTGTCTCCGCAAGATCCCACCTGGGGCACGTTCTGGTGCCCTACCAGAGGGGGATTCGGATACGGAGGGCTTCTTTATCAACACCATGACCTCTCCGATGATGCGTGAGTAGTTCACCATAGACCTTCGGGTCCATAGCTAGTAGCTAGATGACTTCTTCTCTCTCTTGGATCTTCAATACAAAGTTCTCCATGATCTTCATGGAGATCTATCCGATGTAATCTTCTTTGCGGTGTGCTTGTCGAGATCCGATAGATTGTGGATTTATGATCAGATTATCTTGGAATCTTATTTGAGTTTCTTCTGATCTCTTATATGCATGATTTCATATCCTTGTAATATTCTTCGAGTTATGGGTTTTGTTTGGCCAACTTGATCTATGATTCTCGCAATGGGAGAAGTGCTTGGTTTTGGGTTCATATCGTGCAGTGACCTCACCCAGTGACAGAAGGGGTAGCGAGGCACACATCGTGTTCTTGCCATAAAGGGTAAAAGGATGGGGTTGTCATCATTGGTTTGAGTTTATCCCTCTACATCATGTCGTCTTGCTTAAGGCGTTACTCTGTTCGTCATGAACTCAATACACTAGATGCATCCTGGATAGCGGTCGATGTGTGGAGTAATAGTAGTAGATGCAGAAAGTATCGGTCTACTTGTCTCGGACGTGATGCCTATATGTATGATCATTGCCTTGGATATCGTCATGACTTTGCGCGGTTCTATCAATTGCTCGACAGTAATTTGTTCACCCACCATAATATTTGCTATTTTGAGAGAAGCCTGTAGTGAACACTATGGCCCCCGGATCCGAACGTTCGCGGAAGCCCGGTGTTCGACTACGGGGTATTCGTCAAAACTCGCAGTTTTGGCCTATTTTGGCCATTTTTCTATGCTATTGCTCAATCATTTTGGATCCCACTACAATCCGAACGTTCGTGGAACCCCGCGGTCCGGGTATAGGTACTCATCAAAACTCACAATTTAGTCTATTCTGGTCAATTTAGTATGCGTCTCACTGCGATCCGAACGTTTGAGGAACCCCGGGGTCCAGTTACGGGGAATTCGGGAAAACTCGCAGATTTGGCCTATTCTCGCAAGTTCTCTATACTATTTCTCACTCATTTTTGGTCCTGGGGCGACCCGAACATTCGGGGAACCCCGAGGTCCGGTTATGGGGTACTCGTCAAAACTCACATATTTGGCCTATTATCGCCAGTTTCTGTACTATTACTCACTGATTTTAGATCGCGCTCCGGTCCAAACTTTTGGGGAACCCCGTTGTCCGGTTACGGGAAACACGTCAAAACTTGTAGTTTTGGCCTATTCTGGCCAGGTTTCTATGCTATTACTCATTCATTTTGGGTCCCGCTGCAATCCGAACGTTCGGGGAACCCCGTGGTAAGGTTATGGGGAACTCGCTAAAACTCACAGATTTGGCCTATTCCGGCCTGTTTTACATGATATTACTCACTGATTTTGTGACCCATTACAATCCGAACGTTTGGGGAACCCCGAGGTCCGTTACGGGGAACTCGTCAAAATTCACAGATTTGGCTTATCCTCCCGAGTTTTCTATAATGTTACTCATTGATTTTGGGTCCCGCTACGATCCAAACGTTCAAGGAACCCCGGGGTCCGGTTACGGGGAACTTGTCAAAACTCGTAGTTTTGTCCTATTCTGGCTAGTTTTCTATGCTATTGCTCATTGATTTTGGGTCCCGCTGCGAACCGAACGTTCGGAGAACCCCAGGGTCCGGCTACGGGGTACTCTTCAAAACTCATAGTTCTGGCCTAGTCTAGCCAATTTCTATGGTATTACTCACTCATTTTGGGTCCCGGTGCGAACCAAACATTCGGGGAACCCCGAGGTCCGGTTACGGGGAACTCGTCAAAACTCACAAGTTTGGCCCATTGTGGCAAGTTTTCTATACTATTACTCACTGATTTTGGGTCCTGCTGTGATCCAAATGTTCGGGGAATCCTCGGGTCCAGTTACGGGGAACTCATTGAAACTCATAGTTTTGGCCAATTCTGGCCAGTTTTCTATGCTATTACTCAGTGATTTTGGGTCCCGCTGCCATCCGAACATTCGGGGAGGCCCGGGGTCCGGCTACGGGGTACTCGTCAAAACTCATGGATTTGGCCTATTATGACCAATTTTCTATGCTATTACTCAATGATTTTGGGTCCCGCTGCAATCCGAACGTTCGGGGAACCCCGCGGTCCGCTTATGGGGAACTCGTAAAAACTCATAGATTTGGCCTATTCTGGCCTCTTTGGTACGCTATTACTCACTGATTTTGGGTCCCGCTGTGATCCAAATGTTCGTGCAATCCCGACGTCCGTTTAGGTGGAACTCGTCAAAACCCACAGATTTGGCCTATTCTCACTAGTTTCTATACTATTGCTCACTCATTTTGGATGCCGCCGCGATCCAAACGTGTGTGGAACTCCGGGGTCCGGTTACGAGGAACTCGTCAAAACTCGTAGTTTTGGCCTATTCTAGCGAGCTTTCTATGCTATTACTCACTGATTTTGGGTCCCGCTGCGATCCGAACGTTCAGGGAAGCCCAGGGTCCGGCTACGGGGTACTCGTAAAAAATTGTTGTTTTGGCCTATTCTGGCCAGGTTTCTATGCTATTACTCATTCATTTTGTGTGCCACTGCAATCTAAACGTTCGGGGAACACCGCGGTCCAGTTATGGGGAACTCGCAAAAACTCACAGATTTGGCCTATTCCTTCCAGTTTTGTATGCTATTACTCACTGATTGTGGATCCTGCTGCGATCCGAACGTTCGGGGATCCTCGAGGTCCGGTTACGGGGAACTCGTCAAAATTCACAGATTTGGCCTATTATGGCCAGTTTTCTATACTATTACTCACTGATTTTAGGTCCCGCTGTGATCCAATTGGTCAGCAAACACCGTTGCCCGGTTACGGGGAACTTGTCAAAACTCAGAGGTTTGGCCTATTCTGACCAGTTTTGTGTGCTATTACTCACTGATTTTGGGCCCTGCTCCGATCCGAACGTTCGGGGAGCCCCGAGGTCCGGTTACGAGGAACTCGTCAAAACTCACAGATTTGGCCTATTCTTGCAATTTTTCTATCCTATTACTCACTCATTTTGGGTCCTGTTGCAACCCAAACGTTCGGGGAACCCGGGGTCCGGTTACGGGGAATCATCAAAACTCGCAGTTTTGGCCTATTCTGGCCAATTTTCTATGTTATTACTTATTCATTTTGGTTCCCACCATGATCCAAACGTTCGAGGAACACCAGAGAGTGATTATGGGGAAATCAATAAAACTCGACGATTTGGCCTATTCTGGCGTTTTTTCTATGCTATTACTCACTGATTTTGGGCCCGACTGCGATCCGAACGCTAGGGGAACCCCATGGTCCTGTTATTCCGAACTCGTCAAAACTCGTAGATTTGGCATATTCTGGCCATTTTTGTATGCTATTACTCACTGATTTTGGGTCCCGCTGTGGTCAGAACATTCGGGGAACCCTGAGTTCCGGTTATGGGGACTCGTCAAAATTCACAGGTTTGTTTATTCTGGCCAGTTTTCTATACTATTATTCACTGATTTTTGGTCCTACTGCGATATGAACATACACGTTAGCCCGGGGTCTGGCTACGGGGTACTCATCAAAATTCACAGATTTAGCCAATTCTCACCAGTTTTCTAGACTATTACTCAATCATTTTGGTCCCGCTGCGACCCAAACGTTCGGGGAACCCCGGGGTCCGGTCACGGGGAAATCTGTTGGGGAACGTCGCATGGGAAACAAAAATTTTCCTACGCGCACGAAGACCTATCATGGTGATGTCCATCTACGAGAGGGGACGAGTGATCTACGTACCCTTGTAGATCGTACAGCAGAAGCGATAAGAGATCGCGGTTGATGTAGTGGAACGTCCTCACGTCCCTCGATCCGCCCCGCGAACAATCCCGCGATCAGTCCCACGATCTAGTACCGAACGGACGGCACCTCCGCGTTCAGCACACGTATAGCTCGACGATGATCTCGGCCTTCTTGATCCAGCAAGAGAGACAGAGAGGTAGAAGAGTTCTCCGGCAGCGTGACGGCGCTCCGGAGGTTGGTGATGATCTTGTCTCAGCAGGGCTCCGCCCGAGCTCCGCAGAAACACGATCTAGAGGAAAAACTATGGAGGTATGTGGTCGGGCAGCCGTGAGAAAGTCGTCTCAAATCTGCCCTAAAAGCCCCATATATATAGGAGGAGGGAGGGGGACCTTGCCTTGGGGTCCAAGGGATCCCCAAGGGGTCGGCCGAGCCAGGGGGGAGGACTCTCCCCCCCCAAACCGAGTCCTACTTGGTTTGGTGGGAGGGAGTCCTTCCCCCTTCCCACTTCTTCCTTTTTTTTTCCTTTGATTTTTTTCTTCCTTGGCGCATAGGGGATTGGTGGGCTGTCCCACCAGCCCACTAAGGGCTGGTGTGACCCCCCAAATACCTATGGGCTTCCCCGGAGTGGGTTGCCCCCCTCCGGTGAACTCCCGGAACCCATTCGTCATTCCCGGTACATTCCCGGTAACTCCGAAAACCTTCCGGTAATCAAATGAGGTCATCCTATATATCAATCTTCGTTTCCGGACTATTCCGGAAACCCTCGTGACGTCCGTGATCTCATCCGGGACTCCGAACAACATTCGGTAACCAACCATATAACTCAAATACGCATAAAACAACGTCAAACCTTAAGTGTGCAGACCCTGCGGGTTCGAGAACTATGTAGACATGATCCGAGAGACTCCTTGGTCAATATCCAACAGCGGGACCTGGATGCCCATATTGGATCCTACATATTCTACGAAGATCTTATCGTTTGAACCTCAGTGCCAAGGATTCGTATAATCCCGTATGTCATTCCCTTTGTCCTTCGGTATGTTACTTGCCCGAGATTCGATCGTCAGTATCCGCATACCTATTTCAATCTCGTTTACCGGCAAGTCTCTTTACTCGTTCCGTAATACAAGATCCCGCAACTTACACTAAGTTACATTGCTTGCAAGGCTTGTGTGTGATGTTGTATTACCGAGTGGGCCCCGAGATACCTCTCCGTCACACGGAGTGACAAATCCTAGTCTTGATCCATACTAACTCAACTAACACCTTCGGAGATACCTGTAGAGCATCTTTATAGTCACCCAGTTACGTTGCGACGTTTGATACACACAAAGCATTCCTCCGGTGTCAGTGAGTTATATGATCTCATGGTCATAGGAATAAATACTTGACACGCAGAAAACAGTAGCAACAAAATGACACGATCAACATGCTACGTCTATTAGTTTGGGTCTAGTCCATCACGTGATTCTCCTAATGACGTGATCCAGTTATCAAGCAACAACACCTTGTTCATAATCAGAAGACACTGATTATCATCGATCAACTGGCTAGCCAACTAGAGGCATGCTAGGGACGGTGTTTTGTCTATGTATCCACACATGTAAATGAGTCTTCATTCAATACAATTATAGCATGGATAATAAACTATTATCTTGATACAGGAATTATAATAATAACTATACATTTATTATTGCCTCTAGGGCATAATTCCAAGAGTCTCCCACTTGCACTAGAGTCAATAATCTAGCCCTCACATCACCATGTGAATTACATTGTAATAAATCTAACACCCATACAGTTCTGGTGTCGATCATGTTTTGGCCGTGGAAGAGGTTTAGTCAGCGGGTCTGCTACATTCAGATCCGTGTGCACTTTGCATATATTTACGTCCCCCTCCTCGACGTAGTCGCGGATGAGGTTGAAGCGTCGTTTGATGTGTCTGGTCTTCTTGTGAAACTTTGGTTCCTTTGCTAAGGCAATGGCACCAGTGTTGTCACAAAACAAGGTTATTGGATCCAGTGCACTTGGCACCACTCCAAGATCCGTCATGAACTGCTTCATCCAGACACCCTCCTTAGCCGCCTCCGAGGCAGCCATGTACTCTGCTTCACATGTAGAATCTGCTACGACGCTTTGCTTGGAACTGCACCAGCTTACTGCACCCCCATTAAGAATAAATACGTATCCGGTTTGCGATTTAGAGTCGTCCGGATCTGTGTCAAAGCTTGCATCGACGTAACCTTTTACGGCGAGCTCTTCGTCACCTCCATACACGAGAAACATCTCCTTAGTCCTTTTCAGGTACTTCAGGATATTCTTGACCGCCGTCCAGTGATCCACTCCTGGATTACTCTGGAACCTACCTGCCATACTTATGGCCAGGCTAACATCCGGTCTAGTGCACAGCATCGCATACATGATAGAGCCTATGGCTGAAGCATAGGGGACGGAGCGCATATGCTCTCTATCTTCATCAGTTGCTGGGCACTGAGTCTTACTCAATCTCGTACCTTGTAACACTGGCAAGAACCCTTTCTTGGACTGTTCCATTTTGAACCTCTTCAAAACTTTATCAAGGTATGTGCTTTGTGAAAGTCCTATCAGGCGTTTTGATCTATCCCTATAGATCTTAATGCCTAGAATGTAAGCAGCTTCTCCTAGGTCCTTCATAGAGAAACTTTTATTCAAGTAACCTTTTATGCTCTCCAAAAGCTCTACGTTGTTCCCAATCAGTAATATGTCATCCACATATAATATTAGAAACGCCACAGAGCTCCCACTCACTTTCTTGTAAATACAAGATTCTCCAACCACTTGTATAAACCCAAATGCTTTGATCACCTCATCAAAGCGTTTGTTCCAACTCCGAGATGCTTGCACCAGTCCATAAATGGATCGCTGGAGCTTGCACACCTTGTCAGCATTTTTAGGATCGACAAAACCTTCGGGTTGCATCATATACAACTCTTCCTTAAGGAAACCGTTAAGGAACGCCGTTTTGACATCCATCTGCCAGATTTCATAATCGAAAAATGCAGCTATTGCTAACATGATTCTGACGGACTTAAGCATCGCTACGGGAGAGAAAGTCTCATCGTAGTCAACTCCTGGAACTTGTGAAAAACCATTTGCCACAAGTCGAGCTTTATAAACGGTCACATTACCGTCAGCGTCCGTCTTCTTCTTAAAGATCCATTTGTTCTGAATAGCCTTGCGGCCCTCAGGCAGTATCTCCAAAGTCCACACTTTGTTCTCATACATGGATCCTATCTCGGATTTCATGGCTTCTAGCCATTTGTTGGAATCTGGGCCCACCATTGCTTCTTCATATTTTGCAGGTTCATTGTTGTCTAACAACATGATTGATAAGACGGGATTACCGTACCACTCTGGAGCAGCGCGTGATCTCGTCGACCTGCGTGGTTCAACAGAAACTTGAACTGGAGTTTCATGATCATCATCATTAACTTCCTCCTCAACTGGCGTCGCAATGACAGAGGTTTCCTCTTGCCCTGCGCCACCATCCAGAGGGATGAGAGGTTCGACAACCTCGTCAAGTTCTATCTTCCTCCCACTCAATTCTCTCGAGAGAAACTCCTTCTCGAGAAAAATTTCGTTCTTAGCAACAAACACTTTGCCCTCGGATTTGAGATAGAAGGTGTACCCAACTGTCTCTTTTGGGTAACCCATGAAGACGCACTTTTCCGCTTTGGGTTCCAGCTTTTCAGGCTGAAGCTTTTTGACATAAGCATCACATCCCCAAACTTTAAGAAACGACAATTTTGGCCTTTTGCCATGCCACAGTTCGTATGGTGTCGTCTCAACGGATTTCGATGGTGCCCTATTTAAAGTGAATGCAGCTGTTTCTAATGCATAACCCCAAAATGATAACGGCAAATCAGTAAGAGACATCATAGATCGCACCATCTCCAATAAAGTACGATTACGGCGTTCGGACACACCATTACGCTGTGGTGTTCCAGGCGGTGTTAACTGCGAAACAATTCCACATTGCTTTAAGTGAGTACCAAACTCGAAACTCAGATATTCACCCCCACGATCAGACCGTAGGAACTTGATCTTCTTGTTACGATGATTTTCTACTTCACTCTGAAATTGCTTGAACTTTTCAAATGTTTCAGACTTGTGCTTCATCAAGTAGACATAACCATATCTACTTAAATCGTCAGTGAAGGTGAGAAAATAACGATATCCGCCGCGTGCCTCCACGCTCATCGGACCACACACATCGGTATGTATGATTTCGCCAGCCTTCGTCTATTCCGCAGTTCCTGCTTCGAGTTGCAAATGTGAGCAACAGAACCGGTATCGAATACCCAGGCACTACTACGAGAGCTGGTTAAGTACACATCAATAACATGTATATCAAATATACCTGATTTTTCTTTGCCCGCCTTCTTATCTGCCAGATACTTGGGGCAATTGCGCTTCCAGTGACCCATACCCTTGCAATAGAAGCACTCTGTTTCAGGCTTAGGTCCAGCCTTGGGTTTCTTCGGCGGATTGGCAATAGTCTTGCCGCTCTTCTTCGAATTGCCCTTCTTGCCTTTGCCGTTTCTCTTGAAACTAGTGGTCTTGCTTACCATCAACACTTGATGCTCTTTACGGAGTTCAGACTCTGCGACTTTCAGCATCGCAAACAACTCGGCGGGAGACTTGTTCATCCCTTGCATGTTGTAGTTCAACACAAAGCCTTTATAGCTTGGCGGCAGTGATTGAAGGATTCTGTCAGTGATAGCTTCTTGCGGGAGTTCAATCCCCAGTTCAGCTAGACGGTTTGAGTACCCAGACATTTTGAGCACATGTTCACTAACAGACGAGTTTTCCTCCATCTTGCAAGCATAGAATTCATCGGTGGTCTCATACCTCTCGATCCGGGCGTTCTTTTGAAAGATAAACTTCAACTCCTGGAACATCTCAAATGCTCCATGACGCTCAAAGCGACGTTGAAGTCCCGGTTCTAAGCCATACAAGACTGCACATTGAACTATTGAGTAGTCCTCCTTACGCGCTAACCAAGCGTTCTTAACATCCTGATCAGCCGTAGCGGGTGGTTCATCTCCTAGCGCAGCATTAAGGACATAATCCTTCTTTCCAGCTTGTAAGATTAGCTTAAGATTACGAGCCCAGTCTACAAAGTTGCTTCCATCATCTTTCAACTTAGCTTTCTCTAGGAACGTATTAAAATTCAGGATGACACTTGCGTGAGCCATGATCTACAACACAAATAAATTCAAAGTGGACTTTAGACTATGTTCAAGATAATTAGAGTTCAACTTAATCAAATTACATGCTAAACTCCCACTCAAAAAAGTACATCTCTCTAGTCATTTGAGTGGTTCATGATCCACCTACACTATCCCAAGTCCGATCATCACGTGAGTCGGGAGTAGTTTCAGTGGTAAGCATCCCTATGCTAATCATATCATCTATATGATTCATGATCGACCTTTCGGTCTCATGTGTTCTGAGGCCATGTCTGCACATGCGAGGCTCGTCAAGCTTAACCCGAGTGTTCCGCTGTGCGCAACTGTTTTGCACCCGTTGTATGTGAACGTTGAGTCTATCACACCCGATCATCACGTGGTGTCTCGAAACGACGAACTGTAGCAACGGTGCACAGTCGGGGAGAACACAATTTCGTCTTGAAATTTTAGTGAGAGATCACCTCATAATGCTACCGTCGTTCTAAGCAAAATAAGGTGCATAAAAGGATTAACATCACATGCAATTCATAAGTGACATGATATGGCCATCATCACGTGCTTCTTGATCTTCATCACCAAAGCACCGGCACGATCTTGTTGTCACCGGCGCCACACCATGATCATCCATCAACGTGTTGCCATCGGGGTTGTCGTGCTACTTATGCTATTACTACAGAAGCTACATCCTAGCAAAATAGTAAACGCATCTGCAAGCACATATGTTAGTATAAAGACAACCCTATGGCTCCTGCCGGTTGCCGTACCATCGACGTGCAAGTTGATATTTCTATTACAACATGATCATCTCATACATCCAATATATCACATCACATCGTTGGCCATATCACATCACAATCATACCCTGCAAAAACAAGTTAGACGTCCTCTAATTTTGTTGTTGCATGTTTTACGTGGTGACAAAGGGTATCTAGTAGGATCGCATCTTACTTACGCAAACACCACAACGGAGATATATGAGTTGCTATTTAACCTCATCCAAGGACCTCCTCGGTCAAGTCCGATTCAACTAAAGTTGGAGAAACCGTCACTTGCCAGTCATCTTTGAGCAAAGGGGGTTACTCGTAACGATGAAACCAGTCTCTCGTAAGCGTACGAGTAATGTCGGTCCAAGCTGCTTCAATCCAACAATACCGCGGAATCAAGAAAAGACTAAGGAGGGCAGCAAAACGCACATCACCGCCCACAAAACCTTTTGTGTTCTACTCGAGAAGACATCTACGCATGAACCTAGCTCATGATGCCACTGTTGGGGAACGTCGCATGGGAAACAAAAATTTTCCTACGCGCACGAAGACCTATCATGGTGATGTCCATCTACGAGAGGGGATGAGTGATCTATGTACCCTTGTAGATCGTACAGCAGAAGCGATAAGAGATCGCGGTTGATGTAGTGGAACGTCCTCACGTCCCTCGATCCGCCCCGCGAACAATCCCGCGATCAGTCCCACGATCTAGTACCGAACGGACGGCACCTCCGCGTTCAGCACACGTATAGCTCGACGATGATCTCGGCCTTCTTGATCCAGCAAGAGAGACAGAGAGGTAGAAGAGTTCTCCGGCAGCGTGACGGCGCTCCGGAGGTTGGTGATGATCTTGTCTCAGCAGGGCTCCGCCCGAGCTCCGCAGAAACACGATCTAGAGGAAAAACTATGGAGGTATGTGGTCGGGCAGCCGTGAGAAAGTCGTCTCAAATCTGCCCTAAAAGCCCCATATATATAGGAGGAGGGAGGGGGACCTTGCCTTGGGGTCCAAGGGATCCCCAAGGGGTCGGCCGAGCCAGGGGGGAGGACTCTCCCCCCCCAAACCGAGTCCTACTTGGTTTGGTGGGAGGGAGTCCTTCCCCCTTCCCACTTCTTCCTTTTTTTTCCTTTGATTTTTTTCTTCCTTGGCGCATAGGGGATTGGTGGGCTGTCCCACCAGCCCACTAAGGGCTGGTGTGACCCCCCCAAATACCTATGGGCTTCCCCGGAGTGGGTTGCCCCCCTCCGGTGAACTCCCGGAACCCATTCGTCATTCCCGGTACATTCCCGGTAACTCCGAAAACCTTCCGGTAATCAAATGAGGTCATCCTATATATCAATCTTCGTTTCCGGACTATTCCGGAAACCCTCGTGACGTCCGTGATCTCATTCGGGACTCCGAACAACATTCGGTAACAAACCATATAACTCAAATACGCATAAAACAACGTCGAACCTTAAGTGTGCAGACCCTGCGGGTTCGAGAACTATGTAGACATGATCCGAGAGACTCCTCGGTCAATATCCAACAGCGGGACCTGGATGCCCATATTGGATCCTACATATTCTACGAAGATCTTATCGTTTGAACCTCAGTGCCAAGGATTCGTATAATCCCGTATGTCATTCCCTTTGTCCTTCGGTATGTTACTTGCCCGAGATTCGATCGTCAGTATCCGCATACCTATTTCAATCTCGTTTACCGGCAAGTCTCTTTACTCGTTCCGTAATACAAGATCCCGCAACTTACACTAAGTTACATTGCTTGCAAGGCTTGTGTGTGATGTTGTATTACCGAGTGGGCCCCGAGATACCTCTCCGTCACACGGAGTGACAAATCCCAGTCTTGATCCATACTAACTCAACTAACACCTTCGGAGATACCTGTAGAGCATCTTTATAGTCACCCAGTTACGTTGCGACGTTTGATACACACAAAGCATTCCTCCGGTGTCAGTGAGTTATATGATCTCATGGTCATAGGAATAAATACTTGACACGCAGAAAACAGTAGCAACAAAATGACACGATCAACATGCTACGTCTATTAGTTTGGGTCTAGTCCATCACGTGATTCTCCTAATGACGTGATCCAGTTATCAAGCAACAACACCTTGTTCATAATCAGAAGACACTGATTATCATCGATCAACTGGCTAGCCAACTAGAGGCATGCTAGGGACGGTGTTTTGTCTATGTATCCACACATGTAAATGAGTCTTCATTCAATACAATTATAGCATGGATAATAAACTATTATCTTGATACAGGAATTATAATAATAACTATACATTTATTATTGCCTCTAGGGCATAATTCCAACAAAATCGTCAAACTCACAGTTTTGGCCTATTCTCGCCCGTTTTGTATGCTATTACTCATTGATTTTGGGTCCTCCTGCGATCCTCACGTTCATGGAACCCCGGGTTTCGGGTACGGGGAACTCGTGAAAACTTCTACATTTGGCTTATTCTGGCCAGTTTTCTATATTATTACTCACTCATTTTGGGTCTCGGGGTACCCCGAGGTCCTCTTACGGGGAACTCGTCAAAACTCACAGATTTGGCCTATTCTTCCAATTTTTCTATCCTATTACTCATTGATTTTGGGTCCCATTGCGATCGAAACGTTTGGGGAACCCCGGGGTCTGGTTAAGGGGAACTCATCAAAACTCGCAGTTTTCGCCTATTCTGGCCAGTTTTCTATGCTATTACTCAGTCATTTTTGGTCCCGCTGCGATCTGAACGTTCGGGGACCCCAGGGACCAGTTTGGTTATGGGGTACTCACCAAAACTCACTGATTTGGCCGATTCTCGCCAGTTTTCTATGCTATTACTCACTGATTTTGGGTCCGGCTACGATCCAAATGTTCGGGGAACCCCATGGTCCGGTTATAGGGAACTCGCCAAAACTCGTAGATTTGGCATATTCTGGCCAGTTTTATATGCTATTGCTCACTGATTTTGGGTCCCGCTGCTATCCAAACATTCGGGGAACCTTGGGGTCCGGTTAGGGGAACTCGTCAAAACTCGTAGTTCTAGCCTATTCTGGCCAATTTTCTATGCTATTACTCAATGATTTTGGGTCCCGTTGTGCTCGGAACGTTCAGGCAAGCCCGGGGTCAGACTACGGGGTACTCTTCAAAACTCACAGTTGTGGCCTATTCTGGCCAATTTTCTATGCTATTACTCAAGCATTTTGGCCCCCTCTGCATTACAAAAGTTTGGGGAACCCCACAGTCCGGTTGTCGGGAACTCATCAAAATTAACAAATTTGGCCAAATCTGGCCTGTTTTCTGTGCTATTACTTACTGATTTTGGGTCCTGCTCCGATCCAAACGTTCGGGGGAGGGGAACTCGTCAAACCTCACAAGTTTGGCCTATTCCCGCTAGTTTATAGACTATTACTCACTGATTTTGGGTCCCGCTGCGATCCAAACGTTCGGGATCCCCGGTGTCCGGTTACGTGGAACTCATCAAAACTTGCAGTTTTGGCCTATTCTGACCAGTTTTCTATGCTATTACTCACTAAATTTGGGTCCCTCCGCGATCCAAACGTTCGGGGAACCCCGAGGTCCAGCTATGGGGTATTCGTCAAAACTTGTAGTTTTGGCCTATGCTCGCCAATTGTTTATGCTATTACTCACTAATTTTGGGTTCCGCTGCGATCCAAATGTTCGGGGAACCCGGGGGCCCGGCTACGGGGTACTCGTAAAAACTCACAGTTTTGGCCTATTCTGGCCAATTTGCTATTGTTTGCTCAATCATTTTGGGTCCCGCTGCAATTTGAACGTTCGAGGAACCCCGCGGTCCGGGTATGGGGAACTCTTCATAACTCACATATTTGGCCTATTCATGCCAGTTTGGTATGGGTCCCGCTGTGATCCAAACGTTTGAGGCACCCTGATACGTCTCCAACGTATCTATAGTTTTTGATGGTTCCATGCTATTATCTTGTCAAACTTTGGATGTTTTGTATGGCTTTTGTATGTTTTTTGGGACTAACTTATTAACTCAGTGCCAAGTGCGAGTTCCTGTTTTTTCCGTGTTTTTGACCCTTTTGAGAGGAGGATTTTAAACGGTGTCCAAATGGAATAAAACTTCCGAAAATATTTTTTCCGGAACAGAAGATACGCATGAGACGTGAGTACCAAGGCAGGGCCACCAGGGGACCCCACAAGCCCCCTAGGCGTGGCCAGGGGGGCGCTCCTAGCAGGCTTGTGGCCCCCCTGTGGCTCGTCTGCCCTACCTCTTCCGCCTATAAATTCCTAAAAAATCCAAAACTGCGGGAGAGATCCATGAAAATACTTTCCGCCGCCGCAAGCTTCTGTCTCCGCAAGATCCCACCTGGGGCACGTTCTGGTGCCCTACCAGAGGGGGATTCGGATACAGAGGGCTTCTTTATCAACACCATGACCTCTCCGATGATGCGTGAGTAGTTCACCATAGACCTTCGGGTCCATAGCTAGTAGCTAGATGACTTCTTCTCTCTCTTGGATCTTCAATACAAAGTTCTCCATGATCTTCATGGAGATCTATCCGATGTAATCTTCTTTGCGGTGTGCTTGTCGAGATCCGATAGATTGTGGATTTATGATCAGATTATCTAGGAATCTTATTTGAGTTTCTTCTAATCTCTTATATGCATGATTTCATATCCTTGTAATATTCTTCGAGTTATGGGTTTTGTTTGGCCAACTTGATCTATGATTCTCGCAATGGGAGAAGTGCTTGGTTTTGGGTTCATATCGTGCAGTGACCTCACCCAGTGACAGAAGGGGTAGCGAGGCAAACATCGTGTTCTTGCTATAAAGGGTAAAAAGATGGGGTTGTCATCATTGGTTTGAGTTTATCCCTCTACATCATGTCGTCTTGCTTAAGGCGTTACTCTGTTCGTCATGAACTCAATACACTAGATGCATCCTGGATAGCGGTCGATGTGTGGAGTAATAGTAGTAGATGCAGAAAGTATCGGTCTACTTGTCTCGGACATGATGCCTATATGTATGATCATTGCCTTGGATATCGTCATGACTTTGCGCGGTTCTATCAATTGCTCGACAGTAATTTGTTCACCCACCATAATATTTGCTATTTTGAGAGAAACCTGTAGTGAACACTATGGCCCCCGGGTCTACTTCACATCATATTTTCAGCCTTACACTTTTCCTTCGTTGCACTTTCCACCTTCAGATCTCACTTTGCAATCAATCTTGAAGGGATTGACAACCCCTTTATAGCGTTGGGTGCAAGCTGGTTTGTGTTTGCGCAGGTACTCTGGACACCTAGCTTTGATTCTCCTACTGGATTGATACCTTGGTTCTCAAAACTGAGGGAAATACTTACTGCTCATGTGCTGCATCACCCTTTCCTCTTCAAGGGAAAACCAACGCAAGCTCAAGAGGCAACAGAAGGATTTCTGGCGCCGTTGCCGGGGAGGAGGATCAAGTCAAGAATAGTCTCCCGTCAACGTGCCGATTTCTGGCGCCGTTGCCGGGGAGGATCAAGTTCTAGGTGAAGCTCATCCAAGTAAGTGTCGCAAACTCATCTCTTGCATTTATCTTTTGCCTCTCGTTTTCCTCTCCCCCACTTCTGAAAAACAAAAATTTACATTTTTTTTGCCTTTCCTTTGCTCGTGTGCTATGTTCCTTCAATATGCTTGCATCTTCGCTTGCTGAATATCTAGTGATATGGATACTCACCCACTTGCTAATCTCTTTAAGAGGTCCACTTATGTGGAAACAATTGCTAGTGAGTTGAGTGCACTTGACTTTCTCTATGAAGTTTTGCTTGAGATGCATGAATCTGAAAATTGTGATGAAGAAATTTATGAAGTGATTCACGAGGGCTCCTTGAATGAAAAGCATGATTGCAATGGTTTCACTATAAATCCTATTAGTGTCAATCATGCTGAAAATATGCAAAACCCTAAGCTTGGGGATGCTAGTTTTGCTATGTCCACTACTTGTTGCAATGATCGTGATTGGGGTGATAATTTTTCTTATGATCTTGAAAATTTGTTTAAGCCTCATGATGAATATGATATTTGCAATAATATTGAAAGTGGGTTTGGAGAAGTCATGACTTTAGTTGATGATAATCCCACTATTTTTGAAGAGCGTCAACTTTGCATGCATGTGGATCATGAAAAGAATATCCTTTCTGATAGCTATATTGTTGAATTTGATTATGATCCCACATGCAATTGCTATGAGAGAGAAAATATTGTGGTAGAAACTTTCATGTTACCAAATTACCTCTCGTTATGTTGAGATTGCTATTGTCTCTTTCTTCTTCCTTGCATTTGGTAACTATTGGTTGTCTTGCCAATTTGTTCCCCTATAAAATGCCTATGCATAGGAAGTATGTTAGACTTAGATATGTTTGTCACATGTTTCATGATGCTCTCTTCGTGTACGATTGCTATCTTTAATGTGAGCATCATTGAATTATCAATGCCTAGCTAAGGGCGTTAAACAATAGCACTTGTTGGGAGGCAACCCAATGAATTTATCTTTGCTTTTTTGCTTTATGTTTTTTTTGCATCCACACCATCATAATTCTGTTATGATTGTGTGTTTTTTGTGTTTCTTTTTGTGTTTGAGCCAAGTAAAACCTTTATGATTAGTTTGGTGTTGGTCGTTTGATCCTGCTGGAAAAAGACAGAAACTTTTCGCTCACGAAATTATTTTTCATTTTTATCCACAAAGAGATTTTGAGTTGATTCTTGTGCTGCTGGTTGATATGCCGTTTGCCCAGGCTGTCGTAAGTTTTCAGAATTTTTGAGGTACCAGCAGTATACGAAGTATACATATTGGTACTGACTAGTCTGTTTTTGACAGATTCTGTTTTTGTTATGTTGGTTGCTTGTTTTGATGAAACTATGTATAGTATCGGGGGGGGGGGGGGGGTACTAGCCATGGAAAAGTGAGAATACAGTACCTAAAGAGGTTGTAGTTTGTTTTCTTGTGCTAATGATATCATGAGTTTCTGTTTAAGTTTTGTGTTGTGAAGTTTTCAAGTTTTGGGTGATGTTCTCATGGACAAAGGGATAAAGAGTGGAAACAGCTCAAGCTTGGGGATGCCCAAGGCATCCCTAGCCAAATTTAGGGACACCAAAAAGCCTAAGCTTGGGGATGCCCTGGGAAGGCATCCCCTCTTTTGTCTTCAATCCATCGGTAACATTACTTGTTGCTATATTTTTATTCACCACATGATATGTGTTTTGCTTGGAGCTTCTTCTATCGTAGGAGTCTTTTCTTTTTTTGTGTCACAATCATCCTTGCTGCACACCTTTTGAGAGAGACATGCGCTCATCGTGAATTTGCTAGAATACTCATTGTGCTTTGCTACTGCAACAAAAGAACTTCCAACGGCGCCAGAAACAAGCGTGTTGACGGGAAACTATTCTTGTCTTGATACTCCTCAGCAACGGCACCAGGAATCCTTCTGCTACGGCTACGCCTTTAGGGACTTCCTAGGCAAATATGCAAAGGATTTCACCCGTGGCCTTGGAGCCTTGCGTTGGTGTTCCCTCGAAGCGGAAAGGGTGATGTAGCACAGCGGCGGTAAGTATTTCCCTTAGTTTTGAGAACCAAGGTATCGATCCAGTGAAGGAATATCACAAGTACCTGCACAAACACAAAGAGCTTGCTCCCAACGCTATGAAGGGGTTGTCAATCCCTTATAGATTGTTTGCCAAGTGAGAACTGAAAGCAACAAAGTAACAAAGTAACAAAGCAAAGTAAAAGCGAAAGTGGAAACGATAGGTGTGAATAGACCTGGGGGCCATAGTGTTTACTAGTGGCTTCTCTCATGAAAGCAAGTAGACGGTGGGTGAACGAATTACTGTCGAGCAATTGGTAGAAACGCGCAAAGTCGTGACGTTATCTATGGCAATGATTATATCTATAGGCATCACGTCCAAAACAAGTAGATCGATACTTTCTGCATCTACTACTATTACTCCACACGTCGACCGCTATCCAGCATGCATCTAGTGTACTAAGTCCAAAAGAACAGAGTAACGCCTTAAGCAAGATGACATGATGTAGATGGACAATCTCATATCTACGATAAAAGCCCATCTTGTTACCCTTGATGGCAACAACACGATGTGTGCCTTGCTGCCCCTTCTATCACTTGGAAAGGTCACCACACGGTATGAACCCAAAACCAAGCACTTCTCCCATTGCAAGAATCATAGATCTAGTTGGCCAAACAAAACCCAAGACTCGGAGAGACTTACAAGGATATCAAATCATGCATATAAGAAATCAGCAAAGACTCAAATATATATCATAGATAAACTGATCACAAATCCACAATTCATTGGATCTCGACAAACACACCGCCAAAGAGGATTACATCGGATAGATCTCCATGAAGATCATGGAGAACTTTGTATTGAAGATCCAAGAGAGAGAAGAAGCCATCTAGCTACTAACTACGGACCCGTAGGTCTGAAGTGAACTACTCACGAGTCATTGGAGGGGCGATGATGTTGATGAAGAAGCCCTCCAACTCCAAAGTCCCCTCCGGCAGGGCACCGGGAAGGGTCTCCAGATGAGATCTCGCGGAAACGGAAGCTTGCGGCGGCGGAAAAGTGTTTTCATGGACGCCCTGATTTTTTATGGATTTTTAGGGAATTTATAGGCCAAAGACCTAGGGTAGGGGAGCGCCAGGGGGGCCACAAGCTTGGTTGCCGCGGCCTCCCCCCCTGGCCGCGGCAACAGGGCTTGTTGGCCCCCTGTGGGCCCACTTGATTGGCCCTCAAGCCTCCCGATCTTCTTCCGTTCTGGAAAAAATCATTTTGGGGATTTTATTCCGTTTGGTCTCCGTTCCAAAATCAGAACTAAAAAGAGTCAAAAACACAGAAAAAACAGGAACTGGCACTTGGCACTGAGTTAATAAGTTAGTCCCAAAAAAGATATAAAAGGTAAACAAAACACCCAAAGTTGACAAGATAACAGCGTGAATCCATCAAAAATTATAGATACGTTTGAGACATATCAAGCATCCCCAAACTTAACCCCTTCTCGTCCTCGAGTAGGGAAGTGATAAACAATGAATTTTTGATGCTTTCATGTTGTCTAACATAGATGTCCTTTGTAACTCCTCTTATGTGACGTGAATGTTCAGATCCATTAGATTCAAAACAATAGTTTGCTATTGACGTGGAGACAATAATAATTCAAGCAAACTAGCAAGGTAATCATGAACTTTCAAAATAACAAGGCCAAAAGAAAGTTATCCCTACAAAATCATATAGTCTGGCTATGCTATATCATCATTGCTCAACGAATTTAAATCATGCACAAACCCGATATTGGCCAAGTAATTGTTTTCACAAAAGAATGCTTCATGTGCTTCACTTATATCATTTGAAGTTTGGATTGCCTGTTTCCCTACACATAGAAAACCGCCATTTGTAGAATGCTCTTTTGCTTCACTTATATTTGTTAGAGTGGGGCATATCTTTTGTAGAAAGAATTAAACTCTCATGCTTCACTTATACCTATTTAGAGAGTTAACAGGAGTTGGTCATTCACATGGTTAGTCATACAATCCTACATAAAACTTGTAGATCACTGAATATGATATGTTGATTCCTTGCAATAGTTTGCGACAAGAAGATGTGATATTAGAGTCATGCTAGTGAGTAATTGTGTATTCGTAGAAATTCTTGTGTTAAGGTTTGTGATTCCCGTAGCATGCACGTATGGTGAACCGTTTGTTGGGGAACGTCGCATGGGAAACAAAAATTTTCCTACACGTACGAAGACCTATCATGGTGATGTCCATCTACGAGAGGGGATGTGTGATCTACGTACCCTTGTAGACCGTACAGCAGAAGCGTTAGTGAACGCGGTTGATGTAGTGGAACGTCCTCACGTCCCTCGATCCGCCCCGCGAACTGTCCCGCGATCAGTCCCACGATCTAGTGCCGAACGGACGGCACCTCCGCGTTCAACACACGTACAGCTCGACGATGATCTCGGCCTTCTTGATCCAGCAAGAGAGACGGAGAGGTAGAAGAGTTCTCCGGCAGCGTGACGGCGCTCCGGAGGTTGGTGATGATCTTGTCTCAGCAGGGCTCCGCCCGAGCTCCGCAGAAACGCGATCTAGAGGAAAAACCGTGGAGGTATGTGGTCGGGCTGCCGTGTAAAAGTCGTCTCAAATCAGCCCTAAAACCTCCGTATATATAGGGGGAAGAGGGGGAGCCTTGCCTTGGGGCTCAAGGAGCCCCAAGGGGGTCGGCCGAGCCAAGGGGGGAAGGTCTCCCCCCCCCAAACCGAGTCCAACTTGGTTTGGTGGGTGGAGTCCTTCTTCCCTTTCCCACCTCCTCCTTTTTTTTCTTTTCTCTTTGATTTTCTTCCTATGGTGCATAGGGCCTTCTTGGGCTGTCCCACCAGCCCACTAAGGGCTGGTGTGCCATCCCCAAGGTCTATGGGCTTCCCGGGGTGGGTTGCCCCCCCGGTGAACTCCCGGAACCCATTCGTCATTCCCGATACATTCCCGGTAACTCCGAAAACCTTTCGGTAATCAAATGAGGTCATCCTATATATCAATCATCATTTCCGGACCATTACGGAAACCCTCGCGACGTCCGTGATCTCATCCGGGACTCCGAACAACATTCGGTAACCAACCATATAACTCAAATACGCATAAAACAACGTCGAACCTTAAGTGTGCAGACCTTGCGGGTTCGAGAACTATGTAGACATGACCTGAGAGACTCCTCGGTCAATATCCAATAGCGGGACCTGGATGCCCATATTGGATCCTACATATTCTACAAAGATCTTATCGTTTGAACCTAAGTGCCAAGGATTCATGTAATCCCGTATATCATTCCCTTTGTCCTTCGGTATGTTACTTGCCCGAGATTCGATCGTCAGTATCCGCATACCTATTTCTATCTCGTTTACCGGCAAGTCTCTTTACTCGTTCCGTAATACAAGATCCCACAACTTACACTAAGTCACATTGCTTGCAAGGCTTGTGTGTGATGTTGTATTACCGAGTGGGCCCCGAGATACCTCTCCGTCAAACGGAGTGAAAAATCCCAGTCTTGATCCATACTAACTCAACGAACACCTTCGGAGATACCTGTAGAGCATCTTTATAGTCACCCAGTTACGTTGCGACGTTTGATACACACAAAGTATTCCTCCGGTGTTAGTGAGTTATATGATCTCATGGTCATAGGAACAAATACTTGACACGCAGAAAAACAGTAGCAACAAAATGACACGATCAACATGCTACGTCTATTAGTTTGGGTCTAGTCCATCACGTGATTCTCCTAATGACTTGATCGAGTTAACAAGCAATAACACCTTGTTCATAATCAGAAGACACTGACTATCTTTGATCAACTGGCTAGCCAACTAGAGGCTTGCTAGGGACAGTGTTTTGTCTATGTATCCACACATGTAAATTAGTCTTCATTCAATACAATTATAGCATGGATAATAAACGATTATTTTGATACAGGAATTATATAATAACTATATTTATTATTGCCTCTAGGGCATAATTCCAACAGTCTCCCACTTGCACTAGAGTTAATAATCTAGCCCCCACATCATCATGTGAATTACATTGTAATAAATCTAACACCCATACAGTTCTGGTGTTGATCATGCTTTGCCCGTGGAAGAGGTTTAGTCAGCGGGTCTGCTACATTCAGATCCGTGTGCACTTTGCATATATTTACGTCCTCCCCTTCGACATAGTCGCAGATGAGGTTGAAGCGTCGTTTGATGTGTCTAGACTTCTTGTGAAACCGTGGTTCCTTTGCTAAGGCAATGGCACTCGTGTTGTCACAGAACAAGGTTATTGGATTCAGTGCGCTTGGCTCCACTCCAAGATCCGTCATGAATTGCTTCATCCAGACACCCTCCTTAGCCGCCTCCGAGGCAGCCATGTACTCCGCTTCACATGTAGAATCTGCTACGACGCTTTGCTTGGAACTGCACCAGCTTACCGCACCCCCATTAAGAATAAATACGTATCCGGTTTGCGACTTAGAGTCGTCCGGATCTGTGTCAAAGCTTGCATCGACGTGACCTTTTACGGCGAGCTCTTCGTCACCTCCATACACGAGAAACATCTCCTTAGTCCTTTTCAGGTACTTCATGATATTCTTGACCGCCGTCCAGTGATCCACTCCTGGATTACTCTGGAACCTATCTGCCATACTTATGGCCAGGCTAACGTCCGGTCTAGTGCACAACATTGCATACATGATAGAACCTATGGCTGAAGCATAGGGGACGGTGCGCATATGCTCTCTATCCTCATCAGTTGCTGGGCACTGAGTCTTACTCAATCTCGTACCTTGTAAAACTGGCAAGAACCCTTTCTTGGACTGTTCCATTTTGAACCTCTTCAAAACTTTATCAAGGTATGTGCTTTGTGAAAGTCCTATCAGGCGTTTTGATCTAACCCTGTAGATCTTAATGCCTAGAATGTAAGCAGCTTCTCCTAGGTCCTTCATAGAGAAACTTTTATTCAAGTAATCCTTTATTCTCTCCAAAAACTCTACGTTGTTTCCAATCGGCAATATGTCATCCACATATAATATTAGAAACGCCACAGAGCTCCCACTCACTTTCTTGTAAATACAAGATTCTCCAACCACTTGTATAAACCCAAATGCTTTGATCATCTCATCAAAGCATTTGTTCCAACTCCGAGATGCTTGCACCAGTCCATAAATGGATCGCTGGAGCTTGCACACCTTGTTAGCATTCTTAGGATCGAAAAAACCTTCGGGTTGCATCATATACAATTCTTCCTTAAGGAAACCGTTAAGGAACGCCATTTTGACATCCATCTGCCAGATTTCATAATCGAAAAATGCAGCTATTGCTAACATGATTCTGACGGACTTAAGCATCGCTATGGGTGAGAATGTCTCATCGTAGTCAACTCCTTGAACTTGTGAAAAACCCTTTGCCACAAGTCGAGCTTTATAAACGGTCACATTGCCGTCAGCGTCCGTCTTCCTCTTAAAGATCCATTTGTTCTGAATAGCCTTGCGGCCCTTAGGCAGTACTTCCAAAGTCCACACTTTGTTCTCATACATGGATCCTATCTCGGACTTCATGGCTTCTAGCCATTTGTTGGAATCTGGGCCCACCATTGCTTCTTCATAATTTGCAGGTTCATTGTTGTCCAACAACATGATTGATAAGACGGGATTACCGTACCACTCTGGAGCAGCACGTGGTGTCGTCGACCTGCGTGGTTCGACAGAAACTTGAACCGGAGTTTCAAGATCATTATCATTAACTTCCTCCTCAACCGGCGTCGCAACGATAGAGGTTTCCCCTTGCCCTGCGCCACCATCCAGAGGGATGAGAGGTTCGACAACCTCGTCAAGTTCTATCTTCCTCCCACTCAATTCTCTCGAGAGAAACTCCTTCTCGAGAAAAGCTCCGTTTTTAGCAACAAACACTTTGCCCTTGGATTTGAGATAGAAGGTGTACCCAACTGTCTCTTTTGGGTAACCTATGAAGTCGCACTTTTCCGCTTTGGGTTCCAGCTTTTCAGGCTGAAGCTTTTTGACATAAGCATCACATCCCCAAACTTTAAGAAACGACAACTTTGGCCTTTTGCCATACCACAGTTCGTATGGTGTCGTCTCAACGGATTTTGATGGTGCCCTATTTAAAGTGAATGCAGTTGTTTCTAATGCATAACCCCAAAACGATAACGGCAAATCGGTAAGAGACATCATAGATCGCACCTTCTCTAATAAAGTACGATTACGACGTTCGGACACACCATTACGCTGTGGTGTTCCAGGCGGTGTCAACTGTGAAAGAATTCCACATTGTCTTAAGTGAGCACCAAACTCGAAACTCAGATATTCACCCCCACGATCAGACCGTAGGAACTTGATCTTCTTGTTACGATGATTTTCAACTTCACTCTGAAATTGCTTGAACTTTTCAAATGTTTCAGACTTGTGCTTCATTAAGTAGACATAACCATATCTACTCAAATCGTCAGTGAAGGTGAGAAAATAACGATATCCGCCGCATGTCTCTACGCTCATCAGACCACACACATCGGTATGTATGATTTCCAACAAGTCACTTGCACGCTCCATTGTTTCGGAGAACGGAGTTTTAGTCATCTTGCCCATGAGGCATGGTTCGCACGTGTAAAGTGAATCAAAGTCAAGTGACTCCAAAAGTCCATCGGCATGGAGTTTCTTCATGCGCTTTACACCAATATGACCTAAGCGGCTGTGCCACAAAAATATGGCGCTATCATTGTTAACTCTAACTCTTTTGGTCTCAATGTTATGTATGTGTGTATCGCTATCAAGATTTAATATGAACAATCCTCTCACATTGGGTGCATGACCATAAAAGATGTTACTCATAGAAATAGAACAACCATTATTCTCTGACTTAAAAGAGTAACCGTCTCGCAATAAACAAGATCCAGATATAATGTTCATGCTCAACGCAGGCACTAAATAACAATGATTCAAGTTCATAACTAATCCTGATGGTAACTAAAGTGAAACTGTGCCGACGGCGATTGCATCAACCTTGGAACCATTTCCTACGCGCATCGTCACTTCATCTTTCGCCAGCCTTCGTCTATTCTGCAGTTCCTGTTTCGAGTTGCAAATATGAGCTACAGAACCGGTATCGAATACCCAGGCACTACTACAAGAGCCGGTTAAGTACACATCAATAACATGTATATCAAATATACCTGATTTTTCTTTGGCCGCCTTCTTATCTGCCAGATACTTGGGGCAATTGCGCTTCCAGTGACCCATACCCTTGCAATAGTAACACTCTGTTTCAGGCTTAGGTCCAGCTTTGGGTTTCTTTGTCGGATTGGCAACAGGCTTGCCCCTCTTCTTTGAATTACCCTTCTTGCCTTTGCCGTTTCTCTTGAAACTAGTGGTCTTATTCACCATCAACACTTGATGCTCTTTACGGAGTTCAGACTCTGCGACTTTCAGCATCGCAAACAACTCGCCGGGAGACTTGTTCATCCCTTGCATGTTGTAGTTCAACACAAAGCCTTTATAGCTTGGTGACAGTGATTGAAGGATTCTGTCAGTGATAGCCTCTTGCGGGAGTTCAATCCCCAGCTCAGCTAGACGGTTTGAGTACCCAGACATTTTGAGCACATGTTCACTGACAGACGAGTTCTCCTCCATCTTGCAAGCATAGAATTTATTGGAGGTCTCATACCTCTCGATCCGGGCGTTCTTCTGAAAGATAAACTTCAACTCCTGGAACATCTCAAATGCTCCATGACGCTCAAAGCGACGTTGAAGTCCCGGTTCTAAGCCATACAAGACTGCACATTGAACTACTGAGTAGTCCTCCTTACGTGCTAACCAAGCGTTCTTAACATCCTGATCAGCCGTAGTGGGTGGTTCATCTCCTAGCACAGCATTAAGGACATAATCCTTCTTCCCAGCTTGTAAGATTAGCTTAAGATTACGAGCCCAGTCTACAAAGTTGCTTCCATCATCTTTCAACTTAGCTTTCTCTAGGAACGTATTAAAATTCAGGGTGAGTGTCGCGTGAGCCATGATCTACAACACAAATATATTCAAAGTGGACTTAGACTATGTTCAAGATAATTAGAGTTTAACTTAATCAAATTATTCGCTAAACTCCCACTCAAAAAGTACATCTCTATAGTCATTTGAGTGGTTCATGATCCACTTACACTAGCTCAAGTCCGATCATCACGTGAGTTGAGCATAGTTTCAGTGGTAAGCATCCCTATGCTAATCATATCATCTATATGATTCATGATCGACCTTTCGGTCTCATGTGTTCCGAGGCCATGTCTGCACATGCTAGGCTCGTCAAGCTTAACCTGAGTGTTCCGCGTGCGCAACTGTTTTGCACCCGTTGTATGTGAACGTTGAGTCTATCACACCCGATCATCACGTGGTGTCTCGAAACGATGAACTGTAGCAACGGTGCACAGTCGGGGAGAACACAATTTCGTCTTGAAATTTTAGTGAGAGATCACCTCATAATGCTACCGTCGTTCTAAGAAAAAAAAGGTGCATAAAAGGATTAACATCACATGCAATTCATAAGTGACATGATATGGCCATCGTCACGTGCTCCTTGATATCCATCACCAAAGCACCGGCACGATCTTCTTGTCACCGGCGCCGCACCATGATCTCCATCAACGTGTCGCCATCGGGGTTGTCGTGCTACTCATGCTATTACTACTAAAGCTACATACTAGCAAAATAGTAAACGCATCTGATAGCACAAACGTTAGTATAAAGACAACCCTATGGCTCCTGCCGGTTGCCGTACCATCGACGTGCAAGTCGATATTATCTATTACAACATGATCATCTCATACATCCAATATATCACATCACATCGTTGGCCATATCACATCACAATCATACCCTGCAAAAACAAGTTAGACGTCCTCTAATTTTGTTGTTGCATGTTTTACGTGGTGACCATGGGTATCTAGTAGGATCGCATCTTACTTACGCAAACACCACAATGGAGATATATGAGTTGCTATTTAACCTCATCCAAGGACCTCCTCGGTCAAATCCGATTCAACTAAAGTTGGAGAAACTGACACTTGCCAGTCATCTTTGAGCAACGGGGTTACTCGTAGCGATGAAACCAGTCTCTCGTAAGCGTACGAGTAATGTCGGTCCAAGCCGCTTCAATCCAACAATACCGCGGAATCAAGAAAAGACTAAGGAGGGCAGCAAAACGCACATCACCACCCACAAAAACTTTTGTGTTCTACTCGAGAAGACATCTACGCATGAACCTAGCTCATGATGCCACTGTTGGGGAACGTCGCATGGGAAACAAAAATTTTCCAACGCGCACGAAGACCTATCATGGTGATGTCCATCTACGAGAGGGGATGTGTGATCTACGTACCCTTGTAGACCGTACAGCAGAAGCGTTAGTGAACGCGGTTGATGTAGTGGAACGTCCTCATGTCCCTCGATCCGCCCCGCGAACCGTCCCGCGATCAGTCCCACGATCTAGTGCCGAACGGCCGGCACCTCCGCGTTCAGCACACGTACAGCTCGACGATGATCTCGGCCTTCTTGATCCAGCAAGAGAGACGGAGAGGTAGAAGAGTTCTCCGGCAGCGTGACGGCGCTCCGGAGGTTGGTGATGATCTTGTCTCAGCAGGGCTCCGCCCGAGCTCCGCAGAAACGCGATCGAGAGGAAAAACCATGGAGGTATGTGGTCGAGCTACCGTGGAAAAGTCGTCTCAAATCAGCCCTAAAACCTCCGTATATATAGGGGAAGAGGGGGAGCCTTGCCTTGGGGCTCAAGGAGCCCCAAGGGGGTCGGCCGAGCCAAGGGGGGAAGGTCTCCCCCCCCCAAACCGAGTCCAACTTGGTTTGGTGGGTGGAGTCCTTCTTCCCTTTCCCACCTCCTCCTTTTTTCTTTTCTCTTTGATTTTCTTCCTATGGCTCATAGGGCCTTCTTGGGCTGTCCCACCAGCCCACTAAGGGCTGGTGTGCCACCCCCAAGGTCTATGGGCTTCCCCGGGGTGGGTTGCCCCCCGGTGAACTCACGGAACCCATTCGTCATTCCCGGTACATTCCCGGTAACTCAGAAAACCTTCCGGTAATCAAATGAGGTCATCCTATATATCAATCTTTGTTTCTGGACCATTCCGGAAACCCTCGTGACGTCCGTGATCTCATCCGGGACTCCGAACAACATTCGGTAACCAACCATATAACTCAAATACGCATAAAACAACGTCGAACCTTAAGTGTGCAGACCCTGCGGGTTCGAGAACTATGTAGACATGAACCGCGAGACTCCTCGGTCAATATCCAATAGAGGGACCTGGATGCCCATATTGGATCCTACATATTCTACGAAGATCTTATCGTTTGAACCTCAGTGCCAAGGATTCATGTAATCCCGTATGTCATTCCCTTTGTCCTTCGGTATGTTACTTGCCCGAGATTCGATCGTTAGTATCCGCATACCTATTTCAATCTCGTTTACCGGAAAGTCTCTTTACTCGTTTCGTAATACAAGATCCCGCAACTTACACTAAGTCACATTGCTTGCAAGGCTTGTGTGTGATGTTGTATTACCGAGTGGGCCCCGAGATACCTCTCCGTCACACGGAGTGACAAATCCCAGTCTTGGTCCATACTAACTCAACGAACACCTTTGGAGATACCTGTAGAGCATCTTTATAGTCACCCAGTTACGTTGCGATGTTTGATACACACAAAGTATTCCTCCGGTGTTAGTGAGTTATATGATCTCATGGTCATAGGAACAAATACTTGACACGCAGAAAAACAGTAGCAACAAATTGACACGATCAACATGCTACGTCTATTAGTTTGGGTCTAGTCCATCACGTGATTCTCCTAATGACGTGATCCAGTTATCAAGCAACAACACCTTGTTCATAATCAGAAGACACTGACTATCTTTGATCAACTAGCTAGCCAACTAGAGGCTTGCTAGGGACAGTGTTTTGTCTATGTATCCACACATGTAAATGAGTCTTCATTCAATACAATTATAGCATGGATAATAAACGGTTATCTTGATACAGGAATTATAATAATAACTATATTTATTATTGCCTCTAGGGCATAATTCCAACACCGTTATGTGACGAAGTCGGAGCATGATTTATTTATTGATTGTCATCCTTTGTGTGGAGTCGGGATCGCGTGATGGTTAACTCCTACCAACCCTTCCCCTAGGAGCATGCGTGTGGTACCTTGTTTCGATGACCAATAGAGTTTTGCAATAAGTATGTGAGTTATTTATGACTAATGTTGAGTCCATGGATTATACGCACTCTCACCCTTCCACCATTGCTAGCCTCTCTAGTACCGCGCAACTTTCGCAGGTGCATTGCACCCACCATATACCCTTCCTCAAAACAGCCACCATACCTACCTATTATGGCATTTCCATAGCCATTCTGAGATATATTGCCATGCAACTTCCATCATTTCGTTTATTATGACACGCACAATCATTGTTATATTGCTTTGCATGATCGTAAGATAGCTAGCATGATGTTTTCATGGCTTGTCCGTTTTTGATGTCATTGCTACGCTAGATCATTGCACATCCCGGTACACCGCCGGAGGCATTCATATAGAGTCATATTTTGTTCTAAATGTCGAGTTGTAAGTAAATAAAAGTGTGATGATCATCATTATTAGAGTATTGTCCCATGTGAGGAAGTAATAAAAGAGGCCAATGAAGCCCAAATAAAAAAAAGAGGACAAATAAGCCCACCAAAAAAAGAAAAAAAATAATATAAAAAATGAGAGAAAAGAGAGAAGGGACAATGCTACTATCCTTTACCACACTTGTGCTTCAAAGTAGCACAATGATTTTCATGATAGAGAGTCTCCTATGTTGTCACTTTCATATACTAGTGGGAAATTTTCATTATATTACTTGGCTTGTATATTCCAATGATGGGCTTCCTCAAATTGCCCTAGGTCTTCGTGAGCAAGCAAGTTGGATGCACACCCACTAGTTTCTTTTTGAGATTTCATACACTTATAGCTCTTGTGCATCTGTTGCATGGCAATCCCTACTCACTCACATTGATATCTATTGATGGGCATGTCCATAGCCCGTTGATACGCCTAGTTGATGTGAGACTATCTCCTCCTTTTTGTCTTCTCCACAACCACCATATTCTATTCCACCTATAGTGCCAAGTCCATGGCTCACGCTCATGTATTGCGTGAAATTTGAAAAAGTTTGAGAACACTAAAGTATTAAACAATTGCTTGGCTAAAACCGGGGTTGTGCATGATTTAAATACGTTGTGTGGGGAAGATGGAGCATTGCCAGACTATATAATTTTGTAGGGATAACTTTCTATGGCCATGATATTTTGGGAAGACATGATTGTTTTGTTAGTATGCTTGAAATATTATTGTCTTTATGTCAAATGATAGAATATTGCTTCGAATCACTCGTGTTTTAGTATTCATGCCATGATTAGATTATATGATCAAGATTATGCTAGCTAGCATTCCACATCAAAAATTATCTTTTTTATCATTTACCTACTCGAGGACGAGCAGGAATTAAGCTTGGGGATGCTGATACGTCTCCGTCGTATCTATAATTTTTGATTGTTTCATGCCAATATTCTACAACTTTCATATACTTTTGGCAACTTTTTATACTATTTTTGGGACTAACATATTGATCCAGTGCCCAGTGCCAGTTCCTGTTTGTTGCATGTTTTTTGTTTCGCAGATTATTCATACCAACCGAAGTCCAAACGCAATAAAAACCTACGGGGATTTTTTTGGAATATTTTTGATTTTTGGGAAGAAGAATCAACACGAAACGATGCCCGAGCGGTCACAAGCCCCCTAGCCGCGGCCTGGGGGTGGGGCCGTGCCTGGCAGGCTTGTGACCAATCCCTAAGGCGGTTGGGGCCCTTATTTCTCCGCAAAAAAGATAATATCCGGAAGAAAATCGTGTTAAAATTTCAGCCCAATCAGAGTTACGAATCTTCGGGAATTTAAGAAAGGGTGAAAGGCAGAATCTGGGAGCGTAGAAACAGAAGGACACACAGAGAGAGAGATCCAATCTCGGAGGGCCTCTCGCCCCTCCACTGCCATGGATACCATGGACCAGAGGGGAAACCTTTCTCCCATCTAGGGAGGAGGTCAAGGAAGAAGAAGAAGAAGGGGGGCTCTATCCCCCTCTCTCCCGGTGGCGCCGGAACGCCGTCGAGGACATCATGGTGTGACGGAGATCTACACCAACACCTCCGTCATCTTCACCAACACCTCCATCACCTTCCCCCATCTATATTCAGCGGTCCACTCTCCCGCAACCCGCTGTACCCTCTACTTGAATAGGGTGCTTTATGCTTCATATTATTATCCAAGGATGTGTTGCCATCCTATGATATCTGAGTAGATTTTCGTTGTCCTATCGGTGATTGATGAATTGCTATGATTGGTTTAATTTGCTTGTGGTTATGTTGCTGTCCTTTGGTGCCCATCATATGAGCGTGCGCGTGGATTACACCATGGGGTTAGTAGTATGTTGATAGGACTATGTATTGGAGGGCAAGGGTGAGAGAAGCTTCAGCCTAGCATAGAAATTGATGCATATGGGATTGAAGGGGGACCAATATATCTTATTGCTATGGTTGGGTTTTACCTTAATGAACGTTAGTAGTTGTGGATGCTTGCTAATAGTTCCAATCATAAGTGCATAGAATTCCAAGTAAGGGATGACATGCTAGCAGTGGCCTCTCCCACATAAAACTTGCTATCGGTCTAGTAACGTAGTCAATTGCTTAGGGACAATTCCGCAACTCCTACCACCACTTTTCCACACTCGTTAAACTAACGTAATTCTAACCAGCCCCTAGTTTTATTTACGTGTTCTTTCCTTTCTTGCTAACCTATCCTATCACTCCTACAAAGTACTTATAGTTTCATACTTGTTCTAGGTAAAGCAAACGTAAAGTGTGCGTAGAGTTGTGTTAGTGGTCGATAGAACTTGAGGGAATATTTGTCCTACCTTTAGCTCCTCGTCGGGTTCGACACTCTTACTAATCGAGAAAGGCTACAATTGATCCCCTATACTTGTGGGTTATCACACGACGGCGTGGTGACGGTGGAGCTACGTGGCACTCCGACAGGGCTTCACCAAGCACTACGGAGGACGAGGAGGAGGAGTAGGGCTGCGTCGAGAGAGAGATAATTGTTGTCTCAAATCAGCCCAAATCCCTCACTATATAAAGGAGTAGAGGGAGGAGGGTTCCCACCCTTTAGGGTTTGCCACCCTAAGGGTGCGGCGGCCAAGGTGGTGGAGGCGCCCTAGGGTGGGCCTTGAGGCCCAAGGTGGCCTCCCCACGCATAGGGTTTTGCCTCCTCCACCCCTTGCTCCGCCTTGGGATGATTGGGGAGGCGCACCAGTCCACTTAGGGGCTGGTTCCTTCCCACTTTTGGCCCATGTAGAACCTTGGGGCTGGTGGCCCTTGCCAGTGGACCCCCGGAACCCTTCCGGTGGTCCCGGTAAATTACCGGTGTCGCCCGACATACTTCCGGTGACCAAATCACCACTTCCTATGTATGAATCTTTACCTCCGGACTATTCCAGAACTCCTTGTGACATTTGGGATCTCATCCGGGAGTTCGAACAACCTTCGGTAACCACGTACACTATTCCCTTATAACCCTAGCATCATCAAACTTTAAGTGTGTAGACCCTACGGGTTCAGCAAGCATGCAGACATGACCGAGACACCTCTCTGGTCAATAACCAACATCAGGGTCTGGATATCGATGTTGGTTCCCACATGTTCCACGATGATATCGTCGTATGAACCACGATGTCGGGGATTTAATCAATCCCGTATGCAATTTCCTTTGTCTATTGGTATGATACTTGCCCGATATTCGATCGTCGGTATCCCTATACCTTGTTCAATCACGTTGCCGGAAAGTCTCTTTACTCGTTCCGTAACACATCATCCCGTGGCTAACTCCTTAGTCACACTAAGCTCAATATGATGATGGATTACCGAGTGGGCCCAGAGATACCTCTTCGTCACACGGAGTGACAAATCTGAGTCTCGATTCGTACAACCCAACAAACACTTTTGGAGATACCTGTAGTGCACCTTTATAATCACCCAGTTACGTGGTGACGATTGATACAACCAAAGCACTCCTAAGGTATCCGAGAGTTGCACAATCTCATGGTCTAAGGAAATGATACTTGACATTATAAAAGCTTTAGCAGATGAACAACACGATCTAGTGCTATGCTTAGGATTGGGTCTTGTCCATCAGATCATTCCCCAATGATGTGATCCCATTACCAATGACATCCAATGTCCATGATAAGGAAACCATGATCATCTATTGATCAACGAGCTAGCCAACTAGAGGCTCACTAGGGACACATTGTGATATATATATATATATATATATATATATATATATATATATATATATATTCACACATGTATCACGGTTTCCGGTTAATACAATTATAGCATGAATAATAGATAATTATCATGAACTAGGAAATATAATAATAACCACTTTATTATTGCCTCTAGGGCATATTTCCAACACGGGGAACCCTGTTGTGCGGTTATGGGGAAGTCACCAAAACTCGCAGTTTTGGCCTATTCTGGCCAGTTTTCTATGCTATTACTCACTAATTTTGGGTCCGGGTGCGATCCGAACGTTCGGGGAACCCTGAGGTCCGGTTACGAGAAACTTGTCAAAATTCATAGATTTGGCCTATTCTTGCCAATTTTCTATACTATTACTCGCTGATTTGGGTCCCGCTCCGATCCAAACATTCGGGGAACCTTGGAGTCCGGTTACGAGGAACTCGTCAAAACTCACAGTTTTGCCTTATTCTAGCCAGTTTTCTATGCCATTACTCTTTGATTTTGCGTCTGGTTGCGATCCGAACATTCGAGGAACCCTGCGGTCCACTTATGGGGAACTCGCCAAAACTCGTAGATTTGGCTTATTCTGGCCAGTTTTGTATGATTTTGGATCCCACTGCGACCGAACTTTCGGGGAACCCCGAGGTCTGTTTTTGAGGAACTCATCAAAATTCACAGATTTGGCCTATTCTGGCCATTTTTCTATGCTATTACTCACTGATTTTGGGTACCGTTGCGATCCGAACGTTCTGGGAAGCCCATGGCCCGGCAACGGGCTACTCGTCAAAACTCGCGGTTTTGGCCAATTCTCGCCAATTTTCTATGCTATTACTCAATCATTTTGGGTCCCGCTGCAAATCGAACGTTCGGGGAACTCCACGGTCTGGTTATGGGGAACTCGTCAAAACTCACAAATTTGGCCTATTCTGGCCTGTTTTCTATGCTATTACTCACTGATTTTGGGTCCTGTTGTGATCCATATGTTCGGGGAACCCCGAGGTCCGTTTACGGGACTCGTCAAAACTCACAGGTTTGGCCTATTCTCGCTAGTCTCTATACTATTACTCACTGATTTTGGGTCCCGATGCGATTCAAATGTTCGGGGAACCCCATCGTCCGGTTACGGGGAACTCGTCAAAACTTGCAGTTTGGCCTATTCCGATGAGTTTTCTATGCTATTACTCACTATATTTGGGTCCCTCCGCGATCCATATATTTGACAAACCCGGGGTCTGGATACGGTGTACTCATTAAAGCTCGCAGTTTTGGCCTATTCTGGCCAATTTTCTATGCTATTACTCAATCATTTTGGGCCCTCTACAAACTGACCATTCAGGGAACCCCTCGGTTCGGGTAAGGGGAACTCATCAAAACTCACAAATTTGGCGTATTCTAGCCAGTTTTGTATGGGTCCCGCTGCGATCCAAACGTTTGAGTAACCCCGGGGTTCGGTTACGGGGAACTCATGAAAACTCGTAGATTTGGCCTATGCTAGCCAGTTTTCTATAATATTACTCAGTCATTTTGGGTTCTGGGGCGACAAGAACGTTCGGGGAACCCCGAGGTTCGGTTATGGGGTACTCGTCAAAACTCGGAGATTTGGCCTACTCTGGCGAGTTTCTATACTATTACTCACTGATTTTGGGTCCCGCTGCGATCCAAATGTTTGGGGAACCAAACTCACAAATTTGGCCTATTCTCGCTACTTTCTATACTATTACTCACTGATTTTGGATCACACTGCTATCCAAACGTTTGGGGAACCCCGGTGTTCGATTACGGGGAACTCGTGAAAATTTGCAGTTGTGGCCTATTCTAGCCACTCTTCTATGCTATTACTCATTCAATTTCGGTCTGGCTACAATCCGAACGTTCGCGGAACCCCGCGGTCTGGTTATGGGGAACTCGCCAAAACTCACAGATTTGGCTTATTCTGGCCAGTTTTGCATGCGATTACTCACTGATTTTGGGCCCCACTGCGATCTGAACATTCGGGGAAGCCCGAGGTCCTGTTACGGGGAACTCATCAAAATTCACAGAGTTGGCCTATTCTGGCCAGTTTTCAATATTATTACTCACTTATTTTGGGTCCAGCTACTATCCAATCGTTCGGGGAACCCCGGGGTCCGGATACGGGGAAATCATCAAAACTCGCATTTTTGGCCTATTATGGCTAGTTTTCTATGCTATTACTCAATGATTTTGGGTCCTGCTGCAATCCGAACGTTCTGGTAACCCTGATGTCTCATAGATTTTGCCTATTCTGGCTAGTTTTCTATACTATTACTCACTGATTTTGGGTCCGGTTGCGATCCAAAAGTTCGGGAAACCCCGGGGTCTGGTTACGGGAACTAGTTAAAACTCACAGTTTTGGCCTATTCTAGCTAGTTTTCTATACTATTACTCACTGATTTTGGGTCCACATATGATCCGAACGTTCGGGGAAGCCTGGGGTCCGGTTATGGAGTACTCATCAAAAATCATAGTTTTCGCCTATTCTGGCCAATTTTCTATGCAATTACTCAATGATTTTGGGTCCAGTAGAAATCCAAACGTTCGGGGAACCCCTCGGTCCGGTTATGGGGAACTCATCAAAACTCACAGATTTGGCCTATTCTCAACTGTTTTGTATGCTATTACTCACTGATTTTGGGTCCCGCTGCAATCCAAATGTTCGGGGATCCCCGAGGTTCGTTTAGGGGGAACTAGTCAAAACTCACAAATTTGGTCTATTCTCACAAGATTCTATACTATTACTAACTAATTTTGGATCCCGATGCGATCCAAACGTTCGGGGAAGGCCGGGGTCTAGCTATGGGGTACTCGTCAAACTCGGAGTTTTGGCCTATTCTAGCCAATTTTCTATGGTATTACTAAATCATTTTTGGGTCCTGCTGCAATCTGAACGTTCGAGGAACCCCGCGGTCCGGGTATGGCGAACTCCTCAAAACTAAGTTGTTTGGCCTATTCTGGCCAGTTATGTATGCTATTAATCACTGATTTTGGGTACCGCTGCGATCCTAACGTTCGGGGAACCCCGAGGTCCGTTTACGGGGAACTCGGGAAAACTCACAGATTTGGCCAATTCTGGCCAGTTTTCTATATTATTATTCACTGATTTTGGGACCCGCTGCGATCCAAACATTCGGGGAACCCCGGGGTCCGGTTACAAGGAACTCATCAAAACTCCTAGTTTTGGCCTATTCTGGCCAGTTTTCTACGCTATTACTCAGTGATTTTGGGTCCCACTGCGATCCGAACGTTCGGGGAAACCCAGGGACCAGTTACGGGAAACTCGTGAAAACTCGCAGATTTGGCCTATTCTGGCCAGCTTCCTATAATATTACTCACTTATTTTGGGTCCCGAGGTGAGTCGAACATTCGGGGAACCCCGAGGTCCGGTTACGGGGAATTCGTCAAAACTTGTAGTGTTGGCCTATTCTGGCCAGTTTTCTATGCTTTTACTCACTGATTTTGGGTCCCTTTGCGATCCAAACGTTCGGGGAACCCTGGGGTCGAGGTACGGGGAACTCATCAAAACTCGTAATTCTGGCCTATTCTCGCCAGTTTTCTACGCTATTACTCACTGATTTTGGGTCTCGCTGCGATCCGAACGTTTAGGGAAGCCCAAGGTCCGGCTATGGGATACTCGTCAAAACTCGTAGTTTTGGCTTATTCCGCTAATTTTCTATGCTATTACTAAATGATGTTGGGTCCCGTTGCAATCCGAACGTTCGGGGAACCCCGCGGTCCGTATGTGAAGAACTCGTCAAAACTCACAAATTTGGCCTATTCTGTCCTGTTTTGGATGCTATTAGTCACTGATTTTGGGTTCCGCTGCGATCCAAAATGTTCTGGGAACCCCGAGGTCCATTTAGGGGAACTCGTCAAAATTCATAGGTTCGGCCTATTCTCGCTATGATCCAAACGTTCGGTGAACCCCGAGGTTCGGTTACAGCGAACTCGTCAAAACTCACAAATTTGGCCTATTATGGCCAGCTTTCTATACTATTACTCACTCATTTTGGGTCATAATGTGATTCAAACGTTCGGGGAACCCCGAGGTCCGATTACAGGGAAGTCGTCAAAACTCGATGTTTTGGCCTATTCTAGCTTGTTTTCTATACTAATACTCACTGATTTCGGGTCCCATTGCGATCCAAACGTTCGGGGAACCCCGGTGTCCGGTTACGTGGTACTCGTCAAAACTTGCAGTTTAGGCCTATTCTGATCAGTTTTCTATGCTATTACTCACTAAATTTGGGTCCCTCCACGATCCAGACGTTGGGGGATCCGGGTCTGGCTATGGGGAACTCATCAAAACTCACAGTTTTGGCCTATTCTTGCCAGTTTTCTATGCTATTACTCACTAATTTTGGGTCCCTCCGCGATCCGAACGTTTGGGGAAGCCCGGGGTCCGGCTACGGTGTACTCATCAAAACTAATAGTTTTGTCCTATTCTGGCCAATTTTCTATGCTATTGCTCAATCATTTTGGTCTCACTTCAATCCGAACATACGAGGAACCCCGCGGTCCGGGTATGGGGAACTCGCCAAAACTCACAAATTTGGCCCATTCTAGATAGTTTTGTATGGGTCCCGCTGCGATCCGAACGTTTGAGGAACCCCGGGGTTTGGTTACGGGGAACTCGTCAAAACTCATAGATTTGGCCTATTCTAGCTAGTTTTCTATACTATAACTCACTCATTTTGGGTCCCCGGGCGACCCGAACATTCGGGGAACCCCGAGGTCCGGTTATGTGGTACTCATCAAAACTCACAAATTTGGCCTGCTCTGGCTTGCTTCTAAACAATTACTCACTAATTTTGGATTCCGCTGTGATCCAAACGTTCGGGGAACCCCGATGTCCGGTCACGGGGAACTCGTCAAAACATCCAATTTTCGTCTATTCTGGCCAATTTCCTATGCTATTACTCATTCATTTTGGGTCCCACTGCAATCCAAATGTTCATGGAACCCCGCGGTCCGATTATGGGGAACTCGTCAAAACTCACAGATTTGGCCTATTCTAGCCTGTTTTGTATGTATTACTCATTGATTTTGGGTATAGTTGCGATCCAAATGTTTCGGGAACCACGAGGTCTGCTTAGGGGGAACTCGTCAAAACTCACCAATTTGGCCTATTCTTGCTAGTTTCTATACTATTACTCACTGATTTTAGATCCCGCCGCGATCCAAATGTTTGGGGTACCCCGGTGTCCGGTTACGGGAAACTCGTCAAAACTTACAGTTTTAGTCTATTCTAGCCAGTCTTCTATGCTATTACTCAGTGATTTTGGGTCCCGCTGCGATCCAAACATTCGGGGAGCCCTGGGGTCCTGTTACGGGGAACTCAACAAAACTCGCAGTTTTGGCGTATTCTGGCTAGTTTTCTATGCTATTACTCCATGATATTAGGCCCCGTTGCAATTCGAACATTCGGGGAACAATGCGGTCCATTTATGGGGAACTCGTCAAAACTCACACATTTTGCCTATTCTGGTCTATTTCGTATGTATTACTCACTCATTTGGGGTCCCGCTGTGTCGGTGCACTAAAGTCTGGGGTCCCTAGTGCCCGAGACTTGTGCACGGGCGCAAAGAGCCCCTGACGGCAGACCATGGCACGATCCAAAAAAGATGCACCCCCAAGATTATCAAGGCCCCGGCAAGCCTACGTTGCCGAGAAGATAACCAAGGCCACCCCCGTTTAGTGGGCGTGATGAACTCACCAAGCACAATACCTCGGCAAGCATCCCTTGCTGGGACGACAACCGAAGCCCCCCTCCCCCGGCAAGCTTCCTTGGCGGGACAAAGACCCAAGGCCCCGGCAAGCTCCCTTGCCGGGATGACGGGCTAGGCACTGTAGGGCAACCGCCCTTGCCACAGTGCAACCGCCCCCAAGTTCCAGCGCATTCCGCATGTGCCAGCGCAGGCGTCCAGGTGTCGAAACGCCTGGACACGTGTCTTCACCAGCACATTGCTGACAAGGACAAGACGTGCATTTAATGCACCTCACAACGGTATATGGTTAAGCACCGCTCTAGGTTCACTATAATTTCTCGTGAACCTACCACCGAGCACTGTAGGTGACCCCTTTGCCTATAAAAGTAGGCCCTTAGCTCATTCTCAAGGGGTTAGACTCTTTGGACATTGGCCAGAAGATGGTTATCATCAGTCACTGTTACAAACAACAAAACGCTTAATACAACCAGATGAGCAGGACGTAGGGTTTTACGCATAAGTGGCCCGAACCTAGGTAAAAAGGCTTGCTGGGTGTTGATCGTTAGCTCTGCTCTTGACATCGTATTCCCCCGCCATACGTTCACAAGGGTTTCATGTTGATTCCCATAGGTGTCGACCTAGCATCGCTGACATCTTTGGCACGCCAGGTAGGGGGTGCGGGGTTGTGCGCGAATCAGAGCAATTCCAACACTGCTTCAAAGTTTGGGCGCAACGCGGCGTTCCCCGGAAACAGGGTGCCGTGGCGGACATTGTTATGCTACGGCTTCCCAAGGCATGCGCGAGCGCGTTGCTACACGCGCGCGCGGGGTAGGGTGGCGGAGACTCCAATAGCAGCGCCGGTTAGCCGATGCGTCATTCGGGGCCGATGCGCAGCTGTCGAGGCCGTGCCCGGGTGCTTCACAGAGGCCTCAGCGCATATTCCAGCAAACACACCTCCGCGGAGCGATGCATAGTCGTTGAGGATGCGCCACACGGTCCGGAAGCCCCCGCGCGCACTCCAGCGCGAGTGTTGCGCCCTTGAGAGCGTCGCATTATTGCCCAAAGACGCGCTCAGGGGCTCCGCAAGCACGGCCTAGCAAGAGAAAAGCAAAGGGATTACAGCCCGGCCGGCTTTTTCTCCAAACGACGGCCACAGTCCGTCAGCAAGAAGTCTTTGCCGGAGAAAATGCCACCAGCAGGAGTGATTTCCTGGTCTCCGAGGGCTCTGATGCCCCGGCGCAAGATTTAAGCACCATGCAAGCAGGACGTGAACAGATAAGTTTTTAAGTTTAAAATCCAGATCAGAGGTAGATAGATTCTCTGCTTTTTCCCCTCGAATGTTTCCAATCTTTGTGTGTGGAGTTTGCACATACAAGGACCTTCCCAAAGTTCGGTGCACCTTGTCTTTGTTTCGAACTCGTTCAAATGACCTGAACGGCCACGGAGCACCTTCAAACAGTTGCGAACCTGATCAACAGAGCAAGCGGCTACGTAGCACCCAATTTCGTTTCAAGCTGTGCTGGGCGATTTCCATGGTTGCACTGAACGCGGCAAGGAGCCTTACCGGTAGTTACCAGCGAGCTCCCAGGTTATGCAAGGGCGAATCATACAAAGAATGGAATCGGAAAAAGGGAAACAGTCTTTTCATTCATTCGAATGGATGCATATGGCTTCACTTGCAAAGCGCCGTTATACTAACCTAAAGACTCTGTCTTTTGACGAGGACCGACCTACCCGGAGGAGTGAAGTTAAAAAAGACAGAAGGGCGGGTCATCCCCCGACGCAACCCAGGCTGGCCCCTCCTGGACCAGCATTACGCATTCGAGAGCTGCGCCAGAGGACAGGACAACAGGAGGAGATGAAGGGGCCGGGTCCAATGATCGCAACGCCTCGAAGACGAGGCGTCGATGCGGGCCCCGGCAAGGCGGGGGAGGGGCGTAAACAGGCGCCGGCGGCAGGCCCAACGGTCAGTCGGAGCTCGGGGAATCGTTCTCCGGCTTGACCCCCCGGGCTCCCGACCTACTAAGGGCGCCACTGCCGCCGCCGTCCCCCTCATCACCGTCATTCCAAGCGGAGCTCTCAATGTCACTTGTGCGACTTTCGCAGCAGCCGAGAAGCATACGTGGGGGCCCCTAAAGCAGCATGAAGGACCGCCAGAGGAGGAAGCCCCGGGGAAGGCAGAGGCATTGGAGTAGCGCTCCGCCTCCCTGGCCTCGGCCCCTCGCCTCTCCTTCGCCACGGGCGCTCGGGCCGTCTTCCGCCACGGCGCCCCCATAAGTTGTGGCATGATCCGAACGGGATCCCCTCGCCGCCTTGGCGGCCGACGGTGGCCGACCCGTCCCCTAACCATGGTTAGGGGCGAGTGCCACCTGCACAGAGAAGAAGATTCTTAAGACCAAGGCTGAGGAGTTGGTAGATTCAGGACGAGTTGGGTGTTAAAAACCCCTCGCAAACCCTCCCTATTGATAGGACGGGGCGGAGGGGCTAGCCTCACTTACTCCAGAAGCCACCACCTTCTCTCCTTGCCCGAGCTCACGGGCGAACAGAGAACCGCCCTGTTGCACCAATGCATGCACGGGCGGGCCCAACCACTACTACGCCTTTCAAGGCCACGTCTGCCACCTGTCCGTTCATAACTGCACATGCCACACGCATGGCAGGGGCGTTTTAGGAGGCGGAGAGGCCACTCCGCGCACGACTTCCCACATCACGCATCCAATGCGCGACGTGGGGAAAAGCAACCGCCAGCAGATCCAACCATGAAGGCCCGTGCACCACTTTGGGCGTGGCCCAACAGTGCTCCGCACGAGTGTGTGGCCCTAGGTCCGGGGGCTCTTGTCGGTGCACTGTAGACTGGTGTCCCTAGTGCCCCAGACTTGTGCACGGGCGCAAAGAGCCCCTGATGGTAGAGCATGGCACGATCCAGACAAGATGCACCCCCAAGATTACCAAGGCCCCGGCAAGCCTGCATTGCCAGGAAGATAACCAAGGCCATGCCCGTTTAGTGGGCGTGATGAACTCACCAAGCACAAAACCTCGACAAGCCTCCCTTGCCGGGACGACAACCGAAGCCCCCTCCCCCGGCAAGCTTCTTTGCCGGGACGAAGACCCAATGTCCTGGCAAGCTCCCTTGCCGAGATGACGGGCTAGGCACTGTAGGGAAACCACCATTGCCACAGTGCCACCGCCCCCAAGTTCCAGCGCATTACGCATGCGCCAGCGCAGGCGTCGAGGTGTCAAAACGCCTGAACACATGTCTTCACCAGCACATTGCTGACAAGGACAAGACGTGCATTTAATGCACCTGACAGCAGTAGATGGATAAGCACCGCTCTAAGTTCAGTGTAACTGCTCGTGAACCTACCACCGAGCATTGTAGGTGACCCCTTTGCCTATAATAGGAGGCCCTTAGCTCATTCTCAAGGGTTTGACTCTTTGGACATTGGCCAGAAGACGGTTATCATGAGTCACCGTAAAGAACAAGAAAATGCTTAATACAACCAGACGAGCAGGACATAGGGTTTTACGTGTAAGCGGCCCGAACCTGGGTAAAAAGGCTTGCCAGGTGTTGATCGTTAACTCTGCTCTTGACGTCGTCTTTCCCCGCCCTACGATCACAAGAGTTTCATGTTCATTCCCATAGATGTCGACCTAGCATCGCCGACATGCTGCGATCCAAATGTTCGGGGAACCCCGAGGTCAGTTTAGTGGGAACTCGTCAAAACTCACCAATTTGCCCTATCCTGGCCAATATTCTATGCTATTACTCAATGACTTTGGGTCTCGTTGCAATCCGGACGTTCGAGGAACCCTGCACTCCAATTATGGTGAACTCGTAAAAACTCACAGATTTTGCATATTCTGGTCTGTTTTGTATGTATTACTCACTGTTTTTGGATCTCGCTGCGATCCAAATGTTCGGGGAACCCCAGTGTCCGGTAACTGGGAACTTGTCAAAACATGCAGTTTTGGCCTATTCTAGCCAGTCTTCTATGCGATTACTCATTCATTTTGGGTCCGGCTGTAATCTAAACGTTCGGGGAACCCCGCGGTCCGGTTACGGGGAACTCGCCAAAACTCAGAGATTTGGCTTATTCTGGCCAGTTTTGTATGCTATTACTCACTGATTTTGGGTCCCGGTGCGATCCGAACGTTCGGGGAACCCCGGGGTCCGGTTACGGGGAACTCGTCAAAACTCGCAGTCTTGGCCTATTCTGGCCAGTTTTCTATGCTACTACTCACTGATTCTGGGTCCCGATGCGATCCAAATGTTCGGGGAAGCCTGGGGTCCGGCTATGGGGTACTCGTCGAAACTTGCATTTTTGGCATATTCTGGCCAATTTTCTATGGTACTACGAAATCATTTTGGGCCCTGCTGCAATCGGAACATTCGGAGAACCCCGCGATCCGGCAATAGGGAACTCGTCAAAACTCACAGATTTGGCCTTTTTTGTCCACTTTTCTATGTTATTACTCACAGATTTTGGGTCCTGCTGCCATCCTAACATTCAGGGAACCCCGGGGTCTGGTTACGGGGAACTCGTCAAAACACACAGTTTGGCCTATTCTGGCCTGCTTTCTATGCTACTACTCACTGATTTTGGGTCCCGATGCGATCCGAACGTTCGAGGAAGCACTGGGTCCGGCTATGGGGTTCTCGTCATTCCCGTTTTGGCATATTCTGGTTTTCTATGGTATTATTAAATCATTTTGTGTCCCGTTGCAATCCAAACATTCGGGGAACCCCGCGGTCCGGGTATGGAGAATTCGTCAATACTCACAGATTTGGCCTATTCTAGCCAATTTTCTATATTTTTACTCACAGATTATGGATACCGCTGCGATCCGAACATTCGGGGAACCCCGGGGTCCGGTTACGGGGAACTCGTTAAAACTCGTAGTTTTTGCCTATTCTGGCTAGTTTTCTATGCTATTACTCACTGATTTTGGGCCCCATTGCGATTCGAACGTTCGGGGAAGTACGGGGTCCGGCTATGGGCTACTTGTCAAAACTCATAGTTTTGGTCTATTCCGGCAAATTTTCTATGCTAGTACTCAATGATTTTGGGTCCCATTGCAATCCGAACGTTTGGGGAACCCCGCGGTCCAGTTATGGGGAACTTGCCAATATTCACTAATTTTGCCTATTCTGGCGAGTTGTGTATGCTATTACTCATTGATTTTGGGTCCCACTGTGATCCGAACATTCGGTGAAGCCCGGGTTCCGTTAATGGTAACTCGTCAAAACTCACCAATTTGGCCTATTCTGGCCAATATTCTAGCTATTACTCAATGATTTTGGGTCCCGTTGCAATCCGAACGTTCATGGAACCCCGCGGTCCGGTTATGGGGAACTCGCAAAAACTCATAGATTTTGCCTATTCCGGCCTGTTTTGTATGTATTACTCACTGATTTTGGATCTCACCGCGATCCAAATGTTCGGGGAACTCTCGTCTCCGGTTATAGAGAACTTGTCAAAACTTGTAGTTTTGGCCTATTCTAGCTAGTCTTCTATGCTATTACTCATTCATTTTGGGTCCGGTTATGATCCGAATGTTTGGGGAACCCCGCGGTCCGGTTACAGGGAACTCGCCAAAACTCAGAGATTTGGCATATTCTGGCAAACTTTGTATGCTATTACTTAGTGATTTTGGGTCCCGCTGCAATCCGAATGTTCGGGGAACCCCGAGGTCCGGTTACACGGAACTCGTCAAAATTCATAGATTTGGCCTATTCTGGCCAGTTTCCTTTGCTATTACTTATCGATTTTGGGTCCCGAATCCGAACGTTCATGGAACCCTGCGGTCCTGTTATCGGGAACTCGCCAAAACTCATGATTGGGCCGATTCTGGCCAATTTTGTATTACTATTACTCACTCATTTTGAGTCCTGCTTCAACCCGAATGATCGAGGAAGCCCGGGGTCCGGCTACGGGGTACTCGTCAAAACTCGTAGTTTTGGCCTATTCTGGCCAATTTTCTATGTTATTACTCAATGATTTTGGGTCCCGTTGCAATCCGAATGTTAGGGGAACCCCGCTGTCCGGTTACGGGGAACTCCTCAATACTCACAGATTTGGCCTATTCTGGCCAGTTTTGTATGCTATTGCTCATTGATTTTCAGTCCCGCAACGATCCAAATGTTCGGGGAACCCCGAGGTCCGTTTAGGGGGAACTTATCAAAACCCACAAATTTGGCCTATTCTCGCCAGCTTCTATACTATTACTCACTGATTTTTGGACCCCGCTGCGATCCAAACGTTCGGGAAAGCCCGAGGTCCGGCTATGGGGTACTTGTCAATACTCGTAGTTTTGGCCTATTCTAGACAATTTTCTATGGTATTACTAAATCATTTTGGGCCCCGCTACAATCCCATCGTGCGGGGAACCCCGGGGTCCGGTTACGTGGAACTCAAGAAAACTCACAGATTTGGCCTATTCTGGCCAATTTTGTATTCTAGTACTCATTGATTTTGCGTCCTGCCGCGATCCAAACGGTCGGGGAACCCCAGGGTCCGGTTACGGGGTATTCGTCAAAACTCGCAATTTTGGCCTATTCTGGCCAGTTTTCTATTGTACTACTCATTGATTTTGGGTCCCGCTGTGATCCGAATGTTCGGTTACGGGGAACTCGTGAAAACTCGTAGATTTGGCCTATTCTGGCCAATTTTCTGTAATATTTCTCACTCATTTTGAGTCCCGGGGCGACTAGAATATTCGGGGAACCCCGAGGTCCGGTTACGGGGAACTCGTCAAAACTTCCAGTTTTGGCCGATTCTGGCTAGTATTCTATGCTATTACTCACTGATTTTAGGTCTCGCTGCGATCCAAATGTTTGGGGAAACCCGGGGTAGACTTATGGGGAACTCATCAAAACTCGCAGTTTTGGCGTATTCTCGCCAATTTTCTATGATATTACTCGCCAATTTTGGGTCCCGCTGCGATCGAAATGTTCAGGAAACCTCGAGGTCCACATTGGGGACATCGTCAAAAGTCACAGGTTTACCCTATTCTCACTAGTTTATATACGTTTCTCACCGATTTTGGGTCCCGTCGTGATCCCAAAATTCAGGGAACCCCGGTGTCCGGTTACGGGGGACTCGTTAAAACTTGCAGTTTCGACGTATTCTCACGAGTTTTCTTTTCTATTACTCACTCATTTTGGGTCCCTCCGCGACCCAAACATTCGGGGAACCACGGGGTCCGGCTACGGGGTACTCTGGCCAGTTTCTATACCATTACTCACTAATTTTGGATCCCGCTGCGCTCCACACATTCGGGGAACCACGACGTCCGGTTACAGGCTTTTTATGCTATTACTCGTTCATTTTGGGTCCCACTTTAATCCGGACGTTCGTGGAACCCCGCGGTCCTGTTATGGGGAACTCGCCAAAACTCACAGATTTGGCCTATTCTAGCCAGTTTTGTATGCTATTACTCACTGATTTTGGGTCCCGATGCGATCTGAACATTCGGGGAAGTCCGGGGTCCGCCTATGGGGTACTTGTCAAAACTCACAAATTTGGCCTGTTTTGTAGCATATTTTGGCCTGTTTTGTATGCTATTACAAACTGATTTTGGGTCCCGCTGCGATCAAAATGTTCGGGGAACCCCGAGGTCCGTTTAGGGGAACTCGTCAAAACTCACAGGTTTGGCCTATTCTTGCTACATTATATACTATTAGTCACTGATTTTGGGTCTCGCTGTGATCCAAACATTCGGGTAACCTCGGTGTGCGGTTTCGGGGAACTCGTCAAAACTTGCAGTTTTGGCCTATTCTCACCAGATTCTATGCTATTACTCACTAAATTTTGGTCCCGCTGCGATCCAAACGTTCGCGGAACCCCGGGGTCCGGCTACGGGGTACTCATCAAAACTCGCAGTTTTTCCCTATTCTGGCCAGTTTCCTATGCTATTACTCACTGCTTTTGAGTTCCGGTGCGATCCCAACGTTCGGGGAAGCCCGGGGTCCAGCTACGTAGTACTGGTCAAAACTTACAGTTCCGCCCTATTCTGGCCAGTTTTCTATGCTATTGCTCAATCATTTTTGGGTCCCGCTGCAATCCGAATGTTCGGGCAACCCCACGGTCTGGGTATGGGAACTCGTCAAAACTCATAAATTTGTCCAGTTTAATATGGGTCCCACTGTGATCCAAACGTTTGAGAAACCACGGGGTTCGGTTATGGGGAACTCGTGAAAACTCACTCATTTTGGTTCCCGGGGTGACCCGAACGTTCGGGGAACCCCGAGATCCGGTTATGGGGTACTCGTGAAAACTCACAGATTTGGTCTACTCTGGCCAGTTTCTATAGTATTACTCACTGATTTTGGATCCCGCTGCGATCCAAACGTTCGGGGAACCCCGGGGTCCGGTTAAGGTGACTCATCAAAACCCGTAGTTTTGGACTATTTTGGACATTTTTGTATGCTATTACTCAATCATTTTGGGCCCCGCTGCAGTCCGAACGTTTGGGGAAGCCTATGGTCCGGTTATGCGAACTCATCAAAACTCACAAATTTGGCCTATTCTGGCCTGTTTTGTAGGCTATTACTCACTGATTTCGGGTACCGCTACCATCCGAATGTTCGGTGAATCCAGAGGTCCGGTTACAGAGAAGTCATCAAAATTTACAGATTTAGCCTATCTAGCTAGTTTTGTATACTATTATTGACTCATTTTGGGTCTCGTGGCGATCCAAACGTTCGAGGAACCCTGGGGTCCGGGCACGGGGAACTCGTCAAAACCCGCAGTTTTGGCTAATTATGGACATTTTTGTATGCTATTGCTCACTGATTTTGGGCCCCGCTGCGATCCGAACATTCGGGGAAGCCCGGGTTCCGACTACGGGGTACTCGTCAAAACTCACAGTTTTGGCCTATTCTAGCCAATTTTGTATGCTATTACTTAGTCATTTTGGGTCCCGCTGCATTCCAAACGTTTGGGGAACCCCAAGTTTCGTTTAGGGGAACTCGTGAAAACTCATAGGTTTGGCCAATTCCCGCTAGTTTCTATACTATTACTCACTGATTTTGGGTCCCGCTACGATCCAAACGTTCGGGGAACCCCGGTGTCCGGTTACGGGGAACTCGTCGAAACTTGCAGTTTTGGCCTATTCTGACGAGTTTTCTATGTTGTTACTCACTAAATTTGGGTCCCAAAGTGATCCAAATGTTCGGGCAACCCTGGGGTCCCGCTACGGGGTACTCGTCAAAACACACAGTTTTCACCTATTATGGTGAGTTTTCTATGCTATTACTCACTAACTTTGGGTCCCGTTATGATCCGAACGTTTGGGGAACCCCGGTATCCGGCTATGGGGTAGTCGTCAAAACTCACAATTTTAGCCTATTCTCGCCGATTTTCTATGCTATTTCTCATTCATTTCGGGTCCGGCTGCAATTTGAACGTTTGGGGAACCCCGCAGTCTGGGTATGGGGAACTCGTCAAAACTCACGAATTTGGCCTATTCTCGCTAGTTTGTATACTATTACTCACTGATTTTTGATCCTTATGCGATCCAAACGTTCGGGGAGCCCCGGTGTCCAGTTACGGGGAACTCGTCAAAACTTGTAGTTTTGGCCTATTCTAGCCAGTCTTCTATGATGGGGAACGTTGCATGGGAAACAAAAATTTTCCTACGCACACGAAGACCTATCATGGTGATGTCCATCTACGGGAGGAGATTTGGATCTATATACCCTTGTAGATCACACAGCAGGAAGCGTTAAGAAACACGGTTGATGGAGTGGAACGCCTTCACGTCCCTCGAACCGTCCCGCGAACTGTCCCGCGATCCGTTCCGATCTAGCGCCGAACGGACGGCACCTCCGTGTTCAGCACACATACAACTCGACGATGATCTCGGCCTTAATGATCCAGCAAGCAAGATGGAGAAGTAGATGAGTTCCCCAGCAGCGTGACGGCGCTCCAGTGGTGGTGATGATCTACTCCTGCAGGGCTCCACCCGAGCTCCGCAGAAATCGGATCTAGAGGTAATACTACGTGGTATAGGTTTGAGTTGCATGTGTCTCAAAACAACCCTAAACCACCAATATATATAGGAGGTAGGGGGAGGGCTAGCCTTGAAGCACAATGCCTGAAGGGTGCGCCGGCCAAGGGAGGAGGACTTCTCCTCCTCCAATTCGGTTTGGGAAGGAGGAGTCATCCTCTTCCTTCCCACCTCCCTCTTTCCCTTTTTCTTTTATTTTCTTTTGGTATTTTCTAATGTGGCGCCATGGGCCCCTTGGGCTGACTCCACCCTAGGGCCTTGGGCTCACTCCCGGGTGGGTGGGCCCCTCCCGGTGAACTCCCGGAACCCATTCGTCACTCCCGGTACACTGCGAGAATTGCCCGAAACTTTCCGGTGACCAAATGAAACCATCCTATATATCAATCTTTGTTTCTGGACCATTGCAGAAACCCTCGTGATGTCCGTGATCTCATCCGGGACTCCGAACAACATTCGGTAACAACACATATAACTCAACTATACTAAAACATCATCGAACCATAAGTGTGCAGACCCTGCGGGTTCGAGAACTATGTATACATGCCCCGAGGCACTCCTCGGTCAATATCCAATAGCGGGACCTGGATGCCCATATTGGATCCTACATATTCTCCGAAGATCTTATCGGTTGAACCTCGGTGTCAAGGATTCATATAATCCCGTATGTCATTCCCTTTGTCCTTCAGTATGTTACTTGCCCGAGATTCGATTGTCGGTACCCGCATACCAATCTCAATATCGTTACCAGCAAGTCTCTTTACTCGCTCCGTAATACAAGATCCCGTGACTTACACTTAGTCACATTGCTTGCAAGGATTGTGTGTGATGTTGTATTACCGAGTGGGCCCCGAGATACCTCTCCGTCACACGGAGTGACAAATCCCAGTCTTGATCCGTACTAACTCAACGGACACCTTCAGAGATAACTGTGGAACACCTTTATAGTCACCCAGTTACGTTGTGACGTTTGATACACACAAGGTATTCCTCCGGTGCCAGTGAGTTATATGATCTCATGGTCATAGGAACAAATACTTGACACGCAGAAAACAATAGCAATAAAACGACACGATCAATATGCTACGTTCATAGTTTGGGTCTAGTCCATCACATGATTCTCCTAATGATGTGATCCAATTATCAAGTGACAACACTTGCACATAGTTAGAAAACCTTGCCTATCAGTGATCAACTCCCTAGCCAACTAGAGGCTTGGTAGGGACATTGTTTTGTCTATGTATCCACACATGTATCTATATTTTCATTCAATACAATTATAGCATGGATAATAAACGATTATCTTTAAACGGGAAATATAATAATAACTATTTCCTATTTCAAGATAATCGTTTATTATCCATGCTATAATTGTATTGAATGAAAACATAAATGCATGTGTGGATATATAGACAAAACTATGTCCCTAGTAAGCCTCTAGTTGACTATCCAGTTGATCATGGATGGTTAAGGTTTTCTGACCATATACAAGTGTTGTCACTTGATGACTGGATCACATCATTGGGAGAATGATGTGATGGACAAGACCCAAACTATAAACGTAGCATGTGATCGTGTCATTTTGGTGCTATTGTTTTCTGCGTGTCAAGTATTCATTCCTATGACCATGAGATCATGTAACTCACTGACACCGGAGGAATACCTTGTGTGTATCAAACGTCGCAACTTTACTAGGTGACTATAAAGGTGCACAACAGGTATCTCCGAAGGTGTCCGTTGAGTTAGCATGGATCAAGACTGGGATTTGTCACTCCGTGTGACGGAGAGGTATCTTGGGGCCCACTCAGTAATACATCATCACATACAAGCCTTGCAAGCAATGTGACTAAAGTGTTAGTCACGGGATCTTGTATTATGGAACGAGTAAAGAGACTTGCCAGTAACGAGATTGAAATAGGTATAGGGATACCGACGATCAAATCTCGGGCAATTAACATGCCGAAGGACAAAGGGAATGGTATATGGGATTATATGAATCCTTGGCACAGAGGTTCAACCGATAAGATCTTTGTAGAATATGTAGGGTCCAATATGGACATCTAGGTCCCACTATTGTACATTGACCGGGGAGTGTCTCTGGTCATGTGTGCATAGTTCTCGAACCCGCAGGGTCTGCACACTTAAGGTTCGGTGACGTTTTGTATAGTTGGGTTATAAGTGATGGTGACCGAAGTTTTCTTCGGAGTCCTAATGACCCACAAGTATAGGGGATCAATCGTAGTCCTTTCGATAAGTAAGAGTGTCGAACCGAACGAGGAGCAGAAGGATCTGACAAGTGGTTTTCAGCAAAGCAAAATTTACAGGCACTGAAATTATCGGTAACAAGTGATTGTGTGGTGAGATGATTCGTAGCAAGCAACAAGTAACAAAAGTAGCAACGGTGCAGCAAAGTGGCCCAATCCCTTTTGTAGCAAGGGACAAGCCTGGACAAAGTCTTATAGGAGGAAAAGCGCTCCCGAGGACACACGGGAATTTCTGTCATGCTAGTTTCATCATGTTCATATGATTCGCGTTCGTTACTTTGATAGTTTGATATGTGGGTGGACCAGCGCTTGGGTACTGCCCTTACTTGGACAAGCATCCCACTTATGATTAACCCCTCTCGCAAGCATCCACAACTATGAAAGAAGAATTAAGACAAAGTCTAACCATAGCATTAAACTAGTGGATCCAAATCAGCCCCTTACGAAGCAACGCATAAACTAGGGTTTAAGCTTCTGTCACTCTAGCAACCCATCATCTACTTACTACTTCCCAATGCCTTCCTCTAGGCCCAAATAATGGTGAAGTGTTATGTAGTTGACGTTCACATGACACCACTAGAGGGAAAACAACATACAACATATCAAATTACCGAACGAATACCAAATTCACATGACTACTATTAGCATGACTTATCCCATGTCCTCAGGAACAAAAGTAACTACTCACAAAACATAATCATATTCATGACCAGAGAGGTAATGAGTAGAATCAACGATCTGAACATAAACTCTTCCACCAAGTAATCCAACTAGCATCAACAACAAAGAGTAATCAACACTACTAGCAACCTTACAAGTACCAATCGGAGTCGCGAGACGGAGATTGATTACAAGTGATGAACTAGGGTTTGGAGATGAGATGGTGCTGATGAAGATGTTGATGGTGACGAGTCCCCTCTGATGAGAGGAGTGTTGGTGAAGACGATGGCGACGATTTCCCCCTCCGAGAGGGAAGTTTCTCCGACAGGATCGTCCTGCCGGAGCTCTAGATTGGTTCTGCTCAAGTTCCGCCTCGTGGTGGAGGCGAATCCACGAAAAAGCTCATCCCTATTTTTTTCCTGGACGAAACCCTTCATATAGCAAAAGAGGGGGGCAAGTGCGCCAGCAGGGTGCCCACAAGCCCCCATGGCGCAACCTGGGGGGTGGCCGCGCCGTGCAGGCTTGTGGTCACCCCCTAGCGCCCCTCTTGCGCTTCTTCGGCCCAGTATTTTTGATAAATCGGGAAAACAATCCTTGTTGATTTTTACGGTGTTTGGAGTTGCGCAGAATAGGTATCTCAACTTTGCTCCACTTTCAGACCAGAATTCCAGTTGCCGACATTCTCCTCTTCATGTAAACCTTGCAAAATAAGAGAGAAAAGGCATAAGAATTGTACCGTGAAGTGAAATAACAGCCCAAGAAGTGATAAATATCAACATGAAAACATGATGCAAAATGGACGTATCAAATCCCAGATGAGATCACGGACGTCACTAGGGTTTCCGAAATGGTCCAGAAATGAAGGTTGATATACACGGTTGTTTCATTTGGCTTCCGGAAAGATTGGAAGGGACTCCTCTTCCCAAACCGAATTGGAGTGGGAGTCCCTCCTCCCTCTCGGCCCGCGCACTCCTACTTGGAGTAGGAGGCAAGCCCCACCCCTTGACTCCTCCTATATATACTTGAGGATTAGGGCTTTTTGAGACACAACTTTGCCACGTGCAACCCTAAACCTCTACTTCGTAGTTCTTCCTCTAGATCGGATTTCTGCGGAGCTCGGGCGGAGCCTTGCAGGAATAAGGTCATCACCATCACCGGCGCGCCATCACGCTGCCGGAGAACTCATCTACTTCCTCGTCTCTCTTGCTGGATCAAGGAGGCCGAGATCGTCATCGAGCTGTACGTGTGCTGAACGCGGAGGTGCCGTCCGTTCGGTTGTATATCAGGACGGATCACGGGACGACGGTGATTTGAATCATGAAGCAGTTCCACTACATTAACCGCGTTTCTTAACGCTTCCCGCTTAGCTATCAACAAGGGTATGTGGATCCGTTCTCCCTCTCGTAGATGAACATCACCATGATAGGTCTTCATGTGCGTAGGATTTTTTTTGCTTCCCATGCAACGTTCGCCAACAGTGGCATCATGATCTAGGGTCATGCGTAGATGTAATCTCGAGTAGAACACAAAAGTTTTTCTTGGCGTTGATGTGCGATTTGCTGCCCTCCTTAGTCTTTTCTCGATTCAGCGGTATTTTTGTGTTCAAGCGGCCCGGACCAACCTTACTCGTACGCTTACGAGAGACCGGTTTCATTGACTAACATGCAACTTGTTGCATAAAGATAACTAGCGGGTGTCAGTTTCTTCAACTTTAGTTGAATCAGATTTGACCGAGGCGGTCCTTGGAGAAAGGTTAAATAGCAATTTGCATATCACCCTTGTCGCTTTGAGTAAGTAAGATGGGATCATACTAGATATCCATAGCAGCCACGTAAAACATGCAACAACAAATTAGAGGACGTCTAACTTGTTTTTGCAGGGTATGCATGCGATGTGATATGGCCAAAGACATGATGTGATATATTGGATGTATGAGCTGATCATGTTGTAATAGTTCAATATCGACTTGCACGTCGATGCTACGGCAACCGGCAGGAGCCATAGGGTTGTCTTTAAACTAATGTTTGTGCTTGCAAATGCGTTTACTATATTTCTAGGTTGTAGCTTTAGTAGTAATAGCATAGATAGCATGACAACCTCGATGGCGGCATGTTGATGGAGATCATGGTGGGGCGCCGATGACGATGAAGATCATGCTGGGGCTTTGGTGATGGAGATCAAGAAGCACAAGATCATGGCCATATCGTGCCACTTATGATTTGCATGTGATGTTAATCATTTTATGCACCTTATCCTACTTAGAACGACGGTAGCTATATAAGGGGATCCCTCACTAAAATTTCAAGGTAAAATTGTGTTCTCCCCGACTGTGCACCGTTGCAACAGTTCATCGTTTCGAGATACCACGTGATGATCGTGTGTGATAGACTCAACGTTCAGATACAACGGGTGCAAAACAATTGCACACGCGGAACACTCGGGTTAAACTTGATGAGCCTATCATGTACAGACATGGCCTCGGAACACAAGATACCGAAAGGTCAAGAATGTATCGTATGTCAGATATGATTAACATAGAGATGTTTACCACTGAAACTACACTCTACTCACGTGATGATCGGACTTGAGTTAGTGAATTTGGATCATGCCACACTCAAATAACTAAGAGGGATGTCTATTTGAGTGGGAGTTTATTAGTAATATGATTAGCTAAACTCTAATTGTCTTGAACATAGTCTAAGTAAACTTTGCAATGTTTTATGCTGTAGATCAATGGCTCGTGCAGTAGCAACCCGGAATTTCAATACGTTCCTAGAGAAAGCTAAGCTGAAAGATGATGGTAGCAACTTGTTAGACTGGGCTCGTAATCTGAGGCTTATCCTACAAGCTGGGCAAAAGAATTATGTCCTTGATGCAGCGCTAGGACATGAACCACCCGCTACGGCTGAACAAGATGTTCTGAACGCTTGGCAAGCGCGTAAGGATGACTACTCACTGGTTCAATGTGTAGTATTGTATGGCTTAGAACCGGGACTTCAACAACGCTTTGAACGTCATGGAGCATATGAGATGTTCCAGGAGTTGAAGTTTATCTTTGAGAAGAATGCCCGAATCGAGAGGTATGAGACCTCCGATAAATTCTATGCTTGCAAAATGGAGGAGAATTCGTTTGTCAGTGAACATGTGCTCAAAATGTCTGGGTACTCAAACCGTCTAGCTGAGCTGGGGATTGATCTCCTGCAAGAGGCTATAACTGACATAAGTCTTCAATCACTGCGACCTAGCTAAAAGAGCTTGGTGTTGAAGAATAACACGCAAGTGATGAATAAGTAACCCGTCGAGCTATTTGCGATGCTGAAAGTCGCCGAGTCAGAAATCCAGAAAGAACATGAAGTGTTGATGCACAATAAGACCACTAGTTTCAAGAAAAGCGGCAAAGGCAAGAAGGGTAACTCCAAGAAGAGCGGCAAAACTGTTGCCCCTCCAACAAAGAAACCCAAGGCTGGACCTAACCCGGAAACTGAGTGCTATTATTGCAAGGGGATGGGTCACTGGAAGTGCAACTGCCCCAAGTATTTGGCTGATAAGAAAGCGGCCAACGCCAAATAAGGTATATGTGATATACATGTTATTGATGGACACCTAACCAACTATCGTAGTAGTGCCTGGGTATTTGATACCGGTTCTGTTGCTCATATTTGCAACTCGAAGCGGGAATTGCGGAATAAACGAAGGCTGGCGAAGGATGAAGTGACGATGCGCGTGGGAAATGGTTCCAAGGTTGATGCAATCGCCGTCGGCACGGTCTCACCTCAGTTACCATCGGGATTAGTTATGAACTTAAATAATTGTTATTTAGTGCCTCCGTTAAGCATGCACATTATATCTGGATCTTGTTTATTGCGAGACGATTAATCATTTAAGTCAGAGAATAATGGTTGTTCTATTTATATGAGTAATATCTTTTATGGTGATGCACCCAATGTGAGGGGTTTGTTCATATTGAATCTTGATTGTGATGACACTCGTATCCATAACATTGAGACCAAAAGATGTAGAGTTAAGAATGATAACGCCACCTTTTTGTGGCATTGCCGCTTAGGTCATATTGGTGTAAAGCGCATGAAGAAACTCCATGCTGATGGGCTTTTGGAGTCACTTTATTTTGAATCACTTGACACGTGCGAACCATGCCTCATGGGCAAGATGACTAAGACTCCATTCTCTGGAACGATGGAGCGTGCAAGTGAATTGTTGGAAATCGTACATACTGATGTGTGTGGACCAATGAGTGTGGAGGCGCACGGCAGATATCGTTATTTTCTCACCTTCACTGATGATTTGAGTAGGTATGGATATATCTACTTGATGAGGCACAAGTCTAAAACATTTGAAAAGTTCAAACAATTTCAGAGTGAAGTTGAAAATCATCGTAGCAAGAAGATCAAGTTCCTACGATCTGATCGAGGGGGTGAATATCTGAGTTATGAGTTAGGTGCTCACTTAAGACAACGTGGAATCATTTAACAGTTGACAGCACATGGAACACCACAGCGTAATGGTGTGTCCGAATGTCGTAATCGTACTTTGTTAGATATGGTGCAATCTATGATGTCTCTTACCGATTTGCCATTATCGTTTTGGGGCTATGCATTAGAGACAGCTGCACTCACTTTAAATAGGGCACCATCAAAATCCGTTGAGACGACACCATATGAGCTATGGCATGGCAAGAAGCCAAAGTTGTCGTTTCTTAAAGTTTGGGGATGCGATGCTTGTGTCAAAAAGCTTCAGCCTGAAAAGCTGGAACCAAAGCGGAAAAGTGCGTCTTCATAGGTTACCCAAAAGAAACAGTTGGGTACACCTTCTATCTCACATCCAAGGGCAAAGTGTTTGTTGCTAAGAACGGAGGTTTTCTTGAGAAAGAGTTTCTCTCGAAAGAATTGAGTGGGAGGAAGATAGAACTTGATGAGGTTGTGGAACCTGTGCTTCAACAGGATGGTGGCGCAGGGCGGAGGGAAATCTGTGTCGAGGCAACACCGGTTGAGGAGCAAGCTAATGATGATGATCATGAAGCTTCAGATCAAGTTACCATCAGACCTCGTAGGTCGACAAGATCACGTACTACTCATGACTGGTATGGGAATCCTCTCTTATCTATCATGTTGTTAGACAACAATGAGCCTGCGAATTATGGAGAAGCAAAGGTGGGCCCAGAGTCCAACAAATGGTTAGAGGCCATGACATCCGAGATAGGATCTATGTACGAAAACAAAGTGTGGACTTTGGAAGTATTACCTGAAGGTCACAAGGCTATTTAGAACAAATGGATCTTTAAAAAACAAGACGGACGCGGACGGTAATGTGACCGTTTATAAAGCTCGACTTATGGCATAGGGTTTTTCACGAGTTCAAGGATTTGATTACGATGAGACATTCTCACCCGTAGCGATGCTTAAATCCGTCCGAATCATGTTAGCAATAGCTGCATTTTTAGATTATGAAATCTGGCAGATGGATGTCAAAACAGCGTTCCTTAATGGGTTTCTTAAGGAAGAGTTGTATATGATGCAACCCGAAGGTTTTGTCGATCCAAAGAATGCTGAAAAAGTATGCAAGGTCCAACGATCCATTTATGGACTGGTGCAAGCATCTCGGAGTTGGAATAAGCGCTTTGATGAGGTGATCAAGGCGTTTGGGTTTATACAAGTTGTATGAGAATCTTGTATATACAAGCAAGTGAGTGGGAGCTCTGTAGCGTTTCTAATATTATATGTGGATGACATATTCCTAATTGGAAACAATATTGATTTTTTGGAGAGCGCAAAGGATTACTTGAACAAAAGTTTTTCAATGAAAGACCTAGGAGAAGCTGCTTACATATTAGGTATTAAGATCTATAGAGATAGATCGAGACGCTTAATAGGACTTTCACAAAGCACATACCTTGAGAAAGTTTTGAATAAGTTCAAAATGGAACAATCAAAGAAAGGGTTCTTGCCTGTGTTACCAGGTATAAAGTTGAGTAAGACTCAATGTCCAGCAACTGCAGAAGATAGAGAAAAGATGAGTACCATCCCCTATGATTCAGCCATAGGGTCTATCATGTATGCAATGTTGTGCACAAGACCGGACGTCAGCTTGACCATAAGTATAGCAGGCAGGTTTCGAAGTGATCCAGGAGTGGAACACTGGACGGCGGTAAAGAATATTCTGAAGTACCTGAAAAGGACTAAGGAAATGTTTCTCGTTTATGGAGGTGACGAAGGGCTCGTCGTAAAGTGTCATGTCGATGCAAGCTTTGACACTGATCCTGATGACTCTAAGTCTCAAACCGGATACATATTTTTTCTCAATGGGGGTGCGGTAAGCTGGTGCAGTTCCAAGCAAAGCGTCATAGCAGATTCTACATGTGAATCAGAGTACTGATAACCCACAAGTATAGGGGATCACAACAGTTTTCGAGGGTAGAGTATTCAACCCAAATTTATTGATTCGACTCAAGGGGAAGCCAAAGAATATTCTCAAGTATTAGCAGTGAGTTGTCAATTTAACCACACCTGAAAGATTTAGTATCTGCAGCAAAGTATCAGTAGCAAGGTGGTATGATAGCAGTAGTAGCAATAGTAAATAGTAGCAGCAAAGTGACAACAGTAACAGCAAAGTAACAGCAGTAGCAACAGAGTAGCAGTAGCAGCAGTGACAGCAGTAACGGCAAAGTAATGTAGCAAGGACCAGTAGGAAAACTCGTAGGCATTGGATCGGTGATGGATGATTATGCCGGATGTTATTCATCATGCAATAGTTATAACACGGAGAGATATGTAACTAGCTCCAGTTCGTCAATCTAATGTAGGCATGTATTCCGTATCTAGTCATACGTGCTTAGGGAAAAGAACTTGCATGGCATCTATTGTCCATCCCTCCCATGGCAGCGGGGTCCTAATGGGAACTATGGGATATTAAGGTTCTCCTTTTAATAAAGAACCGGAACAACGCATTAACACTTGGTGAATACATGAACTCCTCATACTACTATGGTCATCTCGGGGGGTGGTTCCGGCTATTGTCACTCCGGGGTTGCCGGTTCATAACACATAGTAGGTGACTACAACTTGCAAGATAGGATCAAGAACACACATATATTGGCGACAACATAATAGGTTCAGATCTGAAATCATGGCACTCGGGCCCTAGTGACAAGCATTAAGCAAGGCAAAGTAGTAGCAACATCAATCTCAGAACATAGTGGATACTAGGCATCAATCCCCGTCAAAACTAACTCGATCACATGATATATCTCATCCAACCCATCACCGTCCAGCAAGCCTACGATGAGATTACTCACGAACGGTGAAGAGCATCATGGAATTAGCGATGGAGGAAGGTTGGTGATCACGATGGCGACGATCTCCCCTCTTCTGAGCCCAGAACGGACTCCAGATCTGCCCTTGAGAGGAAGAACGGGAGGTGGCGGCGCCTCCGTATCGTAAAACGCGATGAACTCTTCTCCTTGATTTTTTTGACGAAAGGGACTAAATAGAGCTGAGATTGGAGGCGGTGGAGCTTTGTTGGCCCCACAAGCCTGCCAGGAGCAGCCAGGGGGGCCCGCGCCTGGTGGGCTTGTGGGCTCACAGCTCCACTTCCTCCGTTCATTCTTGCGCTAGTATTTTTTATATATTCCATAAAAATTCTCCGTAAATTTTCAGGTTATTCCGAGAACTTTTATTTCTGCGCAAAAAACAAGACCATGGCAATTCTGCTGAAAACCGGGTTAGTTCCATTAAAATCATGCAAATTAAAGTCCAAAACAAGAGCAAAAGAGTTTGGAAAAGTAGATACGATGGAGGCGCATCAACTCCCCAAGCTTAAAACCTTGCTTGTCCTCAAGAAATTCATTTGACAAACTGAAAGAGACAAATGAAAAACTTTTACGAACTCTGTTTGATCGTGTTGTTGCAACTATGTCTGACTCATAACCAGAATTTCAGCAAGATCACAAGCTAACCACATAAGAAAATGACATTTAGGTCTCACGGTAAACTCATATCAATGGCATAATCAACTAGCAAACAAATAATAATGAGTTTCAAATGTCAACACTTCAATCAAAACAATCATGAAGTAGTACGGACAGATGGTATCTCGCTAGCTCTTTGTGCGACAGCAAAACATAAATGCAGAGCACCTTCTAAGACCAAGGGCTGACTAAACATTGTAATTCATGGCAAAGAAGATCCAGTGACAGTCATACTCAACAGCAATTAAAAACAAATCATAAAAATCACAGAGGTGCTCTCTAATTGGTGCTTTTATAAGAGGAGGATGACTCAACAGGAACATAAATAGATAGGCCCTTCGCAGAGGGAAGCATTGAGTTGCACAGGTGCCAGAGCTCAAGCTTTGAAAACAGAGATAATAATTTTGGGTGGCATTCTTTCATTGTCAACGCAATGACTAAGAGTTTTCACCATCTTCCACGCCACACATGCTATAGACGGTTCCCAAACAGAAAAGTAAAGTTTTGACTCCCCCACCACCGATCAATCACACTCCACGACTAGCCGAATACTCGGGTGCCGTCCATACCAACATCAATCCCGGGGGAGTTTTGTTTGCAATTATCTTTTCGATTTGAGCATGGAACTGGGCATTCCAATTACCGCCCCCTTTCTCGTGAATGATAGTGAATAAACACATAACGAGGATAACACGCCTAGCATGGAAGATACCAATTGCCCCTTGTCACCACATGAGCGATTCGGGCATGCAAAAAAGATTATTTCTTGAAGGTTTAGAGAGTGGCACATGCAAATTTACTTGGAACGGCAGGTAGATACCGCATATAGGTAGGTATGGTGGACTCATATGGAACAACTTTGGGTTTATGGAAGTGGATGCACAAGCAGTATTCCCGCTTAGTACAAGTGAAGGCTAGCAAAAGACTGGGAAGCGACCAACTAGAGAGCGACAATTGTCATCAAAATGCATTGAGATTAACTACCATTGAGTGCAAGCATTAGTAGGACATAAATCACCATGATCATGAATATCATAGAGGCTATGTTCATTTTGTTTCAATTACATGCGTGAACATGGGCCAAGTCAAGCCACTTGAATCATTCAAAGGAGGATACCATCCTACAATACAACATCATAGTCATCTCAAAATTCATGTTGGCATCCAAGACAAACCATTATAAGCTCCTAGCTAATTAAGCATGGAATCAGAAACTATGATCTCTAAGTTGTCATTGTAAACATGTTTCTATCACAACAAATCTGAATTTGGAACGATGAGCTAGTAATATTTACAAAAACAAAATAGATCGAGTTCATACCAGCTTTTCCAGGCTCAGTCACTTCATCATATATCGTCATTATTGCCTTTCACTTGCACGACCGAACGATGTGAACAATAATAAGAGTGCTCGTGCATTGGACTAAGCTGGAATCTGCAAGCAAACACAAAGGAGAAGACAAAGTAATATGGCTCTTTGACAGATAAACAGATATGCATGCGAGAGCCACTAAATATTGTAACCATGGTCTTCTACCTTGACCCAAAGAAAAAGAAAACTATTTACACGGGAAAGCTCCCAACAAGCAAAAGAAGAACAAGAAAATATTTTTGGGTTTTCTCAAACTAGACAGACACACGAAAAGAAAACGAGAAAAAAAGTAAACTAGCATGGATGATACAGTGACAAAGTGTGAACACCGACTAACAAAGTGAAAGCATAAGCAAGAATATAAATTCGGTGAGAAACACGTACTCCCCCAAGCTTAGGCTTTTGGCCTAAGTTGGTCTACTCCCAAGGAGGGAAATAACCAGCTCTGGGGTACTCCGGACTGTACTGAGGGTGGCACTGCTGTGTCAGCTCCTCTGGCTCCCACTGATAAACTAGCATCTGGTACTCGACTGGTGGCTCGGGCACGGGCACTTGTGGTTGGGCTATGCCCCAATATGCATAGATGTCTGAGGGCATAATAATGTACCTGCCTGCATGAAGATTGAACAAAGAAGGAGCAGGCAAAGTAATAGTCTCACGAGTACCCTGAATAAATACCAGGTTATAAATCATCCTTCTATTTATATCTCTATCAAGAAAGTCATGGCGAACCATGCTATCATAATCTAGATATCTCTCGGGAAGAAGAATCTCTTCTTCCTCGTCCAGTCTAATAGGTATCTCAAAATGTCTAGCAAGACGAGTAGCATAGATACCTCCATAGACAACGCCTTTAGAACGGTTCGTGTTCAACTGTTGAGCTACTATAGCGCCCAAGCTATAAGTTTTATCATTATAAAGGGCTTCGCGCAAGACCGGAAGATCTGGGGAGCTAAGGGACCCAGCTTTCCCACGGCCAATCAAACATTTTCCCACAAATAATGGGAAGTACGGAAGCACGTGAAAATGTATGCTAGCAGCTCTAGCACAAGACACTCCTCTCTCTTCTCCTACAACAATAGTATCAATGAAAGCTTCCAAGTCCCATGGACGAGGTTCATGAATATCCCCGACATAAGGTAATTTGCAAACATTGCAAAAATCCTAGAGTGCCATGCGCTGGGGGATATCATATAATTCGAACTCAACCATAGGAGGATTCTTCCTTGGATAGAAGTTAAAGCTTTGTACGAAGATATTAGTAAGGAGAGGTATTGCGGACACTTATCTTCAACGAAGGCGGTAAGGCTTGCGTTCTCCACCAAGTAATAAAAGTCCTCATAAAGTCCGGCGGCGCGTAAGAACACATCGCTTGGCCACTCGCACGCTCGAAGTTCTGCAACTCGAGGGATCGGATACTTGGGTTTCTTCTTCTCACTCCCATCATCCTTGGGGTCACGGCTTGTAGAGCCTCTTAAGAACCTCCTCATCTTTTCCCTTTTCTATCTATGAAATTTTCTGAAATTTTAGTGACTCTAAGGGAAAGTGAATAAGGCCCAACGAAACTCGTAGCAACTACTCTCACAAGTGCCTTGAGGCCATGCATATTACGCATCAAAACTACTTGGGACTAGCTAAAATTAGCATGCAAAGCTCAAGAACATGGTCACCAAGGCAGCAAAAATACGCGATGTATGAGGCACTAGAGGAAAAACTAATTGGACCAATGGGGGAGTCACTTACCAAGGAGTAATTTCCCCAAAATAGTTTGGCGAATGGTGCTTTGCACAAGGAGATCGAAAATCCCAGCAAGAAGAGCAAGAACATGAGTTTGAGCTGCGAAACGATTTTTTCTGGAGGTAGGAGAAGCAGATGGGACCTAGAATGAGTGGAGGGGGTGCCCGCGCCTCCAGGGCTTGTGGCCCACTGGTGCGCCCCCAGACTAGCTCTTCGTCTCAGTATTTTTCAAAAAATCCAGAAAAAATCATACTTGATTTTCTGGACGTTCGGAGAACTTTTATTTTCGGGGTACTTTTCTACAGGACGCTAAAATAGAAAAGAGGTAAAACTAAACTAAACCTATCATTTTTTCTTCTAAGCAACCCAAGGTGAAAGGTTGGAACAGAGGTTTGTGACTCCTCGATTCATCCATCTTATGGTCATTGAAAGAAATCCGTCAAAGAGGTTGATCAAGTCTCCTTGACAAACTTTTTCGAATCGCAAAAGAGAAAGGAGAATTTTTGAATAGTCACTAGGTTACCTCAATGGGGATGTGTATCTCCCCAACAAGCAAATCATACTTCATCTTGACAGGAGGTATATGGCATTCAAAGCTCCCAATAAGAATCGATGAAGTTTTTTTGATAGCATTGATGCAATGTACTCGATATTGTTTCTTCGGAAAGTGCACCGTATGCTCATTACCGTTGACATGGAAAGTCACATTGCCTTTGTTGCAATCTATAACAGCCCCTGAAGTATTTAAAAAGGGTCTTCCGAGGATGACGGCCATGGCATCGTCCTCGGGAATATCCAAGATAACAAAGTCTGTTAAGATAGTGACGTTCACAACCACAATAGGCACATCCTGGCAAATGCCGATAGGGAATGAAGTTGATTTGTCGGCCATTTGCAGAGAGATTTCAGTGGGTGTCAACTTATCCAATTCAAGTCTACGATAAAGAGAGAGAGGCATAACACTAACACCAGCTCCAAGGTCGCATAAAGCAATTCTAACGTAGTTTCCTATAATAGAGCAAGGTATAGTGGGCACACCGGGATCACCTAGTTTCTTCAGAGTTCCACCCTTGAAGGTATAATTAGCGAGCATGGTGGAAATCTCAACCTCGGGTATCCTCCTCTTATTATTCACAATATCCTTCATGTACTTAGCATATGGAGACATCTTGAGCATATCTGTCAAACGCATCTGCAGAAAGACAGGTCTAATCATTGCAACGAATCGCTCAAAATCCTCATCATCTTTTTCTTGGATGGTTTGGGAGGAAAGGGCATGGGTTTCTGAACCCATGGTTACCTTTGTTTACCATGCTTCCTAGCAGCGAAGTCATTCTTATCGTATCTTCTATTCTTAGGTTGTGGGTTATCAAGATCAACAGGTTCAATCTCCACATCCTTATCGTTGCTAGGTTGAGCATCTTCATGAACATCACTATTGATATTATCATTAGGCTTATGTTCATCACCAGATTGTGTTTCAGCATCAGAGACAGAGACATTGTTTGGATTCCCAGGTGTAGCAGCAACAGGGTTGCTAGCATGCAAATCCCTATCATCTTTCTTCTTCTTTCTAGGATGACTAGGTGCATCAGTGCTAACTCCATGAGAATCTTGTTCAATTCTCTTAGGATGACCCTCAGGATACAAAGGTTCCTAGGTCATTCTACCACCTCTAGTGACGACTCTAACATATTTTTCATTCCACTCATTGAGCAAGTCATTTTAAGCCTTAAGTACTTGTTCTACTTGAGTAGTAACCATAGAGGCATGTTTACTCAGGAGCTTAAGATCATTGACATTTCTCTCCACACAAGCACTTAAATGACTAAGCATACGAGCATTCTGTTCCGATTGTTTGCTAACATAATCATTGAAACTTTGTTGTTTGGCAACAAAGTTATCAAATTCGTCCAAGCATGAGCTAGCGGGTTTATCAAAAGGAATATCACTCTCATCAAACCTACGCAGAGAATTTACTTCTACTACCTGTATCGGGTTATCAAGACCATGGATCTCTTCGATAGGTGGTAGATTTTTGACTTCTTCAGATTTAATGCCTTTCTCTTTCATAGATTTCTTAACTTCTCTCATATCTTCACGACTGAGGAATAGAATACCTCTTTTCTTTGGAGTTGGCTTAGGAGGTGGTTCGGGAATAGTCCAAGCATTCTCAATGCACAAGATATTATTCAATAGGATCTCAGCTTGTTCTACAGTCCATTCCCTAAAAACACAACCAGCACAACTATCTAGGTGGTCCCTAGAAGCATCGGTAAGTCCATTATAGAAGATATCAAGTATTTCATTCTTCTCAAGAGGGTGATCAGGCAAAGCATTCAGTAGTTGGACGAGCCTCCCCCAAGCTTGTGGGAGACTCTCTTCTTCAACTTGCACAAAGTTGTATATTTCCTGCAAGGCAGCTTGCTTCTTATGGGCAGGGAAATATTTTTCAGAGAAGTAGTAGACCATATCCTCGGGGCTACACACACAACCAGGAGCAAGAGAAGTGAACCAGGTCTTAGCATCATCCTTTAGCGAGAAAGCAAACAGCTTGAGGATATAGTAGTGGCGGATCTTTTCCTCACTCGTGAATAGGGTGGCTATATCGTGCAGTTTGGTAAGATGGGCTACAACCGTTTCAGACTCATAACCATTAAAAGGATCAGATTCGACCAGAGTGATTAACTCAGGGTCGACAGAGAATTTATAATCCTTATCGGTCACAAATATAGGTGAAGTAGCAAACTTCGGGTCATATTTCAGCCTAGCGTTCAAAGATTTTCATTTCCACTTGAGCAGTAATTTCTCAACATCATAGCTATCCTTACAAGCAAGAAAGTCCTCAGCTATCTCTCCCTCCATAACATAACACTCGGGCATATCAGGCAATTCATATCTAGGAGAGCTAGTTCTACTAGGCAAAATAGGAGGTTCTACTTCAATAGTATGAGCAGTTTCAGAAGTATCATCACATCTAGCAGCAACTCTAGCAATTTGTGCATAAAGGAATGCACCTAGTGGCAAAGCAGTATCAAGCATAGCATCATCATAACCATCATGGGCAGCAGAAATAGCATCATAACTGAAGGTGAATCAAGTGCAGAGCTAGATGGCAGTTCCTTACATGTTCTCGTAGTTGAGGGCAAGACTTTAGTTTTTGGATCTTTCGGATTCCTCATAGTGACCAGCAGACGTAAATCCCAAGTGACTCAGAGAACATAGTTGTGCCTTCCCGGCAATGGCGCCACAAAATAGTCTTGATAACCCACAAGTATAGGGGATCACAACAGTTTTCGAGGGTAGAATATTCAACCCAAATTTATTGATTCGAGTCAAGGGGAAGCCAAATAATATTCTCAAGTATTAGCAGTTGAGTTGTCAATTCAACCACACCTGAAAGATTTAGTATCTGCAGCAAACTATCAGTAGCAAGGTGGTATCATAGCAGCAGTAGCAACAGTAACCAGTAGCAGCAAAGTGACAGCAGTAGCAGAAGTGACAGCAGTAGCGGCAAAGTAACATAGCAAGGACTAGTAGGAAAAACTCATAGGCATTGGATCGGTGATGGATGATTATGCCGGATGTTATTCATCATGCAAAAGTAATAACACGGAGAGATATGTAACTAGCTCCTGTTCGTCAATCTAATGTAGGCATGTATTCCGTATGTAGTCATGCGTGCTTAGGGAAAAGAACTTGCATGACATCTATTGTCCATCCCTCCCGTGGCAGCGGGGTCCTACACTACAGGAATCAGCTTCTTTGCCGTCTGCCATCACAGAAGGCAAAGACAATATCCCGGACGACAAAGACAGTATCGCAGACGGCAAAGATTCTCACGGCCGGCAAAATTTCTGCGTCAGCCTACGACGGCATAGGACCTTCTTTGCCGTCTGCCCAGGCAAAGCGGACAACAAAGCTCTTTGCCGTCAGCTTTCCTTAGGAGCAGTCGACAAAGTGCTCGAGATGGCAGCCAACACGCTTTGTCTCCGTTAGGGCTTAACGGAGGCTTTGTCGTCTGCCTCCCCCTCCATCTTTGCCGTCTGCCTCCCCGTCCCTCTTTGCCGTCTGCCTTCTCCTCCCCTCCCCTCCCCCTCCATCTTTGTCGTCTGCCTCCCCGTCCATCTTTGCCGTCTGCCTGCTCCTCCCCTCCCCCCTCTCTCCACTCTTTGTCGTCTGCCTCCTCCTGCCCCCCCTCCTTTGTTCCCTCTTCTTTGCCGTCTACCCACCCTGGAGGTAGACGGCAAAGAGCCTACATAGACACCCCAGGATGCACAGCTGGGTGCCATGTGGCACCTTTGCCATCTGCCAGCTGATGGCACGGGTCTTTGCCATCAGCTGGCAGACGGCAAAGAGCCCATATAGTACCTGTTTTTTTTGTTTTATAATATTTCACACCACACACACACACACACACACACACACATATATATATATATATATTTGATAGCACATTTATATAATTCACCACACATATATGATATATAGTTCACCACACATATACTTGCCAACACATATATATATAATTCACCACACATATATGATTCACCAACGTACATCCCCATATATCCAAAGAACCAACATACCAAGTATTGCACTGTTTATCCATATATACATATACATATAGTTCGACATTGTTCATCAACTCAAATGAAAACTAGATGATATACATATAAAGTTCATCCATTGACATTGTTCAACTCCATGAATGCCAGCTTCCACGCATGTAGTATATCCAATATGCAAAAATGTGAATAAGAAAGTTAGAAGAAGAACAAAATATGATGTTTTTCAGCTAATTATGTCATTTTTAGCGGAAAACAAGCTAATTATATGTGTGGTGAACTATATATCATTTGTTGGAGCTAAATTACCTAATTATGTCTTTTTTGAGCTAAATGGGCTAATTATCCCATTTTAGAGGAAAACAAGCTAAGTATATAATATTCATGAGCTAACCAAGGTTCTTATGCCATTTTGAGGTTATTATGCCATTTTGGAGCTAAATGGGCTAATTATGTCATTGTTGGGTTAATTAAAGCAAGGATAATATGAAAGAGGAGAAGAAAGAGGAGGAGGAGGAGAAGAAGAAGAAATCAAGAAGGAGGAGGAGGAGAAGGAGGAGGAGGAGAAGGATAGAAGGTCCTTGGCCTTCTCCTCCTCCTCCTCCTCCTCCTCCTCCTCCTCCTTCTCCTTCTTCTCTTCTTCTTCTTCTTCTTCTTCTTCTTCTTCTTTCTTTTCATTTTGCCTATTTCTTCTCCTCTTCGCCTCTTGTTGGAGCTAAATTACCTAATTATGTCTTTTTTGAGCTAAATGGGCTAATTATCCCATTTTAGAGGAAAACTAGCTAAGTATATAATATTACTGAGCTAACCAAGGTTCTTATGCCATTTTGAGCTTATTATGGTATTTTGGAGCTAAATGGGCTAATTATGTCATTGTTGGGTTAATTAAAGCAAGGATAATATGAAAGAGGAGAAGAAAGAGGAGGAGGAGGAGAAGAAAAAGAAATCAAGAAGGAGGAGGAGGAGAAGGATAGAAGGTCCTTGGCCTTCTCCTCCTCCTCCTCCTCCTCCTCCTCCTCCTCCTTCTCCTTCTTCTCTTCTTCTTCTTCTTCTTCTTTCTTTTCTTTTTGCCTATTTCTTCTCCTCTTCACCTCTTGTTGGAGCTAAATTACCTAATTATGTCCTTTTTGAGCTAAATGGGCTAATTATTCCATTTTAGAGGAAACCTAGCTAAGTATATAATATTACTAAGCTAACCAAGGTTCTTACGCCATTTTGAGCTTATTATGGTATTTTGAAGCTAAATGGGCTAATTATGTCATTGTTGGGTTAATTAAAGCAAGGATAATATGAAAGAGGAGAAGAAAGAGGAGGAGGAGGAGAAGAAAAAGAAATCAAGAAGGAGGAGGAGGAGAAGGATAGAAGGTCCTTGGCCTTCTCCTCCTCCTCCTCCTCCTCCTCCTCCTCCTTCTACTTCTTCTCTTCTTCTTCTTCTTCTTCTTCTTCTTTCTTTTCATTTTGCCTATTTCTTCTCCTCTTCTCCTCTTGTTGGAGCTAAATTACCTAATTATGTCTTTTTTGAGCTAACCAAGGTTCTTATGCCATTTTGAGCTTATTATGGTATTTTGGAGCTAAATGGACTAATTATGTCATTGTTGGGGAAATTAAAGCAAGGATAATACAAAAGAGGAGAAGAAAGAGGAGGAGGAGAAGAAAAAGAAATCAAGAAGGAGGAGGAGGAGAAGGATAGAAGGTCCTTGGCCTTCTCCTCCTCCTCCTCCTCCTCCTTCTCCTTCTTCTCTTCTTCTTCTTCTTCTTCTTCTTTCTTTTCATTTTGCCTATTTCTTCTCCTCTTCTCCTCTTGTTGGAGCTAAATTACCTAATTATGTCCTTTTTGAGCTAAATGGGCTAATCATCCCATTTTAGAGGAAAACTAGCTAAGTATATAATATTGCTGAGCTAACCAAGGTTCTTATGCCATTTTGAGCTTATTATGGTATTTTGAAGATAAATGGGCTAATTATGTCATTGTTGGGTTAATTAAAGCAAGGATAATATGAAAGAGGAGAAGAAAGAGGAGGAGTAGGAGAAGAAAAAGAAAGCAAGAAGGAGGAGGAGGAGAAGGATAGAAGGTCCTTGGCCTTCTCCTCCTCCTCCTCCTCCTCCTCCTTCTACTTCTTCTCTTCTTCTTCTTCTTCTTCTTCTTCTTCTTTCTTTTCATTTTGCCTATTTCTTCTCCTCTTCTCCTCTTGTTGGAGCTAAATTACCTAATTATGTCTTTTTTGAGCTAACCAAGGTTCTTATGCCATTTTGAGCTTATTATGGTATTTTGGAGCTAAATGGACTAATTATGTCATTGTTGGGGAAATTAAAGCAAGGATAATATGAAAGAGGAGAAGAAAGAGGAGGAGGAGGAGAAGAAGAAGAAATCAAGGAGGAGAAGGAGGAGGAGGAGAAGGAGGAGGAGGAGAAGGACTAGAAGGTCCTTGGCCTTCTCCTCCTTCTCCTCCTCCTTCTCCTCCTTCTCCTTCTTCTCTTCTTCTTCTTCTTCTTTGTTTTCATTTTTCCTATTTCTTCTCCTCTTGTTGGAGCTAAACTACCTAATTATGTCTTCTTGGAGCTAAATGGGCTAATTATCTCATTTTAGAGGAAAACAAGCTAAGTTTGGAGGAGAAACTTACCGTAGTGGTCATCAAGGAGGAGAAACACCACGGTTGCTTGCGGCGGCTTCGTTTGGAGACGGTTGCCCTGGAGAAGGGTCGTGCGATGCCGCTGGGGAGTTATTCTGCAGAAAAGATATTTTGCAACGTCTCAGTTAGCATGATGACACTCAATTATTAATACTAGTTTATAACGAAACTCACCATGCCAATCGAAGAGAAGACGGGCATCGGCGGAGGGACTTGACCGCTCTTCTCGCACAGACCCTGAAGAGTGGGTCGTATTAGTTAGTATTGAAACCGACATTACACACATGATTTGGCTAATGTGAAAAAACATACCACAAAAAGCTCGTACAGGGCCCGTTGACCCGCCTCATTCCGGGCCCTCTCCTCCTCAAGCAATCGTGTCGTGGTCTGGTCCCTCTCATCAAGAGTAGCCTGAAGAGCAGCCTGGCTTGCCAAACTCTCTTTCTCAAGAGCAGCCTGGTTTGCCGCTCTCTCTTTCTGAAGAGCAGCCTGAAACACCATTCCTTGTTACCACAGTAATGATCTATGGTTACACACATAATGAAATGGATGAAAGTGTTCTTAGTCCGTACAAATAACCTCGATGGCAAGTTCGACTGGCCGTGGACGAGGCGTTATCTCAGGACATCGGCTCGACTGGCGCGCCTTGATCTCCGGAAGAGTGAGTGGACAACGTATTATCCCATCTCCAATGGCTATAGGGCCATGGGGCCTCCCGCCACCAGATATCATCACCAGCTCTGGATCCAAAGGTTCCTGGCTAGGGTTAAAGTCATCCCCTTTCTTAGCCTTCCCCGCGTCCCTGTATGCCACGAGCTTCTGGTGGGATGATATGTTGGTGAAGTTATTGGGATCATCCAGGTCAGACTCAGAGAATGCCTTCGCCTTCTTGTACGAGGAAGTATGGGCCATGCCATAAAGGTCGTACAAGTGTGGCATCTCAGTCTTATTGTGATGCGCCTAAAAGAGAGGAACAAAATATTAGCATCAAGAATGAATTGCATGAATCATGAAGCAAATCACATACCCAGTTTCGTCCAAACTGAAGTAAGTTGGCGCTGCCTTGATGGTGTGGCACACCAACCATTTGGCTACGCCGATCCTTCGCATTCTCGTGGATGGCTCGCCAGCTGCCTGTGCACCACTCATCAACCAACGCCTCCCAACAATCCATCTTATCCGCACACCATCTCGGGGGCACCTGTAAGTTATTAGAAAGAATTTTCAGCGCTACGCCTATGAATGAATCAAGAAAACTACGTAGAAGGACTTAAGAATAGGTAATTACCTTCATGTATTGCTCCTTCTTCAGAAACTTTCCGCGGCAATCCTTCTTCTGCTTCTTAATACCACGCGAGGCATAGTAATATCGAATAGCCTGCGGCCGAGCCTCGTGGCGCAAGTTCTGTAGTAACCGCCTACACTCGATCTCGAGAACCCTGGCCGCCTCCTCCTCATATCCATCCTCACACCTATAGAAGGTCTGCAATCAAACGTGAAAACACCGATCAGTACAATAATTAGCTATATTGTTAATTTTAGATTCTGTAAAAGGATAATTTACCCAAAAGCTCTTGATCACCATCTCGGCCCTCGTGTGGCACAAGACACCATCTATAATCTCCTCCGGCGGGGCCTGCGCAGCCTGGTAGTGCTCCCAGGTAAATCCTAGTGTAGGAACCTGACCCTCACCAGGCAACGTGACAAACCCCGGGAAATTTGTCCGGCAAAGCACACCAAGGATGGAGTTCGGCCTGCGAACTCCAAGAGGGTGTACCCATCCCCTGCAGTATGATAAGGTCAGTGCATTAGATATTTGAACAAACTTGAAGGCAAAAGCTAAAAAAGGGTAAATGTACTTACCTATCTCCTTCAGGTTTAATCACCGGCCTCTGCTCGCGGGTAGCCGGGGCGACCGGGAGACGTGTACTACCACGCTTGTACACGGTGGCCCCGTCCACCTGCACATCGCCCTCACTATCCGTAAGCTCATCCCCGCCATCCCCGCCCCCTGAGCCACCCGGACCCTCGGTCCAATCCGGCAACTCAGTACGATCCGGCCAAGGCTCCCATCCGGGCCTCTCCACGTCGGGTGAAGCCTCCGGAACCGTAGTCTCCTCCGGCTGCTCCTGGGCCGAATGCACCTCGACCCGGTGCTGCTCCTGGACCGGAGTCTCATGGGACGAATGCCCGTGAACACCAGGCTCCTGGACCGGAGTCCCCGTAGCCTCCTCCGCAAACGGGTCGACCATACTAGTCCTATGCTCGGGTGAATGAGCTGGTGGTGGTGACGAGGACGGCTCAACAGTCCTCATGGATCTTCCGCGGCCACCACCTCTCCCTGTATCCTTCCCCTTCTTCCCTACCCGACCAGCACCTCTCCCAGTGGGCAATGCCGCCGACGAAGAAGAACCCACGACTGGTGTCGAAAGACTGTCTGCCAAGGCTCTACGGAGAAATAGGGGTGGAAGGGAAGTACCACCCCTCGTGCGGGGCGCCTGGCAAGAACCCGTCGAGCGCTCTGGACCCACGCCCACCATCTTTCAACACCTGCCATGATAAAGATTAAAAGAAATTAGTACAACATAAAAAAATTGAATGACTCACATGAATAATAATATGTACATGAATAATAAAGATTAAAATATATATAATTTAAGTTGTGAATCTTATAAACTAATAATCATCATCAATAAATGCATCATCATCATCACTATCACGCATGTCTTCATGAATGACGTGCTCATCGGGTTCAATAGCGTGAAGTTGTGAAAGGCCTTCCTTTAATCGTTGAAGCATTGACAGGTCATCCGCATCAGTAACCTCTACGAGTTCTAGGTCTTCTGGTTCCGGCTCAGGGCTGGAGTCGGATTCATTGTCGCTGTCTACTTCCATGTTCTTGGATGAAGCACGGCGGTTCTTGAAACGTTTCTTGGAAAGATGTGTTTCTTGGAAGAATTCTCCATCATATGTGTCTGGGTTAATGTGAGGTTCATAATCCTGTTCATTTGGGAGAGGTGGTCTGACATGTGGCGGCACTTCATAAACAACATACCAACCTTCTAGATTCTTATCCGTTTGGCATGCCCACGGTAGATAGAAAACTTGGGTCGCCTGTTGAGCCGTAATATAGACATCGGGAACATCTAAATGGGTGTTTGGATTGATTTCGACTAGTCCTATATGTTCATGAGTCCTTCTAGTCTTTTTCGGCTGGAACCAATAACATTTGAAGACTACGACGTTCGGTGGGTTTTCACCATAGAATTGAAGTTCATAAATTGCTTCAACTCTTCCATAATACTCGATAACACCTTCGCCGATAGCAGAGACACCACAATTTGTAGATTTCCGGTCGGGCATAGATAGCTCTTTGCCAAAGGTACGAAAGAGATACCCGTTGAAGTTGTATTTCTCAAATGAACGGACCTTATAGTCAAAACCATTAGCGACTTGTCTCAATTCGGCATCCATAGACTCTGAATTAGCCTACAAGTTTAATACGAAACGGTTGTTGCATTAGCCGCAAGTTAGACCAAGAATGAAATGGTCCATTATTGATAATTACCGTTTGTTTGAACCAAGAGATGAAACTGGGATAGCCGCCTCCTGTCTTTGACAGAAGCTCATACTCTTCAACGGAATTATTTTCGATCACTGCTCAACGGAATCCATCCGAGAATTTGACGACGTAACGGCTGTTTGAAATATCCGGGAATAAGAGCAGTTCAAATGAATTAGAAGTTACAGGAAAATGTGCCGAGAACTCAATCGATGTACGGCCGCACTTCTGTTAGGTTGTTGAAGATATACAACGAAATGTTCCGCCATTCTTCGATATCCAACGTTATTGGTTTCGAAGCACCGGTTGGTGCGAGCTTCCCTTTGAATAGGCTGAGGTTGGACCCACCTTTTTTAGGGTCTCCATCATTGTGCTGAGGCTTCGGATTATGCAAATGATGATTTTTGGCTTCCTAGTGTGCTGTCACAAAGTTTGCCACCTCCTCAGTAATGAATGCCTCAGCCATCGATGCTTCAATTCTACGCTTATTTTTACATTTAGCTCGAAGGGTCTTCTGCATCCTCTCAGTTGCATAGCACCAACGATCTTGCACGGGCCCACCCAATCTTGCCTCGGTCGGTAGATGTAAAATCAAATGCTGCATTGGATTAAAGAAGCCCGGTGGAAAGATCTTCTCTAACTTGCACAACAACTCCGGCGCAAACTCCTCCATGTCTTCTACCACGCCAGGTGACAATTCTTTCGCACAAAGAACACGGAAGAAATAGCTCAGCTCCGCCAGTACTAGCCATTCATCCTCAGGAATAAAGCCACGTAACATCACCGGCATTACCCGCTCTAGCCATATGTGCCAATCATGACTCTTGAGACCAAAGATTTTTAATTTTTCAAGACTCGCTCCCCTCTTTAGATTCGCTGCATACCCATCGGGGAACATCAAGTGCATTTTGACCCACAAGATAATTTCCCTCATAGCTGGCCTTCCAAGATTGAACCAGGCCTTTGGCTTTGACCACTTCTGCTTTCCTTTGCCTTCTCGAATGTTTTGTAACGGTCTATGACATAGTGTCTCTTGATCGACTCTAGCCTTAATTTTATCCTTTGTCTTCCCATCTATGTCGAACAATGTACCAAAAATAGCCTCTCCGATATTCTTTTTAGTGTGCATCATGTCGATATTGTGTGGAAGAAGGAGGTCTTTGAAGTAGGCAGATCCCAGAATCATGGCTTGTGAGTCCAGGCGTGTTTTGAATTATACCCCTTGAAATACCCTGGACGCTCTAGATCAGGCTCGAGGGCGTTTAACTGATCCAGGATCTGTTGGCCTGTGAACGCAGGTGGTGCCAAGTTTTTGACAACTTTACCTTTGGTAAAGTTCTTCTTGTCTTTTCTAAACTGATGGTCAGGATCTAGGAACTGTCTATGCAAGTCAAAGAAAGAATACTTCCGACCCTCCTGCAACCAATGAAACTGAAGAGCTGCCTTGCATTGGGGGCACGGGAACCTTCCATGCACACACCATCCAGAGAATAGCGCATACGCTGGCAAGTCATGCATAGAATACATGTACCACACATGCATTTTGAAGTTTTCTTTTCTAGCGGCATCGTATGTCTTGACCCCATTTTCCCAAGCTTCTTCCAATTCATCCTTAAGCGGTTGCAGGTACACATTCATATTCTTCCCCGGATAATTGGGCCCTGGAATTATCAACGTCAGAAATATGTTCTTTCTTTGCATAATCTGCTTGGGGGGGGGGGAGATTGAGTGGAATGACAAATACATGCCAACAACTGTATTGGGTTGTCGTCATGCCGAAGGGATTAAAACCATCCGTGGCGGCGCAGACTCGAGGATTGCTTGGATCTGCTGCTTGATCCTGATGCAATCCATCGAAATGTTTCCACGCTTCCCCATCCGATGTGTGTACCATCATCTTATTCCCATCCGCATCTAGTTCGGTTCTTTTGCCCAATTTGTGCCATGTCATCTGTCTGGCTGTCTCTTCGACCATGAAAAGACGTAGAAGTCTTGGTACGATTTGTTGGAAATATGCCCTAAAGGCAATAATAATTAGTTATTATTATATTTCTTTGTTCATGATAATCGTTTATTATCCATGCTATAATTTTATTGATTGGAAACACAATACTTGTGTGGATACATAGACAAAACACTGTCCCTAGTAAGCCTCTAGTTGACTAGCTCGTTGATCAAAGATGGTCAAGGTTTCCTGGCCATAGGCAAGTGTTGTTACTTGATAACGGGATCACAACATTAGGAGAGTCATGTGATGGACTAGACCCAAACTAATAGACGTAGCATGTTGATCGTGTCATTTTGTTGCTACTGTTTTCTGCGTGTCAAGTATTTGTTCCTATGACCATGAGATCATATAACTCACTGACACCGGAGGAATGCTTTGTGTCTATCAAACGTTGCAACGTAACTGGGTGACTATAAAGATGCTCTACAGGTATCTCCGAAGGTGTTCGTTGAGTTAGTATGGATCAAGACTGGGATTTGTCACTCCATGTGACGGAGAGGTATCTCGGGGCCCACTCGGTAATACAACATCACACACAAGCCTTGCAAGCAATGCGACTTAGTGTAAGTTGCGGGATCTTGTATTACGGAACTAGTAAAGAGACTTGCCGGTAAACGAGATTGAAATAGGTATGCGGATACTAACGATCGAATCTCGGGCAAGTAACATACCGAAGGACAAAGGGAATGACATACAGGATTATATGAATCCTTGGCACTGAGGTTCAATCGATAAAGATCTTCGGAATATGTAGGATCCAATATGGGCATCCAGGTCCCGCTATCGTACATTGACCGAGGAGTCCCTCGGGTCATGTCTACATAGTTCTCGAACCCGCCGGGTCTGCACACCTAAGGTTCGACGATGTTTTATGCGTATTTGAGTTATATGGTTGGTTACCGAATGTTGTTTGGAGTCCCGGATGGGATCACGGACGTCACGAGGGTTTCCGGAATGGTCCGGAGACGAAGATTAATGTATAGGATGACCTCATTTGGTTACCGGGAAGTTTTCGCGCATTACCGGAAAAGTTTTGGGCTCATTGGTAGTGTACCGGGAGTGCCGGGAGGGGTGACGGGGACCATCGAGAGGGGTGTCACGCCCCAAGGGGTCTCATGGGCTATGGGAAGAGATAAACCAGCCCCTAGTGGGCTGGAATAAGTTCCCACTAAGGCCCATAAGGTTTGAGAAGGGAAAAACACAAGGTGGAAAGAGTTTCCAAGTGGGAAGGTGGAATCCTACTCCAAGTAGGATTCGAGTAGGACTCCTCCACCTCAGATTTCGGCCAAACCTTGAGGGTTTGAGGCTGCCTCCTCCCTTCCCTCCCTCCTATATATACTGAGGTATTAGGGCTGATTTGAGACAACTTTTGCCACGGCAGCCCGACCACATACCTCCACGGTTTTTCCTCTAGATCGCGTTTCTGCGGAGCTCGGGCGGAGCCCTGCTGAGATTAGTTCACCACCAACCTCCGGAGCACTGTCACGCTGCCGGAGAACTCATCTACCTCTCCGTCTCTCTTGCTGGATCAAGAAGGCCGAGATCATCGTCGAGCTATACGTGTATTGAACGCGGAGGTGCCCTCCGTTCGGCACTTGATCGGAGCGGATCGTGGGACGGATCGCGGGACGGTTCGTGGGACGGTTCGCGGGGTGGATCGAGGGACGTGAGGACGTTCCACTACATCAACCGCATTTCTTAACGCTTCTGCTATGCGATCTACAAGGGTACGTAGATCGGAAATCCCTTCTCGTAGATGGACATCACCATGATAGGTCTTCGTGCGCGTAGGAAAAAATTTTTGTTTCCCATGCGACGTTCCCCAACAGTGGCATCATGAGCTAGGTTCATGCATATATGTCTTCTCGAGTAGAACACAAAACTTTTTGTGGGCGGTGATGTGCGTTTTGCTGCCCTCCTGTCTTTTCTTGATTCCGCGGTATTGTTGGATCGAAGCGGCTCGGACCGACATTACTCGTACGCTTACGAGAGACTGGTTTCATCGCTACGAGTAACTCTGTTGCTCAAAGATGACCGACGAGTGTCGGTTTCTCCAAGTTTAGTTGAACCGGATTTGACCTAGGAGGTCCTTGGATGAGGTTAAATAGAAATTCATATATCTCCGTTGTGGTGTTTGCGTAAGTAAGATGCGATCCTACTAGAGACCCATGGTCACCACGTAAAACATGCAACAACAATTAGAGGACGTCTAACTTGTTTTTGCAGGGTATGCTTGTGATGTGATATGGCCAACAATGTGATGTGATATATTGGATGTATGAGATGATCATGTTGTAATAGTTAATATCGACTTGCAGGTCGATGGTACGGCAACCGGCAGGAGCCGTAGGGTTGTCTTTAAACTAACGTTTGTGCTTGCAGATGCGTTTACTATATTGCTAGGACGTAGCTTTAGTAGTAATAGCATGAGTAGCACGACAACCCCCGATGGCGACACGTTGATGGAGATCATGATGATGGAGGTCATGGTGTGACACCGGTGACAAGAAGATCGTGCCGGTGCTTTGGTGATGGAGATCAAGAAGCACATGATGATGGCCATATCATGTCACTTATGAATTGCATGTGATGTTAATCCTTTATGCACCTTATCTTGCTTAGAACGACGGTGGCATTATGAGGTGATCTCTCACTAAAATTTCAAGACGAAATTGTGTTCTCCCCGACTGTGCACCGTTGCGACAGTTCTTCGTTTCGAGACACCACGTGATGATCGGGTGTGATAGACTCAACGTTCACATACAACGGGTGCAAAACAATTGCACACGCGGAACACTCGGGTTAAGCTTGACGAGCCTAGCATGTGTAGACATGGCCTCGGAACACATGAGACCGAAAGGTCGAGCATGAATCGTATAGTTGATATGATTAGCATAGAGATGCTTACCACTGAAACTATTCTCGACTCACGTGATGATCGGACTTGAGATAGTGGATTTGGATCATGTACCACTCAAATGACTAGAGAGATGTACTTTTTGAGTGGGAGTTCGTAAGTAATATTATTAATGGAACTAATTGTCATGAACATAGTCTAATGGTCTTTGCGAATTACGATGTAGCTTGCGCTATAGCTCTACTATTTTTATATGTTCCTAGAGAAAATTTAGTTGAAATTTGATAGTAGCAAACTTTGCAGACTAAGTCTGTAAAACCGAGGATTGTCCTCGTTCCTGCGCAGAAGGCTTATGTCCTTAATGCACCACTTGGTGTGCTGCACCTCGAGCATCGTCTGTAGATGTTGTGAACACCCGACATACACGTTTCTGATGACTACACGATAGTTCAGTACAAAATACTTAATGGCTTAGAAGCAAGGCGCCAAAGACGTTTTGAAACGTCACGGAACATAAGAGATGTTCTAAAGAGATGAAATTGTGATTTCATGCTTGTGCCCTTGTTAAGAGGTATGAGACCTCCGACAAGATTCTTTGTCCATGAAGTAAAGGAGAAAAACTCAATCGTTGAGCGTGTGCTCAGATTGTCTGAGTACGACAATCACTTGAATCAAATGGGAGTTAATCTTCCAGATGAGATAGTGATGGTTCTCCAAAGTCACTGCCACCAAGCTGTGAGAGCTTCGTGATGAACTATAACATATCAAGGATAGATACAATGATCCTTGAGAGATTCATGATGTATGACACTGTGAAAGTAGAAATCAAGAAGGAGCATCAATGGTTGATCGTTAGTAAAACCACTAAGTTTCATGGAAGGCAAGGGCTAGAAGGGATACTTCGTGAAACAGCAAAACAGTTGCTGCACTAATGAAGAGACCCAAGTCTAAACCCAAACCCGATACTAAGTGCTTCTGTTATGAGGGGAACGGTCACTGAGGCGGAGCTACCCTAGATGCTTGGTAGATAAGTAGGCTGGCATAGTCGAAAGAAGTATATTTGATATACATGACGTTGATGTGTACTTTACTAGTACTCCTAGTAGCACGAGGGTATTGGATACCGGTTCGGTTGCTAAGTGATTAGTGACACGAAATGAAAGCTACGGCATAAACGAGACTAACTAAAGGCAAGGTGACGATACGTGTTGGAAGTGTTTCCAAGGTTGACATGATCAAACGTCGCACACCCACTCTACCATCGGGATTGGTGTTAAACCTAAATAATTGTTATTTGGTGCTTGCATTAAGCATGAACATGATTGGATCGTGTTTATTGCAATACGATTATTCATTTAAAGAGAATAATGGTTACTCTATTTGCTTGAATAATCACCTTCAATGGTTTATTGAATCTCGATCGTAGTGTTACACATGTTCACGATATTGGTGCCAAAAGGATACGAGGTAATGATGATAGTACCACTTACTTGTGGCACTCCCGCTTGAGTCATGTTGGTATAAATTGCATGAAGAGGCTCCATGCTGATGGATCTTTATACTCACTTGATTTCGAATCACTAGTGACATGCAAATCATACCACATGAGCAAGGCCTTGTTTTCATTGAGATGAAACAAGATAGTAACTTGTTGGAAGTGATACATTTTGATGTATGCAGTCCAATAGGTGCTGAGGCACGCAGTGGATATCATTATGTTCTTACTTCAATGACGATTTGAGTAGATACAAGAGTATTTACTTAATGAATCACAAGTCTAAAATATTGAAAAGTTCAGTTCTGTTTCAGGAGTGAAGTTCGTCGTAACAAGAGGATAAACTGTCTATGATGTGATCATAGAAATGAATATCTGAGTTCCGAGTTTTGGTACGCAGTTAAGACAATGTAGAAATTGTTTCGTAGTTCATGCCACCTGGAACATCATAGTGTGATGATGTGTCTGAACGTCATAGCCACACACTATTTGGTATGGTGCATGCTATGATGTCTCTTATCGAATTACCACTATCATTTATGGGTTATGCATTAGAGACAACTGCATTCACTTTAAATAGGGCACCGCGTATTTCCGTTGAGATGACACAGTATAGACTGAGGTTTAGAAAAATCTAAACTGTCGTTTCTTGAAAGTTTGGGGCTTCGACACTTATGTGAAAAAGTTTCAGTCTGATATGCTCGAACCCAAAGCGGATAAATGCATCTTCATAGGATATCCAAAACAGTTGGGTACATCTCCTATCTCAGATCCGAAAGCAAAGTGTTTGTTTCTAGAAACGGATCCTTTCTCGAGGAAAGGTTTCTCTCGAAAGAATTGAGTGGGAGGGTGGTAGAACTTGATAAGGTTATTGAACCATCACTTCAACTAGTGTGTAGCAGGGCGCAGGAAGTTGTTCCTGTGGCGCCTACACCAATTGAAGTGAAAGCTGATGATGGTGATCATCGAGCATCGAATCAAGTTACTACAAATCTCGTAGGTTGACAAGGTCGCGTACTACTGCAGAGTGGTACGGTAACCCTGTCTTGGAGGTCATGTTGTTGAGCAACAATGAACCTACGAGTTATGGAGAAAGCAATGGTGGGCCCGGATTCCGACAAATGGCTGGAGGCCATGAAATCCGAGAGAGGATCCATGTATGAAAGAAAAGTGTAGACTTTGGAAGAACTACTTGATGGTCATAAGACTATTGAGTAAAGATGGATCTTTAAAAGGAAGACAGACGATCATGGTGATAAGTCACTTTTAAGAAAAGCTCGACTTGTCGCAAAGATGTTTCCGACAAGATCAAACAGTTGACTATGATGAGACTTTCTTACTCGTAGCGATGCTAAAAGTCTGTTAGAATTATGTTAGTAGTTGCTGCACTATTTATGAAATATTGCACATAGGATGTCAAAACATTGTTTCCTCGACGGTTTCCTTGAGCAAACATTGTATGTGATACAAGCAGGAGGTTTTGTCAATCCTAAAGATACTAGCAAGTATGCAAGCTCCAGCGATCCTTCAATAGATTGGTGCAAGCATCTCGGAATTGGAATATACACTTTGATGAGATGTTCAAAGATTTTGGGTTTGTACAAGGTTTATGAGAAACTTGTATTTCCAAAGAAGTGAGTGGGAGCACTATAGAATTTCTTATAAGTATATGTGGTTGACATATTGTGGATCAGAAGTAATGTAGAATTTCTGTAAAGCATACAAGGTTGTTTGAAAGAAGTTTTCAAAGGAATGCCTGGATTGCGCTACTTGAACGTTGAGCATCAAAGATCTATGAAGATAGATCGAAAGCGCTTAATAGAAGTTTCAACAAGATGCATGCCTGGACAAGTTTTTGAAGGAGTTCAAAATAGATCAGCAAAGAAGGAGTTCTTGGTTGCATTGTGAGGTGTGAATTTGAGTAAGACTCAAAATCCGACCACAGCAGAATAAAGAGAATAGACGAAGGTCGTCTTCTATGCCTTAGCCGTAGACTCTAAAGTATGCCATGCTGAGTACCGCACCTGATGTGTGCCTTGCAGCAAGTTTGTTAAGAGGTACACAGAGTGATCCAGGATTGAATCACTGATCAGCGGTCAAAGTTATCCTTAGTAACTAAATAGACTAAGGAATTTTTCTCGATTATGGAGGTGGTTAAAGAGTTCGTCGTAAAGGGTTACGTCGATGCAAGCTTTGACACTAATCCGAATAACTATGAGTAGTGAAACGGATTCGTATAGTAGAGTAGATATTTGGAGCATTTCCGAATAGCACGTAGTAGCAGCATCTATAAGATGACATAAGGATTTGTAAAGAACGCACGGATCTGAAAGTTTCAAAACCGTTGACTAAAACCTCTCTCACGAGCAAGACGTGATCAGACCCCAGAACTATATGGGTGTTGGATTCATTGAAATCACATGGTGATGTGAACTAGATTATTGACTCTAGTGCAAGTGGGAGACTGTTGGAAATATGCCCTAGAAGCAATAATAATTAGTTATTATTATATTTCTTTGTTCATGATAATCGTTTATTATCTATGCTATAATTGTATTGATTGGAAACACAATACTTGTGTGGATACATTGACAAAACACTGTCCCTAGTAAGCCTCTAGTTGACTAGCTCGTCGAGCAAAGATGGTCAAGGTTTCCTGGCCATAGGCAAGTGTTGTTACTTGATAACGGGATCACATCATTAGGAGAATCATGTGATGGACTAGACCCAAACTAATAGACGTAGCATGTTGATCGTGTCATTTTGTTGCTACTGTTTTCTGCGTGTCAAGTATTTGTTCCTATGACCATGAGATCATATAACTCACTGACACCGGAGGAATGCTTTGTGTGTATCAAACGTTGCAACGTAACTGGGTGACTATAAAGATGCTCTACAGGTATCTCCGAAGGTGTTCGTTGAGTTAGTATGGATCAAGACTGGGATTTGTCACTCCGTGTGACGGAGAGGTATCTCGGGGCCCACTCGGTAATACAACATCACACACAAGCCTTGCAAGCAATGCGACTTAGTGTAAGTTGCGGCATCTTGTATTACGGAACGAGTAAAGAGACTTTCCGGTAAACGAGATTGAAATAGGTATGCGGATACTGACGATCGAATCTCGGGCAAGTAACACACCGAAGGACAAAGGGAATGACATACGGGATTATATGAATCCTTGGCACTGAGGTTCAACCGATAAAGATCTTCGGAATATGTAGGATCCAATATAGGCATCCAGGTCCCACTATTGGATATTGACCGAGGAGTCCCTCGAGTCATGTCTACATAGTTCTCGAACCCGCCGGGTCTGCACACTTAAGGTTCGACGATGTTTTATGCGTATTTGAGTTATATGGTTGGTTACCGAATGTTTTTCGGAGTCCCGGATGGGATCACGGACGTCACGAGGGTTTCCGGAATGGTCCTGAGACGAAGATTGATATATAGGATGACCTCATTTGGTTACCGGAAAGTTTTTGGGCATTACCAGAAAAGTTTCGGGCTCATCGGTAGTGTACCGGGAGTTCCGGGAGGGGTGACGGGGACCATCGAGAGGGGTGTCACACCCCAAGGGGTCTCATGGTCTATGGGAAGAGATAAACCAGCCCCTAGTGGGCTGGAATAAGTTCCCACTAAGGCCCATAAGGTTTGAGAAGGGAAAAACACAAGGTGGAAAGAGTTTCCAAGTGAGAAGGTGGAATCCTACTCCAAGTAGGATTCGAGTAGGACTCCTCCACCTCAAGTTTCGGCCAAACCTTGAGGGTTTGAGGCTGCCTCCTCCCCTCCCTCCCTCCTATATATACTGAGGTATTAGGGCTGATTTGAGACAACTTTTGCCACGACAGCCCGACCACATACCTCCACAGTTTTTCCTCTAGATCGCGTTTCTGCGGAGCTCGGGCGGAGCGTTGTTGAGATTAGATCACCACCAACCTCCGGAGCGCCGTCACGCTGCCGGAGAACTCATCTACCTCTCCGTCTCTCTTGCTGGATCAAGAAGGCCGAGATCATCGTCGAGCTGTACGTGTACTGAACGCGGAGGTGCCGTCCGTTCGGCACTAGATCGGAGCGGATCGTGGGACGGATCGCGGGACGGTTCGTGGGACGGTTCGCGGGGCGGATCGAGGGACGTGAGGACGTTCCACTACATCAACCGCGTTTCTTAACGCTTCTGCTGTGCGATCTACAAGGGTACGTATATCGGAAATCCCCTGTCGTAGATGGACATCACCATGATAGGTCTTCGTGCGCGTAGGAAATTTTTTTTGTTTCCCATGCGACGTTCCCCAACACAATTGGCATATACCGAAGAACACTAACTGCGATTTTGGTCTGCCTCTTCTCACCCATACCGTTGTCTACCACAAGATACCTGCAAGACTCGCAATTGGGACAATAGTCCAAGTGTGCATACTCCTTCCTAAATAAGACACATCGTTTCTCACATGCATATATCTTCTCATAGGGCATCTTAAGTACACGAAGTATTTTGTCCGACTGGTACAGGTTTGCAGGCATGACATGGCCTTTGGGTAGGAAACGTCCAAATAGTGTCATCATCGCGTCGTAGCATTATCTTCCCAAGTTGAACTGAGCCTTCAGAGCCATTACTTGTGCAATTGCATCCAGCTGACAGAGCTCAGTGTGCTCATGGAGAGGACGTTTTGAACACTCCAACATTTCATAAAAGGCCTTTGCAGATTCCTCCATCTCATCTTCCGAATCCCGAGCATCATCAAAGTCTTGCACCATGTCTTCGATCCCGGTACCATGCTCGTCCGTGCGACGACGGACCACCTCAGCTCTTGTGCGTTGTATAGACTCACCATGAAATGTCCACACCGTATAATTAGGCTTAAAACCCCTCCTCTGCAGGTGTTTAATCATTATAGCCTGTGTCGTCTTTTTATAGTTGTCGCATCCAGGACAGGGCCAATAGTTTCTTTCCTGGCCATTTGCGAATGCGGCTTTCACAAATTCCTTTGTTTTTAAAAACCATTCTTTCGTCATCTCTTTCTGACTAGCATGACCGGTATACATCCACGCACGATCACTCATCTTGCGTAGCTACTAAAGACAGAAGAAATATATTTATATATAATTTAGCATTTATATTCATCGGTGAATCAGGTTCGCCATTTTTATTACGTCCAGGCAACCTACACGCTAATAGGTATAGATAGGTCCTAATCCCACCCTAGTATGTGTAGATTGGGTTCGTTTTCCCATGCTCTGCTCCGGATCCAATGCAAAATTTCGGCAGCACCTCCCCGCTGTTCTCCTGATACACGTCTCCGCAATAAACACAGAGGATGTGCAACCGGAGAACAACAGGGAGGCACTGACGAAATTCCACATTGGATCCAGAGCACAGCATACGGGAAAACGAACCCAATCTACACATACTCGGGCTGTCCAAGGATAATGTTGGACAGTTCGAAAGGATGGCAGTTATAAATATGCAAAGACATGCATATTTATAGATGTCACCCTTTCGAACGGGAGACTCATACTGGTCACGCATACCGATAAATTAATTGAATTACCTAAATCTAGAAAGTTCCATCCGGAAACCGAGCCAGAGTAAATGAAGGGGCGGGGAGGAGATGAAATTTGTACTGACCCACGAATGCAGGGGCGGAGCTCGTACAACGCACGGGCAGGTCTTCGCACAGCAGACCTCACAGCGACGAGACAACTATCACATGTAAATCCACCCGATCAACACAAATATTCGAATTATGTCATTTTAGAGGAAAACAAGCTAAGTATATAATATTCGTGAGCTAACCAAGGTTCTTATGACATTTTGAGGTTATTATGGCATTTTGGAGCTAAATGGGCTAATTATGTCATTGTTGTGGAAATTAAAGCAAGGATAATATGAAAGAGGAGAAGAAAGAGGAGGAGGAGGAGAAGAAGAAGAAATCAAGAAGAAGGGGGAGAAGGAGGAGAAGGAGGAGGAGGAGAAGGACTAGAAGGTCCTTGGCCTTCTCCTCCTCGTCCTCGTCCTCCTCCTCCTCCTTCTCCTTCTTCTCTTCTTCTTCTTCTCTTCTTCTTCTTCTTCTTTCTTTTTGTTTTGCCTATTTCTTCTCCTCTTCTCCTCTTGTTGGAGCTAAATTACCTAATTATGTCTTTTTTGAGCTAAATGGGCTAATTATCCCATTTTAGAGGAAAACTAGCTATGTATATAATATTAATGAGTTAACCAAGGTTCTTATGCCATTTTCAGCTTATTATGGTATTTTGGAGCTAAATGGGCTAATTATGTCATTGTTGGGTTAATTAAAGCAAGGATAATATGAAAGAGGAGAAAAAAGAAGAGGAGGAGGAGAAGAAGGAGAAATCAAGAAGAAGGAGGAGGAGGAGGAGAAGGATAGAAGGTCCTTGGCCTTCTCCTCGCCCTCCTTCTTCTTCTTCTTCTTCTTTCTTTTCATTTTTCCTATTTCTTCTCCTCTTCTCCTCTTGTTGGAGCTAAATTACCTAATTATGTCTTTCTTGAGCTAAATGGGCTAATTATCCCATTTTAGAGGAAAACTAGCTAAGTATATAATATTAATGAGCTAACCAATGTTCTTATGCCATTTTGAGCTTATTATGGTATTTTGGAGCTAAATGGGCTAATTATGTCATTGTTGGGTTAATTAAAGCAAGGATAATATGAAAGAGGAGAAGAAAGAAGAGGAGGAGGAGAAGAAGAATAAATCAAGGAGGAGGAGGAGGAGGAGAAGGCCAAGGATGGCCTTCTCCTCCTCCTCCTCCTCCTCCTTCTCCTTCTTCTCTTCTTCTTCTTCTTCTTCTTACTTTTCATTTTGCCTATTTCTTCTCCTATTCTCCTCTTGTTGGAGCTAAATTACCTAATTATGTCTTTTTTGAGCTAAATGGGCTAATTATCCCATTTTAGAGGAAAACAAGCTAAGTATATAATATTAATGAGCTAACCAAGGTTCTTATGCCATTTTGAGCTTATTATGGTATTTTGGAGCTAAATGGGCTAATTATGTCATTGTTGGGTTAATTAAAGCAAGGATAATGTGAAAGAGGAGAAGAATGGCCATTTTTAGCTAAATGGACTAATTATCTCATTGTTGGGGAAAATAAGGTAAGGAGAATAAGATAGAGGAGAAGAAAGAGGAGGAGGAGAAGAAGAAGAAGAAATCAAGAAGAAGGAGAAGGAGGAGGAGGAGAAGAAGGAGGAGAAGAAGGAGAAGGAGGAGAAGGTATTCTTCTTCTCTTCTTCTCTTCTTCATCTCTTCTTCTTTTCTTCTTCTTTTCTTCTTCTCCTTCTTATTTTTGTCTTCTCCTCCTCCTCCTGTTCTTCTTCTTCTTCTTATTCTCCTCCTCCTCTTCTCCTCTTCTCCTCCTCCTCCTCTTCTTCTTCTTCCTATTCTTTCTATTAAGCTAACTAACTAACTAACCTAAATAACAAAGCTAACTAAACCTATCGCTAAACCTAGATAGCACTAAATAGGAAAAAAATAACAAAAACAGAATCTACCACTAAGTAACTAAAAAATAATCTAGCTACCACTAAATAACAAAACAAAATCTACCACTAAACTACCTACTAAATCTACTAATTAACTAACTAAATCTACCAACTAACTAAACTACCACTAAAACTACTAATTAACTAACCTACCAACTAAACTATATATGCCACAACAACTACAATAACAACAACAACTACAATAACAAGAACAACTACTACAACAACAATAAAAAATCGTGCCGGTAGTTATAATCTAATTCCAAAAAACTAAATACCAAAAAATAAAAAATCAAAAAATAAAGAACAAGGGGGCGGGGGTGGATGGGCTTACCGGCAGTGGGGCTGCGGGGGCGGCGCCGAGGCCTGCGGGGAAGTGGTTGGGCCGGTGGTGCCGGCGGAGGGTCTGCGGGGGCGGCACCAGGGGCACCGGGGGTGGGACAGCGGGGGCGCACCAGGGGCACCACGGGGCGCCGGCAGTGGGGCTTCAGGGGCGGCACCAGGGGGCGCCGGGGGCGTTGTGGGGCTTCGGCGGCGGCACCAGGGGCACCGGGGCGGCGCCAGGGGTGGCCGGGCGAAAGTGGTCGCGGCGTTGGGCGTCAGGGGAGGAGAGAGAGAGGGAGGGGCCGTTGAAGAGAGAGAGAGAGAGGGCCGCGGTGGGGGCGGGACAGCCGTTACTAGATTCAAGACCTTTGTCGTCTGCTAGCGGACGACAAAGGGGTCTATACTCTTTGCCGTCTACCTCTGGCATCTTTGTCGTCAACCAGCAGACGGCAAAGAAGGGAGTAGTTTGACCTAAGGTTCCCCCGGCCAGATGAGCTTCTTTGCCGTCTGCTGGCCCCTTCTTTGCCGTCTGCGGCAGACGGCAAAGAGTTGACTGCTGGCAAAGACCTTCTTTGCCATCAGTCAGTTCTTTCCCGTCATTTTTGCTGAAGCTGATGGCAAAGAGTGTCTTTGCCGTCAGCTAGCACACGGCAAAGACTAGGCAGATGGCAAAAAACTGTTTTCCAGTAGTGCTAATGGAAACTACGGGATATTTAGGTTCTCCTTTTAATAAAGAACCGGACCAACGCATTAACACTTGGTGAATACATGAACTCCTCATACTATGGTCATCTCCGGGACTGGTTCCGGCTATTGTCACTCCGGGGTTGCCGGGTCATAATACATAGTAGGTGACTACAACTTGCAAGATAGGATCAAGAACACACATATATTGGCGACAACATAATAGGTTCAGATCTGAAATCATGGCACTCGGGCCCTAGTGACAAGCATTAAGCATGGCAAAGTAGTAGCAACATCAATCTCAGAACATAGTGGATACTAGGGATCAATCCCCGTCAAAACTAACTCGATTACATGATAGATCTCACCCAACCCATCACCGTCCAGCAAGCCTATGATGAGATTACTCACGAACAGTGAAGAGCATCATGGAATTGGCGATGAAAGAAGGTTGGTGATGACGATGGCGACGATCTCCCCTCTCCGGAGCCCAGAACAGAATCCAGATCTGCCCTCCAGAGGAAGAACAGGAGGTGGCGGCGCCTTCGTATCGTAAAATGTGATGAACTCTTCTCCTTGATTTTTTTCGGACGAAAGGGACTAAATAGAGCTAAGATTGGAGGCGGTGGAGCTTTGTGGGCCCCACAAGCCTGTCAGGCGCGGCCAGGGGGCGATCATGCAATGGCAATATGAGAGTGACGACACAAGTCATGAGACGAAACGCTGGGAGTTGCATGGCAATATATCTCGAAATGGCTATGAAAATGCCATAGTAGGTAGGTATGGTGGCTGTTTCGAGGAAGGAATTTGGTGGGTTTGCGTACCGGCGAGAATTGCGCGGCACTAGAGAGGCTAGCAATGGTGGAAGGTGAAAGTGCATTTATATCATGGGCTCACATTAGTCATGAAGAACTCACATACTTATTGCAAAAAAAATTATTAATAATCGAAACAAAGTGCTAAAAGCATACTCCGAGGGGAAGGGTTGGTAGGTGTAAACCATCGCGCGATCCCGACAATCAATAGATCAATTATGCTCCGACTTCCTAACATAGCGGTTCACCATACGTGCATGCTACGGGAATCACTAACTTCAACACAAGTATTTCTAGATTCACAACACCCTACTAACATAACTCTCAATATTACCGAATCCATGTCTCAAAACTAATTGAGAGGAATTGAAACTTCTCTTTCTACTCATTGCACATGAAGATGGAGGTTTTTGCATCCTCTTTTGGTACCTAGCACATTTGGGACTACTTTCATAGCTCTAAAGATATAAGTGAAGCACAAGAGCAAAAGTGTCTAGCTCAAAAGATATAAGTAAAGCGCAAGAGCCAAAGTGTCTAGCTCAAAAGATATAAGTGAAGCACTATGAGCATTCTAGCAAAATCACGATGAGCGCATGTCTCTCTCTCTCAAAAAGGTGTGTAGTGATACGTCTCCAACGTATCTACTTTTCCAAACTCTTTTGCCCTTGTTTTGGACTATAATTTGCATGATTTGAATGGAACTAACCTGGACTGACGCTGTTTTCAGCAGAATTGCCTTGGTGTTATTTTTTGTGCAGAAATCAAAGTTCCACAAACGTCCTAAAAATTTACGGGGAGCAGTTTTGGAAAATATAAAAAATATCTACGCCAAGTTCCACCTCAGGGGGTGGGCCAGTGGGCCACAAGCCCCTGCTCCGCCACCACAGGCACCTGCCGCCCCCAACTCCAACTCTATAAGTTGTCTTTCGTCCAAGAAAAAATAAAAAGTGAAGTTTTCGTCGCGTTTTTGGTACGGAGGCGCCGCCACCTCATGTTCTTCATCTGGAGGGCAGATCTGGAGTCCGTCTTAGGCTCTGGAGAGGGGAAATCGTCACCATCGTCATCATCAACCTTCTTCCCTCTCCAATTCCATGAAGCTCTTCATCGCTCGTGAGTAATCTATTCGTAGGCTCGCTGGGCGGTGATGAGTAGGATGAGATCTATCATGTAATCGAGTTAGTTTTGATAGGGGTTGATCCCTAGTATCCACTATGTTCTGAGATTTGATGTTGCTACTACTTTGCCATGCTTAATGCTTGTCATTAGGGCCCGAGTGCCATGATTTCAGATCTGAAATTATTATGTTGTCACCAACATATGTGTGTTTTAGATCTAGTCTTGCAAGTTGTAGTTACCTACTATGTGTTATGATCCGGCAACCCTGGAGTGACAATAACCGGAACCACTCCCGGTGATGATCATAGTTTGAGGAGTTCATGTTTTCACTAAGTGCTAATGCGTTGATCCGGTTCTTTATTAAAAGGAGAACCTTAATATCCCGTAGTTTCCTTTTGGACCCCGCTGCCACAGGAGGGATGGACAATAGATGTCATGCAAGTTGTTTTCCCTAAGCACGTATGACGACTCACGGAATGCATGCCTACATCACATTGACGAACGGGAGCTAGCCACATATCTCTCCGTGTTATAGTTATTGCATGATGAATATCATCCAAACAAATCACCGACCCATTGCCTACGAGTTTGTCCTACTGCTGTGTTACTTGTCTTGCTCTGCTCTGCTACTACTGTTGCTACTGCTAGTACTTGTCTTGCTCTACTGCTGCTACTACTGTTGCTATTGCTGTTACTTGTCTTGCTCTGTTGTTGCTACTACTGTCGCTTGCTACTGTTGCTACTTGCTACTGCTGTGACTACTGTTGTTCCTTGTCACTGCTATTGCTCGTTACACTGCCGTTACTCGCTACTTTGCTGTTACTATTGTGCTTGCAGATACTAATCTTTCAGGTGTGGTTGAATCTGACAAATTCAGCTGCTAATACTTGAGAGTATACTCTCACCTCCCGACTGGTAAACCAACAAATTGGGTCGAATACTCTACCCTCGAAAACTGTTGTGAACCCACGCGCTGGTGGGCCATCAACAACATTCTTCCAGTCTCATTACTGGGGAGTGCTATCAACATTCTTCTGGTGCCATTGCAGGAGAAGGTTTGTTGTTATAAGCATTCGTCTAGCTAACGCCAGAGATTGCAGGATCAGCCATTTTCTGGAGCCATTGCCAGGGAAGCACAGCTGACGTCAGCATTTTTCTGGCGCCGTTGCTGGGGAGGTATTGCTATATTCTCTGAGTTACTTGGGTTTTATATCTGCTAATCACTATGAAGAATCTGAAGGATCCGAAGACCAAAGTCTTGCCCTCAACTACGAGGGAAGGTAAGGAATTGCCATCTAGCTCTGCACTTGATTCACCTTCAGTTATGAGTAAGTTTGTGACTTCACCTCTTGCTAGAAATCTTGATTCATCGCATGTGCTTGATGATGCTTGTGTTACTACTGCTAGAGACGCTATGCTTGATACTATGCCTGATGATACTATGCTTGATACTACTGCTAGAGATGTTATGCTTGATAGTGTGCCTGATACTGCTAGAGATGCTATGCTTGATACTGCTTTGCCTGATGATGCTAGAGATGCTTCTTTGCCTGATGATGCTATGCTTGATACTGCTAGAGATGCTCCTTTGCCTGTTCCACTAGGAGTGTTCCTTGATGCTCATATTGCTAGAGTTACTTCCAATGCTCGTGATGCTTCTAAAACTACCGATGCTATTGAGATAGAACCTGCTTTTGCTCCTGCTAGATCTAGCTCTCCTAGATATGAATTGCCTGATATACCTGAGGGTTACGTTATAGAGGGAGAGATAGCTGAGGATTTTCTTGCGTGTAAGGATGCCTATGATGCTGAGAAATTAATTCTCAAGTGGAAGGAAAAATCTCGGGAAGTTAGGATGAAAAATGATCGGAAGTTTGCCACTTCGCCTATCTTTGTCACCGATAAGGATTATGAATTCTCTGTCGACCCTGAGATAATCTCTCTAGTCGAATCTGATCCTTTTCACGGTTATGAGTGTGAGACGGACATAGCCCATCTTGCCAAACTATGTGAAATAGCCAACCTTTTCACTAATGAGGAGAAGATCCGCCACTACTATATCCTTAAGATGTCTCCTTTCTCTCTAAATGATGACGCTAAAGCCTGGTTCACCTCTCTAGCTCCTGGATGTGTGCGTAGTCCCCACGAGATGGTCTATTACTTCTGTGAGAAATATTTCCCTGCCCATAAGAAGCAAGCTACCTTGTAGGAAATATACAACTTTGCTCAACTCCAAGAAGAGAGTCTTCCACAAGCTTGGGGAAGGCTCGTCTAGCTACAGAATGTTTTGCCTGATCACCCTCTTAAGAAGAACGAGATACTTGATAATGGACTTACCGATGCCTCTAGAGACTACCTAGATAGTTGTGGTGGTTGTGTTTTTAGGGAACGAACTGTAGAACAAGCTGAGACTCTACTGAATAACCTCTTGATCAACGATAATGCTTGGACTATTCCCGAACCACCTCCTAAGCCAACTCCTAAGAAAAGAGGTATTCTATTCCTCAGCCCCGAAGATATGCAAGAAGCCAAGAAATCTATGCAAGAGAAAGGCATTAGATCTAAAGATGTCAAAAATCTACCACCTATCGAAGAGATCCACGGTCTCGATAACCCGATACAGGTAGTAGAAGTGAATTCTCTGCGTAGGTTTGACGAGAGTGATGTTCCTTTTGATAAACCTGCTAGCCTATGCTTTGATGAATTTGACAACTTTGTTTCCAAACAACAGAGTTTCAATGATTGTGTTAGCACACATTTGGAACAAAGTGCTCGTATGCTTAGCCATCTAAGTGTTGTGTAGACAGAAATGTCAATGCTCTGAAGCTTGTGAGTAAACATGCCTCTATGATTACTACTCAGGTAGAACAAGTACTTAAAGCTCAGAATGACCTGCTCAATGAATTAAATGACAACTCTATCAGAGTCATTACTAGAGGAGGCAAAATGACTCAGGAACCTTTGTATCCTGAAGGTCATTCTAAGAGAATTGATCAAGATCTCAAGGAATCAATGCTGATACACCTAGTCATCCTAAGGAGAAGAAGAAGGATGATAGAAACCTGCACGCGAGTTCACCAAATACTGTCACACCTGAAGAACCTAATGATATTTCTGCGTCTGATGCAGAAACACAATCAGGTGATGAACATGAACCTGGTGACAACATGGACAATGATGTTAATAATAATGCTCAACCTAGCCATGATGAGGATGTGGAGATTGAACCTATGGTTAATCCTAATAATCCACAACCTAAGAGATACGACAAGAATGACTTCACTGCTAGGAAGCACGGTAAAGAAAGAGAGCCATGGGTTCAGAGACCTATGCCCTCTCCTCCTAAGCCATCCAAGAAAAAGGATGATGAGGATTTTTGAGCGCCTCGTTGAGATGATAAGACCCGTCTTTCTGCAGATGCGATTAACGGATATGCTCAAGATGTCTCTGTATGCGAAGTACATGAAAGATATCATGACTAATAAACGGAAGATACCAGATCTTGAGATCTCCACCATGCTTGCCAATGACACTTTCAAAGGTGGAACTCCTAAGAAACTTGGTGATCCCGGAGTGCCCACTATACCTTGCTCCATTAAAGGAAACTACGTAAGAACTGCCTTATGTGACCTTGGAGCCGGTGTTAGTGTTATGCCGCTTTCTCTTTATCGTAGACTTGAGTTGGATAAGTTGACACCCACTGAAATTTCTCTGCAAATGGCCGACAAATCAACTGCTTTTCCTATCGGCGCTTGCGAGGATGTGCCTGTTGTGGTTGCTAACACCACTATCTTAACAGACTTTGTTATCTTGGATATTCCCGAGGACGATGCCATGGCTATCATCCTCGGAAGACCTTTTTTAAACACCGCAGGGGCTCTTATAGATTGCAACAAAGGCAATGTCACTTTCCATGTCAACGGTAACGAGCACACAGTGCACTTTCCGAAGAAACGATATCTGGTACATTGCATCAATGCTATCGAAAAGACTTCATCGATTCTCATTGGGAGCTTTGAATGCCCTATCCCTCGTGTCAAGATGAAGTATGATTTGCTTGTTGGCGAGATCCATATCCCCATTGAGGTGACTTAGTGGCTATTCGAAAATTCTCCGTTCTCTCTTGCGATTCGAGAAGGTTTTGTCATAAGGACTTGATTAACCCCATTGACGAATTTCTTCCGATGACCATGAAACGGATGAATCAGAGAGTCACATACCTTTGTTTTGAGTCTTCATTTTCTGTTGCTTAGAATAAAAATGATGGAATTAGTTTAGCTTTTCCTGTTTTCTGTTTTAGCGTCCCGGAGAAAAATACCTCGAAAATAAAAGTTCTCCGATATTCCTAAAAATTTAGTATGATTTTTTCTGGAATTTTTGAAGATTTCTGGGCCTGATAGCTGGTGAGGGGGCCTGACTAGTGGGCCACAAGCCCCCCACCACCACCTACCCCCTTGGTGGCGGGGTGCAAGCTTGTGGGGCCCACACGCACCCCCTCCACTCATTCCAGCTCTCAGCCTCTTCTTCCACCTCCAGAAAAAATTGTTTCGCAGCTCAAACCCGTGTTCTGGCTCATTTGTCTGTGATTTTCGATCTCCTTGCTCAAAGCACCATTCTCCGAACTGTTTTGGGGAAATTACTCCTTGGTAAGTGACTCTTCCATTGGTCCAATTAGTTTTTGCTCTAGTGCTTTATCCTTCGCGAATTCTTGCTACCTTGGTGACCCTGTTCTTGAGCTATAAAAGTTGATTTTAGTTGGTCCCAAGTGGTTTTAGCGCGTGATACGGTCTCTAGGCACTAGTAGGAGTAGTTGCTACAAGTTGGGTTAATCCTTATTCACTTTTCTTTCGAAGTCTCTAAAAAATTCAGAATTTTTCAGAGCTAGAAAAAGGAAAAGATGAGGAGGTTCTTGAGTGGCTCTTCAAGCCGTAACCACAAGGAGGATGAAAAGAACCACCCCAAGTACATAGTCCCTCGAGTCACAGAAGTTCGAGCGTGCGAGTGGCCAAGTGATGAATTTTTGCGCGCCGCCGGACTTTACGAAGACTTTTATTACTTGGTGGAGAACGCAGGTCTTACTACGTTTGTTGAAGATAAGTGCCCACAATATCTCCTCCTCACCAATATTTTCATTCAAAGCTTCAACTTTTACCCGAGGAAGAATCCTCCCATGGTTGAGTTCATGATTTACGATATTCCCCAGTGTATGACGCTGCAGGACTTTTGCAATGTATGCAAATTACCTTATGTTGGGGATATCCGTGACCCTCGTCCACGGGACATGGAGGATTTCATTGGTTCCATTGCTGTTGGAGAGGAGAGAGGAGTGTCTCGCGCTAGAATTGCTAGCATACATTGTTCTGTGCTTCGGTACTTCTCACTATTTGTGGGAAAATGTTTGATTGGCCGTGGGGAGGCTGGATCACTTTGTTCTCCAGACCTTGCGGTTTTGCGCGAAGGCCTTTATAACGATAAGAATTATAGCTTGGGCGCTATAGTTGCTCAACGGTTGAACCTGAACCGTTCCAAGGGTGTTGTCTATGGAGGTATCTATGCTACCCGTCTTACCAGACACTTTGACATACCCATTAGACTGGGAGAGGAAGGAGAGATGCTTCTCCCTCAGAGATATCTGGATTATGACAACATGGTTCGCCATGATTTTCTGGATAGAGATGCTAGTAGACAGATGATTTATAACCTGGTGTTTAGTCAGGGTACTCGGGAGACTATTACTTTGCTTGCTCCTTCTTTGTTTGATCTTCATGCAGGCAGGTACACTATTATACCCGCGGACATCTACGCATATTGGGGCTTGGCCCAACCACAGGCGCCCGTGCCCGAGCCGCCAATCGAGTACCAGACGCCAGTTTATCAGTGAGAGCAAGAGGAGCTCACACAGCAGTGGCATCCACAGTCTCCTCCAGATTATCCTGGAGCTGGTTATCTCCCACCATGGGAGTAGACCAAGCTAGGCCAAAAGCCTAAGCTTGGGGGAGTACGTGTTCTCACCGACTTTATATTCATGCTTATGCTTTCACTCTGTTAGCCGGTGTTTACACTTTGCCACTATATTATCCATGCTAGTTTCTTTTTTGTTTTCTTGTTTTGTGTCCTTTTGAGAAAACCCAAAAAGATTTTTATTTCTTCTTTTGCTTGTTGGGAGCTTTCCCGTGTAAATAGTTTTCTTTTTCTTTGTGTCAAGGTAGAAGATATTGGTTACAATGCTTAGTGGTTCTTACATGCTTACATGTTTAGCTTTCAAAGAGCCATATTATTTTGTCTTCTCCTTTGTGTTTGCCTGTAGATTCAGCTTAGTCCAATGCGCTTATTATTGTTCACATCGTTCGATCGTGCAAATGAAAGGCAACAATGATGATATATGATGAAGTGACTAAAACTGAAAAGCTGGTATGAACTCTATCTATTTTGTTTTTGTAAATATGACTAGCTTGTCGACCCAGATTTAGCTTTGTTGTGAGAGAACCATGTTTGCAATGACAACTTAGAGATCATAGTTTCTGATGCCATGCTTATTTAGCTGAGAGCTTATAATGGTTTGTCTTGATTGCCAACATAGATTTTGAGATGACTTTGATGTAGTATGATAGGATGGTATTCTCCTTTGAATGTTTCAAGTGGCTTGACTAGGCGCATGTTCATGCATGTAGTTGAAACAAAATCAACATAGCCTCTATGATGTTCATATTCATGGTGATTTATATCCTGTTCATGCTTGCATTCAATGTTAGTCAAACTCATTGCACCTTGATGACTATTGTCGCTCTCTAGTTGGTCGCTTCCCAGTCTTTTGCTAGCCTTCACTTGTACTAAGCGGGAATGTTGCTTGTGCATCCACTTCCATGAACCCAAAAGTTTTTCCATGAGAGCCCACCATACCTACCTATTTGCGGTATCTACCTGCAGTTCCAAGTAAATTTGCATGTGCCATTCTCTAAACCTTCAAGAAAAAAATTGGTTTTCCATGCCCGAACCGCTCATGTGGTGACAGAGGGCTATTGGTATCTTCCATGCTAGGAGTGTTATCCTCGACATGTGTTTATTCACAGTCATTCACGAGAAAGGGGCCGGTATTTGGGATGCCCAGTTCCATGCTTAAATCGAAAACATAACTGTAAAACAAGACTCCCCCCGGATTGATGTTGGTATGGACGGTACCCGAGGATTCAGCTAGCCGTGGAGTGTGATTGATTGGTGGTGGGGAGTTAAAACTTTACTTTTCTGTTTGGGAACCGCCTATAGCATGAGTATCATGGAAGATATTGAGAACTCTTGGTCATTGCGTTGGCAATGAAAGCATGCCACCCAAAATTATTATCGTTGTTTTCAAAGCTTGAGCTCTGGCACCTCTGCAAATCAATGCTTCCCTCTGCGAAGGGCATGTCTATTTATTTTCCTCTCGAGTCATCCTCCTCTTATATAAGCACCAATTAGAGAGCACCTCTCTCATTTTTATGCTTTGCTTTTGATTGATATTGAGTATGACTATGACTGGATCTTCGTTGCTATGAATTACAATGTTTAGTGAGCCCTTGATCTTTGAAAGTGCTCAACATTTATGTTTGGCGGTCTCAGAAAGAGCTAGCCAGATAGCACCTATTCATATTGCTTCATTCTTGTTTTGATTGAAGTGTTGGTATTTGAAACTCATTATTATTTGCTCGTTATCTGATTATGCCATTGATATTAGTTTACCGTGAGACCTTTGTGTCATTTGCTTATGTGGTTAACTTGTGATCTTGCTGAAATTCTGGTTATGAGTTAGACATAGTTGCAACAACAAGATCAAACAGACTTTGTCAAAATTTTCTTTCTCTCTCAGTTTGTCAACTGAGTTTCTTGAGGACAAGCAAGGTTTTAAGCTTGGGGGAGTTGATACGTCTCCAACGTATCTACTTTTCCAAAATCATTTGCCCTTGTTTTGGACTATAATTTGCATGATTTGAATGGAACTAACCTGGACTGACGTTGTTTTCAGCAGAATTGCCTTGGTGTTATTTTTGTGCAGAAATCAAAGTTCTCCAAACGTCCTGAAAATTTACGGGGAGCAGTTTTGGAAAATAACAAAAATATCTGCGCCAAGTTCCACCTCAGGGGGTGGGCTAGTGGGCCACAAGCCCCTGCTCCGCCACCACCCCCCTGGTGGTGGTGGGCAGGCTTGTGGGGGCCACAGGCACCTGCCGCCCCCAACTCCAGCTCTATAAGTTGTCTTTCGTCCCAGAAAAAATAAAAAAGAGAAGTTTTCATCGCGTTTTCGTTACGGAGGCGCCGCCACCTCCTGTTCTTCATCTGGAGGGCAGATCTGGAGTCCGTCTTGGGCTCCGAAGAGGGGAAATCGTTGCCATCGTCATCATCAACCTTCTTCCCACTCCAATTCCATGAGGCTCTTCGTTGTTCATGAGTAATCTATTCGTAGGCTCGCTGGGCGGTGATGAGTAGGATGAGATCTATCATGTAATCGAGTTAGTTTTGATGGGGATTGATCCCTAGTATCCACTATGTTATGAGATCTGATGTTGCTACTACTTTGCCATGCTTAATGCTTGTCACTAGGGCCCGAGTGCCATGATTTTAGATCTGAAATTATTATGTTGTCACCAATATATGTGTGTTTTAGATCCGATCTTGCAAGTTGTAGTGACCTACTATGTGTTATGATCCGGCAAACCCAGAGTGACAATAACCGGAACCACTCCCGGTGATGATCATAGTTTGAGGAGTTCATGTGTTCACCAAGTGCAAATGCGTTGGTCCGGTTCTTTATGAAAAGGAGAACCTTAATATCCCATAGTTTCCTTTTGGACCCCGCTGCCATGGGAGGGATGGACAATAGATGTCATGCAAGTTCTTTTCCGTAAGCACGTATGACGACACACGGAATGCATGCCTACATCACATTGACGAACGGGAGCTAGCCACATATCTCTCCGTGTTATAGCTGTTGCATGATGAATATCATCGAAACAAAGTACCGACCCATTGCCTACGAGTTTGTCCTACTGCTGCTGGTACTTGTCTTGCTCTGCTGCTGCTACTACTGTTGCTACTGTTGTTACTTGTCTTGCTCTGTTGCTGCTACTACTACTGCTACTGCTGTTACTTGTCTTGCTCTGCTGCTTCTACTATTGTTGCTACTACTGTCGCTTGCTACTGTTGCTACTTGCTACTGCTGTCACTACTGATGTTCCTTGCCACTGCTATTGCTCGTTACACTGCCGTTACTCGCTACTTTGCTGTTACTATTGTGCTTGCAGATACTAATTTTTCAGGTGTGGTTGAATCTGACAAATTCAGCTGTTAATACTTGAGAGTATACTCTCACCTCCTGACTAGTAAACCAACAAATTGGGTCGGATACTCTACCCTCAAAAACTGCTGCGAACCCACGCGCTGGTGGGCCATCAACAACATTCTTCGAGTCTCATTGCCGGGGAGTGCTATCAGCATTCTTCTTGTGTCGTTGCAGGAGAAGGTTTGTTGTTATAAGCATTCGTCTAGCTAACGCCAGAGATTGCAGGATCAGCCCTTTTCGGGAGCCATTGCCAAGGAAGCATAGCTGACGTCATGCAGCAAGGCTGATTGTGACACAACAAAAAGAAAAGGCTCCTAAGATACAATACGCTCCAAGAAAAACACATATCATGTGGTGAATAAAAATATAGTTCCAAGTAATGTTACCGATGGATTGAAGATGAAAGAGGGGATGCCTTCCCGGGGCATCCCCAAGCTTAGGATTTTTGGTGTCCTTGAATTTGGCTTGGGATGCCTTGGGCATCCCCAAGCTTGAGCTCTTTCCACTGCTTATCTTTTGTCCATGAGAACATCACAAAAACTTGAAAACTTCACAACACAAAACTTAAACAGAAACTTGTGATAACATTAGTACAAGAAAACAAACTACCACTTCTTTTGGTACTGTAGCAAACTTGAATTCCATCTATATTTATGATGGGCTACTGTATTCTCACTTTTCCATGGATAGTATCCCCCGATACTCACCATAGTTTCATCAAAACAAGCAACCAACTCAACAAAAACAGAATCTGTCAAAAATAGACCAGACTGTAGCAATCTGTATACTTCGTATACTTCTGGTACCTCAAAAAATCTGAAACATTACGAGGACCTGGGAAAAAATCATATCAATCAGCAGCAAAAAGAATCAACTCAAAATCTCTTTATGAATAAAAATGAAAAATCATCTCGTGAGAAAAAAGTTTCTGTCTTTTTCCAGCAGGATCAAACAGCCATTACCAAGACTAGTCATAAAGGCTTTGCTTGGCTCAAACACAAAAAGAAACACAAAAAACACGATCACAACAGAATTGGGAAAGTGTGGACGCAACAAAACAGAAAGAAAAGGATAAATTCATTGGGTTGCCTCCCAACAAGCGCTATTGTTTAATGCACTTAGCTAGGCATAGAAGCGATAGAATCACGTATCGTCGTCTTTGGTGCTCAAACCATAAGTGTCCCTCATCATGGATTCATAAGGCAATCTTATTTACTTTCTAGGAAAGTGTTCCATCCCCTTCCTTAAAGGAAATTGATATCTAATATTCGCTTCCTTCATATCGGTGATAGCACCGATAGTCCTTAGGAAAGGTCTACCAAGAATAACGGGGCATGAAGGATTGCAATCAATGTCAAGCACAATGAAATCCACGGGTACATAGTTCCTATTTGCAACAATAAGAACATGATTGATCCTTCCCATGGGTTTCTTGACCGTAGAATCAGCAAGATGCAAATTAAGAGAACACTCCTCAATCTCATTAAAACCCAGAACATCACATAAAGACTATGGAATCGCAGAAACACTAGCACCCAAATCACACAAAGCATTGCACTCATAGTTTTTGATTTTGATTTTGATGGTAGGTACCCACTCATCGTGAAGCTTTCTAGGGATAGAGACTTCCAATTCAAGTTTATCTTCAAGAGATTTTATCATAGCTTCGACGATATGATCGGTAAAGGCTTTGTTTTAGCTATAAGCGTGTGGAGAGTTCAACATGGATTGCATCAAAGAAATGCATTCAATCAAGGAGCAACTATCATAATTGAATTCCTTGAAATCCACGGTAGTAATTTCATTACTACTCAAAGTTTTAAAGTCTTCTACTCCACTTTTAATGCTTTTAGCATCAAGATAGATGGACTCCGAATCATTGGGGCACTTTTCAACCAAAGTGGATTCATATCCAGCCCCATAATCATTAGGTTTGACACAAGAAAACAAAGATTCAATGGGAGTCGCACCAAGATCTTTAAGATCTTCGTGATTCTCATCACGAGAACACGCCTTTTTAAGCGATTCATGTCTAGCACGAATTTGGGCGGTTCTTTCTTGGCTCTCAATCATGGAAACACGCATAGCTTTCAAAGTTTCATCCATGTTGATTTTGGGAGGAGCACATCTAACTTCCAAAGCATCAACATCACAAGAAATCCTATCATCGCTCTTAGCCAAATCGTCAATTTTGAGTAGTTTTTCCTCTATGGACGCATTGAAAATCATTTGAGAGTTGATGAACTCTTTGATACTACTCTCTAGATCAGAGGGTAATCTATTGTAATTTCCATGAGTATTGTTGTAGGAGTTGCCAAAGTTATTAGAGGAGTTACTAGGAAAAGGCCTAGGAACATAGTTTCCTCTAAAGGTATTGTTGTTGCCAAAGTTATTCCTACCAACAAAATTAACGTCCAAGCTAGCGTTGCTACTCTCAATCAAAGAAGACAAAGGCATATCATTAGGATCCAAAGGAGCACTTCTACTAGCAATCAAATTCATTAACTCATCCATCTTAGCTCTCAACGAGTTAATTTCTTCTATAGTGTGTACCTTTTTACTAGTAGGTGACCTTTCAGTGTGCCACTGAGAGTAGTTTGTCATGATGTTGTCTAAGAGCTTTGTGGCTTCCCCTAACTTGATTTCCATGAACGTTCCACCTGAGGCGGGGTCCAAGATATTTCTAGAAGCGAAATTCAAGCCAGCGTAAAAGATTTGAATAATCATCGAAAGGCTCAAGCCATGAGCGGCACAATTTCAAATCATTAATTTCATTCTATCCCAAGCTTGTGCAACATGTTCATGATCAATTTGCTTGAAATTCATGATATCATTACGGAGAGAGATGATCTTAGCCGGCGGAAAATACTTGGATATATAAGCATCTTTGCATTTATCCCAAGAATCGATACTATTTTTGGGCAAAGAAGAAAACCAAGTTTTTGCGTGATCTCGCAACGAGAAAGGAAAAAGCTTACATTTAATCACGTCATTATCCACATATTTTTTTCTTTTGCATATCACAAAGCTCAATGAAGGTATTGAGATGGGATGCAGCATCTTCACTAGGAAGGCCAGAGAATTTCTCTTTCATAACAAGATTCAGCAAAGCGGCATTGATTTCGTATGACTCCGCACAAGTGGCGGGAGCAATCGGAGTACTAATAAAATCATTATTATTAGTATTCGAGAAGTCACAAAGTTTGGTGTTTTCGTTCATGGTGACTTTAGCAAGCAAGCAAGCACACAAACAAACAAAAAGTAGGCGAGAAAAAGGGTGAACAAAAAGGCGAACGAAAAGGCGAATGAAAAAGGCAAATTGATGAAGTGGGGGAGAGGAAAACGAGAGGCAACTGGCAAACAAAGTAAATGCAAGAGATGATTTTGCGACACCTACTTGGATGAGTTCTTGACTTGATCTTCCTCCCCGGCAATGGCGCCAGAAATTCTTGTGCTATCACACACACAACAGCGCCAGAAATTGACACGTTGGCAGAGGCTGGGCTTGCGTTGGTTCTTCCCTTGAAGAGGAAAGGGTGATGCAGCACAGGAGTAGTAAGTATTTCCCTCAGTTTGAGAACCAAGGTATCTAGAAGGAGGGTCTGTCAAGTCCAGAGTACCTGCGCAAACAAAAACAAGCTTGCACCCGACGCTTCAAAGGGGTTGTCAATCCCTTCAAGATTGTTTGCAAAGTGAGATCTGAAGGCGGAAAGTGCAACGAAGTAAAAAGTGTAAGGCTCAAAATATGGTGTGGAGTAGACCCTGGGGGCCATAGTGTTCACTAGAGGCTTCTCTCAAAATAGCAAGTATCACGGTGGGTGAACAAATTACTGTCAAGCAATTGATAGAACCGCACAAAGTCATAACGATATCTAAGGCAATGATCATACATATAGGCATCACGTCCGAGACAAGTAGACCGATACTTTCTGCATCTACTACTATTACTCCACACATCGATTGCTATCCAGCATGCATCTAATGTATTGAGTTCATGACGAATGATGCGTGCCTCGCTACCCCTTCTATCACTGGGTGAGGTCACCGCACGGTATGAACCCAAAACCAAGCACTTCTCCCATTGCAAGAATCATAGATCTAGTTGGCCAAACAAAACCCACAACTCGAAGAGAATTACAAGGATATGAAATCATGCATAAGAGAGATCAGAAGAAACTCAAATAAGATTCATAGATAATCTGATCAGAAATGCACAATTCATAGGATCTCGACAAACACACCGCAAAAGAAGATTACATCGGATAGATCTCGATGAAGATCGTGGAGAACTTTGTATTGAAGATCCAAGAGAGAGAAGAAGCCATCTACCTACTAGCTAAGGACCCGTAGGTCTATGGTGAACTACTTATGCATCATCGGAGAGATCATGGTGTTGATGGAGAAGCCCCCCGTTTCCGAATCCCCCCTCCGGCAGGGCACCAGGACGTGCCCCAGATAGGATCTTGCGGTGGCGAAAAAGTGATTGCGATGAACTCTTGATTTTTTCTGGAATTTATGGGAATATATAGGCGAAAGACCTAGGTCAGGGGACGTCCAGGGGGGCCACAAGCCTGGATGGCGCTCCCTGGCCGCGGGGTGGGGGCTTGTGGGGCTCCTGGGGCTCCCCTGCCTTGGCTCCCAAGCTCCCCGATCTTCTTCCATTCCAAAAATAATCTTTTCGGGGATTTTCTTCCATTTGGACTCCGTTTCAAAATCTCCTCTGAAAGGGGTCAAAAACATGGAAAAAACAGGAAATGGCACTTGGCACTGAGTTAATAAGTTAGTCCCAAAAAAATATATAAAAGGCATGCAAAACATCCAAAGTTTGACAAGATAATAGCATGAAACCATCAAAAATTATAGATACGTTGGAGACATATGAGTGCCCTCCTACTTGGAGTAGGAGGAAAGCCCCACCCCTTGGGTCCTCCTATATATACTAGAGGATTAGGGCTTTTTGAGACACAACTTTGCCACGTGCAACCCTAAACCTCTACTTTGTAGTTCTTCCTCTAGATCGGATTTCTGCGGAGCTCGGGCGGAGCCCTGCAAGAATAAGATCATCACCATCACCGGTGCACCGTCACACTGCCGTAGAACTCATCTACTTCCCCGTCTCTCTTGTTGGATCAAGGAGGCGGAAATCGTCACCGAGGTGTACGTGTGCTGAACGCGGAAGTGCCGTCCGTTCGGTGCTAGATCGGGACAGATCGTGGGACGACGGTGATTTGAATCACGAAGCAGTTCCACTATATCAACCTTGTTTCTTATCGCTTCCGCTTAGCGATCTACAAGGGTATGTGGACCCGATCTCCCTCTCGTAGATGAACATTACCATGATCGGTCTTCGTGTGCGTAGGAAATTTTTTGTTTCCCATGCAACGTTCCCCAACAATTACTCACTGATTTTGGGACCCAATGCGATCCGAACGTTCGGGGAACCCCGGGGTCTGGTTAAGGGGAACTCGTCAAAATTCACAGATTTGGCCTATTCTGGCCAGTTTTCTATACTATTACTCACTCATTTTGGGTCCCGCTGTGGTCCAAACGTTCGGGGAACCCCGGAGTCCGGTTACAGGGAACTCATCAGCTTTGGCCTAATTTGGCCAGTTTTCTATGCTATTACTCACTGAATTTGGGTCCCGTTGCGATTCGAACGTTCTGGGAAGCCCGGGGTCCGCCTACGGCGTACTCATCAAAACTCACAGTTTTGCTCTATTCTTGCCAATTTTCTATGCTAGTACTCAATGATTATGGGTCCCGCTGCAATCCGAACGTTCAGGAAAAACCACGGTCCTGTTTGGGGGAACTCGCCAAAACTCACAAATTTAGCCTATTCTGGCTTGTTTTGTATGCTATTACTCACTGATTTTGGGTCCCGCTACGATCAAAATGTTCGGGGAACCCCGAGGACCGTTTAGGGGAACTCATAGAAAACCACAGGTCTGGCCTATTCTCGCTAGTTTATATACTATTACTCACTGATTTTGGGTCCCGCTCGGATCCAAATGTTCGGGGAACCACAGGGCCAGGTTATAAGGAACTCGTTAGAACTCGAAGTTTTCTCCTATTCTGGCAAATTTTCTATGCTACTACTCAATCATTTTGGGTCCCGCTGCAATCTGAACGTTCGGGGAACCCCACGGTCCGGTTATGGGGTACTCGTCAAAACTCATAGTTTTAGCCTATTCTGGCCTGTTTTGTATGCTATTACTCACTGATTTTGGATCCCTCTGCGATCCAAATGTTCGGGGAACCCCGAGGTCCGGGTATGGGGAACTCGACAAAACTCACAGGTTTGGCCTATTCTGGCCTGTTTACTTTGGGTCCGCTGCGATCCGAACGTTTGAGGAACCCCGGGGTTTGGTTACGTGGAACTCATTTTGGGTGTGTTATGGTCAGTTTTTTGTACTATTACTCACTCATTTTGGGTCCCGGGTCGACCCGAACATTCGGGGAACCCCGAGGTCCGGTTATGGGGTACTCGTGAAAACTCATAGATTTGGCCTACTCTCGCCAGTTTCTATACTATTACTTATTGATTTTGGATCCTGGTGCGATCCAAAAGTTCAGGGAACCCCGGTGTTTGCTTAGAGGGAACTCGTCAACACTTGCAGTATTGGCCTATTCTGGCCAGTTTTCTATGCTACTACTCATTCATTTTGGGTCCCATTGCAATCCGAATGTTCGTGGAACCCCACGGACCGAGTTATGGGGAACTCGCCAAAACTCATAGATTTGGCCTATTCTGGCTAGTTTTGTATGCTATTACTCTATGATTTTGGGTCCCACTGCGATTCGAACGTTGGGGAAAGCCCGGGGTCCGACTATGGGGTACTCGTCAAAACTCGCAGTTTTTGCCTATTCTGGCCAATTTAATATGCTATTACTCAATGATTTTGGGTCCCGCTATGATTTGAATGTTCGGGGAACTCCGAGGTACGGTTTCGGGGAACTCGACAAAACTCGTAGATTTGGCCTATTCTAGCCAACTTTCTATACTATTACTCACTAATTTTTGATCCCGCTCAATCCGAACGTTCGGGGAAGCCCGGGGTCTTGTCAAAACTCGCAGTTTTGGCCTATTTTTGCCAATTTTCTATGCTATCACTCAATCATTTTGGGTCCCGCTGCAATCCGAATGTTCGGGGAACACCGTTCTCCGGGTATGGGGAACTCAAACAAACTCATAGATTTGGCTGATTCTTGCCAGTTTTGTATGCTATTAGTCACTTATTTTGGGTGCCGCTACGATCCGAATGTTCGGCTAAGGCCGGGGTCTGTTAAGGGGAATTCGTCAAAACTCACGGATTTGGCCTATTCTGGAAGCTTTCTATACTATTACTCGCTGATATTGGGTCCCACTGCGATCCAAACATTTGTGGACTCCCGGTGTCCGGTTACGGGGAACTCGCCAAACTCGTAGTTTTGGCTATTCTGGCCAGTTTTCTATGCTATTACTCACTAATTTCGGGTCCTGCTATGATCCAAACGTTCGGTGAACCCCGACGTTCGATTACAGCGAACTTGTCAAAACTGACAAATTTGTCTTATTATGGCCAGCTTTCTATACTATTACTCACTCATTTTGGGTCATGTTGTGATTCAAACGTTCGGGGAACCCCGAGGTCCGATTACGGGGAAGTCGTCAAAACTCGATGTTTTGGCCTATTCTAGCTTGTTTTCTATGCTATTACTTACTAATTTCGGGTCCCGTTGCGATCCGAACGTTCGGGGAATCCCGGGGTCCTTTTATGGGGAACTCGTCAAAGCTCACAGATTTGGCCTATTCAAGCTAGTTTTGTATGCTATTACTCGTTGATTTTGGGCACCGCTATGATCCGAATGTTCGGGGAACCCCGAGGTTGTGTTACGGGGTACTCATGAGCACTCACAAATTTGGCCTATTCTGGCCAACTTTCTATACTATTACACGGTGATTCTGGGTCCCGCTGCGATCCAAATGTTTGGGGAATCCTGATGTCCGGTTACGGGGAACTCGTCAACTCGTAGTTTTGGCCTATTCTGGCCAATTTTCTATGCTATTACTCGCTCACTGCGATCCGAACGTTCGGGGAACCCCGAGGTTCGGTTACGGAGAACTAATCAAAGCTCACGGATTTGGCCTATTATGGCTAGTTTTCTATACTGTTACTCACTAATTTTGGACCCCGCTATGATCCAAATGTTCGAGGAACCACGAGGATTGGTTACGTGTAACTCGTCAAAACTCACAGAATTGCCTATTATGACCAGTTTTCGATACTATTACTCACGGATTTTGGGTCCCGCTGCGATCCAAACGTTCGGGGAAGCCCGAGGACTAGTTATGCGTAACTCGTCAAAACTCACAGATTTGGACTATTATGGCCAGTTTTCTATACTATTACTAACTGATTCTGGGTCCCACTGCGATCCAAACGTTTGAGGAACCCCGAGGTCTAATTAGTCGGAACTCATCAAAACTCGCAGTTTTAGCCTATTCTGGCCAATTTCCTATGTTATTACTCACTAATTTTTCGTCCCGTTGCGATCCGGACGTTCGGGGAAGCCCGGTGTCTGGCTACGGTGTACTTGTCAAAACTCGCAGTTTTGGCCTATTTGGGCCGATTTTCTATGCTATTACTCAATAATTTTGGGTCCCGCTGCAATCCAAACGTTTGAGGAACCCCGTGGTCCGGGTATGGGGAACTGATCAAAACTCATAGATTTTTCTATTCTTGCTACTTTTGTATTCTATTACTCACTTATTTTGGGTCCCGCAACAATCGGAATGTTCGGGGAACCCCGAGTCCGGTTACGGGGAAGTCGTCGAAACTCACAGATTTGGCCTATTCTAGAAGCTTTCTATACTATTACTCACTTATTTTGGGTCCCCCTATGATCCAAACGTTCGGGGAATCCCGGTGTCCGGTTACGGGAAACTCGTCAAAACTCTTAGTTTTGGCATATTCGGGCCAGTTTGCTATGCTATTACTCACTAATATTTGGTCTGGCTGTGATCGAACATTCGGTGAACCCTGAGGTTCGGTTACAGGGAACTCGTCATAACTCACAAATTTGGCCTATTATCACTAGTTTTTATACTATTACTCACAGATTTTGGGTCCCGCTGTGATCCAAATGTACGGTTAACCCCGAGGACTGGTTATGGGTACCTCGTCAAAACTCACAGATTTGGCCTATTCTGGCAAGTTTTCTATACTATTACTCACTGATTTTGGGTCCCGGTGTGATCCAAACGTTCAAGGAACCCCGAGGTCCGATTCCGGGGAACTCGTCAAAACTCGTAGTTTTGGCCTATTCTCGTAAGTTTGTTATGCTATTACTCACTAATTTTTGGTCCCATTGCAATCTGAACGTTCGGGTAAGCTTGGGACCCGGCTTCGGAGTACTCATCAAATATCGTAGTTTTGGCCAATTTTCTATGCTATTACTCAATCATTTTGGGTCCCGCTGCAATCCGAACGTTCGGGGAACCCCGTGGTCTTGGTAAGGGGAACTCATCTAAACTCGTAGATTTGGCCTATTCTGGCCAGTTCTGTATGCTATTACTCACTTATTTTGGGTCCCCCTATGATCCGAACAATCGGGGAATCCCGGGGTCCAGTTACACGGAACTCGTGAAAACTCGCAGATTTGGCCTATTCTCGCCAGTTTTCGATGGTATTACTCATTGATCTTGGGTCCCGCTGCGATCCGAATGTTCAGGGAACCCTGAGTGCGATTACGGGGAACTCGTCAAAACTCATAAATTTGCCGTATTCTCGAAGCTTTCTATACTTACTCACTGGTTTTGGGTCCCGCTACAATCCAAACGTTTGGGGAATCCCGGTGTCCAGTTACGAGGAACTCGTCAAAACTCGCAGTTTTGGCCTATTCATGCTAGTTTTCTATGCTATTACTCATTAAGTTTGGGTCCTGCTACGATCCGAACGTTCGGTGAACCCCGATGTTCGGTTACAGGGAACTCGTCAAAACTCACAGATTTGGCCTATTATGGTCAGTTTTCTATACTATTACTCACTCATTTCGGGTCCCGCTGCGATCCAAACGTTCGGGGAACCCCGGTGTACGATTACGAGAAACTCGTTAAAACTCGCAGTTTTGGCCTGTTCTGGCCTATTCTGGCTAGTTTTCTATGCTATTACTCACTAATTTTGGGTCCCGTTGCGATCCGAACGTTCGGGAAAACCCTGGTCCGGTTATGGGGAATTCGTCAAAGCTCATAGATTTGGCCTATTTTGGCCAGTTTTGTATGATATTACTCACTGATTTTGGGTCCCTCTACGAATGTTCAGGGAACCTCGAGGTCCGGTTACGGGGAACTCGACAAAACTCATAGATTTGGCCTATTATAGCCAGTTTTGTATGCTATTACTTCGTGATTTTGGGTCCCGCTGCGATCCGAACGTTCGGGTAAGCTCGGGATCTGGCTAAAGGTTAGTCGTCAAAACTCACAATTTTGGCCTATTGTGGCCAATTTTCTATGCTATTACTCAATGGTTTTGGGTCCCGTTAGAATCCGAATGTTCGGGTAACTCCGCGGTCAGGTTATGGGGAACTCATCAAAACTCACAGATTTGGCCTATTCTGGTCAGTTTTCTATACTATTACTTATTGATTTTGGGTCTCACTACAATCCGAACGTTCAGGGAACCCCGAGGTCCGGTTACGGGGAAGTCGTCATAACTCACAGATTTGGTCTTTTATGGCCAGTTTTCTATGCTATTACTCGCTGATTTTGGGTCTCGCTGCGATCCAAAAGTTCGGGGAACCCCGAGGTCCAATTACAGCGAACTCGTCAAAACCCGCAGTTTTGGCCTATTCTCGCTAGTATGCTATGTTATTACTCACTAATTTTGGGTCCCGTTGCAATCCGAACGTTCGGGGAAGCCCGGGGTCCGGCTACGGGGTACTCGTCAAAACTCACAGTTTTGGCCTATTTTGGCAATTTTGAATGCTATTACTCAATCATTTTTGGTCACGCTGCAATCCGAACGTTCGGGGAACCCCATGGTCCTGGTATGGGGAACTCATCAAAACTCATAGATTTTGCCTATTCTGGCCACTTTTGTATGCCATTACTCACTTATTTTGGGTTCCGCTACGATCTGAATGGTTGGCGAAGCCCGGGGTTCGGTTATGGGGAACTCGTGAAAACCCGCAGATTTCGCCTATTCTCGCTAGTTTACTATGCTACTACTCATTGATTTGGGGTCCCACTACAATCCGAATGTTCGGGGAACCCGAGTGCGGTTACAGGGAACTCGCCAAAACTCACAGATTTGGCCAATTCTAGAAGCTTTCTATACTATTACTCACTAATTTAGGGTCCCGTTGCGATCCAAATGTTTGTGGAATCTTGGTTTGTGGTTACGTGGAACTCGTCAAAACCCGCATTTTTCGCCTATTTTGGCCAGTTTTGTGTGCTATTACTCACTAATTTTGGGTCCACTACAATCCGAACATTTGGTGAACCCCGAGGTTCGGTTATGGGGAACTCGTCAAAACTCACAGATTTGGCCTATTTTGGCTAGTTTTCTATACTATTACTCACTCATTTTGGGTCTCGCTGCGATCAAATGTTCGGGGAACCCCAAAGTCCGGTTACGGGGAACTACTCAAAACTCGCAGTTTTGGCCTATTCTGGCCAGTTTTCTATGCTATTACTCACTAATTTTGGGTCCCGATGCGTTCCTAACGTTCGGGGAACCCCCGGGGTCCGTTTTGGGGGAACACGTCATAGCTCACACATTTGGTCTATTCTGGCCAGTTTTGTATGCTATTACTCACTAATTTTGGGTCCCGTTATAATCCGAATGTTCGGGAAACCCCGAGGTCCGGTTAGGGGAACTCGACAAAACTCACAGATTTGGCCTATTCTGGCCAACTTTCTATACTATTACTCACCGATTTTGGATCCCGCTACGATCCAAACATCCGGGGAACCCGGTGTCCGATTGCAGTTTTGGCCTATTCTGGGCAGTTTCCTATGCAATAACTCATTCATTTTAGGTCCCGCTGCAATCCGAACATTCGTGGAACCCCAAGGTCGGGTTATGGGGAACTCGCCGAAACACATAGATTTGGCCTATTCTGCCCAATTTTGTATGCTATTACTCACTGATTTTGGGTCCTGCTGCGATCCGAACGTTCGGGGAAGCCTGGAGTCCGGCTACGGGATACTCGTCAAAACTCGCAGTTATGGCCTATTCTAGCCAATTTTCTATGCTATTACTCAATGATTTGTGGTCCCGTTCTAATCCGAACGTTCGGGTAACCCCGCTGTCCGGTTATGTGGAACTCGTCAAAACTCACAAATTTGGCTTATGCTCGCCTGTTTTGTATGCTATTACTCACTGATTTTGGGTCCCGCTGCGACCCAAATGTTCGGGGAACCCCGAGGTCCATTTATGGGGAACTCACCAAAACTCACAAATTTTGCCTTTACTCACTCATTTTGGGTCCCGGGGTGACCCGAACGTTTGGGGAGCCCCAAGGTCCATATATGGGCTATTGGCATAATCCATGATGTATGGTTCCATGTCCGGCTCAGACTGGAAACAGTCACCGACTAGGTTTAGTATTAGGCTAGTTTGCTAATATATATATATATATATATATATATACCTATGTAACCCCTGTGTATTGAGAAGTCAGATCAAAGCAATACATAGCAGGACCAACAAGGCCCTCTTTAGCCATCAAATACTTTGTGTTTCGCCGAGTTGTGCTAGTTCTAGTCGATCAGGTTTTGACTGCTGATTGTTAGCTATACGTGCGAATCTACCTAGCTAGCTAGGATATAATCCATCCACTTGCCAGCTTGCGTGCTTAGCTTTGCTACGCTTCATGTCTCCAGCCTAGTCTATTGTTCGTCGCTTGTCGTTCCGTCGGAAAGTAATCAGCGGATCGCTGCGTCATACGAGACCAGTGCCAACAATTGGTATCTAGAGCTTGGTTTATTGGCGTGATCTTCGAAAAGCAATCGAAGGATCATGTCAAACCCGGGCAAGGAGATCGTTGTGGCAGGACCTAAAGCACCGATGTCGATGGTTGGGGGGTCACAATTCCCCCGGCTGGATCGAGAGGACTATGCACTATTGGCGATGAATATGGAGGTCGCGATGGAGGGAGCGGAGTTGTGGGAAGTTGTCGATCCCGGCGGCGTCGAGTACGCAAAGGGCGCGGCAAAGTACCGGACGGATCGTCAGGCGTTAACAGCGATCTACTCCGCCATGCCGAAGGATGTGATGCAACACCTCGTCGGAAAGAAAATGGCGAAGGAGGCATGGGACACCATCAAGATCCTTCACCAGGGTCATGACCGTGTCAAGGAAGCACACCTTCAGTCCCTGATGAGAAGCTACGAGTGCCTGAAGATGGAGGAAAGCGAGACGGTTGATCAGTTGTGTCCCGTCTCCAGACCCTCGTCAACGGCATACGCGGCTATGGTTCAACCCTAGAAGAAGTTGTGATCGTCCGACGATTTTTGCACGCCGCACCCACGCGCTGCATCCAAATTGTCACGTCGATCGAGCAATGTCTTGACCTGAACACTCTCACAGTCGAGGATCTCGTCGGAAGGTTCAAGGCGCGCGACGAGAGAATTCGTCTCAGCTTCGGCGATTCGAAGGAGAGTGAGCATCTCATGCTTACAATGGCGCAATGGATGGCCCTTTCGAAAGGAAAGCAAGGTGCAAAGGAGAAGCAAAGCCCAGCGAAAAAGGACCTCACTGGACAGGAAGAAAAGGCTAGAAAACCAAGGAGAAAATTTGACATAAAAAAAGTAAGGTGTCACAATTGTGGAATCCTCGGTCACTTCAAGTCTGATTGCAAGAATCCACCGAAGGAAAGAGCTCTCATGGCCAAGGGAGGCGATGATAGCGATATGATGCTCATGGTCGAAGTATGTGAGCTTATGGACGAGGATGGTCCAGCTCCGAAGGCACCGGCTACCGAGGTTGTCACGCTCGACGAAGAGAAGGTTTACCTTCATGACAAGAAGAGGGTGAACATGGCGAGGCACGTGTGGTACCTCGACACGGGAGCAAGCAACCACATGACCGGTGACAAGGACCAGTTTTCTGAGCTAAATCTCTCGGTTGGAGGCACGGTCGATTCGGTGACGGGCGGACGGTTGACATCACAGGGCGAGGTACTGTCCTGTTTGAGCTGAAGAATGGCGGTCACAAGGTACTCACTGATGTGTACTATATTCCCAAGCTAAAGAGCAACATCATAAGTCTTTGCCAGCTCGAGGAGCGTGGTTGCAAGATTGTGCTCGAAGATGGATATTTATGGGGGTATGACCGTCAGAGGATGTTGATCATGAAGGTGCAGAGGCCACCGAACAGAATCTACATCCTCAACTTGGATCGTGTGGATCCAGTATGTCTCTTGTCAAGCATGAAGGACTCGGCATTGAAGTGGCACGCGCGCTATGGTCATCTAAATTTTCAGGCTCTTCGGCAACTTGGACAAAAGGAGATGGTACGTGGCCTACCGTGCATTGATCATGTTGAGCAAGTGTGCGACGGTTGCCTTGTTGGGAAACAAAGGCGGGCCTTGTTCCCAAGAGAGGGAAACTTTAGAGCAAGTAAATCTCTTGAGTTGGTCCATGGAGACTTGTGCGGACCCATTACACCGACTACCCCAGCTGGGAACAAATACTTCTTACTCATCGTCGACAACTTCAGCAGATACATGTGGATTGTGTTGTTGAAGACGAAGGACCAAGCTTTGCAAGCCTTCAGGAAAGTAAAGATGGCGGCCGAGGTAGAATCCAAAGCCAAACTGATGGCCCTCCGTACCGATCGGGGGGGTGAGTTCAAGTCTCGTGAATTCACAGAATTTTGTGAAGCACATGGGATCAAGCGGTATCTTACGGCGCCATATTCACCGCAGCAAAATGGTGTTGTGGAGCGGAGGAATCAAACCGTGGTGGCGATGGCACGAAGCATGATGAAGAGCAAAGGGATTCCGGGCAAGTTTTGGGGTGAGGCGGTCAATACGGCCATTTATTTGCTGAACCGGGCTCCAACCAAGAGTGTGGTTGGGATGAAGCCGTACGAAGCATGGTACGGACATAAGCCCGTGGTTGATCATCTTCGTACTTTCGGGTGTGTGGCACATGTGAAGACAGTGGCCGGGCATACAAGTAAGTTGGCGGATCGGAGTACTCCAACGATATTGATTAGCTATGAAGCGGGCTCGAAGGCGTACCGTGCGTGCAACCCCTCTACCGAGAAGGTGGTTGTGACACGTGACGTGGTCTTTGAAGAAGCAAGGTCATGGAATTGGAACTCTGCCGAGCCGGTATACCCGATCTCTAATGAAATCTTTCACGTTGTTTACAACGAATACGAGCATCCCGATAATCAACCGGAGTCTACAACGACGCCGAGTGATTCTCCAGACAACGGAGCGCAGCCGAATGCACCAGATAAAGCAGGGAAAGAGGCGCGCCAAGGCACGCAGCAGGACACAGCAGACGAGGCATGCGATGGCTCGTGCAGCACACCAAGCAATGCTCGAAGTGCTCGACCAAGTGACTGCGTACCACAGGGGAGCAGCCTGGGAGCTGCGCCTGGGAGTCCACAGCCTGGGCGTGGCCAGGATATGGCTCCAACTCAAGCTAGCTGTGAAACAGGAAGGCATGCACGTAGACTTGCAGGTTCACATGTACGTGCAACTAATTCTGGAGAACCTGGATCGCCAAAAAACAGGAGTTTGGCAACTCCACAAGATGAAAATTCCTCGTCTTCGACAGAACAGGAGACAAGGGAACGTCCGCCGACACCAGTTCGTCTTCGACCAATCGTGGATTTTTATCCGGAGGAAGCACTTCATACTATTAATCCTGTCAAAGTTATAAGAAGAGGACGACAATGTTTTCTTAGCATCGAGGAACCAACGAAATTTGAAGAAGCAAATACTAAGGAGTGTTGGCGTCGTGCTATGGATGAAGAGTTGGGATCAATACGAGACAACAAAGTATGGGAGCTCGCTGATCTTCCCAACGGTCACAAATCCATAGGGCTCAAGTGGGTGTACAATGTCAAGAAGGATGCCGAAGGAAACTTGGTCAAGCATAAAGCTCGGCTCGTAGCTAAAGGATTCGTGCAAGAGCAAGGTGTGGACTTCGAGGAAGTGTTCGCTCCAGTCACAAGGATGGAATCGGTGAGGCTAGTTATAGCTCTCGCGGCTCAAGAATCTTGGAGGCTACATCACATGGATGTAAAATCCGTGTTTTTGAACGGGATTTGGAAGAAGAAGTATACGTGAAGCAACCACCGGGGTACATCAAAGAAGGAGAAGAACACAAGGTGTTGAAGCTACACAAGGCATTGTACGGGCTACATCAAGCTCCTCGGGCATGGAACATCAAGCTTGACCGTACATTGATTTCTCTTGGTTTTGAGAAAAGTCCACTCGAACATTCTATGTACAAGCGAGGTAAAGGCAAGGATCGTCTCTTATTGGGCATCTATGTTGATGATCTCTTGATAACGGGAGCAGACAAAGAGGAGATTGCCAGATTCAAACTACAAATGAAGGAGCTCTTCAAGATGAGTGATCTAGGGCTCTTGGCATACTACCTCGGGATCGAGGTACAACAAAAGCCAAATGGGATCACACTATGTCAAGGGGCATATGCA